>NC_064615.1:1068686890-1069291890 GCF_023898315.1 Schistocerca nitens
GGTTCCAAGTACGTTCCACACAGTCAACTACCGGATGTTCAACTGTCGCGACGCTGTACTCACACTGCCTGACGATCGGGAATTCCACGCAGCGTTGTCTGCCGTGGCAACAGCGATTTCATCGACCACCGGTCGTCGTCCTGTTCCCGGAGCGACGCCAATTCTCTAGTTGACTCGAATTTTTTCATCATGCCCTGCACAGCAGGTGAGGAAAGAGGACCCTTCAGTAATCTTTTCAGCCGGCGATATTCTCTAGGTGCAGCTGCAGCATTACCGTTTTTTTATTTTTTATTTTTTATAACTGAGCTCCACCAGTAATTCCCCGCTCCTTTTGTCCAAGCTTATGTTGACGCATTAACAAGTACACTGCGACTGGTCAGGTTTGTGAGACTATGAACTACGACGACTGATCACGGCACCTGGAGGCCATAGTTGAAACTGGACGGAGGCGCTGTGACGCATGGAAATCATGCACCCCATACTCTGGACATTAATGCTACCAAGTTTGGTACTCATACGGTAATTAGTTTCCGTGTTATAACGTGTTAAATAGAGAAAGTTTAATTATAACCACCCGGTGTTAACACTGTTGACGATTTTTATCGGTTCAGGACATTCCATTCAACTGCTCGTTCAAGTCCTTTGTAGTGTCTGAGCGATTACAATACCACTAGCAAGTCTCAAAATTTTTATTTACTTTCCCTAAACCGTAATTCCCATTCCAAATCTCTCCTTAGTTTCATCTGCTGCTTGCTCAGTGCATAATTTGCGCAGGATTCTGTGGCTTATGAGTAGTGACCAGTTTTCGACCAAACCGCTGGGCGAGTTCAGCTTTTTTGTTCGCAATGCGAGGCCGATAAGCGTTTTCCACCTTTCGGCCGATCAGCGATAACAGAGTTGAGGCGCGCGCCCTACAATTTTTCTCAAACCTCAAACGATTTTACGGAAACTATTAGGTAAAACATTTTATTTTTGCTTTACTCATAGCCTTATATGTCAGTTTCATGATGATGTTCCCAGCATTTCGTTAAAAGCAATAGTTATTGTGATATTTACGAGAAGCTAAGGCGCTGTGCGAAATTCGGAAAAGTGTGCAGTGAGAAATAGAGGTGGCTATGATTTTGTGTTTAATGTATATTAGATAATATGCTGTTGCGTATGAAATTTACCTAACATATTGCAGTTTTCTTCAGGTTGGGTAAAAGTATCTATCTGTCACCATTCTCGAGAAAAATTGATCTGATGTTGCACACTCATTTGCTATCGCGCCGCGCCAGCGAAAAAGGCAGAGTGAAATATCCACAATATTTCCAGAATGAGATTTTCACTCTGTAGCGGAGTGTGTGCTGATATGAAACTTCCTGGCAGAGTAACACTGTGTGCCGGACCGAGACTCGAACTCGGGACCTTTGCTGTGAGGATGGGGCGTGAGTCGTCCTTGGGTAGCTCAGATGGTAGAGCACTTGCCCGCGAAAGGCAAACGTTCCGAATTCGAGTCTCGGTCCGGCACACAGTTTTAATCTGCCAGGGAGTTTCATATGAGCGCACACTCCGCTGCAGGCTGTGGCTAAGCCATGTCTCCGCAATATCCTTTCGTCCAGGAGTGCTAGTTCTGCAAGGTATGCAGAAGAGCTTCTGTGAAGTTTGGAAGGTAGGAGACGAGGTACTGGCGGAATTAAAGCTGTGAGGACAAGTCGTGAGTCGTGCTTGGGTAGCTCAGATGGTAGAGCACTTTCCCGCGAAAGGCAAAGGTCCTGAGTTCGAGTCTCGGTCCGGCGCACAGTTTTAATCTGCCAGGAAGTTTCACCCACAATATTCCTCATATTTCATAACCGGTTTCAGAGATCGAAATGAGATTTTGGCAAATGATAGCTTGCAAAGAGGAGAGTATTTTACCGTATCTACCGTGTTATTCCAATAACTACAGACTTTTTGGGTAAAAGAATGTAATTTTTAACGGGCATCGATAGTTGTGCGAAATAAGAAGTGCTATGGGATTTGGAACTAGTTTTAAGATATAGAAAGTTTTTGTAATGAGGATGCGCTTTTTCCTAAAATATTGACTTTACTTTTCGTCATTTCATCCGATAATAAACTTAATAAATGTTTCAGGATCCTCTCGTAATTGTGTCTCCACAGTGTGTTAGTGAGATAAGACAGTGTGAACTCCGCTGTGTTTTGGCAAAAGAAGCAAAGATGGCAACCAGAGAAGTGTGTAGGTTGTACTCGAAATTCGCCACTCATGACGCTTCTCTGAAAGTTACAAGTGGTGAACAAGCCAGGTGAAAATAAATCGCGGCATTTTCGGCGAAATTCTTTTTAGATACTAACGAAAGCAGAGGTGATGGTAGATCTTTTTGTGTGATCACCATTTAAGCGTGGGCGTGGAGGGGCCTCACTATTTACAAAGTAATGTGAGCCTAGGCTTCAGTTTAGAATGGCACTTCCCCTACAGCGTTCTGAGCGACTCCCCACCACTGACACCCTTGCCATGCTTCCCCAGCCGACTGCGCATCTAGCGGCCACGGCATATTGCACGCACTCTACAGACAATAACATTGAGGATAGGCCTGAATATGTTTCATCCCCTTGTCAAGTACTGCTTCCCTTTCATCTTCTTCGACTCTTTGTAATATTATTACGTTTCGGATGCTCAGTATATAAACTCTTTGTCATAAAAGAGAAGAACAGCCATCGAGTTGTAGCTGGTAAAATGTTATATTTTTGTAATGCGCGTCTACACAAAGACGCGCGTCCAGAATTAACTGCCGGCCGAAGTGGCCGTGCGGTTATAGGCGCTGCAGTCTGGAACCGCGGGGCCGCTACGGTCGCGGGTTCGACTCCTGCCTCGGGCATGGATGTGTGTGATGTCCTTAGGTTAGTTAGGTTTAAGTAGTTCTAAGTTCTAGGGGACTAATGACCTCAGAAGTTGAGTCCCATAGTGCTCAGAGCCATTTGAACCTTTTGAACCAGAATTAACTGCTTCAAATAAACACTATGACCCGCTGGGCGCAGATATTTAAATCATTGCCGCAGTGCCCGATCGTAATAAGATGCGAAACATACGAATGTTAAAAAGCTATCTTTTCGTACGTATAGTTCTAGAGACTTGATTACCTTTTACTGTTTTGTTGCCGACATGTCAAGAAGTGCAGTGTAGCATAGCTACAAGTTATACTATATTCTGTGTACTAAAAAATGTAAATCTTCGAACAAACGCTTCAAAAAACAGTGTGACGCAATTAAATACTCACGCGCAAGCAAGGACAACTAATTCCAAGAAAATATTGGACAGACAAAACAGGACATTGTTGTACCACGTGGTCGTGCGGTAGCGTTCTCGCTTCCCGCGCCCGGGTTCCCGGGTTCGGTTCCCGGCGGGGTCGGGGATTTTCTCTGCCTCGTGATTAGTGGGTGTTGTGTGATGTCCTTAGGTTAGTTCGGTTTAAGTAGTTCTAAGTTCTAGGGGACTGATGACCATAGCTGTTAAGTCCCATAGTGCTCATAGCCATTTGAACCATTTTTGTTGTACCACGCAATGTGTGAAGGAAAACAACAAATGAAAGTTCTGTGTTCCTTAGATATTTACTCATGTTCAGCGGTATGGATTGTTTTAGAATATACTGATGACTCATAACGAAATCTTTTTCTTTCTGTTCTTTTCTTTAAGTAACCTCAGTGTTCTTTTGACGTATGCTAACTGTGTTACAGGTCAGCTCTTTATAGCGGTATCTCTCTTCTTTTCGGGAGGCTACTAATGTATTCAAACTCAGATTTGATAACCATTACCAAAATCCACTTTCGTGTATACATTTCCCTTTTTTATGTTCAGTTTGGTCCCTTAGGTCTCTGTATCGAAGAATCAGATTGCGTGAAGGCAATCCGGGTTAACTGCCAGGCTCAAGCCATCTTTGCGTAATCAGACAATATTCCTCCTGAACGCAATAGTGAACCGACGCAACGCAGTTAAAAACTCTGCTCTGCCTCCCAGACATGCACCAATAATGTGCAAAGAAATTGCCACGAGTGCCGAATCTAGTATAAATTACATTATCATTATCATTTGTAATATTATCTATATCACATTACTATCAATATACCACATTTCGCTATTTTACCTTCTCTTTCTTTTCGCGATTTATACTACACTCCTGGAAATGGAAAAAAGAACACATTGACACCGGTGTGTCAGACCCACCATACTTGCTCCGGACACTGCGAGAGGGCTGTACAAGCAATGATCACACGCACGGCACAGCGGACACACCAGGAACCGCGGTGTTGGCCGTCGAATGGCGCTAGCTGCGCAGCATTTGTGCACCGCCGCCGTCAGTGTCAGCCAGTTTGCCGTGGCATACGGAGCTCCATCGCAGTCTTTAACACTGGTAGCATGCCGCGACAGCGTGGACGTGAACCGTATGTGCAGTTGACGGACTTTGAGCGAGGGCGTATAGTGGGCATGCGGGAGGCCGGGTGGACGTACCGCCGAATTGCTCAACACGTGGGGCGTGAGGTCTCCACAGTACATCGATGTTGTCGCCAGTGGTCGGCGGAAGGTGCACGTGCCCGTCAACCTGGGACCGGACCGCAGCGACGCACGGATGCACGCCAAGACCGTAGGATCCTACGCAGTGCCGTAGGGGACCGCACCGCCACTTCCCAGCAAATTAGGGACACTGTTGCTCCTGGGGTATCGGCGAGGACCATTCGCAACCGTCTCCATGAAGCTGGGCTACGGTCCCGCACACCGTTAGGCCGTCTTCCGCTCACGCCCCAACATCGTGCAGCCCGCCTCCAGTGGTGTCGCGACAGGCGTGAATGGAGGGACGAATGGAGACGTGTCGTCTTCAGCGATGAGAGTCGCTTCTGCCTTGGTGCCAATGATGGTCGTATGCGTGTTTGGCGCCGTGCAGGTGAGCGCCACAATCAGGACTGCATACGACCGAGGCACACAGGGCCAACACCCGGCATCATGGTGTGGGGAGCGATCTCCTACACTGGCCGTACACCACTGGTGATCGTCGAGGGGACACTGAATAGTGCACGGTACATCCAAACCGTCATCGAACCATCGTTCTACCATTCCTAGACCGGCAAGGGAACTTGCTGTTCCAACAGGACAATGCACGTCCGCATGTATCCCGTGCCACCCAACGTGCTCTAGAAGGTGTAAGTCAACTACCCTGGCCAGCAAGATCTCCGGATCTGTCCCTCGTTGAGCATGTTTGGGACTGGATGAAGCGTCGTCTCACGCGGTCTGCACGTCCAGCACGAACGCTGGTCCAACTGAGGCGCCAGGTGGAAATGGCATGGCAAGCCGTTCCACAGGACTACATCCAGCATCTCTACGATCGTCTCCATGGGAGAATAGCAGCCTGCATTGCTGCGAAAGGTGGATATACACTGTACTAGTGCCGACATTGTGCATGCTCTGTTGCCTGTGTCTATGTGCCTGTGGTGCTGTCAGTGTGATCATGTGATGTATCTGACCCCAGGAATGTGTCAATAAAGTTTCCCCTTCCTGGGACAATGAATTCACGGTGTTGTTATTTCAATTTCCAGGAGTGTAGATCATTTAGATCTTACAGCTGCAGTCCGTTGATCACTATAGCTGTGTTATTGCTCACAGAGTTCCTGTCCAGACCCTAAATCCCACAGACATCAGCTTTTTAAGACGGTTTGCATTCACATCCCACGGAACCTACATATATCATAAGTAACACCATGTATCGCTGTTTGCCCGCCTTAATTTGTGTGTGGCAAAGATAATCTACGCTCAAGCATTGATTCTTTGTCCGGAACAGCGTTTTGTTATTTTATTAGTCACTGTGATGTGTCTTATACTTGGACTATGTGCATTCTATTCGACTCGTAACTTTTCAGTTATTCTATTTGCGAAATTTTCTTTATTAGTGAGGTACATTACTGTAACAATTGTGATATGCAAGCATCCTTGAATTGAATTGAATTGAAAGCGCCTATTCGTTCGTTAGACATGTGCCACATACAATGGATGACTTACCCCAACTCGTATCTTGCTGCCCTTGGCGACCAGGTCTTTCCTCAGCCCTTCGAGCAATACTTTGACGGTGTGCTTGCTGGCGAAGTACATCGCCATACCATCTATATTCGGTGGTGTGTGTCCGGCAGTACTGAAAATTACATAGCAAGTTGCAACATTTGAAACAGGTTGCAGCATCGCATGGCGAACAACATATCAGTACACGAGGCCCAATCTTGGAACATTAATCATAACTATTAATATACGAGTGAAACCCAATTCTTCCATTTTCCTGCCTATTTCGTAAAGTGGTACTTAATTACTCATCTTCCCAATATTTCTTCCTGTTCCGTCTTATTCCTACCAGACTGTAGTTCTTTACTTTCCATAATCTGGAGCCAGTACATAGACCTGTGTTGATGAACTGCTGAATTGCCTTTAGCTCAATCTGAGCAATGTTAATAGCTCCACGATCGCATTAATCTATACGACTGACAGGAACAAATTACGTGAACGTGACACTCAATATTTGCCTCAAACTTTCCGGTGGATGTTTTTGCACTCCAGTTGCCAAAGTACTTTGTTCATGTATCGGACCAGCATCAGTATCACTTACTACTGGGTCTGTTGGTTCCAAAGGAATAATTCCGGGACAGTGCTGTTAGGGGAACAAAGTTTCTTGTGATAGTATCCTTGTGTTAGTTGTTAGTGCTCTTCTTGCTTCATCAAATTAGAGTGGAATTCGGGCTTCCTGTATTTACCTCATGACTTTCACTGGAGCTAATTGGCTGTTGTCGTGCCAAGTAACGATCCACACAGAAGCGACCATGACGTCTTTACACGCCTCCTACATCGGAACTTATAATTGAGGCGCCATCCGTCTCTCTAGTTGGTACACATTATCTTTCAAGTTCCTTGAAAGACATAATAAAAAAACTGCTCCAACATAACCACTAAAAATCTACCATTGCACTCTTTGTTTTATTGTGATGACTGTGAACACATTCGTTTTGAGTACAACAGTTCACTACTGTACTATATATCATCCTTACTTTGACCTATAAAAGACTGAGTAGCAATATGTGAATATGTACATATGATGTCGGCTAGTGTTGGTTACCCTGATTTCCCTAATTGTATACATGTTCAACTGTTTTATATTTATACCTAATTAACGACTGTCAAATAAAAAACAAAATAGTTATGGGCATTTGAGCCAGCTCAGTTCTCTTGTCTTTCTGGGGGCTTTTCGTGCGCGAATCAGTTAACACGTTTCTGCATATTAAGAGTTTGCTCAATATTTACGAGCTTGTATGGAGAGGCTTTACCTGACACGTGTCAGTGAGAAAACTTTTTAGCATTGGGAATGATTGCTGTTGCGATGTTATGTCTTTAGCAAAAGCTGCTCCCTAGGTGCGTGAAACTTCCTCGGACATTCTTCTCGCGATCGCAAAGCTGTCCCAAAACTATATATGTTAGACCGTTGCCTTCAGAAATAATAAAAATACGTAAATGAATAAAACTATGAATACAATGCCGACATAGGACGTGTCAGGAGCCCACCTGCAGATGTGGATGATGAAGCCGTCGTCGACGCCCCTGCTCAGCATGTCCTGCACGGCCTCCCTGGTGCAGATGCTCAGACCCAGCACGTTCACGTCCAGGATGCTCATCCAGTTTTCAGTCTTGGTATCTGCTCACAAGAACGAAGAGAAATTCCACTACACTTCTTCCGTAAACCTTAATGCAATCTGTGTTACTAAGTAGCTAACCTGGTGGACAGTCACCTGGGTTCAGAACCCTGCTCATCTTTAAAATATTTACCCTGACCTGGGAAAGCTGAACACATCTCTTAAGATCTGAACTGAAATTATTATCGACAACGGAGTGACTTGCATAATAATTTATGGCTCTAGCTGTGGACCCTAAAGTGGAGGAGAGCACAGTATTAAATTTCATGTTAGTGGAACGTGTCAACAGAGACAAGTTTTACATTAATACATTAATTTAATCAACTAAAAACATTCATTAACCACGTCTGACTGTAAAAGAACTTCAACTGATATTACAAAATGTGTCTTATGTGAATTATAGCAAGTAAACCTGCTGGTTTTCAGCGTTATCTCCGCATAAGTGAGAATATGACCTTTAGAGCCAACTGACGTTCTAAAATTACTCACTAGCTTTTATTCCAACGAATACGGTGACTGTTGCCCTGAGTGTTGGACTGGGGAAGACATGCAATGCTGGACTGGGTCAGACAGCAACAATGATCTGTACAATTGCGGACCAGGTGTTGTGCTGCGATGCTCGTGCTGCTAATAATGATCTACGTAAAGACTCAGCATGAGACGTACAGAAAGAAGCCGTCGCCCCTGTGACTCTGTGGTGCAGAAAGAGGGTCGTCCTTGAACCAACACAAACTCTGGGCCCCGATAGGTTGCTAAGAAGAGCACCAGATCCGTGCGTCCTCGTCTCCGGATGAACTCTACGATGCGTCCACTTCTCTGTCCCATAGCTCACTACACACCAGCTGAACTGAACAGCCTGCTCTTTTCGTCCTGGCAAACAACACATACGTTAAACTTACTGGCAGATTAAAACTGTGTGCCGGACCGAGACCCGAACGCGGGCAACTGCTGTACCATCTGAGCTACCCAAGCACGAATCACGACCCGTCCTCATAGCCTTTTTCCACCAGTACCTCGTCTCCAACCTTCAAAACTTCACAGAAGCTCTCCTGCGAAACTTGCAGAACTAACATTCTGGAAACATCCCCCAGGCTTTGGCAAAGCCATTCTTGCAGGTGCGCTGGTTCTGCAAGTTTCGCAAGAGAGCTTCTGTAAAGTATGAAAGGTAGGAGACGAGGTACTGGCGGAAGAAAGCTGTGAGGACTGGTCGTAAGTCGTCCTTGGGTAGCTCAGTTGTTAGAGCGCTTGCTTGTGAAATGCAAAGGTACTGAGTTCGAGTCTGTGTCTGGCACGGAGTTTTAACTTGCCAGGAAGTTTCAAATTATTGTATAAACCTTCTACATCTCGTTGCTTACGGCACCTACATTTGTATCAGGGTTTTATGCGCACTAGAACAACAACGAAATACCTAACTTGTAATTAAGGTCTACCTGGAGCGATCTTAAGACATCAGGTGCTTGAGCAGAACAGCTGATGATCAATGGCAGAGCATACATTTTCTTATTCGAATGTCCACCTTAAATGAACAGAGTACATAAGCACGACGACTAACGACTCCGGTAATAGTACTACTCAGCCACAGAAGGATTTTTCTTGAATTCTTTCCTATTCATGCAGCAGCACTTTGTTTTCCTTGTTTCCTCCACAATCGGTCTCACTCCACTCCTCAGTCGGCAAAAATTGGAAGCCTTCGATCAAGTAGCATAACTGCTTCATTAATCGCTCGGGGACCTTTGAGACACCAAAGCAGCAACAAGAACTCTACTGTGCGTTTGAGATAGGACGTCATAAATGTAAAAAGTCGATTTTTCAACAATATGTTCGTTTTATAGCGCACATCTTTCTGACGAGTATGATGTTTAAAACATAGACTGAGGCTCCAAAGGAGCAGGTGTAGGCATGCGTATTCAAATACAGAGATATGTAAACAGGCTGAATATGGCGCTGCGGTTGGCAGCGCCAATGTAAGACAAGTTTCTGGCGCAGTTGTTACATCGGTTACTGCTGCTACATTGGCAGCAGTACAATGGCCATGTGGGAAGAGTGTCAGCCCAGTACACATACACACTGAAGCGCCAAAGAACCTGGTATAGGCGTGCGTATCCAAATACAGGGAAGTGTAAACATGCAGGTCGGCAACACCTGTATAAGACACCAAGTGTTTGTCGCAGTTGTTAGGTCGTTTACTACTGAAGCGATAGCAGGTTATCTAGAATCAAATGAGTTTGAACGTGGTGTCATAGTCGACGCACGAGTGATGGGACACAGCATCTCCGAGGTAGCGATGAAGTGGCGATTTTCCCGTACGACCTTTCCACGAGTACACCGTGAATAACAGGAATAAGGTAACACATCAATCTCCGACATCGATGCCACAGGAAAAAGATCCTGCGAGAACCGGACGAACGACGACTGAAGAGAATCGTTCAACGTGACAGAAGTGCTACACCGTGAATAACAGGAATAAGGTAACACATCAATCTCCGACATCGATGCCACAGGAAAAAGATCCTGCGAGAACCGGACCAACGACGACTGAAGAGAATCGTTCAACGTGACAGAAGTGCTACCCTTCCGCAAATTGCAGCAGCTTTCGATGCTGGGCCATCTACAAGCGTCAGTGTGGGGTCCTGCTCACTCGTCTCGTATAGGAGGCCTAAAGGATGCTGCGTTCTCGGAATGGCATAAAACAATTTAACCCTTTATGTCACAGTGGTTTCACTGCGAAACCACTTTTTGCTGCATTGTATCCGTTTGCGGCGTATGTGACTCACTGTGAAGCCACCGTCAAACCCTAGAGAGCCTGTATAGGGAGAGAGTGGCTATAGGTGAAGTTGCCCGTGATTGGTTGATTAGCTGTGGAAGAAAAATGGCGCCAAACATCTCTCGCGCTTCCTATGTTCGCCGTGCTTTTGAGTTGATTGAAGTTCAGAGGACTTCTGAAAACGATTAAAAGGTATTTGAATTATTGAAAGACTTGTTATGCGCTGTGCATGCATTTTCGATTTAGTTGTATATCGTTTTTAGTACGTAATTAGCGTTTGCGATCTTAAATACGAGTTGAAATATTGTGATGAAGTCGGTAGGCCTATATGTTTGAAGTAAACACATTAGTAATTGTACAGTATTGTTTTTGACATCTGTAATTCGTTCTGCAGACGTTCGTAAACGATGCCAGGTTGTGCTGCATTTGGTTGTTCCAATAGAGGCGAAGATGGATTTCGCATGTTAGCATTTCCACGCAATGAAGAAAGACGAAAGCAGTGGGCAGTCGCAGTCAACAGGGCTGACATAAATCAAACAGGAGCCTTGTGGAAACCTACCAAGTACTCATCTATGCGAAGTAAGTCGTTTTTGCTTTTTAATACATATAAAACTACTTGAAATACACATAGTTAAATTTGAAAACAGACCTGTAAATTGGCCGTGTGAAAATTATTATAACACATTATTCTTATAAACAAAGGCATTTGACGAATAATTTCGCCATATTGTCTTGTGCTTTTGATTCGGTGAATGCGTACTCCACTACTGCCATTCAAAAGTTCCGCCCGCAGTTTGGCAGAAAAATGGCCGCCGTATCGTCCGATTGGCCACTCTCTCCCCATACAGGCTCTCTATCTCACCCTTGTTTGGGGTGCACTCTAGCGGATTTTCGATGAACCAACTAACAAATCTTGAGAGAGCAACGCTGCGAGCGGCCACTGGCATTCAGCTCGTGTCTTCCAAGCAAGCGCGACATATTGTGATTCACACACGTTGTTTTGTGTTATTCAGAAGCTGTACTTTATTCAATGTAAGTAAAATTTTTATACACATTACCATATATGTTCTAGATTGAAAATATGTCTATAGATTGAATATAGCACATTATTTGAAACAATGAGAAGCACAAATGTTGGTGGTTTCGCTGTGAAACCACTATGCTAATACGATACCTTTACCATACAAAGCTTCTATTCTTATATACAGCAAGTTATTTAACTTTTACCTCTATTTAGATGTATAAGAGACACACCTTGACGGAATTAGATGAGGCTACTGTCTACAACATACTTTTTGAGGATATTTCAAGCGATTTGTCAGAATGTGAAGAGGATGAAGATGGTGATCTGGAGGGTATTACTCAGGCCCTTGGATAGGAAACCCCCGCACTCCTACCTTCTTTATCAACTGAGAAAGCAGTTTCTGAAGCTCCAGCTGATGTCAGTGAACTTCTTCCTTCCATCCAAGACTTTACAGAACCAAAATGGGCACATGAGTTCGGTGATTATGATCATGTAAATTTTGTGGAGGAAACTGGGCCTTCGGCCAATTTCGGTAATTTCTCTTCCCAAATTGACTTTTTCCTTGAACGTTTTACGAATCAGACAATGGAGGAAACAGTGTATCAGACAAATTTATAAGCTATGCAAAAGGGTGGTGGCATCGATCCCCACCCTACAAATATAGATGAGATGAAAGTGTTTTTAGGTGTTAGTTTACTTATGGGTGTAAAAGTACAACCTAATTTTAGAGATTACTGGTCATCTTTCCCAGAATTGCGGGATGAATACATTGCCCAAAGAATGCCATTGAATAGATTTGTGTGGCTCCTTTCTAATTTACATGTAAATGACAACTAAAAACAACCACAGAGGGCATCAGCAGGTTATGACAAACTATATAAACTACGACCATTGCTAAATTCTCTGTCCACAAACTACCAAAGTATTGATGAGTCAATGATTAAGTTCAAAGGGCGATCATTTATGAAAATACCCACAAAAAGGGGTTACAAAGTGTGGGTAAGGGATATATTTATGAGTTTCAAATTTACACAGGAAAAAATGGAACCCAGGTAGAAAAGGACCTAGGTGGGACAGTTGCTACTGATTTGACAAGATCACTGGTAGGTTGGAGTTATGAAATCTACGTAGACAACTATTTTACATCAGTGCCATTGTTCAAAAACCTTCTATTAAATAAAATATATGCCTGTGGCACAATTAAAAGTGTCAGGAAATACTTGCCAAAAGATTTTAAATCTGATAAATGTTATACTTGTGGGGAATCAGAGTGGAGGAACTGGGAGGGAGTAACCAGCACTAAATGAATGACCCAAAAACCTACTCTTTTTCTCTCAGACTTCCATAATCCAAACCAAGAAGCCACAGTGACCCGAAGAAAAAAGTTGGCTCTCAGGAAGCAATAAGATGTCCGAAAGTACTATGTGACTACAATACTTCAAAAGGTTATGTTGACAAAGCAGACATGCTCAAATCAACTTATGAATTAGACATGAAAACCAAGAAATGGTGGCACAGAATATTTTTACATTTCTTGGACGTCACTGTCGTGAATGCCTATGTCATATATAAAATAAAAAGTGGAGGAACACCACTGAAATTAAAAGATTTTGAGATACTAGTGGTTGTTTGTGCAAGTCAGCATTTCTCCTGGCAGAAAAAGGAAAGCAATTTCCCGTCCATCATCATTTAAGAAGACATTTAGAATGGAAGTCTCTGTGGATAAAAGACAATCCAATGAACCATATATTCCTGTTCGTAGCAGATCTAAACGCTGCGCAAATTGTAGTTCAAAAAAGGAGACTCATAGGACCAAAAAGTCATGCAAAGTATGTGTTGTCGGATTGTGCCTAAAAGATAAAAAAAACTGTTTTTTGGAGTATCATGAAAAGTAGAAAATAAGTGTTGTATGTTACGTACTTTGAAATTTTGCATAAGAAAAGCTTTTTTTGGGACACCAATTTATAAAAAATATGTCTGAAAAAATGTAACATTAGTTTAATAAAATATTAATATTAAAAATTAGTGAATTTTTGAAAGATGTTGAACAACCCCTTGCATCACAGTGGTTTGATAGTGAAACCATCTATGTATATTTTTTATAAAAACTGAAAAATTTTTAAAAATTTGTAATGTGCTCCAGTAATGCAATAAAGAAGGGTAAGATCAAATTTCAGTGCATATCAAGTCCAAAAGTATTTGTGACTCAAAGGGTTAAGCAAAAAAACATTAGTAGTATTATTTCAAATAAGAAGACTGGCCATACTTACCTTTGAAATAACAATGGTGTCGCGACGGGTGACATGCAACATAAATCCGAGTCTTTTGCTATCTATAATGTCCAAAAAAGCAACGGATGTGGATCACTAATAACTGTTATCGTAGCCCTCTCTGCTAGGCCGTGCTTATACTCTGCGAGTACTGTCCACTAATGTCCGGCCGTGGCTAGCAGTAGTGGTGCTTATTTTCACTTGGGCTAGATGCCGCTCATATCATTTTGACGTCCTGGTCAGCGCGCTATTGGCCGATGTTGTTTCACCGCCTTCTCTTCTCTTGCGTCCCTCATCTTTATTCCAGGGTTTTTGGTTACGCCAGAACAGTCAGCGTGCGAACCACTCAATGAAACATCATCGATATGGGCTTTCGGAGACGAAGGCCTACTCGTGTACCCCTGATGACTGCACGACAGTAAGCTTTAAGCTTCTCCTGGGCCCGTCACCACCGATATTGGCCTGTTGATGACTGGAAACATGTTGCCTGCTCAGACGAGTCTCGTTTCAAATTGTATCGAGCGGATGGATGTGTACGGGTATGAATCCATGGACCCTGCATGTCGGCTGGGGACTGTTCAAGCTGGTGGAGACTCTGTAATGGTGTGGGGCGTGTGCAGTGGGAGTGACCGCTGATATCTCTAGATTCGACTATGAGAGGTGACACGTATGTAAGCATCACGTCTGCTCACTTGCATCCATTCATGTCCATTGTGCATTCCGACGGACTTGGGCAATTCCAACAGTACACTGGGACACCCCACACGTCCAGACACTCTTCTGAGTCCAAACACTTCCGGTGGCCACCAAACTCCCCAGACATGAACATTATTTAGCATCCCTGGAATGCCTTGCAACGTGCTGTGCAGAAGAGATCTCCAACCCCTAGTACTCTTACGGATTTTCGGACAGCCCTGTAGGATTCATGGTGTCAATTCCCTCCGTGATACTTCAGACATTAGTCGAGTCCATGATACGTCGTGCTGCGGCACTTCTGCGTGATCACGGTGGCCCTACACGATATTAGGTAGGTGTACCAGTTTCTTTGGCTCTTCAGTGTATATTACAGGGGAATACAGTTTACCACTGTGTAACAGATGAAGATGAGAAGGTTTTGTAGGTGCTAGTGGGAGGCATGTTGATCATATTGCTATCCTAAATGCATTCGAAGATGTATGATAAACTGTTTATTGTATTGTAAATTTTTACTTTGCTAACTCTCAGTGTACTTTAGGCTGTAAATTAGATCTGCAGTAATGCTCTAGACGTGGTTAGAGTTGCCAGTCAGCAAGTGTGTATTTTAACATGTTATACATACAGTTTAGGTGTGGAAATAATTAATTTGAAGGACCATTGTGCTTCTCAAGTTTGGTAGGAACATTGAACATTCAGTTTTAGGAAAAAGTTGTAGACGTGACAGTACCACTGATAATCCATGGTGCATTTTAAACTGTATGTTAGAGTTGCACTAGTGCACATGTGTGCATTTTTGCAACCACTTTCATGTACTTAGATCAATTTAATGTGTGGTACAAAGATCGAAATAAAGTCGTCTACTAAACTACAATTTATTGAAATAGTGCCAATAAGCGAGCTGTGTGTATTTTAATAAGCAATACAAACAATTTACTTGTGCAAATACACTCCTGGAAATGGAAAAAAGAACACATTGACACCGGTGTGTCAGACCCACCATACTTGCTCCGGACACTGCGAGAGGGCTGTACAAGCAATGATCACACGCACGGCACAGCGGACACACCAGGACCCGCGGTGTTGGCCGTCGAATGGCGCTAGCTGCGCACCATTTGTGCACCGCCGCCGTCAGTGTCACCCAGTTTGCCGTGGCATACGGAGCTCCATCGCAGTCTTTAACACTGGTAGCATGCCGCGACAGCGTGGACGTGAACCGTATGTGCAGTTGACGGACTTTGAGCGAGGGCGTATAGTGGGCATGCGGGAGGCCGGGTGGACGTACCGCCGAATTGCTCAACACGTGGGGCGTGAGGTCTCCACAGTACATCGATGTTGTCGCCAGTGGTCGGCGGAAGGTGCACGTGCCCGTCGACCTGGGACCGGACCGCAGCGACGCACGGATGCACGCCAAGACCGTAGGATCCTACGCAGTGCCGTAGGGGACCGCACCGCCACTTCCCAGCAAATTAGGGACACTGTTGCTCCTGGGGTATCGGCGAGGACCATTCGCAACCGTCTCCATGAAGCTGGGCTACGGTCCCGCACACCATTAGGCCGTCTTCCGCTCACGCCCCAACATCGTGCAGCCCGCCTCCAGTGGTGTCGCGACAGGCGTGAATGGAGGGACGAATGGAGACGTGTCGTCTTCAGCGATGAGAGTCGCTTCTGCCTTGGTGCCAATGATGGTCGTATGCGTGTTTGGCGCCGTGCAGGTGAGCGCCACAATCAGGACTGCATACGACCGAGGCACACAGGGCCAACACCCGGCATCATGGTGTGGGGAGCGATTTCCTACACTGGCCGTACACCACTGGTGATCGTCGAGGGGACACTGAATAGTGCACGGTACATCCAAACCGTCATCGAACCCATCGTTCTACCATTCCTAGACCGGCAAGGGAACTTGCTGTTCCAACAGGACAATGCACGTCCGCATGTATCCCGTGCCACCCAACGTGCTCTAGAAGCTGTAAGTCAACTACCCTGGCCAGCAAGATCTCCGGATCTGTCCCCCATTGAGCATGTTTGGGACTGGATGAAGCATCGTCTCACGCGGTCTGCACGTTCAGCACGAACGCTGGTCCAACTGAGGCGCCAGGTGGAAATGGCATGGCAAGCCGTTCCACAGGACTACATCCAGCATCTCTACGATCGTCTCCATGGGAGAATAGCAGCCTGCATTGCTGCGAAAGGTGGATATACACTGTACTAGTGCTGACATTGTGCATGCTCTGTTGCCTGTGTCTATGTGCCTGTGGTTCTGTCAGTGTGATCATGTGATGTATCTGACCCCAGGAATGTGTCAATAAAGTTTCTCCTTCCTGGGACAATGAATTCACGGTGTTCTTATTTCAATTTCCAGGAGTGTATTTAATATGAGTGTCCAAAGGGCTTGAAAAGTGTCCCAAACCTTACATATTTTAAGAAATAATACAATTCTATTTTCCTCGAATTTGTGTAGAGATCTGTAATTGAACTTTCATGTTACGGTAAGAACGCAAGCCGTGTGTGTTTTGATAAGTAGAACAGAAAGTTTAGATGTAGAAATTTTCAATTTGAAGGTCCGTTGTGCTTACAAAGTGCGAAAAATCATATATATATATATACAAATAATACACTGTACTTGTATTACAAATACTGCAATGGGGCGTGTTATAAATAAACAAATAAAAAATAACAGGTTTTTGATCGAATTTTTGTTCAGTTCTGTAATTATACTTGCATATTACGTCAGTACATAAGTAATACATACTTGTGTGTGTATATGTGTGTGTGTGTGTGTGTGTGTGTGTGTGTGTGTGTGGGTGTGCGTGCTCGATAAATGATAAATAATTTTATCAAAGAGTTTATTTTCTAGATATCGACTCTGTCTAGTTGCACCATCGTTCTTGGCGGTGTTTCAACTCTGTCATCGTCTTTGGCTAAAGATATGCAGTTTAAGTGCCACACTGCAATGAAAACGTCAAAAGACCTTCTTCCTTCCTAAGTGTTAGCTCAGTTTGTTTGTCTTTTGGCTGTGTTGCGTGTGCAAGTGTGTGCTTTCACATCACATATTTTTACTAGATGTTGGTGTTATTTAACTGTTGACTGTACGAAACAGAATCTATAAAATTTAGAGAGCCAGTTGATACATATTGCAACGTGCGTCGAAAGTTTTTATTGTACACAACTTAGTAGGCCTGAGTAATTTGGAATGAGATAGTAATAGGTGCTATCAATATCATAGATTACATTTTTCTAATATAGGCTGCCTAGTGCATATGTAATGTGACGTATTATCTTTGTCCCTTCTAAGATTGTGCTTGAGAGCAATTTAGATGAGGAGATATTCATTTTGAGAACATATTTTGACTTACACCAAACACACATGTATTTAATAATATTCTTATATAGATATATATAATGTGTGTATGTGTGAATATACATGGGGAGTAAATAACATTCTATTGATTTCAAACTATTTGGTATTTTCATATGCTCTTAAAATCGCTTAAGATAATGCAAAGTGTATCCCTTACCTATGAGGCTAGTAAATGGGAATGTACCAGATACACCAGCGTTATTGATCAGGATGTCGACCCCACCCAGGTTGTCCTTGGCCCACTTGAAGGCAGCCAGGATGCTGGCTTCGTCTCTCAAATCCACAGCAATCGCGTGCAGCTTCCCTGGGGCGTCCTTGACTGCCAGCTCCTGTTATGAGGCAGAAACAAGTTACTGTCTACGTGGCAAGAAGGAAATAAGGAAAGGAGATCTCTCACTTTGGTGCAGTTTAGTTTTTAATGTTTTGGTCTTCACGTGATTGCGATCATCCGCATGATCATGTAAAATTTGTAGAAAGACAGATTTACGTAATTTTTCGTCGTGAATGTATCCGTTACAGTTGTACTTGAAAGTCCTTTATTTGAATAAAGTCGTCCATACGATCCGCGTTTCAGGATGTAAATCAGATCTTGAGGCTCTGCAAGAAATGACAGGAACTAAGAGGGATGCTACGGGGTGGGGAAAATAAAACGAATGACAATATTAAAGGGGGAGGAAAAGCCCTAGAGTTACTTCTAACAGTATGGAGCAACTGCCCATACAGCCGGCTAACCGTGGAGCACATTGACGTAGTCTTCATGCCTGACACAGTGGTTAGCAGAGGTCAGTCTGGTCGTAGTCCTAGCTGGCCACCCAGGTCACCTGATCTGTGACTGTGCGATTACTTTGTATGGGGAGCCCTCAAGTCTAAGGCGTACCGCAATAACCCTCAAAGTCTTCAGCAACTGCAGCAGAACATATTCGGATCATAGTGCAGCAATTCCAACTGTCCAGCTTCGATCCGCCTTCAGCAACTCTTGACCATGGCCCAAAAGGACCAAGGTCATGAATGGTGGTCACTTTCAACATCTGCTGGAGTCAGGTTGATACTGTGTTTAATTTCCTCTGCTGTATTTCTTTGTATGCTGGGACTGTGTTCTCCGGCCCACTTTAATTTACCCCCACCCAGTATATATTATTTATTAACATTAAAGAGGTCCATACAGAAGAACATCAGGTCATTCCTGGATTGAGTATGAGACAATCGTACCAGTGTTGTAGAAATTCAGCAGGTTTATCAAAAAACATGCGAGATACCACGCGGGTGAGACATAAAAAGATTCTTTCGGTTAACCAGTATCATACCGGACAAAGTGAAATAAAACTGGCCGGCTACGAGTAGGTCTCGTGCATTGAGGGTTCGGTACAAAACGTAATTATGTATGCAGACAGTTCATTCAGCTCGGGCTTATAGAACCTCGACAACTTCTGCCTGTTATCGACACTGACACTTTCAAGATATCGGTCTCAGACATCCGCAGATTTTCGAGACACTTTTAATTTCAGTAATATTAATGTGACATAAAGTCATGCAGGAGACAGCCGACCATGATTATAATAATTAGCATTTCTCCATGCAGGCTGAGTGAGTAGCATTGGTAAAACTCAAACATGAGGCAAGGGATGACTTTACTGCTCATATGAATCGTTTTCGAATTTATCCATCATCAGATATCTGTGAGCGTTTACTGCACGTAGACAAGGCATTTCAAGATGTACGTAAAACAAACATTTGCGGACTAGTCCTGTCTGAAGTCATTATCTCCCATCTTTCATTTCAGTTCAAGGCGGTTTGGTCCCATAAGAACTCACCACAAATATCAGTATAAGGCAGTTTGGTCCCACAGGAACACACCACAAATTTCAGAACAATGTAACAGTCCAGTCAGTTATCTTCAGTAAAGAATTCCTATCATTTAAATTTGCATTTGATAGCAGAATTCCATGTTTTGTAAATGCTGTCCTTGGCATTGTCAGTCTGCGTTTTGTATTTTCTCTACTTAAAGTTTAATGGAATGAAATGGTTTTTAAACCACCTTGCACAATACTAACTTAATTTATTTTTATTTGAGAAAACTACTGGCAACAAAAATAATTCGAAAAACACTCAGTTCTACAGTTTCGAAAATATGATTTAATTTCGTATAACTATAAACAGTGAAGATTCATGAGTGTCCACTCTGTGGTGGATTCCTTGTTGTCGCTGCTCCTCGCCTTGTGCGAACTGCACTAGACACTGTGATGAGCAATGGAAGACTGAGTCAGACAAGACTTGTCGGGCCAGAGAAAGACATCATAAACTCGAAGCTTGGAGGCTCCCGCAAAACCCCAAATGAATTTCCGTTTTTTATTTCATAGATGAGACAGTGTACCTAGGGATCACATTTATCTCCTCCCAAACAGTCTCCTTTCTTTTTTTTTTTTTTTGTCCCCTTTGTATCTTCAGTCTCCTCACTGGTCTGATGTGGTCCACCACGGATTCCTCTCCAGAGCAAACAACTTCATCTGAGAGGAGCACTTGCACCCAATGCCTTCAGTTAACTGTTGGATATATTCCAATATCTCTGTCCTCCACTACTGTTTGCATCCGTCGCAGATTCTGCCGAGAACCTCCTAGTGTTTATCTTATCAGTCCAGTTAATTTGGTAGTCCTGTATCTCAAACACTTTCAATCTCTTTTCCCACTGTCCATGATTAACTTTCATTGAAAACTGTATCCCAAACGTATATTTTCAGGAATGAAATAAAACGATCGTGTAGCACTGATGACCAGGAGTCCCCACCTGGGAAAGTTCTCCCGCCGAGTTGCAAGTCTTTTCAGTTGACGCCACATAGAGCGACTTGTGTGTCGATGGCGATGATATGATGGAGATGACAACAACATCCAGTCCCCGACTGAGGAAAATTACCGACCCGGCCGGGAATGGAACCTGGACCTGCTGCGTGGCTGTCCTACGCACTGACCCCTCAGCTGAGGGGGTGGACACATTTTCATACGGGTAAATTTATTTCTCAAATTAAGTGCCACGTTTGATACTAGTAGACTTCTTTTTAGTAGGAATCCCCTCTTTGCCTTTCTTGTCTGATTTTTATGACTCCTCGTCCGTCATGTGTTTTTTGATTCCAAAGAAGCAGAATTCCATCACTTCTTCTACCTCTTGGTCCCCAATTTCAACTATAAACTTTATCGCTAATCTCAATGCTGCTACTTCTCATTACTGTCGTCTTTCTTCCGTTCGGTCCCAACCCACAGTGTCTGCACATGAGATTGTTCATTCCATTTTAACAGACCGTGCAGTTCTTCCTTTCTTTAACTGATGATAGTAATTTCATTCGAGAATATTACGCTTGATATTATTTATCACTCTAATTTTTAACGCTACTCCTGAACGTTTCATTTTTCCCATGATTGATACTTTGATGTATACGCTGATCAGCAGGAGAGAAAGACTACATTCCTGCCTTATAACTTTCCTTACCGAAACACTTTGTTCTCTGTCTTCGATTCTCTCTTACAAGTTGTTTCCACCTAGACGTGTGGCACAGCAGTTAACATCATGGACTAGGTTTTCCGTGATTTCCCTGAGTCGCACCAAGTAAGTCTCGGGATTACTCCTCTGAAAAGGGTACGGCCGATGTACTTCGCAATCCTCACCTAATCCGCGCCTGTGCTCCGTCTCTGCTGACGCCGTTGTCGACAGGACCTCAAACTCTTGATCACCTTTATTAGTGCCCCAGTGTGATGGTACTTTCATTTGAAATCCCACGAAGGCGAAGAGGTTTTCTAGAGCTCGAAGAGACAGATACTTTCATCTTGGTTCATGGTCTCCCGCGCAACGAGTAACGACTTTTAAACATCGCGAAATTAGAGAATCTAAGCTCTTTGATATGCGCCAAAAAGTCTCTCGTGATTGCCTGAATGCGAAACAGCCTAACGCAATACGCCTCGCCGTGGAGACCAGGTCATATCTGCTGTGGGAGGCTGTGTGTGAGTGTGTGTGTGTGTGTGTGTGTGCGTGTGTGTGTTTAAGGGATCAAACTGCTGAGGTCATCGGTCCCTAGACTTACATACTACTTAAACTAACTTACGCTATCCTGATAGACCTCATAGGTCCGTGAACTCTGTGAAGGAATATTTGTCAAAAATGGTACGTTTTGCTTTTCACACAATTAAAGCATTATGAATGATGTTGCCACATGGTACACATCCAGTGTCTGCTGTGTTATTTATATTCGGTGGAGCGTCTGCCATATATCTGTTCACAGAGGTTAACGCAAAGCACGATAGTCAGTGCAACGTTTTGGTGAACAAGATACTGGTGCAATCCATGCGCCGAATGACAACCTTTGTCGTACACTGCCGAGTCTCAGAATGTACCATTATTCGTCAGACCTCTGGAGGACCACGGTACTTTCTGACACTCGACAGTGTACAACGAAGGTGGTCATTTGGCGCGTGGATTGCACCCGTGTCTGGTTTACCGAAATGTCCCACAGACCATCGTGCTTTGTGTTAACTTACGTGAACAGATAAATGGCAGACTTTTTACAGAATATAAATAATACTGCAGATACTAGGTGTGTACCATGTGACAGCATCATTCATCATGCTTTGATTGTGTGAGAGCTAAATTTAACTCTTTTTAACAGCATGAGCTTCACTACTAATTCTTTCTTCTGGCCTTTTTGTTTTTGTAAACATAGCCAGCATAAGCTTCGATAAAATCTGAATATCTCTGCATTTTTTATTGTGGTACTTTCACTTTAAGCATTTTGTCATTCGATCACGTTCACTGTGGCCAGTCGTTACATGAGTATATAGTCGTTGCCGTCCCTCTTTCGTCCAGATGTGATTCGTACTTTTATCAGCCCACGAAGACACAATTATAAGGGGGTCTCCCCGTTCCGCTCTATGATGTTCGTATAACTTCACTGATTCAACCATAGCTGCCGTCCTGCCAACGATAATTGCACTGCTGTATAACATAACAATAACCAACCAACGCAGGCTGTTAACGAAGGTACGAGCATATGGAATAAGTTCACAGATATGCGAGTGGCTCGAATACTTGTTAAGTTGTAGAACCCAGTAGGTTGTCCTCGACGACGAGTATTCTTCAGAGACAAGGGTGTCGTTAGGAGTGCCACAGGGAAGTGTGATAGCACCACTTTTGTTCTGTATATACATTGTAAGGTGTATGCTTCGCCGGCGATGGGCGAGGCATGACAGAGTCTCTGACCAGAGAGTAGTTTACCGTTAGTTGTTGCTTGTCGCGTGTCTGCGCTAGTCTGCGCGAGTCGACAGTAGAAGTCAGTCGGAGTCTGTCTGCAGTAGTAGTCGATCGGCTTTAGTAGCGAGTGGACGGTAGTAGTCGGCGGGAGTCGGCATGCGTCGGCTGTGTGCTCTGCTCGCGACTCTGGTCAGGATTCTGGACGATGAGTATTGTTGTAGAAGGTAAAGAAGCAGCATTGCGCATATTTAATAATGTATGTTAATTGTAATTTAATTTGTTAAAAAATGCCCCAATAACAATTTTTTTATAAAGTAACTCTTTTAAAGAAAAGTATTCATTTCAATTTAAAGAATTTTTCCACTCTTTTGAAGAAAAAGCATTCATTTTAATTTAAAGAATATTTCCTATGCATTCCTTCCAAGAATAAAAAAAATATATATATACGCCGGCATTGCACGAAGCTGTGTCGACAAATAAGAGCAGATATAGTTGCAGTTTTTATTGAGGTAAGAATTTTTGCTTTTGTTATTCAGAATACAGGGCCGAAGGTCAGCGCTGCTGTCCTTATAAAATTTACCAGATATTATTATTTCTGTTAGGAGGTTACATTTCGTTCATGGTTCATTAATTAATTGATATTATTGTGTGGGTTTTTGGTCAATTTCCATTTGTCAATTTTGCGGGGAGTTTACGCTTGGCTCCATTCTCAATTTTCATTTTTATGTGGGGAGGTTACGACAAATTATTTGGCGGACAGGTTTGGCAGCAATCTGTTTGCTAATGATGCCCTGGTGTACACTAAGGTGTCGAAGTTGAGTGACCATACGAAGATACAAGACGACTGAGTCAAAATTTCCAGTTGTTGTTATGAAAGGCAGCTATACCTGAACGTGGAAAAATGAAAGTTAATGCGGATGAGTAGGAAGATCAAACCTGTAATTTTCGGATACATTAGTAGTAATGTCATTCTTGACTCATTCAAGTCGTTTAAATATTTCTGCGTAACATTGCAAAGCGATATGAGCTGCAACGGGCATGTGAGAACTGTGGTATGGACGGCGAGTGGTCGACTTCGGTTTATTGAGAGAATATTAGGAAAGAGTGGTTCACCAGTAAAGGAGACCGCACATAGGACGCTGGTGCAAGCTATTCCTGAGTACTGCTCGAGTGTTCGGGATCTGTACCAGGTCAGACCGGAGGCAGCAGTTCAGAGGCGGGCTGCTAGATTTGTTTACCGGTAAGTTCGAAGGACACGTAAGTGTTGCGGAGATGCTTCAGGTACTCAGATGGGAATACCTGAAGAGAACTAACCTCGAATGATTGCGTGCGTTACATCTGCAACGTCAGTCTATTTGACCATGACAGTACTTCTTACGCAGAGCAACGCTGGTTGCTGTGAGACAAGTCACGTGACTACCACACACCATGTCTGCTTCGTTGACTCCTCAGTGTCCACGCAACGGTAGCAGCTCGCAGAAGGGGTTAAGTACCGGTCATCTCATCATAATCGGAACCCAAGATCTCACTTGTCCATTACCGTAGCAGGACCAAAACATGAAAAAAACATTCGTAAACTACTTCTCTATTACTGATGCCTGTGTGTGGAACAAGCTAACCTTCAATCTGCCAACAGTTAAATGCCGTCTCGCTTTTAAGAACAAGCTAAAGCACTTCTTCCAGTCATCCTCATAACGTTTCCCCGAAAATCCACGCTATCGCCGGTTTTTACTTCTGTCAAACAGTAAAGAAAATGTTCTCCTTTTCTTCCATTTATGTTTCTTGCTATTTCATTTCTCACTCATTCACATCGCTTTCTTTTCCCCTGCCTCCATTCAGTGCCTTTTATCAATTTCTTTCTCTGCTTCTTCCACCCTTTCACCAGTTTCCACAGCTGCTACTGCTCATAATTTGAAAGTACCTCTATGCTGCCTCTATTTAGTCATGAAAGAATGTAAACTGCGTTTATTCTTATTTCGCTTTCTGTACTACAGTAGTTATGAAATGTTTTATAATGTATATATTACACGGTCTAGTCAGATTACTGTGACCACCGCCTGTGTTCGACGCCAGTATGCAACAACCGCTCACAGACTGTAGGTGGCATCACCATCAGTGGAGTTCACATAAAGCGTGTCGGGGAGCCGCGGAAAATAGTGCAGTCGGTGTCAAATGCGAAAACAGAGTGATTCATCTGATGTCAAAAAGGGCATATCATTGGCTTTCAGGCCAAGTATGGAAGCATTTCCGAAACGGCTAAGTCTGTAAATTGCTCACGTGCCGTCGTGGATAAAGTGTATAAAGTATACAGTGCGTGCAAACGGAGCCAAGGCAATTGGATCGTAGATGGCACACTGCGGAGATGTGTATGGACAAATAGACAGTTGAGAATCTGATCTCCCAGGAAAACCAAGGGCTATCAACAGTGTCTCCTCAACAAGATTGGTTGGTTGGTTTAAAAGGTGGGGGGGGGGGGGGGAGAAGGGATCATCGGTCCCTTGTTTCTGTTAAAACAATCCCGCAAGAAAAAGAAGAAAACAAACGAGATGTATAGCACAATACCGAAAGGAAGGAAGAACCACAAGAACGACAGAAATGCAACAAACACTACAAGGAACAATAGAGGACAGGAAAACCACAGAGAGACGCAAGAGACCGGTAGAAGAGATTAAAACAAGAAACCAGATTACTATGTCTGGCTGACCACGGGAATAAAAAGGTGAATCCAGCCCCTCCGCAACACGTTAAAAGCTCCAGCCTTAAAAGCACTACAGTGGAGGACACAGAGGGACAAAGGGCATGAGGTAAAACGTAGAGAGAATGACAAAACGCTTCCTCACAGATAAAACGTAAAGCTATGTCAGCTAAAATTAACGGCGAGTGTGGTAAACGAAGATTATGACGAAGGGCAGCCGAAGGAGGACAGCTTAACAGTATATGGGCCACCGTCAACCGGCCGCCACACCGACACTGAGGTGGGTCTTCACGGTGCAGGAGGTAGCCGTGGGAGACCCAAGCGCGGCCAATGCGTAGCCGGCAGACAACCACAGAGTCCCTGAGAGAGGCCCACATGGAAGACTTACATACATTCGTAGTCTCCTTAATGGCACGCAGTTTGTTGAGCGTACTGAGACTATGCCATTCCGTCTTAGGTGGTTACTCAGGTTCTTGGCAAAAGGCCACATTAATGCGACTAGACAGTGTACATCTGACTTACAACATGCTTGTCGTAATGAATGTATTTCAAAAAGTATCGAATGCCTGGTAATGCGAAACGGAGTTTTTGTCTTTAACATACATTGTTCCCAAACTCAGTAGAGTACGTAACGGGACCGAACGAGGTGGCGCTGTGGTTAACACACTGGACTCGCTTTTCGAGAGGACGGCTTTTGAAACCCGCATCCGGCCATCCTGGTTTAAGGTGTCCGTGATTTTCCCAAATCGCTTCAGGCAAATGCCGGGATGGTTCCTTTGAAAGGGAACCACAGACTTGCATCCCCATCCTTCACTTATCTGATGGGACGGATGACCTCGCTTGGAGATCTGTGTGATTCAGAGGAAATGACTCAGACTGTCATACACAAATCTTATCTGCCTGGAAGCACTGATCGAAAACAGGCCACTTACATTGATGATAGCGAAGATATCCCTCTGAAAGGTCACTTTTCGTCGTTCGTTGTATTTCGATTTACATTCCTAGCAGCAACTGTTACTAACAATTTCTGTCATCAACAAAAGAGCATTTTTAATCTGAAACAATCTGAAACAGTCAATATTAGCGCAAATTATTAACAAGCAACATTATACGAAAGTCACGCAGCAATCCAAAAAATGGCTATTCAAATGCCTATGGGAATTATAGAACATCTGAGGTCATCAGTCCCCTAGGACTTAGAACTACTTAAACCTAACGAACCTAAGGACATCACACACATCCGTGCCCGAGGCAGGATTCGAACTTGCGACCGGAGCGGTCGCGCGGTTCCGGACTGAAGCGCCTAGAACCGCTTTTTTTTCTAATCTGAGTTTGTTCTGTATTGTTCGTTGCCTTTGTTCGTGGCGGACGTCCGATGACACTAGTTCTGGTTGTTCGTTGATCCATTCACTCAGTTTTTTTTATTACAAAGGGTAGCTAAACCCTCTGACCGAACACGCTGAGCTACCGTGACGGCCAACCGCTCGGCCACTCCGGCCGGCGCAGGAATTCCAGTTTGATGTTGGCGGCATGCGCGGTACACACCTTGAAACTTCCCCTTTGAAAAGTTAAGAATGACTATACTGCTAAACTTGTACGTTATTTGAAATTCAAACAGCTGAGCAAAACTGAACGTACTCGGACAGTTCTCTCTTTACTTATTCTGATCATCACTAAACTGACACACAATATTTTTAGCGCAACGCGATCTGACTTTCAATAATCCCTACAAAAGAATGGCCCTGACTAACAATAACCTATACCCTTCATGAGTCACTTACCTCACAAACATCTTCGTTACTCAAACTACTGCAATACAGCGAGCGCCAATACTGCCAGCTAAATAAAACACTCTAACTACTGAAGCCACTAACTACTGAAAGGCATGGTTAACAAATGAAAGATTTTGATAGAGAACAATCAAATTATTTACCTTAATAGTGTTCAAAAGTCATATATATATCAGTCCATGACATCCAGTCTTACAAATTTCCTTTTTCTGACGAACACACGTCCAGATCGTCCGCTCATAGTAACCTCTCAAAACTCTCTGGCATCACTCTCCCCACACCAACCACTGCTGGCGGCTCACCTCCAACTGCCCAACGCTATACCAGCGAATAATCCAACAATGAGTCTAACCATCCACAGACTGCACACAGCACAGTCAGTGATTTTAATAGAGAGCGCTACGTGGCGTCAGCAACATAAAAACCTAAACAGCCTATTTACAACCTGCTCTGCTTTGATCGCCCACGAAAATCTGTGGACATGTAAAATAAGCGTGATACACCTACGGCTTCTTTTAAATTGTCGATAGTTGCGCTCTGCACCGAAGATTATCAAATGTTGTACGGTCGAATGTTTCCATTTCATCTACTCGATACTTCCATCTACCACACTTCAACTGTTTGCCCCAATCCTGTTATGAAATTAGTAGATTCTGCTCCTGATATTACTGTTAACGAACCAAAGTATCTTCTTACTAAATACTATGAATTAGCAGTGGCCTTGGCACAGTGGTTGGTTGGTTGGTTTTTTGGGGAAGGAGACCAGACAGCGTGGTCATCGGTCTCATCGGATAAGGGAAGGATGGGGAAGGAAGTCGGCCGTGCCCTTTCAGAGGAACCATCCCGTCATTTGCCTGGAGTGATTTAGGGAAATCACGGAAAACCTAAATCAGGATGGCCGGACGCGGGATTGAACCGTCGTCCTCCCGAATGCGAGTCCAGTGTCTAACCATCGGCACAGTGCCTTGAACATTTGGATGCTATGTTGATAACAAATGTGTTGTCCCGAATGTACTGCAGTAGTGAAGAGTCCTTAGGTTAATCTTTTCGACCCTCCTGGCCATTCCCACGACGGTGAGTCCATGCGCCTGCACTATGGCAGAACCGATGCCCCCGCTGGCGCCAGTAACCAGTGCGACGCGTCCCTTGTATTTCTCGATGCCCATCGCTGTGTGAACTGGGTTACTGGCTCGGCTGTGGGACTAGCTGGACGAGTCCACGGGGACTGCGAACATTCCTGCCGGTACTGGCGATCTGCCGATGTAACGATAAGAGTATTGCGTCATATGTCAAGGCCACGGGCCTGGATGTCGCAGAAGCTCTGTCTAGGTACCGGCGATTTATCAGAGTAGCCAAAAGCGATAAGCGTGTTACGTCTTGCGTCTAGATCAAGGGTCCGATTATTACCCTATACGCACGTGACCAGAAATCCTTGTCTTCTTTTCACTTCACTTCACTGACCCCTGCTATATCTAGGTTGAGCGTTTGCATTTCCCTTTCCAGATTTTCTACTTTCCCTACCACGTTCAAGCTTCTGACAATCCACGCACTGACTCGTAGAACGTTATCCTCTCCGTTGATTATTCAATCTTTTTCTCATGGTAACTTCCTCCTTGGCAGGAGTGGTATGGAAGCCGAATGGTCCACTTCGGTTTATTGGGAGAATTTAAGGAAAGAGTGATTCGCCTCTAAAGGACACCACATATAGGATGCAGGTGCTAGCTATTCTTGAGAACTGCTAGTGTTTGGGGTTTGTACCACGTCAGACTGAAGGAAGACTTCACAGCAATTCAGATGCGGGCTGCTAGATTTATTACCAGTAGGTTCGAATGACTGGTAAGTGTTACGGAGATGCGTTGTAATGAAGTCCCATGCTTCTTGACAGAGCGTAGGGGAACGATGCAGGGGACAAGCGCCGCCATACTAGGCTAGGTCCTAATGGAGACGGTTTGTCGTTGCCTTCCTCCAACTGTAATGGGAATGAATGATGATGATGATGAAGGCGACACTGCAACAAACAATTATCCAAGAACAGGTGAAAATGCCTGATCCCTCAGGGAATCGAAACCGGACACCGTGTTCGGGAAGCGAGAACGCTACAGTGAGACTACGAGCTTCAGGAACTCAAATGGAAATACCTGAAGAGAAGTAACCACGAATGTGGTTGTGTGCGTTATGTCTGCAACGTCTGTCTACTTGACCACAACAACACTTCTTATGCAGAGCTGCGTTGGTTGCTGTGAGACAGGTTACGTGACTACCACACTCTGTGTTTGCTTCGTTGACTCCTCAGTGTCCACGCACCGGTAGTAACTCGAACAATGGATTAAGTACCGGTCATCTCATCATACTCGGAACACAAGATCTCACTTATCTATTACCGTAGCAGTGCCAAACCATGAAAAAAAAATTCGCAAACGCTTTCTCTGTTGCTGAAGTCTGTGTGTGTGGAACAAGCTAAACTGTACTTAGCGCACAGTTAAATGCCGTCTTGCTTTTAAGAACAACCTGAAGCACCTCTTCCAGTCACCCTCATAACGTTTCCCCCAAAATTCATGCATATCGCCGGTTTTTCTTCTGTCCAACAGTAAAACCAATGTTGTCATTTTCTTCTATTTATTTTCATTCCTCACTCATTCACATCACTTTCTTTTCCCCTGTCTTCATTCAGTGTCTTTTATCAGTCCCCTTCTCTGCTTATTTCACCTTTCACCAATTTCCACAGCTGCTACAGCTCATAATTTGATAGTACCTCTACCCTGCCTCTGATTTTGTAGGCATGAAAGAATGTTAACTGCGTTTATTCTTATTTCTATTTCTGTACTACAGTAGTTGTGAAACGTTTTATTTTGTATACCGGGTGTTACAAAAAGGTACGGCCAAACTTTCAGGAAACATTCCTCACACACAAAGAAAGAAAATATGTTATGTGGACATTTGTCCGGAAACGCTTACTTTCTATGTTAAGCTCATTTTATTACTTCTCTTGAAATCACATTAATCGTGGAATGGAAACACACAGCCACAGAACGTACCAGCTTGACTTCAAACACTTTGTTACAGGAAATGTCCTCCGTTAGCGAGGATACATGCATCCACCCTCCCTGGAATCCCTGATGCGCTGATGCAGCCCTGGAGAATGGCGTATTGTATCACAGCCGTCCACAATACGAGCACGAAGAATCTCTACATTTGGTACCGGGGTTGCGTAGACAAGAGCTTTCAAATGCCCCCATAAATGAAATTCAAGAGGGTTGAGGTGAGGAGAGCGTGGAGGCCATGGAATTGGTCCGCCTCTACCAATCCATCGGTCACCGAATCTGTTGTTGAGAAGCGTACGAACACTTCGACCGAAATGTGCAGGAGCTCCATAGTGCATGAACCACATGTTGTGTCGTACTTGTAAAGGCACATGTTCTAGCAGCACAGGTAGAGTATCCCGTACGAAATCGTGATGAAGTGCTTCATTGAGCGTAGGTGGAAGGACATGGGGCCCAATCAAGACATCACCAACAATGCCTGCCCAAACGTTCACAGAAAATCTGTGTTGATGACGTGATTGCACAATTGCGTGAGGATTCTCGTCAGTCTACACATGTTGATTGTGAAAATTTACAATTTGATCACGTTGGAATGAAGCCTCATCCGTAAAGAGAACATTTGCACTGAAATGAGGATTGACACATTGTTGAATGAACCATTTGCAGAAGTGTACCCGTGGAGGCCAATCAGCTGTTGATAGTGCCTGCACACGCTGTACATGGTACGGAAACAAATGGTTCTCCCATAGCACTCTCCATACAGTGACGTGGTCAACGTTACCTTGTACAGCAGCAACTTCTCTGACGCTGACATTAGGGTTATCGTCAACTGCTCGAAGAATTGCCTCGTCCATTGCAGGTGTCCTCGTCGTTCTAGGTTTTCCCCAGTCGCGAGTCATAGGCTGGAATGTTCCGTGCTCCCTAAGACGCCGATCAATTGCTTCGAACGTCTTCCTGTCGCGACGCCTTCGTTCTCGAAATCTGTCTCGATACAAACGTACCGCGCCACGGCTATTGCCCCGTGCTAATCCATACATCAAATGGGCATCTGCCAACTCCGCATTTGTAAACATTGCACTGACTGCAAAACCACGTTCGTGATGATGCTACGTACTGATGTGCTTGATGCTATAGTACTGTAGAGCAATGAGTGGCATGTCAACACAAGCACCAAAGTCAACATTACCTTCCTGCAATTGGGGCAACTGGCGGTGAATCGAGGAAGTACAGAACATATTGACAAAACTAAAATGATCTCTAACATGGAAATTGAGCGTTTCCGGACGCATAACATCTCTTTTTTTTTATTTGTGTATGAGGAATGTTTCCTGAAAGTTTGGCCGTACCTTTTTGTAACACCCTGTGTATGACACAGTCTAGTCAGACGAGTGTGACCGCCGCTTATGTTCGCCGCCAGTGTGCAACAACCGCTCAGAGACGGGAGTTGGCAGCACTAGCAGTGGAGGGTATAGAAAGCGTGTCGGGGAGACGAGGAAAATAGTGCAGTTGGTATCTGACGTACAAAAGGGCATGATCATTGGCTTTCAGGCCAAGTATGGAAGCATTTCCGAAACGGTTAAGTCTGTAAACTGTTCACGTGCCGTCATGGTTAAAGTGTACAAAGTATACAGTGCGTGCAAACTGATGCCATAAGAAACGGAGTCAAGGCAATTGGGTCTTGGTAGCTGGCAGGCTGAGGAGATGTTGAAACGTCCCCTTTTAACAATTTTACACGACTGTGCTTAAACTGACGCACAATATTTTTTAGCGCAACGCAATCTGACTTTCAAAATTCCCTACAAAAGAATGGCCCTGACTAACATTAAACTATACCTTTCACAAATGACTTACCTCACAAAAATCTTCGCTACTCAAGCTACTGCAATACAGCGAACGCCACTACTGCCAGCTAAATAAAAGATTCAAACTGTGGAAGGCACTAACTACTGATAGGGTTGTTAGCAAATGAAAGATATTAATAGAGAACAAACAATGTATTTACCCACATATATATATATATATATATATATATATATATATATATATATATATATATATATATATATATATATATATATATATATATATATATATATATATATATATATATATATATATATATATATATATATATATATATAGAGCAGTTCATGACAAATTTCAAAACTCCGCCATCTCTCTCCCCACATCCACCACTGCTGGCGGCTCACCTCCAACTGCGCAACGCTACGCTGTTCACAGCCAGCTGCCTAACACTACAATGGCGAGTATTACAACAATGCAAAGCAGCCACAGACTGCACACAGCACAGCCAGTGATTTTCATACATAGGTGGCGTTACCAATAAGAAAACCTAAACAGCCTACTTACATAGCCCCCATGCTCCCCACAAAAAATTTTACAAATTTTTTTGGGCACTGGCCAATACATATTTGTTAAAAATTTTCATAATCGTAATTACAATAACAAAGAAATCAAATGCACACACTTATTGATACAATGTTGGTCAAAAGCTAAAATTTTCTCACAGTCCATAAAGACAGTCCTGATCATTCATCACATTGCAGTGTTTTTCCCAAAGTCTGAGCAGTAAAAGAAAATGCACACGGAAGTAGTGGATTTCCATGCAGTCTTGAAGAAGTAGTGTTGTCCTTCCAACGGAAAGACAGTGCTGACTCTTGACATGCTGACAGGTAATGGGCCACAACAGAGCAAACCCACAGCGGAGTCAATCGAAGTTTTGAAGAATATCGTTTGGTAGGTCATCACAGAGCAGACTCACTGCAGTCCTGGTAGAGATTACGGTATTGGTGGGCCACCAGAGGTGCAGACCCACTGCAGTCCTTGTAGAAATAATGGTACTGGTGAGTCAGCAAAGACGCAGACCCACTGTAGTCCTTGTAGAGATAATGGTACTGGTGGGCCACCAGAGGTGCAGACCCACTGCAGTCCTTGTAGAGATGGCCAGCAGCCATCTGTTGTGACTGTGCAGGTGCACAATCACCATTGAAGAGTCTTGCGGATAATATAGCAAGTCCATAACCACCACTTGTGCACTCACAAAGTTTTTGGAATTGTCCTTAGAACCAGCAATGCTGTTAACCAGTCCCTTGCTGAATTATTAACACACGTGCAAACACTAACAGTCCCTACTTCTCACATATTGTCCATATACTATGACCAACAGAAACGTGTGCAGTGAAATGTAACTTACAAGTTAATAATATGATGAACTGGTGTCAATTACAATATTATAACATGAGAATACAATTACAAAGGTACAAAATACATCATTAAAGAACATAACAATACAGAGAACATTTGTAATACAGGCTTTACAAAAGAATCGAAATAACATATACATCAGTGTTACAGGAATTATGACATAAGTAAACACATAAAGATCAGAAGAACTTTTGAAACATCACCTTCACATGTGAGCAACAAACCAGAATAAATAATGTCTATAAACATTTTTACAAAGAAAATAACATATTATTAATGCAAATTATATTTGAGGATAACAGTATTCCTCATCATAGTGAATGTAGCTTAGTACTAGAACAGAAAAAAATTTCTATGAAACAGTACACAGAGACAGGAAGAAAAGAAATACACAAGGGTACACAAACACATAGCATAATAACACAGGGGGAAAGGACAGGGTTTGTTTTCAATATAACATTTAGTACTGCAGTATTTTGCGAACAAAACCTTTTTTGTTCTTGGAGATCTCCCTTCATTCATCATTATTCCCAAAAAGTTCTATCTGTACCTCTTTTCTGTATTCTAACCGTATTTCTTTCAAAATAAATATGGCTCATTGTACAATACTCATTTGGCCCAAATCTTTTTCATATAACTATGAATGCATTCTTTCCATATTCTCCATAGTTAGGTTCTTATATAGTCTACCCCCTCTTAAGCTAACTTAAATCTACTGAGGTCAGATGCTAAACTAAGGGACGAGGCAATGCAGCAGAACAAATCAAGTAACACAAACATCAATGACAAAAATTTCAAGCTGGCAAAGCAAGCTACAGTAAATCTAAATTACCAAGCAATTCAACATTACAACTAATATGAGGCAATGCACAGCAAACAAGAAAAATAAATCTGGCTTAGCAGAGTAACACAAATTAAAATTCAGTAGCACTATGCCTGGCAAACAGCATAACTTATGCCTAAACATGACAAAGTTCAAGCAGAAAAAGTATTACACTAAAAATGGCCAAGACTAATACATATGTCACATCTTAACACTAGAGTGATGCATCACGAGAACTTACACTAGCAGATAAGTTACCAAATCGTAAAGAAATTGTTTATGCAATTCCTGTGAAGGGAAATGTCTTTTTATGCTCCCTCATTTTTTTTGGAAATATATCACAAAACTATTATTTACTGGATCTGGAGACAGAAAATATTTATATTAGTACATCTATAAAATTTTATTTTAACCAGTGCTGCAGTGCAGCTAGAAACTAGATAATAAACAAAATGAGTAAATAAATACATAAAGCAAGCCATATGGCATTTCTCTCAATTCTCGTAGATAGACACTTGTCCTAATCAGGTGTGCAGATGTAAGAATGTTTCCAAGTTATTATTAGCGTGTCGTATTTATGATGCTTTCTACAAACGAATGTCAATAGCGAGGATAATGGCCTCCCTTTTTTTTTTTTACCTGTGCTTCCGGAAAGGCACACCCTAATGGCTTTTTCTCCAGGCGTCGGACACAGCTGTGTGCCCGCGACGCATTACGTGCAGGTGGTCACTTAACTTTCGTACGGAAATATTTACGACAGCAGTTTCCGCTACAGTGGCAGTCTCATATAAAAATATCTCACAGGTCAAGAATTAGCGTTGCAAATCTGTAGAAACAAAATCCTATAAATATAACAGTGTCCAAGAAATTTTCGCCGTCATTGTGATACATTCACGCATTTACACACATTTCATAACTCTTATTAAAGTACGATTCTTGGTTTCCAACATCCTTTTTCACAAGTCAAGAGTCCCTAACCGCTACTCATTACTCCTTACCTTATTTTACATATATATATATATATATATATATATATATATATATATATATATATATATATATATATATATATTCGTCGACGCTTCTTTAATAATTCATCATAAGATACATAGCATAATCAAATTCCTCATATAGCATCAGCTTCTTGACCATAAACATACCTCAGCAGCATAATACACATCGTCGCCGTAATAATAACATCATAAAACCTCAGTCAAATCTCAAAAACGTCGTAGCTTCCTCCAATAATTTCAAAACCTAAAAAAATTCTCTGCTCATGTCAAAAGTGTCATCTGCCTCAAACGTACTTTAAAATCATGATCCCATACCAAATACATCATTCAAAGCTCTCATAGTATCACAATGGTTCCAAAAAAATATGAACAGTTCACAAAGTACTGACAAAATACAATTTCATAAGTGTGAAGTTATCCAACTGTGTAATTACATAAACATCTGTCACTGATGTAGTAAAAAAAATGTTTATCTCTCAGTTAAATGATCAGATAGCTGTGTAATTTGTGTGTTAGAGAAATATGGTACCGATGTGTAAAGTTGTATAAGCAAATACCATAAGAGCTAGGGTTCCTTGTGGTTGCCACACACATGGTACACGAAGTAGGCGTGTACCCCCCTGAGGATTAATGTAATTATACCCTCAGGTGTTACAGATTATTGCAATGGAATGAAATGTATCACGGAAAAACTTCGTATCATTGTACTTCAAATATCTTTAAAAATAAATGTTTTAAGTACCAAATTAATCACTCAAATGCGTGTCCTGTAGCGCTAAATGTGCGTCTTGCTGTAAGATAATTCTGTGGAAGTGTCGTAATTATCGTCCTCCGAAAGCTAAGTTCTGCAGAAGTCAATGTACTTACCTCATGATAAACAAAAGTGAAATGCTTTGCGTATAGATATCGTAGTTATTACGCTTATTGTTGTGATGAAGAAAGTACTGTACTGTAACGTATTGTTGTGCCACGAAAAAGGCTGTCTCATTGTTGCTATACCACAAAAGTTACTACTAAAACATGTTTTACTTTCCAGAAGAATTCAGAAAAACTGTGCAGATATAAAACAGATACACCGCAAAAGCAACAAGGTGAATTGTGTCACACATTAGTAGCGTCGTGATATAGTCGTGTAGCTGTCAAATAAACTAACCACTGTGTCACCTGGTATCTCTCAGAAAGCACCTTGAATCCATAATGTATTTGCAAGTAAACCAAAATGTTGCATTAAAAAAAAGCAGATTATCTTTCAATAAACGGTTTTACATGTGAAATGCGGTGCAATTCTTTACTCTTCATAGTACTCAGAGTTTGAACAATGCAATTATCATGCGGTATACGTCGTTAAAGAATACTGGAATTTTTCTCAAGGTTAGCGTGTATGTTGTTTTTCTCGGAGCCAGCCGGCGCAGGTGTCTGCCTGCGGTGCGGGTCATTGTCTGTTTCTTTGTTGGCGCGCGTCGTTAATGGGATTCGGAGATCGAACTTCTACAAATTCGCCTTGCCGAGAGGGCCCACCTCTGTTTAAATCCCGCCAGTTCTGATGCAATTCAGGTCTGTCGTTATGTCGGTAGTTTACATAGTTTCTTGTTTGTCGGTCATGTGGTGGAGAATTTCTCCTGGAATCGTAACTGCGCACCGAACTGTTGAGTCTGAAGTTATTCTGCCTCCTTTTTTTTTTTTTTTCTTTTTAACAGCTTATAGTAAAAATCATTGTGTCGACGAGTAGCATATCGGTCATTGTTAGGTCGTGTCGGCAGTTCCATCTCAAAATTCGGTGCACATTGCCAATTTCTTTCATAACTTCCGAAATACCCTGTGTTATTATGTTGCGGCTTTTCCGTATTTCTATGTCCCTCTTCCCGTATTGGGGCGCGAGTGTCCTCTGAAATACGTAATTCTTGTATTACCTGTGTCAGCTGATCTTGTACTTCGCGGATTTCTCTTTTGTACTGTGTATTGAATTGATTTTGATTTTGTTTGAATTTCCTAATATGTTCGCACTCTTCTGTGTCATTAAAGACTACCGCTTTTGTGTCATTCAGATTATCATCTACCTTCGTAGATAAATTAGTGAACTGATCCGAAAGTTCGGCTACTTTCTCCGATAGTGTACTTATTTCCTCAGTGTATTTTTCTGAACCAAGTTTCAGAGTATCTACTGTGTCCTTTAAGTTTTCTTGAGTTTTTGCAAGTTGCGTAACCGAATCGGTAGATGCAACTGAGTCAATTTTAGCCGACAAGGTCTCATGATTTTCATCAACAATGGTTTGCAGTTCTTTTATGGCTGCTTCGTGATTCTGTAATGCATTTTCATGCCGCGAAAAAATAGGTTGAAAATGCTCACAAATTTGTGTTTTTACGTCGTTACAGACTTTTTGACATTTCGATTCAATGTGATGTGACTCATTAGTTAAATCCTCACGTGTTTGTTCAAGAGTTTGCTCCAATGAGTCTAACTTTTGAAGATTTTGTTCCATTGCGTCTAACTGTTGCTGTGTTTGTCTCTGGTGTTGTTCCATTGTGTCTAACTTTTGAAGATTTTGTCCCATTTGTTTCTGATTTTGTTCGAGCGTTGTGACTAACTTTTGAAGATTTTGTTCCACTGTGTCTAATTTTTCAAGCTTTTGTCCCATTTGTTGCATTAATTGTAATAACAATGCACTGGTGTCTGAAACACGTTCCTCAGTGCTTTTCGGCAGTGAAGTTACACCGGCAACATTCACATTTTGACAAGCAGAAAATGTGTCTTGACTTATTTGAGAAAACGGTGAGGACCCAAATCCTGAATCCACAGCATTTCCGAGATTGTTTCCTGTCATTTCGGATTCCTGAGGCGAGCTGTCGCCGACCGATCGATCGATAATGCTCCACTGCTCACTATTTGTTTCACTGTCTACGCCATTGTTTACCGCCCGCTCCATTTCCCTATGCACAGTTACCAAATTACTACTTTGAATATTAGTTAATTCATTACACGGTGGCGCTAACACACTGCTTTCGTCTTCGCTGTCATTTCTCAATTTACTTTGGAGCCTAGTGTTACGTTTTTCACACGCCATTATTGTCACAGTATTTCACATGACAACACAGAAAAACACAATTTGAAGAGCAAAAATAAGAGAACACATTAACATAACACTGAAAATAATATCTAGTTAATTGCAGCTGCGAAATACTTGGTGCAAATCTACATGCATGCCACAACTGTTTTACTGTACAACAATGAAAAACTACAACTACAAAGGAGATTCTCTCTACAATTACGCGCTAGCAATAAACAAAATCTACACTAATTACACAAACTACAAAAAAAAAAAATCAGAAGATTCCAGTGAGGTATCCTCGGCTAAGGGTCGACATATGAAACGTCCCCTTTTAACAAATTTACAGGACTGTGCTTAACCTGATACACAATATTTTTTAGCGCAACGCAATCTGACTTTCAAAATTCCCTACAAAAGAATGGCCCTGACTAACATTAAACTATACCTTTCACAAATGACTTACCTCACAAAAATCTTCGCTACTCAAGCTACTGCAATACAGCGAACGCCACTACTGCCAGCTAAATAAAAGATTAAAACTGTGGAAGGCACTAACTACTGATAGGGATAGTTAGCAAATGAAAGATATTAATAGAGAACAAACAATGTATTTACCTTGATATCATCACACACACACACACACACACACACATATATATATATATATATATATATATATAGAGCAGTTCATGACAAATTTCAAAACTCCGCCATCTCTCTCCCCACATCCACCACTGCTGGCGGCTCACCTCCAACTGCGCAACGCTACGCTGTTCACAGCCAGCTGCCTAACACTACAATGGCGAGTATTACAACAATGCAAAGCAGCCACAGACTGCACACAGCACAGCCAGTGATTTTCATACAGAGGTGGCGTTACCAATAAAAAAACCTAAACAGCCTACTTACAATGTGTATGGGAGAACAGACAGTTGAACATCTGAACTCCCGGGAAAACCAAGGGCTGCGAACAGTGTCTCCTCAACAAGATTGTTTGGTTGGTTTAAAAAAGGGAGGGGGGAGGCCAAACTGCTTGGTCATCGGTACCCCGGTATGTCTTTAACATACGTTGTTCCCAAATTCGAGTAGAGAACGTAACGGGACCGAGCGAGGTGGCGCAGTAGTTAGCACACTGGACTCGCTTTCGGGAGGACATTTCAAACCCGCATCCTGCCAACGTGATTTAGGGTGTCTGTGATTCTCCAAATCGCTTCAGGCAAATGCCGGGATGGTTCCATTGAAAGGGAGCGACTGACTTGCATCCCCATCCTTCTCTTATTTGATGGGACCGATGGCCTCGCTGTTTGGTCCCCTCCCTTAAATCAATCAACGACGTAACGGCATAAGGTATAGCTGTAAGCGCCCTGCATATATCATTCCATAGTTAATTCAGACAGACATCGTTGAAACGTATCATGGATTTTCTATATGCCATTGACTTGCATCTTCTGCATATCCATATCCAGTGACGCCTGCGGGCTGAGGATGACACGGCGGCCGGTCGGTACCGTTGGACCTTCACAGCCTGTTTGGATGGAGTTTAGTTTTTAGTTATAATTGACGTGTATCTTAATACAGTGTATTCGATGTCTGGAACTGACGCGGCTAAGGGCTTTATGGAGATAAACGCAAGTGCGTCTAGTTTCGTAATGACTGGTGTTACAGCTGAAGGAACTGTAATTTTTTGGTTTGATTTTGGACAAGCACTCATGGATACCAGTGATTTTTCAATGTTGCATTGCACATCATTGTGTTACGGAGTCTTTGTTTTAATAAATTACGCTGTGGCGTCGTTGCGAAACTGCTTCGTAGTACGTCAAAGTGGCAGCGCTCGATTTGGAGCTGTGGCGTGCGGAAAATTCGCGATTTATCTCACATACACACTTAAGAACGAAATTCCTTTTTCACTTTACAGGGTAATCTTCGTAACACTTTTTTGCTCATAGGGAAACTTACATATTAGTCACACATCATCGCTCTCCACGTCATAGGTCCTAATAGTACACTTTCCTATTGCGTCTGATTTAAGATACGAATAATGGCTTGGAGATCTGTGTGATTCAGAGGAAATGACTCAGACTGTCATACACAGATCTTATCTGCGTGGGACGACAGCTCGAAAACATGCCACTTACATGGATGATAACGAAGATAGACCTCTGAAAGGTCACTTTTCGTCGTTCGATGTATTTCGATTTGCATTCCTAGCAGCAACAGTTACTTACAATTGCTGTCACCAAAAAAGAGCATTTTGAATCTGGGCAAATACGTGTAATCTGAAACATTCAACATTAGCGCAAATTACAAACAAGCAACATTATACGAAAGTCACGCAGCAATCCCAGTTTGATGCTGGCGACATGCGCGGTAAACACCTGCTCTGCTTTGCTCGCCCACGAAAATCTGTGGACATGTAAAATAGGCGTACTGCACCTACGGCTTCTTTTAAATTGTCGATAGTTACACTCTGCACCGAACATTATCAAATATTGTACGGTCGAATGTTTGCATTTCATCTAGTCGCTGGGTGCATCTATCACACTTCAACGGAAAACCACAGTACTGATTGTCCCAATACTGTTATGAGATTTGTAGATCCTGCTCCTGATATTACTGTTAACGAACCAAAGTTTCATCTTACTAAATATTATGAATTAGCAGTGTCCTTAGTACAATGCCTTGAGGGCTTGAATGCTACGTTGATAACAAATGTGCTGTCCCGAATGTACTGCAGTGGTGAAGAGTCCTTACCTTAATCTTTTCGACCCTCCTGGCCATTCCCACGACGGTGAGTCCATGCTTGAGCAGCGCCTGCACTACGGCAGAACCGATGCCCCCGCTGGCGCCAGTAACCAGTGCGACGCGTCCCTTATATTTCTCGATGCCCATCGCTGTGTGAACTGGGTTACTGGCTCGGCTGTGGGACTAGCTAGACGAGTCCACGGAGACTATGAACATTCCTGCCGGTACCGGCGATCTGCCGATGTAACGATAAGGGTATTGCGTCATATGTCAAAGCCACGGGCCCGGTTGTCTCAGGAGCTCTGTCTATCTACTGGCGAATTATCAGAGTAACCTTAAGCGATAAGCGTACTATGTCTTGCGTTAAGATTAATGGTCCGATTATTACCCTATTCGCATGTGACCAGATATCCTAGTCTTCTTCCCATTTCGCTTGACTGACCCCTACTATATCCAGGTTAGGCGCTTGCATTTCATTTTCCAGATTTTCTAGCTTCCCCTACCACGTTCAGGTTTCTGACAATCCACGCCCCGATTCGTAGAACGTTATCCTCTCCGTTGATTATTCAATCTTTTTCTCATGGTAACCTCCTCCTTGGCAGTGAGTGGTAGGGAAGCAGAATGGTCCACTTCGGTTTATTGCGAGAATTTAACGAAAGAGTGATTCATCTCTAAAGGACACCACACATAGGATGCAGGTGCAAGCTATTCTTGAGTACTGCTAGTGTTTGGGGTTTGTACCACGTCAGACTGAAGACTTCACACCAATTCAGACGCGGGCTGTTAGATTTGTTACCGGTAGGTCCGAATGACTCGTAAGTGTTACGGAGATGCTTTGTAATGAAGTCCCATACTTCTTGACAGAGCGTAGGGGAACGATGCAGGAGACAAGCGCCGCCATACTAGGCTAGGTCCTAATGGAGACGGTTTGTCGTTGCCTTCCTCCAACCGTAATGGGAATGAATGATGATGAAGATGAAGGCGACACTGCAACAAACAATTATCTAAGAGCAGGTGAAAATGCCTGACACCACAGGGAATTGAAACCGGGACGCCGTGCTCATGAAGCGAGAACGCTACAGTGAGACTACGAGCTTCAGGAATTCAAATGGGAATACCTGAAGAGAACTAACCACGAATGTGGTTGTGTGCGTTAGGTCTGCAACGTCTGTCTACTTGACCACAACAGTACTTCTTATGCAGAGCTTCGTTGGTTGCTGTGAGACAGGTTACGTGACTACCACACTGTATGTCTGCTTCGCTGACTCCTCAGTGCCCACGCACCACTAGCGACTCGAACAAGGGATTAAGTACCGGTCTTCTCATCATAATCGGAACACAAGATCTCACTATTCTATTACCGTAGCAGTGGCAAACCATGAAAAAATTTCTCTCTTGCTGAAGTCTGTGTGTGTGTCGAACAAGCTACCCAGCACTCTGCGCACAGTTAAATGCCGTCTTGCTTTTAAGAACAAGCTAAAGTGCTTATTCCAGTCTTCCTCATAACGTTTCCTCCAAAATTCATGCATATCGCCGGTTTTTACTTCCGTCAAACCGTAAAGAAAATGTTCTTCTTTTCTTCGATTCATGTTTCTTCCTATTTCATTCCTCACTCATTCACCTCACTTCCTTTTTCCCATGTCTTTATTCAGTGTCTTTTACCAGTTTCTTTCTCTCCTTCTTTCACTCTTTCACCAATTCGACAGCTGCTACAGCTCATAATTTGAAAGTACCTCTACGCTGCCTCTGTTGTTGTAGTCATGAAAGGATGTAAACTGCGTTTAATCTTGTTTCTCTTTCTGTACTGCAGTAGTTGTGAAATGTTTTATAATGTATATATTACACGGTCTAGTCAGATTAATGTGACCACGGCCTATGTTCGACGCCAGAGTGCTACAACGCTCACAGACTGCAGGTGGCAGCACTAGCAGTGGAGGGTATAGAAAGCGTGTCGGGGAGCCGCGGAAAATAGTGCAGTCGTTGTTAAATGTGAAAACGGAGTGATTCATCTGACGTCCAAAAGGGCATGATCATTGGCTTTCAGGCCAAGTATGGAAGAATTTCCGAAACGGCTAAGTCTGTAAACTGTTCACATGCCATCGCGGTTGAAGTGTATAACGTATACAGTGCATACAAACTGGTGCCATAGAAATGGTGCCAGGACAATTGGATCGTAGATGGCACACTGCGGAGGTGTGTATGGGCGAATAGACAGTTGAGCATCTGATCTCCCAGGTAAACCAAGGAGCTATCAACAGTGTCTCCTCAACAAGATTGGTTGATTGGTTTGAAAGGCGTGGGGGTGGGGGTAAGGGACCGAACTGCTTGGTCATCGATCTCTTGTTTCTCTTGAAACAATCCCAGAAGAAAAAGAAGAAAACAAGCGAAACGTATAGCACAATACCGAAAGGAAGGAAAAACCACAAGAAAGACAGAAGGGCAACAAACACTACAAGGAACAATAGAGGACAGGAAAACCACAGAGAGACGCAAGAGACCGGTAGAAGAGATTAAAACAAGAAATCAGATTACTATGTCTGGCTGACCATGGGAATAAAAAGGTGAATCCAGCCCCTCCGCAACACGTTAAAAGCTCCAGGCTTAAAATCACTACGGTGGAGGACACAGAGGGACAAAGGGCATGAGGTAAAACTTAGAGAGAATGACAAAACCCTTCCTCACAGATCAAACGTAAAGCTATGTCGCTAAAATTAACGGCGAGTGTGGTAAACGAAGATTATGACGAAGGGCAGCCAAAGGAGGACACCTTAACAGTATATGGGCCACCGTCAACCTGGCGCCACACCGACACTGAGGTGGGTCTTCACGGCTCAGGAGGTAGCCGTGGGAGACCCAAGCGCGGCCAATGCGTAGCCGGCAGACAACCACAGAGTCCCTGAGAGAGGCCCACATGGAAGACTTACATACATTCATAGTCTCCTTAATGGCACGCAGTTTGTTGTGCTTACTGAGACTACGCCATTCCGTCTTAGGTGGTTACTCAGGTTCTTGGCAAAAGGCCACATTAATGCGACTAGACAGTGTACATCTGACTTTCAACATGCTTGTCGTAATGAATGTATTTCAAAAAGTATCGAATGCCTGGTTATGCGAAACGGGGTTTTTGTCTTTAACATACATTGTTCCCAAACTCAGTAGAGTACGTAACGGGACCGAACGAGGTGGCGCTGTTTTTACCACACTGGACTCGCTTTTCGAGAGGACGGCTTTTGAAACCCGCATCCGGCCATCCTGCTTTAGGGTGTCCATGATTTCCCCAGAACGCTTCAGACAAATGCTGGGATGGTTCCTGTGAAATGGAACCACTGACTTGCATCCCCATCCTTCACTTATCTGATGGGACGGATGACCTCGCTTGGAGATCTGTGTGATTCAGAGGAAATGACTCAGACTGTCATACACAAATCTTATCTGCCTGGAAGCACTGATCGAAAACAGGCCACTTACATGGACGATAGCGAAGATAGCCCTCTGAAAGGTCACTTTTCGTCGTTCGTTGTGTTTCGATTTGCATTCCTAGCAGCAACAGTTACTAAAAATTGCTGTCATCAACAAAAAAGCATTTTTAATCTGAAACAATCTGAAACAGTCAACATTAGCGCAAATTATTAACAAGCAACAGTATACGAAAGTCACGCAGCAATCCCAAAAATGGCTATTCAAATGGCTATGGGAATTATAGAACATCTGAGGTCATCAGTCCCCTAGGACTTAGAACTACTTAAACCTAACTAACCTAAGGACAGCACACAACACCCAGCCATCACGAGGCAGAGAAAATCCCTGACCCCGCCGGGAATCGAACCCGGGAACCCGGGCGTGGGAAGCGAGAACGCTACCGCACGACCACGAGATGCGGGCGGAGACCAGACAGCGTGGTCATCGGTCTCATCGGATTAGGGAAGGATGGGGAAGGAAGTCGGCCGTGCCCTTTCAGAGGAACCATCCCGACATTTGCCTGGAGTGATTTAGGGAAATCACGGAAAACCTAAATAAATCAGGATGGGCGGACGCGAGTCCAGTGTCTAACCATCGGCACAGTGCCTTGAACATTTGGATGCTAAGTTGATAACAAATGTGTTGTCCCGAATGTACTGCAGTAGTGAAGAGTCCTTAGCTTAATCTTTTCGACCCTCCTGGCCATTCCCACAACGGTGAGTCCATGCGCCTGCAGTATGGCAGAACTGATGCCCCCGTTGGCGCCAGTAACCAGTGCGACGCGTCCCCTGTATTTCTCGATGCACATCGCTGTTTGAACTGGCTTACTGGCTCGGCTGTGGGACTAGCTAGACGAGTCCACGGAGACTGTGAACATTCCTGCCGGTACCGGCGATCTGCCGATGTAACGATAAGGGTATTGCGTCATTTGTCAAAGCCACGGGCCCGGAAGTCGCAGAAGCTCTGTCTAGATACCGGCGATTTATCAGAGTAGCCATAAGCGATAAGCGTGTTACGTCTTGCGTCTAGATCAAGGGTCCGATTATTACCCTATACGCATGTGACCAGAAATCCCTGTCTTCTTTTCACTTCACTTCACTGACCCCTGCTATATCTAGGTTGAGCGTTTGCATTTCCCTTTCCAGATTTTCTAGTTTCCCACACCACGTTCAAGCTTCTGACAATCCACGCCCCGACTCGTAGAACGTTAGCCTCTCCGTTGATTATTCAATCTTTTTCTCATGGTAACCTCCCCCTTGGCAGTGAGTGGTATGGAAGCCGAATGGTCCACTTCGGTTTATTTGGAGAATTTAAGGAAAGAGTGATTCACCTCTAAAGGACACCACATATAGGATGCAGGTGCTAGCTATTCTTGAGTACTGCTAGTGTTTGGGGTTTGTACCACGGCAGACTGAAGGAAGACTTCACAGCAATTCAGATGCGGGCTGCTAGATTTATTACCAGTAGGTTCGAATGACTGGTAAGTGTTACGGAGATGCTTTGTAATGAAGTCCCATGCTTCTTGACAGAGCGTAGGGGAACGATGCAGGAGACAAGCGCCGCCATACTAGGCTAGGTCCTAATGGAGGTGGTTTGTCGTTGCCTTCCTCCAACAGTAATGGGAATGAATGGTGATGATGAAGGCGACACTGCAACAAACAATTATCCAAGAGCAGGTGAAAATGCCTGACCCCTCAGGGAATCGAAACCGGACGCCGTGTTCGGGAAGCGAGAACACTACAGCGAGACTACGAGCTTCAGGAACTCAAATGGAAATACCTGAAGAGAACTAACCACGAATGTGGTTGTGTGCGTTATGCCTGCAACGTCTGTCTACTTGACCACAACAACACTTCTTATGCAGAGCTTCGCTGGATGCTGTGAGACAGATTACGTGACTACCACACTGTATGTTGTCTGCTTCGTTGACTCCTCAGTGCCCACGCACCGGTAGTAGCTCGAACAAGGGATTAAGTACCGGCCATCTCATCAGAATCGGAACACAAGATCTCACTATTCTATTACCGTAGCAGTGGCAAACCATGAAAAAAAATTCGCAAACGCTTTCTCTGTTGCTGAAGTCTGTGTGTGTGGAACAAGCGAAACTGTACTCAGCGCACAGTTAAATGCCGTCTTGCTTTTAAGAACAACCTGAAGCACCTCTTCCAGTGACCCTCATAACGTTTCCCCCAAAATTCATGCATATCGCCGGTTTTTCTTCTGTCCAACAGTAAAACCACTGTTCTCATTTTCTTCTATTTATTTTCATTCCTGACTCATCCACATCACTTTCTTTCCCCCTGTCTTCATTCAGTGTCTTTTATCAGTCCCCTTCTCTGCTTATTTCACATTTCACCAATTTCCACAGCTGCTACAGCTCATAATTTGATAGTACCTCTACGCTGCCTCTGATTTTGTAGGCATGAAAGAATGTTAACTGCGTTTATTCTTATTTCTGTTTCTGTACTACAGTAGTTGTGAAACGTTTTATAATGTATACGGGGTGTTACAAAAAGGTACGGCCAAACTTTCAGGAAACATTCCTCACACACAAAGAAAGAAAATATGTTATGTGGACATGTGTCCGAAAACGCTTACTTTCTATGTTAGAGCTCATTTTATTACTTCTCTTGAAATCACATTAATCGTGGAATGGAAACACACAGCAACAGAACGTACCAGCTTGACTTCAAACACTTTGTTACAGGAAATGTCCTCCGTTAGGGAGGATACATGCATCCACCCTCCGTCGCATGGAATCCCAGATGCGCTGATGCAGCCCTGGAGAATGGCGTATTGTATCACAGCCGTCCACAATACGAGCACGAAGAGTCTCTACATTTGGTACCGGGGTTGCGTAGACAAGAGCTTTCAAATGCCCCAATAAATGAAAGTCAAGAGGGTTGAGGTCAGGAGAGCGTGGAGGCCATGGAATTGGTCCGCCTCTACCAATCCATCGGTCACCGAATCTGTTGTTGAGAAGCGTACGAACACTTCGACTGAAATGTCCAGGAGCTCCATAGTGCATGAACCACATGTTGTGTCGTACTTGTAAAGGCACATGTTCTAGCAGCACAGGTAGAGTATCCCGTACGAAATCGTGATGAAGTGCTTCATTGAGCGTAGGTGGAAGAACATGGGGCCCAATCAAGACATCACCAACAATGCCTGCCCAAACGTTCACAGAAAATCTGTGTTGATGACGTGATTGCACAATTGCGTGAGGATTCTCGTCAGTCTACACATGTTGATTGTGAAAATTTACAATTTGATCACGTTGGAATGAAGCCTCATCCGTAAAGAGAACATTTGCACTGAAATGAGGATTGACACATTGTTGAATGAACCATTTGCAGAAGTGTACCCGTGGAGGCCAATCAGCTGTTGATAGTGCCTGCACACGCTGTACATGGTACGGAAACAAATGGTTCTCCCATACACTCTCCATACAGTGACGTGGTCAAAGTTACCTTGTACAGCAGCAACTTCTCTGACGCTGACATTAGGGTTATCGTCAACTGCTCAAAGAATTGCCTCGTCCATTGCAGGTGTCCTCGTCGTTCTAGGTCTTCCCCAGTCGCGAGTCATAGCCTGGAATGTTCCGTGCTCCCTAAGACGCCGATCAATTGCTTCGAACGTCTTCCTGTCGGGACACCTTCGTTCTGGAAATCTGTCTAGATACAAACGTACCGCGCCACGGCTATTGCCCCGTGCTAATCCATACATCAAATGGGCATCTGCCAACTCCGCATTTGTAAACATTGCACTGACTGCAAAACCACGTAGTGATGATGCTACGAACTGATGTGCTTGATGCTAGTACTGTAGAGCAATGAGTCGCATGTCAACACAAGCACCGAAGTCAACATTACCTTCCTGCAGTTGGGGCAACTGGCGGTGAATCGAGGAAGTACAGAACATATTGACAAAACTAAAATGATCTCTAACATGGAAATTGAGCGTTTCCGGACACGTAACATCTCTTTTTTTTATTTGTGTGTGAGGAATGTTTCATGAAAGTTTGGCCGTACCTTTTTGTAACACCCTGTGTACGACACAGTCTAGTCGGATGAGTGTGACGCCGCTTTTGTTCGCCGCCAGTGTGCAACAACCGCTCAGAGACGGGAGTTGGCAGCACTAGCAGTGGAGGGTATAGAAAGCGTGTCGGGGAGACGAGGAAAATAGTGCAGTTGGTATCTGACGTACAAAAGGGCATGATCATTGGTTTTCAGGCCAAGTATGGAAGCATTTCCGTAACGGTTAAGTCTGTAAACTGTTCACGTGCCGTCATGGTTAAAGTGTATAAAGTATACAGTGCGTGCAAACTGATGCCATAAGAAACGGAGTCAAGGCAATTGGGTCTTGGTAGCTGGCAGGCTGAGGAGATGTGTATGGGAGAACAGACAGTTGAACATCTGAACTCCCGGGAAAACCAAGGGCTGCCAACAGTGTCTCCTCAACAAGATTGTTTGGTTGGTTTAAAAAAGGGAGGGGGGAGACCAAACTGCTTGGTCATCGGTACCCCGGTATGTCTTTAACATACGTTGTTCCCAAATTCGAGTAGAGTACGTAACGGGACCGAGCGAGGTGGCGCAGTAGTTAGCACACTGGACTCGCTTTCGGGAGGACATTTCAAACCCGCATCCTGCCAACGTGATTTAGGGTGTCTGTGATTCTCCAAATCGCTTCAGGCAAATGCCGGGATGGTTCCATTGAAAGGGAGCGACTGACTTGCATCCCCATCCTTCTCTTATCTGACGGGACCGATGGCCTCGCTGTTTGGTCCCCTCCCTTAAATCAATCAACGACGTAACGGCATAAGGTATAGCTGTAAGCGCCCTGCATATATCATTCCATAGTTAATTCAGACAGACATCGTTGAAACGTATCATGGATTTTGTATATGCCATTGACTTGCATCTTCTGCATATCCATATCCAGTGACGCCAGCGGGCTGAGGATGACACGGCGGCCGGTCGGTATCGTTGGACCTTCACAGACTGTTTGGATGGAGTTTAGTTTTTAGTTATAATTGACGTGTATCTTAAGGGGCTCCGGAAAGGCTCAAAATCATGAAAAGTTCAATTTTTACTTTTTTGCGTTTTCTGAATCTGCAGACTATTACCTTTTAATAGATATATAATTTATTCAATTCCGAAGACTACAACTATTTTTAAAATTTTTTGAAATGTGTTCTACATGGGCGTGACCCACTGTGGCGCTGTTAAACTGCTGTCAAATGGTGTTATTATTAACGTCCGTGTTCATCAGGTACATTTTAGTGATTTGAGATAAAGTATGTGTTGTGGCTAACCTGTGATGGTTCAATATATATCGCTGGTGTGATTGTCGATTGTTTCATGTTTATTTACTCTGTCGTTATCTCGAAAATATTCGTAATTAATTCTGTTTCTTGAGTCTCTGTTTTGTTGAAGTATAATAATGAGTAAAAGTAAAGTTATTAGAAATCCTCTGAAGGCTTTTAAGAAAAGGAGAAATGTTGGAAAGCCAAAGGTATGTGTTATTACTGTAAGCAATAAAGACGATTACCAAGTGAGTGAACCTAACCTCTCAAGTACACCTGCCCATAGCAGTCAAAGTGGGAAAGAAAATACTTTACAGAAGAAGCTTGGTTCAATGAGTGAAAACTATGAATGTTTTATGGGCGAATCGGATGTGAATGAAATATTTGATATGTCGGTTCTCAAAGGAATTTTTTCAAACTGTGTAAGATGTATTCATTGTAGTGAAGTTGGTCTGGAACTCTCCATAATAAAGCACGTAGGAGTTGCTAGTGAAATACAACTGAAATGTGATAAGTGTTCATACATGACCACCTTTTGGTAACTGCAACTGAAGAAAATGGTAGCAAAATCTACGAACACAACATGGTACGAACGATGCTTGCTTTAGACAAGGAACGCCTTCGGGCTGCAGACAGGGCTGTAAAGAGTCTAGAAATACAAGCATGAGTAAACAGGAGGAGGAACAAGAGGAAGCTGGAGGAGGAGTTGGCAGAGGATGAAGATAATCCATCCTATGGACCTGGAATGCACTAAAAAGTTAATCCAATCTTTGTCGCTCGATTCCCAAAACTTTTATTTTCTCATACTAATTACATGTTTTCTAAGGATCTTCCAAACATATTTGTTTCAAACTTTCAGTAAATGTTACACAGTACCTTCTGCATAATTTAACACAGCCTTTTTCCAAAAAACTGTATATTTTTGAATATATAAATAAAAAATTGCAAAAAAATGTTGTGAATTTTCATTACAATTGAAAAAAAATCATCTTTAATAACTGAACTAAAATTTTGTAAAATCCCAGTTAAGTTGTAGCCCATATTCCAATAAATAATCTGTAAAAAGTTCAACTTCCTACCTCAAATACTTTGTGAGGAAAGATGTAATTTATAAGCGTTATTTTAACATTGCAAGTATAGGGCGTTCCGGAGCCCCTTAATACAGTGTATTCGATGTCTGGAACTGACGCGGCTTAGGGCTTTATGGAGATAAACGCAAGTGCGTCTAGTTTCGTAATGACTGGTGTTACAGCTGAAGGAACGGTAATTTTTTGTTCTGATTTTGGACAAGCACTCATGGATACCAGCGATTTTTCAATGTTGCATTGCACATCATTGTGTTACGGAGTCTTTGTTTTAATAAATTACGCTGTGGCGTCGTTGCGAAACTGCTTCGTAGTACGTCAAAGTGGCAGCGCTCGATCTGGAGCTGTGGCGTGCTGAAAATTCGCGATTTATCACACATACACATTTAAGAACGAAAACCTTCCTTTTTCACTTTACAGGGTAATCTTCGTAACACTTTTTGCTCATAGGGAAACTTAAATATTAGTCACACATCATCGTTGTCCACGTCATTGGTCCTAATAGTACACTTTCCTATTGCGTCTGATTTAAGATACGAATAATGGCTTGGAGATGTGTGTGATTCAGAGGAAATGACTCAGACTGTCATACACAGATCTTATCTGCGTGGGACGACTGCTCGAAAACACGCCACTTACATGGATGATAACGAAGATAGACCTCTGAAAGGTCACTTTTCGTCGTTCGATGTATTTCGATTTGCATTCCTAGCAGCAACAGTTACTTACAATTGCTGTCACCAAAAAAGAGCATTTTGAATCTGGGCAAATACGTGTAATCTGAAACATTCAACATTAGCGCAAATTACAAACAAGCGACATTATACGAAAGTCACGCAGCAATCCCAGTTTGATGCTGGCGACATGCGCAGTAAACACCTGCTCTGCTTTGCTCGCCCACGAAAATCTGCGGACATGTAAAATAGGCGTACTGCACCTACGGCTTCTTTTAAATTGTCGATAGTTAGACACTGCTCCGAACATTATCAAATATTGTACGGTCGAATGTTTGCATTTCATCTAGTCGCTGCGTGCATCTATCACACTTCAACGGAAAACCACAGTACTGATTGTCCCAATACTGTTATGAGATTTGTAGATCCAGCTCCTGATATTACTTTTAACGAACCAAAGTTTCATCTTACTAAATATTATGAATTAGCAGTGGCCTTAGTACAATGCCTTGAGCGTTTGAATGCTACGTTGATAACAAATGTGCTGTCCCGAATGTACTGCAGTGGTGAAGAGTCCTTACCTTAATCTTTTCGACCCTCCTGGCCATTCCCACGACGGTGAGTCCATGCTTCAGCAGCGCCTGCACTACGGCAGAACCGATGCCCCCGCTGGCGCCAGTAACCAGTGCGACGCGTCCCTTATATTTCTCGATGCCCATCGCTGTGTGAACTGGGTTACTGGCTCGGCTGTGGGACTAGCTAGACGAGTCCACGGAGACTATGAACATTCCTGCCGGTACCGGCGATCTGCCGATGTAAAGATAAGGGTATTGCGTCATATGTCAAAGCCACGGGCCCGGTTGTCTCAGGAGCTCTGTCTATCTACTGGCGAATTATCAGAGTAACCTTAAGCGATAAGCGTATTATGTCTTGCGTTAAGATTAATGGTCCGATTATTACCCTATTCGCATGTGACCAGATATCCTAGTCTTCTTCCCATTTCGCTTGACTGACCCCTACTATATCCAGGTTAGGCGCTTGCATTTCATTTTCCAGATTTTCTAGCTTCCCCTACCACGTTCAAGTTTCTGACAATCCACGCCCCGACTCGTAGAACGTTATCCTCTCCGTTGATTATTCAATCTTTTTCTCATGGTAACCTCCTCCTTGGCAGTGAGTGGTAGGGAAGCAGAATGGTCCACTTCGGTTTATTGGGAGAATTTAAGGAAAGAGTGATTCATCTCTAAAGGACACCACACATAGGATGCAGGTGCAAGCTATTCTTGAGTAGTGCTAGTGTTTGGGGTTTGTACCACGTCAGACTGAAGGAAGACTTCACACCAATTCAGACGCAGGCTGTTAGATTTGTTACCAGGAGGTTCGAATGACTGGTAAGTTTTACGGAGATGCTTGGTAATGAAGTCCCATACTTCTTGACAGAGCGTAGGGGAACGATGCAGGAGACAAGCGCCGCCATACTAGGCTAGGTCCTAATGGAGGTGGTTTGTCGTTGCCTTCCTCCAACCGTAATGGGAATGAATGATGATGATGATGAAGGCGACACTGCGACAAACAATTATCTAAGAGCAGGTGAAAATGCCTGACCCGTCAGGGAATTGAAACCGGGACGCCGTGCTCATGAAGCGAGAACGCTACAGTGAGACTACGAGCTTCAGGAACTCAAATGGAAATACCCGAAGAGAACTAACCATGAATGTGGTTGTGTGCGTTATGCCTGCAACGTCTGTCTACTTGACCACAACAGTACTTCTTATGTAGAGCTTCGTTGGTTGCTGTGAGACAGGTTACGTGACTACCACACTCTGTGTTTGCTTCGTTGACTCCTCAGTGTCCACACACCGGTAGTAACTCGAACAAGGGATTAAGTACCGGTCATCTCATCATAATCGGAACACAAGATCTCACTATTCTATTACCGTAGCAGTGGCAAACCATGAAAAAATTTCTCTCTTGCTGAAGTCTGTGTGTGTGTCGAACAGGCTACCCAGCACTCTGCGCACAGTTAAATGCCGTCTTGCTTTTAAGAACAAGCTAAAGTGCTTATTCCAGTCTTCCTCATAACGTTTCCCCCAAAATTCTGTCAAACCGTAAAGCAAATGTTCTTCTTTTCTTCCATTCATGTTTCTTCCTATTTCATTCCTCACTCATTCACCTCATTTCCTTTTTCCCATGTCTTTATTCAGTGTCTTTTACCAGTTTCTTTCTCTCCTTCTTTCACTCTTTCACCAATTCGACAGCTGCTACAGCTCATAATTTGAAAGTACCTCTACGCTGCCTCTGTTGTTGTAGTCATGAAAGGATGTAAACTGCGTTTAATCTTGTTTCTCTTTCTGTACTGCAGTAGTTGTGAAATGTTTTATAATGTATATATTACACGGTCTAGTCAGATTAATGTTACCACGGCCTATGTTCGACGCCAGTATGCTACAACGCTCACAGACTGCAGGTGGCAGCACTAGCAGTGGAGGGTATAGAAAGCGTGTCGGGGAGCCGCGGAAAATAGTGCAGTCGTTGTTAAATGCGAAAACGGAGTGATTCATCTGACGTCCAAAAGGGCATGATCATTGGCTTTCAGGCCAAGTACGGAAGCATTTCCGAAACGGCTAAGTCGGTAAACTGTTGACGTGCCATCGCGGTTAAAGTGTATAAAGTATACAGTGCGTGCAAACTGGTGCCAAACAAAACGGTGCCAGGACAATTGGATCGTAGATGGCACACTGCGGAGGTGTGTATGGGCGAATAGACAGTTGAGCATCTGATCTCCCAGGTAAACCAAGGAGCTATCAACAGTGTCTCCTCAACAAGATTGGTTGATTGGTTTGAAAGGGGTGGGGTGGGGGGAAGGGATCTCTTCTTTCTCTTGAAACAATCCCAGAAGAAAAAGAAGAAAACAAACGAGACGTATAGCACAATACCGAAAGGAAGGAAAAACCACAAGAACGACAGAAATGCAACAAACACTACAAGGAACAATAGAGGACAGGAAAACCACAGAGAGACGCAAGAGACCGGTAGAAGAGATTAAAACAAGAAACCAGATTACTATGTCTGGCTGACCACGGGAATAAAAAGGTGAATGCAGCCCCTCCGCAACACGTTAAAAGCTCCAGGCTAAAAGCACTACGGTGGAGGACACAGAGGGACAAAGGACATGCGGTAAATATTAGAGAAAATGATAAAACCCTCCCTCACTGATCAAACGTAAAGCTACGTCAGCTAACATTAACGGCGAGTCTGGTAAACGAAGATTATGACGAAGGGCAGCCAAAGGAGGAGAGCTTAACAGTATATGGACCACTGTCAACCGGCCGCCGTACCGACACTGAGATGGGTCTTCACGGTGCAGGAGGTAGCCGTGGGTGACCCAAGAGTGGCCATTGCGGAGGCGGTGGAGAGCCACAGAGTCCCTGCGAGAGGCCCGCATGGAAGACTTCCACACACTCATAGTCTCCTTAATGCCACACAGTTTGTTGTCCGTACTGTTATGCCATTTTTCGCTCCCAATTCCGAAAAACCTTGTGGCGTAATGAGGAATCCAGGTAAGTTACAGAAATGCCGATCTCCATAAGCGGTTTCCGCGACGCCTGTTGGGCCAGCCTGTCAACAAGTTCATTGCCTGGGATGCCGACATGTCCGGGGGTCCAGCAAACACCGCTGTACGACTGGAGCGTTCCAGGGCATATATGGACTCCAGGATGGTCGCTACAAAACGATGGCAAGGGTAGCACAGTCGATAGCTTGGAGGCTGCTCAAGGAGTCAGTACAGAGAAGAAACGACTCTCCAGGGCATGAGCGGATGAGCTCAAGAGCACGAGACATGGCCAGCAGCTCTGCAGTGAAAACACTGCAGCCATCTGGCAAGGAGAGCTGTTGAATATGCTCTCTGTCGACATAGGCGAAGGCAACAAGACCATCAGCTATCGAGCCGTCGGTGTAAATCACTTCAGAACCCTGGGACATGGCAAAAAAATTGTTCAAATGGCTCTGAGCACTATGGGACTTAACATCTGAGGTCATCAGTCCCCTCGAACTTATAACTACTTAAACCTAACTAACCTAAGGACATCACACACATCCATGACCGAGGCAGGATTCGAACCTGCGACCGTAGCAGTCCCGCGGTTCCGGACTCAAGCGCCTAGAACCGCTCGGCTACCACGGCTGGCTGGACATGGCAAGAATCGAGATGAAGTGAGAGTGGTGAGCTGCGGGAGTAGCTGAGTCGTTAGGGCCAAGCGAAAGGTCTAGGTATACACCACGGAAGTATATGTGAATGGACCCGGAGGGGAAATGGTAAAGAAAAGGACTATAGTTCACACAGGAGTGATCGGGTACGAACTGTGATCGTAAGCCCTGACCTGGACCACCGATGTGGGAGATGAACCGCCGTGGGTGCTCTGAAGAACTATGAATGTGTGCAATGTAATTGGAATTTGCACGCCAGTCTCCCAACTGGACGTCCACTGACTGGCGGCGTGTGAACTTCTCAGATGAAGCACATTTTATGCTCCATTGTACAGAACGTTGACGTGTACGGGTGAAACGTCTGAAGGCAAACGCCCTGCAAGAATCGTCAGAAGGTGAATGTTTTCGTGGCATCTCCTGGGTGATCTCGTTATTCTAGAAGGCATATTGGATCAACACAAATGCGGATCTATACTCGGACACCTTGTCCACTCCTACATGCAGTTTGTTTTGCCCCTTACACAGCTCGCAGTGTACGTGCGTGGTTCGCAGGGCACCAGGATGATTTGTGTGTGTGTGTGTGTGTGTGTGTGTGTGTGTGTGTGAGAGAGAGAGAGAGAGAGAGAGAGAGAGAGAATTCCTAAGGGACCAAACTGCTGAGGTCATCGGTCCCTAGACTTACACACTACTTAAACTAAGTTATGCTAAGAACAACACACACACATACACAGACACACACACACACACACACACACACACACACACAACCCATACCCAAGGAAGGGGTTGAACATACGGCGGAAGGGGTTGCACAATCCGTGACTAGGCGCCTCAACCCGCGCGGCCACACCGCGCTGCTAGTACCATGGTGAATTTACTGTACTCCTCTGACCACCACCTCTTGGGTTAAACCCAGTGGATAATCTGTGGAACCACTTTGTTTCGGCTGAGCGCCATGGATCCTCAACCGAGAAACCTAGAGCAACTGGCCACGTCACTGGCTCCACATCCCTGTTGGTACATTACAGAAACTCATTGACTGTCTCATTGCACGTCTCGCGGCAGTCCACGCTACAACAGGTAGTTACTCAGGTTCTTGGCAAAAGGCCACATTAATGTAACTACACAGTGTCCATCTGACTTACAACATGCTTGTCGTAATGAATGTATTTCAAATAGTATCGAATGCCTGGTTATGCGAAACGGAGTTTTTGTCTTTAACATACATTGTTCACAAACTCAGTAGAGTACGTAACGGGACCGAACGAGGTGGCGCTGTGGTTAGCACACTGGACTCGCTTTTCGAGAGGACGGCTTTTGAAACCCGCATCCGGCCATCCTGGTTTAGGGTGTCCGTGATTTCCCCAAATCGCTTCAGGCAAATGCCGGGATGGTTCCATTGAAAGGGAACGACTGACTTGCATCCCCATCCTACCCTTATCTGATGGGACCGATGACCTCGCTTGGAGATCTGTGTGATTCAGAGGAAATGACTCAGACTGTCATACACAAATCTTATCTGCCTGGAAGCACTGATCGAAAACAGGCCACTTACGTGGATGATAGCGAAGATAGCCCTCTGAAAGGTCACTTTGCGTCGTTCGTTGTATTTCGATTTGCATTCCTAGCAGCAACAGTTACTAACAATTGCTGTCATCAACAAAAAAGCATTTTTAATCTGAAACAATCAACATTAGCGCAAATTATTAACAAGCAACATTATACGAAAGTCACGCAGCAATCCCAAAAATGGCTATTCAAATGGCTATGGGAATTATAGAACATCTGAGGTCATCAGTCCCCTACCACTTAGAACTACTTAAACCCAACCAACCTAAGGACATCACACAAATCCATGCCCGAAGTAGGATTCGAACTTGCGACCGGAGCGGTCGCGCGGTTCCGGACTGAAGCGCCTACAACCGCTTTTTTTTCTAATCTGAGTTTGTTCTATATTGTTCGTTGACTTTTTTCGAGGCGGACGTCCGATGACACTCGTTCTGGATGTTCGTTGATCCATTCACTCAGTTTTTTTATTACAAAGGGTAACTAAACCCTCTGACCGAACACGCTGAGCTACCGTGCCGGCGAACCGCTCGGCCACTCCGGCCGGCGCAGGAATTCCAGTTTGATGTTGGCGCCATGCGTGGTACACACCTTGAAACTTCCCCTTTGAAAAATTAAGAATGACTGTACTGCTAAACTTGTACGTTATTTGAAATTCAAACAGCTGAGCAAAACTGAACGTACTCGGACAGTTCTCTCTTTACTTATTCTGATCATCACTAAACTGACACACAATATTTGTAGCGCAACGCGATCTGACTTACAATAATCCCTACAAAAGAATGGCCCTGACTAACATTAACCTATACCTTTCATGAATCACTTACCTCACAAAAATCTTCGTTACTCAAACTACTGCAATACAGCGAGCGCCAATACTGCCAGCTAAATAAAACACTCTTAACTACTGAAGCCACTAACTACTGAAAGGCATGGTTAGCAAATGAAAGATTTTGATAGAGAACAAAGAAATTATTTACCTTAATAGTGTTCAAAAGTCATTATATATATATATATATATATATATATATATATATATATATATATATATATATATATATATATATATATATATCAGTTCGTGACATCCAGTCTTACAAATTTCCTTTTTCTGACGAACACACGTCCAGATCGTCCGCTCATAGTAACCTCTCAAAACTCTCTGGCATCACTCTCCCCACACCCACCACTGCTGGCTGTTCACATCCAACTGCCCAACGCTACATTAGAGAATAATCCAACAATGAGTCCAACCATCCACAGACTGCACACAGCACAGTCAGTGATTTTAATAGAGAGCGCTACGTGGCGTCAGCAACATAAAAACATAAACAGCCTATTTACAACCTGCTCTGCTTTGATCGCCCACGAAAATCTGTGGACATGTAAAATAAGCGTGATACACCTACGGCTTCTTTAAAATTGTCGATAGTTGCGCTCTGCACCGAAGATTATCAAATGTTGTACGCTCGAATGTTTGCATTTCATCTACTCGATATGTCCACCTATCACACTTCAACTGTTTGCCCCAATCCTGTTATGAAATTACTAGATTCTGCTCCTGATATTACTGTTAACGAACCAAAGTATCTTCTTTAAATACTATGAATTAGCAGTGGCCTTGGCACAGTGGTTGGTTGGTTGGTTGGCTTTTTGGGGAAGGAGACCAGACAGCGTGGTCATCGGTCTCATCGGATTAGGGAAGGATGGGGAAGGAAGTCGGCCGTGCCCTTTCAGAGGAACCATCCCGGCATTTGCCTGGAGTGATTTAGGGAAATCACGGAAAACCTAAATCAGGATGGCCGGACGCGGGATTGAACCGCCGTCCTCCCGAATGCGAGTCCAGTGTCTAACCATCGGCACAGTGCCTTGAACATTTGGATGCCATGTTGATAACAAATGTGTTGTCCCGAATGTACTGCAGTAGTGAAGAGTCCTTAGGTTAATCTTTTCGACCCTCCTGGCCATTCCCACGACGGTGAGTCCATGCGCCTGCAGTATGGCAGAACCGATGCCCCCGCTGGCGCCAGTAACCAGTGCGACGCGTCCCTTGTATTTCTCGATCCCCATCGCTGTGTGAACTGGCTTACTGGCTCGACTGTGGGACTAGCTAGACGAGTCCACGGAGACTGTGAACATTCCTGCCGGTACCGGCGATCTGCCGATGTAACGATAAGAGTATTGCGTCATATGTCAAAGCCACGGGCCCGGATGTCGCAGAAGCTCTGTCTAGGTATCGGCGATTTATCAGAGTAGCCATAAGCGATAAGCGTGTTACGTCTTGCGTCTAGATCAATGGTCCGTCTATCACTGGAACTGTGTGTAGGTGGCAAAACGGTCCTGTACTCTGAAAACTCAAACTGATTTGCGCAGCAGTTATTCCTGAGTCAACCGAATTTGTTTTCGTACGTCGTTGCACAATAGTTCAGTCACGACCTAGTATTTGACATACGTGACATACCTTTTTTTTATTATTAAGAGGTGGAGCCCCTTCACGCCCACACCGGCATGATGGTGGTCGTTGGTGTGGAGGCGAAGTTGGTCTGTCTTCTGGAGCAACAGCAGCAGCTCATGCAGCAGCAGATCCAGTCAGACATCTTACAAAAGTCGCTACAGTTGCCAACGGACGAAGTCGATGCTCGGGACGAGTTACCGCACCAGCTCCAGGGTCCTCGGGTGTCCGAAGCTTTCCCGCGTCCGCCCTTTAATGACGCTAAAGAGGACTGGGAAACCTACTTACATAGGCTGAAACGAAATTTCACGGCTTTTCAAGTCACTGACGACTCCTTTGCAGCGGTCGTTGTTTTCGTCTTGGGTCTCTCCGGACACGTTTTTTCTTCTCCGTAAGTTGTCCGATCCTGTGGCTCTCTCTTTCCAGGAGATCTGCCTTTTTCTGACAAACTATTATTCCCAACGCTACCATGTGGTCGCCTCTCGGCTGGAGTTCCACCAGTACCATAAACAGCCTGGTCAATCGTATCGTTCCTGGGTCATTGACTTGCAGCGTCTCAACCGTCAATGCCATTTTACGTGCCCCAATCAGCAGTGTAAGGCTTCGTATGCGGAGTCCCTGATCCGGTATGTGATGGTTCAGCTGGCTCCCGATCCTTAGGTGCGTACTGCGGCACTGAAACTCGACAACCCCTCCTCGGAAGACATTCTCCGCATTGCCCACTGCTCAAGCGGCTAACGAGCGTCTTACGGCGCGACCGCAGGTGGCAGCGATCGTGGCGTCCCGCGGGTGCCGCCCTCGTGACGTCGACGTGGCCCGACTGACAGAGGCCAGCGCCGTTGGGACTCCTCGTGTTCCGACGTCTCTGTGGCATCGGCGCCTTCGGTCGCCCCTCGTCGCCGGTCCCGCGGCCCACTTCCGTCTTGCCCACAGTGCTTTACTGCGCATTCGCGGGCTGATTGTTCCCACCGCTGGAAAACGTGCACGCTGTGTAACAAGGAGGGCCACATCCGATCGGTTTGTCGTAGTCACTCGACTCGATCCAGTCCTGCTCCTCCTGGGGTCCAAGATATTGTCCACGCTCCGCAATCGGTCGTCCCACAGGGTGATGCATCAACACGGAAGCTTTTCCTCACGCTCCGCATTTTCACAGAAAATGCCAGTTTTCAGGTCGACACTGGGGCCCCCGTCTCCCTGATTAATATGGCGACATATACACGGCTGGGCTCTCCTGCGTTGTCGCCTCCCTCTCGCCGTTTGGTCGCCTACGGAGACGGTTCCATTCCCCTTCGTGGGTAGTTCGTCGTCCAGGCGGCATACAAGCATGTTCCGCGGCTCCTTACCCTCTTTGTCGTCGAGTATCCGTCGACTTCGAATATTTTTGGCCTGGATGCGTTCCACCTGTTTGGCTTTTCAATTTCCGACCAAGTTAAGGTCGTTTCCACGGCTGTCCCCTTTCAGCACTTGGACGATCTGTGCTCCGCTTTTGCGTCGTTGTTTGCACCGGATCTCGGATTTGCTTCCGGCTTTCAGGTGCACATCACCCTACGGCCGGATGCACAGCCTCGCTTTTTCCGGGCCCGGCCCCTCCCGGTAGCCTTACGGCCAGCGGTCAAGCAGGAACTTGATCGGCTCCAGGCCGCTGGCGTGCTGGAACCTGTAACCTATAGTGCATGGGCGACGCCACTGGTGGTCATACGGAAACCCAATGGGTCCCTTCGGCTGTGTGGGGACTTCGGCGCTACAGCCAATGCTCAATCCCTCGTTGACACACCATTCCCTGATAGGAAGACCTTCTTGCCAAGCTTGCCGGGGGAGAGCATTTTTCCAAGAACGACCTGGCCGAGGCATACCACCAGTTGCCCTAGGATGCCGAATCTCAGAACATCATGGTTATCAACACGCCTTTCGGATTGTATAAGTACAAGCAGTGCCGGCCCTTTTCCAGCGATTCCTGGAGCATCTTACCCAGCCTATCCCTGCATGTGTGAATTATCTGGATGACATCTTGGTCACCGGGCGTTCCCGCCAGCAACATTTGCAAAACCTCAGCGCCTTATTTCACGCTCTGCAGTCTGCTGGTCTACACTGTCAGCTGGACAAGTGATGCTTTTTTCAATCAGAAGTGGAATACTTGGGCCACTGGCTTAGCAAAGATGACATTCGCCCTTCGGATCGTAATGTCGCAACGATTGAGGCCCTTCCTCGTCCCAAGGACTTATCGAAACTGCAGGTGTTTGTGGGCAAGGTTACTTATTCAAGTTCTTGCCTCAGGCTGCCTCCGTTGCACAACCCCTCAATCCCTTGCGTCGCAAAGGGGTACCTTTTGTTTGGACTCCTGCCTGTGGCCAGACTTTTCTCCGTTTAAAGGCGATGCTGAAGTCCGCCCCTCGCCTTACTCCCTTTTCTCAGGACTGCCCCTTGGTTGTGGCAGCTGATGCGTCGGCATACGGCATTGGGGCCGTCCTCGCGCACCGGGATGCCGATGGCTCTGAACAGCCCATCGCTTATGCCTCTAAGACGTTGACCCCAGTGCAACGGAACTACTCTTAAATTGAGAAGGAGGCCCTGGCAATCGTGTTCGCCTTCCAAAAATTTCTTTCCTATCTCTTTGGGGCAAAGTTTACCCTCCTGACGGATTGTAAACCTTGGTTAAACTTTTCGGACCCCATTCTCACCTTCCCGAGAAGACGACTCAACGTCTCCAGCTCTGGGCATTGCTTTTACGTAATTACGCTTACACCATGCGGTATAAGCCCACCGCCCACCACACTAATGCGGACACTTTGTCACGTCTCCCAGCGGGCCCTGATCCTGCCTTTGACCAACAGGTGGTCATCTGCTTTCAAATTGATTCCGCCCACCGGGATGCACTGGACGGTTTTCCTCTTATGGCTGCTGACATTGCTGCGGCTACCCGCCGCGACCCTGTCTTGCGGCAAGTTCTGAACTACGTGGTCCACGGGTGGCCGTCCTATGTTACTCGTCGGATGCAGTCCGATTTCAGCCCCTGGCGCCACCTGTCCCACAGGCTCACCGTGGTCGATGATGTTCTTCTGTTGGCCACGGAGTCAGATGCCCACCAGGTGGTCATCCCTCCGGAATTGCGGCTTCGGGTGCTCAGTCTGTTACACCGCAGGCACTGGGGTATGTCCCGTATGAAGCTTTTGGCTCGCCGGCATGTGTATTGGCCTGGCATCGATGGCGATATTGAGCGCCTGGTCCGTGGCTGTACAGTCTGTGCATGTCACCAGGCAAGTCCCCCCCCCCCTCCCCCCTCAGTCGTTTGCACCCTGGCCTGTGCCTCGCCGACCCTGGGATCACATCCATGTCGAATTTGTGGCCCGTTTTTGGGGTCAATGTGGTTACTTATCGTTGATGCCTACTCCAAATACCCATATGTTGTCCGAATGGTATCCACCACCACGGAGGCTACACTCACGTCCATGGCCCGGGTTTCCGCCATTGAAGGCCTGCCCCACACGTTGGTCTCCGATAATGGTCCCCAATTCACAGCATCCTCCTTCCACGACTACTGTCAGGCCAACGGTATCAAGCATATCCGTAGCCCCCCTTTCCCCCCCTTCGTCCAATGGCGCGGCAGAGAGGCTTGTCCGCACTTTTAAACACCAGTTGACTAAGGCTGTCGACACGTCTCCAACCACATCGGCCCTCACCCTGTTTTTGAGCACCTATTACACTACGCCAATTGACGGACGCAGTCCGGCAGAGCTCCTTCATGGGCGACAGCCGCGGACCCTGCTCCATTTGCTGATGCCGTCTTCTTCCCTCCCCCACTCCCAGCCCTCGCAGCGGTATGCCCCTGGCAGGGCCGTGAGGGCCCGCGAGTACGGGCGCAAGGCGGGTTGGACACCCGCCACGGTCGTCGCAGCCCATGGGCGGCATGTGACGTCGGTGTAGACGTCGAAAGCGTTGGAGCGCCGCCATCATGATCAGCTCCGCCCTCGTGCTGCCACGGGACTCGCGCCGCCGACTCTTTCCCTACCTCCTTCGGGTGCAGACGTGGTCCTCGAGTCACCGTCCCAGCCCCCGGTTGCCGTCTCCCCGAGGGCCCGCCGCCGGCCCTCTCCGCCCCTGGGTGGATCGGCGGCTCCCTCCCCCGCCCTGGACTCTGGATCGGCTGTCATAGATACCTCGGGCGTCCCTTCCTCCCCGCCGCTAGCGGTTGATACGCCCAGTTCCCACTGCCACCCACCTCGCCACCATCCGGGGTGTTTCCTCCCCTACGCGCAAGTTTCAGGGGGGGGGGGGGATGGGATCTGGTACCGCGCGCCGCGGAATTTGATTCCGTGCCAGTCGTCATGGACGTCCAAGACCCCTAGAGGACTCTGCACCATCGCGCCTTAAGCTGTGGCGGCGCACGCCTCCTGGTCCGCTTTTAGTGTGGGGGCACCACAGTGGAACACGTGCTCCCAGCGGCCAATAGCGGCGCCCCCGATAGCGTACTTAAGCGCCGGCCACTCGCTCAGCCAGTATCCTGTACACCTCCCGTAAACTCGACCCTCCTCACCCGCTCGTCTCCCCGATCCTCACCCACCCCCGCCCGCTGCCGCGCCTGTATTCCCACGTCCCACCCGGTCTCCATCTCTCAACCCTCCTTACCCTCTCCCAAGGTGGCTTCCGCCAGCTCCCCCTCCCTGATGATGTCCTCCTCCCCTGCATCTACCCCTGCTATCAACTTTGATCCTCCCCCCCGACCTCCTGTGTCCTTTCCTTTAAGCACCCTCCCTCCCCCCTTTCCCTTCCCTTCTCTTTCCTTTCCCCCCTCCCTCCTACCCTCTCCCCCGGGCTTCCCCTCCTCCTTCCTCCCTCCCCCTCTCTCCTTTGCCCATGGCATCTCTGCTCTCCCCTCTCCCATTTCCCCTTCCTCCTCCTCCACCTCCTCTCTTGGCAGGTCCCCGGACTCGTACACGCTCAGTGAACATTCGCGCGCCGGAGATCATCGCCATCAGTGTCTAGTGTGTGTGCATCGTTTTGTGTTTTGTGCAGTTACAACTCAACTGTTCACATGTGCCGTCGCCGTTCTCCGTGTTTTGTGCGCCGTGTCTACCAGTGTTAGTGTTTTTACCGTCCAACGTGAACGGCTTCTTGTTTTTTGTTTTTTGTATCTCCATCTTTGCCCGCCGTTTTTTGTATTGTATATATCACCTCTCTGTCATGTTTATTGTTCCACTTAAGGCTGAAGAGCAGCGTACTATGCTGCTGACAGCCCGCCTGTATAGGTGTTTAAAATTACAATAAAGGAAAAAAAAAAAAAAACAAGCTCAGCCAGTCAGTCTAATCTCGCTCACGTCGGTGTACACCTCGCTTCGCGCTAGACAGCTTACTTCCTTGTTCTGTGTACGAGTGGGCGTGTTTGTTAGGTTTCCTTGTGACTCTGTTGTTCGGTCTTGTTGTATTCGTTCCGTCCTGCGCTGGTCGTGTCCGTCCTCTTCCGTTGTGTTGTTCGCGGGCGCCTCCGTGGGTCCCGCCGCGCCTTCCGTCATTGCTACCCCGCGACCGTCCTGGTCGCAGTTACAACAGACTTTCTCTCGGAAACATATTTATCGTGTATGTAGCGGTATCTGTCTACTGCGCTGATGTTTGCGCAGTATTTTCGGTCTGCGCGTAAACAGAACTGCTTCTCACTTGTCGACGTTTACTTTAGTACGCCATCGTTCCAACCTAGGCTCGGCAGTTCTGAGTGCCGTCTGTATTCGTGAATCAATGTTCGACGGTTTCCAATCTTGCACAAGGATGGCTGTGTCATCCGCTTAGATGGCTAACGTCGTATTTTGTGTTGCTGTGAAGTCGTTAATGTACAGGTTGAACAACATGAGCTCTAAGATGCTTCCCTGGGCTACTCCAGCTTGGATACCAAGTTGGCTGGCTCTGAGCACTATGTGACTTAACATCTGACGTCATCAGTCCGCTAGAACTTAGAACTACTTAAACCTAACTAACCTAAGGACATCACACACATCCATGCCCGAGGCAGGATTCGAACCTGCGACCGTAGCGGTCGCGCGGTTCCTGACTGAAGCGTCTAGAACCGCTCGACCACAATGGCCGGCGGATACCAAGTTGTGTTGATTGTTTGTCCTGCACGTCACATAATGTGACATACCACTGGGTTACTTGGGTTATCAGGATATGTATAAAGGTTTCTCATAAGCAACGAAATGTACAAGGGGTGACATATCACTGGGTTGAAGTTAAAATCTGGGTTATTACGCCGCGTCAAGTTTCTTCTAAAATGATCGATGTTTCAACCCCTCTGCTAGGATCTTGCTCAGGAACTGTACTGCTAGAACACTGCTGAGTGTTCTAGCAGTAGTGGACACCAGAAGATCCTGAGGAAGATCACAGCAGAGGGGTCGGAACGTCGATCATTTTAGAATAAACTTGACGCGGCCTAATAACCCAGAAGATTTTAACTTCAGTGCCAACGGCCACGAAAGCCTGCAGACTTACATATCACTGGATTACTTGGGTTATTAAGAGATCTATAAAGGTTTCTCATAAGTAACGAAATGTACGAGAGGTGTTCGATAAGTATGCAACACTTTTTTTTTCTCGGCCAATTTCGGTTGAAAAATGCGGAATTCGTTGTGCGACATCGTGGAATATCGTCGCTTCAGACCCTATAGTTTCATGAAGTTCCGATAGGTGGCGACGCTATACCTAGCTTTCAAAATGGCATCTGTAATGGAGCTGAATTCGCAGCAGAGAGCTAATATCCCTTGGCGGAAAACAAGAGCATCGCAGATATCCATAGGCGCTTGCAGAGTGTCTACAGAGACTTGGCAGTGAACAAAAGCACGATGAGCCAGTGGGCTAGGCGTCTGTCATCATCGCAGCAACGTGGCATAAACCTGTTCGATCTCCCGTGTGTCGAGCGGCTGCACACAGCTGTGACTGGTACTATGATGCAATGTGCGGACATTCTCATTCGAGGTCATCGGCGCATCACAATAAAATACCTTGCTGCTCAACTGGACGCCTATGTTGGTAATAGTGACACACTCGTCCACCTGTTGGGGTACTCAAAGCTGTGTGCCCGCCAGGCTCCTCGCGGCCTAACAGATCATAAAGAGCAACGAAGGACCATCTGTGCGGAATTGCTTGCGCGTTACGAGGCCGATCGTGACAGTTTATGTCGCGTATCGACACAAGCGATGAAACATGAGCTAATCACTCCGAATCAGAAACAAAACGGCAGACCGTGCAGTGGCGGCACACCAACTCTCCTCCGAAGAAAAAGTTCAAAGACACACCCTCAGGAAGTAGAGGTATGGCGACGGTCTTCTGGAACTATTAAGGGATTATTCTGTTTGGTGTCCACCCTCATGGTGCAATGATCAAATCGGAAGTGTACTGTGCTACCCACAGGAAATTGAAGAAAAGGCTTCACCGTGTTCATCGCCACAACAATGCAAACTAACTCCTTCTCTATGCCAACGCAAGGCCTCATACAAGTATGCGCACCTGAGAGGAGCTCACAGAACTTCATCGGGCTGTTCTTACGTTCGAACCCTACAGCCCGGATATCTGCAGCTTCCGACTTCCATCTGTTTTGGGTCAATGAAGGACGCACACCAAGAGAAGCAGTAAGTGGACGATGGGTTGGTTGTTGATGCATTGGCTCCGACGTCAACCAGTAGAGTGGTACCACAGGGGTATGCAGCCCTCCTAGCAAGGTACCAGGCAGTCGCACTGAACGGAGATAATGTTGAAAAATTGGGTTTTCTAACCAAAAGGGTGTGCAATAATATGGTGTATTGGGATCCTGAATGAAACTAATCTGCCTTTAGAAAGAAAAGCGTTGCATTACTTATTGAACGAGCCTCATATTAATTGTGATTAAACTTTGTGACCTCTTTTTGAAGGACAGCACCTTTACGCCAGTGACTGTTATAGGTTCTTATTACACTATTTCAATTTCGGGCTTAGGCCGTTATCAAGTGATATTATTCCTTTAAGCCATGTCAACGTAATGTAAGCTGACACATTTGTATATCGTTCTCAATCCTGTTAAATACATTCGTGTCGTTGTTACACAAGGCAAGATGGACAAAGACTTACAAATGTGTCAGCTTTCATTACGTTGACATGGCTTAAAGCTATAACATCACTGGATAATGGCCTAAGGCCAAAATTGCAGTAGTGTAATAAAAACCTGTAAGTGTCACTGGCGTAAAGATGATGTCCTTCAAAAAGTTTTGTGTGACTGTGAATCCCAGCTACAACAAGTATATTTGTGATCTCTGTTACAGTGTTCTTTATTTTCAATTAGTTATTACTTACGTTTTCTGTTCTGGTGCTTCTACTGTTCCTATGTTGGTAGAGACAATTCACTCAAGATGACAAGTAAAATTTTAGGTACTTGGTGAATTATATGACAGAACTGCATCTTCTTCACAAAGATTTTTATTTCACTACAGCATTTTTTTGTCCACATTTAGAATTCGAAAGAACAGTAGTAGGGAATTATCTGAATTGTCAAATTATTTTTTTTAGCAGACTTTCAGAGTCATCTAGTAGCACACTAATTACAATTTTCGTAAGAGAAAGAGAAGTTTGCGTAATGCATTTCCGATCACATGAGCTATCATTGTACTCTTGTTGCTCCTATCTTTAATTACAATAATATGCCCGCTAATTCCTGATATTTTTGAGCACCTGTCCCATTATTCGAGAAGCGTTGGCGCACGAAAATTCTGTTCATTTATGGGTACTTTAAGCCTACCTTTATTTTTCCTTCAGTCTTGTCACCGGTTTGATGTGGTCGGAAACGTACTTCTCTCCTGTACCAAACTCATAAACTCTTCATCTCAAAGTAGCGCTTACGCAGAACGTCTTCCATTATTTCTTTGACATATATTGCAATCTCTTTCACCCATATACATTAATTCCCTCTATCGCTTCCTCGATTGCTTCAAAATTTATTCCGTTATGTCCTATGACCTTTTTCTTATTTATTCTTTCGGCATTTATAAGGCGAATACTAAAAAAGGAGATTACAGAAAAAAATAACACAGATTCAGCACTACAGAATACAACATTTTACACAATAAGACATTTTTAAGCCAGTCGATGGCATTGTCCGGATTTTATGTATGCTCTCAAGTTCACCATTAAAGCCATGAAGAGTGCACTCGATCAGGTGGTCCATTGATTGGTTGAGTTCACACTGAGGGCAGTTCGAGAAGCCCCATGTAGTCCTCATCTCCCTACAATCTTCAACGCCTGTCTTCACACGGTGTACGGTAGTCCATACTCTTCGCGATGGGTTAAAGCTCTCGACTGGTATGTTTGGATCATCACCCAGGCTTCTATTCTCGACCTTGCTTCTATTCCACAATCTTTTCCGTTAACTTCCTGGATCGCAGGGCAACATCCCTTCACATATTTGTCATAGGATTAGGTCCTAGTGTTACAAAGAGTTAGGTTCGACAGTATTTCACTGTATTGTCCGAATAGTATCTGATTTCTTCTGATTTCAGGTGCTCCTATATTAGCGAGTACAGGTAACCATTAAACAGGTGTAGGTCTGTGTAACCGTTCCAGATATTATTCTGATTGATTTTATTAGCTAAGCAACGATTTTGGATACGTGTGCCTTTCTCACCCATACAGACGCAGTGAAATACCGGATGAACTGTAGATGGAGCAGAGTGAGTGTGAAATAGGATTATTTGTGGGGGGGATTTCCAGTTCTGTCAGTTGCCAGAGAACCAACCTCCTGAAAACAATGGTAACAAACCGGAAGAGTGGAGCTATTTTTAAGAGAGAAAGGAGCGAAACATTTTCTGCAACTTGCATAGAAACCAGACTGCGGTTATAAAACTCGATGAACATGATAGCAAGGCAGAACTTGGCCAAAGGTGCGAGACAGGGTTGTAGCGTTGGCCTTGTGTTATGTTATCTGTACTATGAGCGAGCAGTTCAGGACAGCAACGCGAAATTTCGAACAGGGATTGAAGTTTAGGAAGAAGAAATAAGAAGTTCTAGGTTATCCAATGGCATTGTAATTCTGTCAGAGACAGCAAAGGACTTGGAGCAACTGCCGATGCTTGAAGAGGGGTTGCAAAATGAATATCAACAAACCTGAACGAAGATTAATGGAACGTAGTCGAATTAAATCAGATTATGCTGATAGAATTAACTACGATATTGAGACACTAAAAGTAGTAGATGATCGCTATTTGGGCGGCAAATAACTGACGACGCCAGCGAATATAAAATGTGGTCTGGCAAAAGCAAGAAAGACATTTCTAAGAAGAAGAAATTTGTTAACACTGAATGCAGCAAGTGACGGGAAGTCTTTCCTGATAGTGTTTGCGTGGAGGAACTGAAAAGTGAACGATTAATGGATCTGATAAGAAGTGAATACCAAATGTTGCATGGATGATTCCGATAACTAATGAAGAAGTACTGAGACAATTGGGGTAAAATGAAATTCATGGAAAAAACTTGTGTAAAAAAAGGGTTCGATAGATAAGACATCTTGAGACATCAAGGAATTGTCAGTTTGGTGCTGGAGGGGTGAGTGGGTTATAAAAAAGGAAGACCGAGGCTTAAATACTTATTCGAGGTTGCAGTAGTGACACAGAGACGAACAGGTTCGTTAGTTTAGTCTAACGTGAAAAGCTACGTCAGAGCAATCTGCAGACCAGACGGACAACAACAATAACATAAGGTAAACAAAAATATAGAGTTCCGAGTCCGTGTCTATGTGTGTACGTGTGAAAAGTGAAAAATCGACGGCTTGTTCAGTTAGTGGCTTGTATCTACTTCTGCAGAAATTACAGCTAAATTAGTAGCCACATTTTGGCACGTTGTACTAAATGACACTTGCGAAGTATTACTCTGCGGTTATTGTTGTGAACCTAAAATATCGCTAAAAATGGAACCAACTGTTTCAGAAATCTCGCTTGTCGTCTTACAGACATTTTTTGGGGTCTACTGGTAAAGCACCACAGAGAAAATAAACGTCCAATATGTCATAATATATGCAAGAAATTATCGAGTACCTACGTCCTCTTGCCTTGAAACGGCTTTGAATGACGTAAGTTATCAAAACAATGTACACGCTAGCGTTCTGTAGAAGAACGTTTTAAAATGTAGTATACTTGGACAGATTTATGGGAAATGTGGCTGGGTATAAAAAAATAACACACACAGAGACACTATTTAACAAGGAACTATTTATTGTATAAAATATTTCCAACTATACAATAGCAATATAGCATTATTCTTCTCATATCAGCACTGAGAAATATTAACGTTATGCGATCGTTAACAGATGGATACAGCATCTATCTTTATCTTAGATCTATCGGCCAGTTGGCATCACAATTACATCGTGCACCTGCAACAAGAGGTGAGAATGGTGTTAAGGTCTTGAAAGTGATTTAGTTTTACGCCTATACAAGCTTACACATATAAAAAAGAAACAGGACTGTAATTTTATAAAACTCTTTGCCATCTCTATTACATGGAAGTGAGTCGGAAGTGAATCATTGGTATTGAACCAAAGGCAAGGAAATCAGATACAAGGAATAAAAATGAGATTTATTACAAAGGTGAAGGAATGAAAGAGAACAGATAAAATGCGAAATGAAGATATTCGTAAGGAGTTGGAAACGTGGAGTGCAAAAGAATAGGAACTTTAAACCAGAAGGCAAAACAGATCCAGGTAGACCAAGAGGAAGATGGAACACGTAACAGATCACAGTTAGCCTAATAATAAAAGTGCAGAGGAAGTAGTAGAAGAGCTTTATTTTTATTATTTTTATAAATAATAGCTTGATTTCCTGAGAAGAGGCGTTGTCTGACTCTCAGTGTCATTAAGTATGAACTTAATTCAGAGGTAATTAGGAAACATTGTTTGTAAGACAGCCCCAGTTTTTTAAAATAACTTCCATTATACTTAGTTCATGTGTTATCAATGGAGTCCACTCAATAAAGCATTTTTCTCTCCAGACGCTTTCTGGCAAGTACGCATATTAACAATCGCACGACCATAGTAGCCCTTTGTCCATAGAAAATTACTCACCTTCCAGATGAGTCACTATATAAACAATGCATACAAGTAACAATGTCTGAGGATATAGGATGTGTGACCTAGAATTTTATAAATATAAAAGCCAAATATTTGATTGGTGGTGCCAAGAATTATCGTGACTAAGGAATCAGTTGTCAGGTCTTTACGTTCACTAGATGGTTGTCAGTACTTGCTGTGAGTGTTGACAATCTCTTTTTAGTACTCCGAAATTTTCGAACTAATGCACCTTCCTCTTTGTTACTAGAACTGTGACAGCCTACAAACACCACTGCAACGAATAGCGTTCCGTCCTCTAAGCATCAGGAGGGGGGAAACTGTGAACGTACTGCATGTAAATGGCAAAGGAGTCGTACTGCATATGACTTGGTTCTGCATTTCACATTTCTCAACCGCAAGACAAATTTTCGGTATTATTTAATTATTTTTGACACCCAAGCATACGTAGTATAATTTTTATCTGATACAAACTCTCGGCATGTGGACAGACACAGACGATTTCACGAATTTTCGCACTCATGTTGCAACGTAGTTCTCATTCATTTAGTTTCATAGTCGAGAAAAGACTTTTCACATGCATATGGTGAGCGAAGTATGGTGTCAGTTTTACAACTTAATTTGGAGATGTGGAAACTTTACTTCAGGAAAACAATGTAGGTATCCTGGACAATTTTAACGTAAAAGGGTTTGTCTAGGAAAAGAGAACTACACTGCAGATCAGTCAGTTCCATCTACAAATGCACAGCAGCGCTTTCAACTGTAAAGGTGAACAGTCTGGAAAACAGCTTGAAAACAGATGTGAGATTGGCAGTGCTCTCAAAAAATTGAGAAGTTTATCCTTGTGATTCTTTCAGTGCCACAATGGATTATCCTCACCTAGCGTTTTATTTAATGTGAATGAGATTAGTGAACTGGTGTGTGTTTGTCAGAATTCGTCCCTTCTACAATGTGAGGTTTGCAATCCATTCCGCATATTCTCATTTTCATAGGCTTTTTTTTTGTGTCATCAGTCTTCTGTCTGGTTTTATGCGGCCTACTACGAATTCCTCTCCTGTGCCAACCTCTTCACCTATTCTTCTCAAGGTAGTAGTTGCAAAATACGTCCTCAGTTACTTGCTGGATATATTCCAATCTCTGACTTGCTCTACAGTTTTTACCTTCTACGACTCCTTCTAGTACTACGGAAGTTGTTCCCTGATGTCTTAAGCGACGTCCTGTCAGCCTGTCCCTTCTTCCTCTCAATGTTATCCACATGTTCCTTTCCTCTCCAATTCTGCCAAGACCCTCCTTACCTTAAGGGGCTCCGGAAAGGCTCAAAATCATGAAAAGTTCAATTTTTACTTTTTTGCGTTTTCTGAATCTGCAGACTATTACCTTTTAATAGATATATAATTTATTCAATTCCGAAGACTACAACTATTTTTAAATTTTTTTTGAAATGTGTTCTACATGGGCGTGACCCTCTGTGGCGCTGTTAAACTGCTGTCAAATGGTGTTATTATTAACGTCCGTGTTCATCAGGTACATTTTAGTGATGTGAGATAAAGTATGTATTGTGGCTAACCTGTGATGGTTCAATATATATCGCTGGTGTGATTGTCGATTGTTTCATGTTTATTTACTCTGTCGTTATCTCGAAAATATTCGTAATTAATTCTGTTTCTTGAGTCTCTGTTTTGTTGAAGTATAATAATGAGTAAAAGTAAAGTTATTAGAAATCCTCTGAAGGCTTTTAAGAAAAGGAGAAATGTTGGAAAGCCAAAGGTATTTAGAAATATGGGAATGAAGATAGGTTCTAACATGGTACGAGCGATGTTTGCTTTAGACAAGAAACGCCTTCGGGCTGCAGGCAGGGCTGTAAAGAGTCTAGAAATACAAGCAAGAGTAAACAGGAGGAGGAACAAGAGGAAGCTGGAGGAGGAGTTTGCAGAGGATGAAGATAATCCATCCTATGGACCTGGAATGCACTAAAAAGTTAATCCAATCTTTGTCGCTCGATTCCCAAAACTTTTATTTTCTCATACTAATTACATGTTTTCTAAGGATCTTCCAAACATATTTGTTTCAAACTTTCAGTAAATGTTACACAGTACCTTCTGCATAATTTAACACAGCCTTTTTCCAAAAAACTGTATATTTTTGAATATATAAATAAAAAATTGCAAAAAAATGTTGTGAATTTTCATTACAATTGAAAAAAAATCATCTTCAATAACTGAACTAAAATTTTGTAAAATCCCTGTGTTAAGTTGTAGCCCATATTCCAATAAATAATCTGTAAGAAGTTCAACTTCCTACCTCAAATACTTTGTGAGGAAAGATGTAATTTATAAGCGTTATTTTAACATTGCAAGTATAGAGCGTTCCGGAGCCCCTTAACAGCCACCCAATTTTTTAACGTTCTTCTGTAACACCACATCTCAAATGCTACAATGCTCTTCTCTCCTGGTTATCCCGCAGTTCATGTTTCACTATCATACAATACTGTGTTCAACTACATTTTCAGAAATTTCTTCCTCTTTGATACTGGTAGACTTCTCTTGGCCAGGAATGTCCTTCTCGCCAGTGCTGTTTTGCTTTTTATATCCTTCTTTGTCTGTCCATGATCGGTTACTTTGCTGCCTAGAGATCGAAATTCATCTTCAGGTTGAAGCTCTTTCGTCTGTGTTTGCTTTAACAATAGATATGTTTTTGGGTAGGGTCCACCTTTAGCAAAACACAATTTTGTTGTTTCTCCCAGACATGTTTCACTGCAGTTGCAGCATCATCAGTGGGTGTTTTATTTTGTGGTTGTTAAACATAAGCAAACTTCTTTACTGTTTATATACATTCAAACGTTAGTTTTTAAATATTAATTACACATTTCTGAAGAGCACATAAAATTACGTATTCATACCTTCTTACCAGATGGTGCGTTTTCCTGCTATATTACATTCTTACAGTGCCTGTTTTTCTTTACAGTTTGTCATCTGCAACCATATACAACTTAATGTAAACAAACTATTTACGCAAAACTACTGCCAATGAGATCTTCAACTGTTCCACTGTCCACCATCTTGTTTTAACACCATCAACTGTTCGACTGTCCGCCATCTTGTTTTTACAGTTGGTAAACAGTGCCAGTGACAACTCAATACACAGAACTTGATAGTGAAGAAAATGAGGAAAAAAGAAAACGTAAGTGAAACATCATGTAAATACATGCACACTCATACACACACACACACACACACACACACACACACACAACCTTTCACATAAAATTACTTAATTTCAGGCATAGCTATAACAGTTTGGAAATCATAATTTTTATGTAAATATTTTGTTTACATCAAGTTCCTTGCTGTGCTGGTACTGCGAATGGCTGAAAGCAGGGGGAAACTACAGCCGTAATTTTTCCCGAGGGCATGCAGCTTTACTATATGGTTAAATGATAATGGTGTCCTCTTGGGTAAAATATTCCGGAGGTAAAATAGTCCCCCATTCGGATCTCTGGGCGGGGGCTACTCAAGAGGACGTTATCAGGAGAAAGAAAACTGGCGTTCTACTGATCGGAGCGTGGAATGTCAGATCCCTTAATCGGGCAGGTAGGTTAGAAAATTTAAAAAGGGAAATGGATAGGTTAACGTTAGATATAGTGGGAATTAGTGAAGTTCGATGTCATGAGGAACAAGGCTTTTGGTTAGGTGAATACAGGGTTATAAATACAATATCAAATAGGGGTAATGCAGGAGTAGGTTTAATAATGAATAAAAAATAGGGATGCGGGTAAACTACTACAAACAGCATAGTGAACGCGTTATTGTGTCCAAGATAGACACGAAGCCCACGCCTACTACAGTAGTACAAGTTTATATGCCAACTAGCTCTGCACATGATGAAGAAATTGATGAAATGTATGATGAGATAAAAGAAATTATTCAGGTAGTGAAGGGAGACGAAAATTTAATAGTCGTGGGTGACTGGAATTCTGTAGTAGGAAAAGGGAGAGAAGGAAACGTAGTAGGTGAATATTGATTGGGGCTAAGAAATGAAAGAGGAAGCCGCCTGGTAGAATTTTGCACAGAGCACAACTTAATCATAGCTAACACTTGGTTCAAGAATCATAGAAGAAGGTTGTATACATGGAAGAAACCTGGAGATACTGACAGGTTTCAGATAGATTATATAATGGTAAGACAGAGATTCAGGAACCAGGTTTTAAATTGTAAGACATTTCCAGGGGCAGATGTGGACTCTGACCACAATTTATTGGTTATGAACTGTAGATTAAAACTGAAGAAACTACAAAAAGGTGGGAATTTCAGGAGATGGGACCTGGATAAACTGACTAAACCAGAGGTTGTACAGAGTTTCAGGGAGAGCATAAGGGAACAATTGACAAGAATGGGGGAAATAAATAGAGTAGAAGAAGAATGGGTAGGTTTGAGAGATGAAGTAGTGAAGGCAGCAGAGGATAAAGTAGGTAAAAAGACGAGGGCTAGTAGAAATCCTTGGGTAACAGAAGAAATATTGAATTTAATTGATGAAAGGAGAAAATATAAAACATGCAGTAAATGAAGCTAGCAAAAAGGAATACAAATGTCTCAAAACTGAGATTGACAGGAAGTGCAAAATGGCTAAGCAGGGATGGCTAGAGGACAAATGTAAGGATGTAGAGGCATATCTCACTAGGGGTAAGATAGATACTGCCTACAGGAAAATTAGAGAGACCTTTGAAGAAAAGAGAACCACTTGTATGAATATCAAGAGCTCAGATGGAAATCCAGTTCTAAGCAAAGAAGGGAAAGCAGAAAGGTGGAAGGAGTATATAGAGGGTCTATACAAGGGCGAAGTACTTGAGGACAATATTATGGAAATGGATGTAGATGAAGATGAAATGGGAGATACGATATTGCGTGAAGAGTGTGATAGAGCACTGAAAGACCTGAGTCGAAACAAGGCCCCGGGAGTAGACAACATTCCATCAGAACTACTGACATCCTTGGGAGAGCCAGTCCTGACAAAACTCTACCATCTGGTGAGCAAGATCTATAAGACAGGCGAAATACCCTCAGACTTCAAGAACCAATATAATAATTCCAATCCCAAAGAAAGCAGGTGCTGACAGATGTGAAAATTACCGAACAATCAGTTTAATAAGTCACAGCTGCAAAATACTAACGCGAATTCTTTACAGACGAATGGAAAAACTGGTAGAAGACGACCTCGGGTAAGATCAGTTTGGATTCCGTAGAAATACTGGAACACGTGAGGCAATACTTACCCTACGACTTATCTTAGAAAATAGATTAAGGAAAGGCAATCCTACGTTTCTAGCATTTGTAGATTAGAGAAAGCCTTTGACAATGTTGACTGGAATACTCTCTTTCAAATTCTGAAGGTGGCAGGGGTAAAATACAGGGATAAAGGCTATTTACAATTTGTACAGAAGCCAAATGGCAGTTATAAGAGTCGAGGGACATGAAAGGGGAGCAGTGGTTGGGAAGGGAGTGAGACAGGGTTGTAGCCTCTCTCCGATGTTATTCAATCTGTATATTGAGCAAGCAGTGAAGGAAACAAAAGAAAAATTCGAAGTAGGTATTAAAATCGATGGAGAAGAAATAAAAACTTTGAGGTTCTCCGATGACATTGTAATTCTGTCAGAGACAGCTAATGACTTGGAAGAGCAGTTCAACGGAATGGATAGTGTCTTGAAAGGAGGATATAAGATGAACATCAACCAAAGCAAAACGAGGATAATGGAATGTAGACGAATTAAGTCGGGTGATGCAGAAGGAATTAGAATAGGAAATGAGACACTTAAAGTAGTAAAGGAGTTTTGCTATTTGGGGAGCAAAATAACTGAAGGTGGTCGCAGTAGAGAAGATATAAAATGTAGACTGGCAATGGCAAGGAAAGCGTTTCTGAAGAAGAGAAATTTGTTAACATCGAGCATAGATTTAAGTGTCAGGAAGTCGTTTCTGAAAGTATTTGTATTGAGTGTAGCCATGTATGGAAGTAAAACGTGGACGATAAATAGTTAAATCAAGAAGAGAATAGAAGCTTTCGAAATGTGGCGCTACAGAAGAATGCTGAAGATTAGATTGGTAGATCATATAACTAATGAGGAGGTTTTGAATAGGATTGGGGAGAAGAGACGTTTGTGGCACAACTTGACTAGAAGAAGGGATCGGTTGGTAGTACATGTTCTGAGGCATCACGGGATCACCAATTTATTATTGGAGGGCAGCGTGGAGGGTAAAAATCGTAGAGGGAGACCAAGAGATGAATACACTAAACAGATACAGAAGGATGTAGGTTGCAGTAGGTACTGGGAGATGAAGAAGCTTGCACAGGATAGAGTAGGATGGAGAGCTGCATCAAACCAGCCTCAGGACTGAAGACGACAACAACAACAACAACAACAAGTTGTATATGGTTGAAGTTGATAAACTGTAAAGAAAAACAGGCACTGTAAAAACATAGCACAGCAGGAAAACAACACCATGTGTTTTTATGTTCCCTCCTTTCATAAATTAAACTGAATATCTCATCTTTTACCCATGGATTTCTACTACCCCCGTCTTTTTGCCTATTTGATCCTCTGCTGCCTTCACTAGTTCTGCTCTCAAAGCTATCCATTCTTCTTCTACTCTTTCTCTCTTTCCCCTGGTCTTGTCAATCGTTCCCTACTGCTCGCTTTGTAACTCTCTGCAGCCTCTGGTTCTTTCAGTTTATCCAGGTCCCATCGCTTTAAATTCCTGTCTTTTTCAGTTTCTTCAGTTTTAGTCTAGTGTTTATAACCAATAAATTGTGGTCGGAGTCCACATATGCCCCTGGAAATGTCTTACGATTTAAAACTTGGTTCCTAAATCTCTGTCTTACCATTATATAACCTATCTGAAACCTTCCAGTATCTCCAGGCTTCTTCCATGTATACAGCTTTCTTTCATGATTCTTAAACCAAGTGTTAGCTCTAGATTAAGTTATGCTCTGTGCAAAACTCTACCAGGCGTCTTCCTCTTTCACTCCTTACTCCCATTCCATATTCACCTGCTGCTTTTCCTTCTTTTCCCTCTATCGAATTTCAGTCCCCCATAAGTACTACATTTTCGACTTCCTTACCTATCTGAATAATTTCTTTTATCGCACTATACATTTCTTCAGTCTGTTCATCATCTGCAGAGCTAGTTGGCATATAAACGTGAACTACTGTGGCAGTCGTGGGCTTCCTGTCTATTTTCTAATGCGTTCACTATGGTGTTCGTAGTAGCTTCTTCGTGTTCCTACTTTTATTCATTATTAAACCCACTCCTGCAATACCTTTATTTGATTTTGTATTTATAACCACTTACTCACGTGACCAGAAGCCTTGTTCCTTTTTCCACAGAACATCACTTTCCCCCTATATCTAGCTTTAACCTATCCGTTTCCATTCTTCAATTTTCTAACCTACCTGCCGATTAAGGGATCTGACATTCCACGCTCCGATCCGTATAACGCCAGCTTTTGTTTCTGCTGATTAGTCCTCCTGAGTAGTCCCGGCCCGGAGATCCGAATGGGGGATTATTTTACATCCGGAATATTTGACCCAAGAATATGCCATCTCATTTAACTACATAGTAAAGCTGCATGTCTTCTGTAAAAATTATGGCTGTAGTTTCCCCTTGCTTTCAGCCTTTCGCAGTATCAGATGTTACGAGGCCAGATCAGTCAATCATCCAGACTGGTAGCCCTGAAAGTACTGAAACGCCTGGTGCCTCTCTTCAGGAACCATGGTTTGTCTGGCCTCTCAACAGATACCCCTCCATTATGGTTGCACCTACAGTACGGCTATCTGTATCGCTGAGGCACACAAGCTTCCCCACCAACGGCAAGGTCCATGGTTTACGGGACGCTCCGGGTCTACACCGTAAAAAGAAGAGTCAGAAGAGTCTGTAGACATGTAAGGCAAGCAGATCTTCTAAAGATGAGAATGAAACGTCTTCTTTTCAAAGAGACCTAATAGTTAACAAGAAAATCAGATGATTGGGTAAAGTATTTATAAAGTGTGAGACGTGGGACCATGAGGCTTCTACAGGTTGGGTCGAAGATGACTTGCGTAAGTATCGGTGTAGCCCATACCCCAGACAAGAAATATAAAAAAAAAATGCCCGTTTGTGCTCCACAGAGTACCTCTTTTGCCCCAAGGTATGTTGTATAAGTGTATAGTGCACAGCGCTGAGTTTTATTAAATATAATTTAGACCTTAAAAATATATCCTCATAGTTCATATATGTCGTTCATGACTTGTTTACCTTTCACTGAAATAAATTTGAAGTCCCAACAATGAAAGCTGTCATTGTTATCTACTTTTCTGCTTAGCTACCCGATTATACCCAACTTTCCCTACAACGCTTCTCATACACGCATCATAAATACACTGTAATCTTTATGCAGAATCATAGAAATACCTGGATTTGTCCTTTTGGATTCCTTACCATACAAACATTACTATCCGATAGTACTAGGAAAAGATGAATGAAATCTCGTATTATTTTAGAGTAAAGTTATATTGATGACAATGTGTTCTTCATCCAGTTTTGTGATTCGACACTGCACTCATTTATTAATTGATCTGAAGATAGCTGATTGTTCGGCCGAAACTAGTCATCAATAATTGTTAAAATATTGCCATCTGGACTGTTAAAGTATTTTATATAAGGAAACCTTAATATTACGCAAAGGTATCAAGCCATAAACAGTATGAATACAAATTCGCATTCTATAGTGCATGTAACACACCTGAACGCGAGGATGCTGGGACAACATGTAAACAACGGCTTCCGCTATGTCTTCCGACTCCATGGCTGGCATATCCTTCAATTTGGCGGATAAGTCCTTTGGAATAGTAGCCATTCCGATTGATAGTCCTTCAGTTTGAACTACTCCTGGAGAAACTTCCTGTAACAGGAGGTGTTGAACATGAAGTAAGTATAGGTTCAGAATCAAAATTTTGAAAATTCAAATTTCCTCTTTCCTTCTTTCATACAGACAGACAGACAGACAGACAGACACACACACACACACACACACACACACACACACACACACACACACACACACACACATATATATATATATATATATATATATATATATATATATATATATATATATATATATATATATATATAGCATCTAGAAATTGTACTGGTTAATAGTTCTGACCGAAAATTTGTTAATTTATAAGTAATATAATATTTAATCGTGTGGTTTGTACGTTATTGTACGTTAAAGGTGGCTGTTCAAAGACGTTCTTGTGTTATATTCACATTTTCTCTCCTCTTTTTTTTTGTATATATATTGTAGCCATCACCTACCCGACAGAGAGGCGCTGTCTGCAACGGCTTTCCCAACTCCCCCCTCCGCTCTTTCTGAAATTCGGTCAGTCAGAGAGACTAACACGGATAGCACACATGGGGCACGTGGTTTGAGCACAAATACGGATTTGACCGCTTTCATCCCGGGGCTTGTAAGCAGAGCTATGAGAGTCTAACATTACTACGGCGACACCACCGTAACTGCAGACTCGGCTGTGTTGTCACGCACTGTGCTGATGAATACGTGAAAGCAGTTGCTCGACTGCTTTGGGGCCAAAGAGATATGCGGGCCCTGCAACGAACACGAGACATCACACTAGCAGGCTTGTCCGCCACACTTCTGGAACGTTCGGCTCCCTGCTGGTCTCATGGGAAATCAATATCCCATTGAAGAATTACCCACTAAAGGTCTCAATTTTGTCGCGTGGTATCGAGTACTTGCATGCATTTGAACGCGAATTATTAAACTGATCTGAACTAGTTGGTTGGTTGGTTGGTTAGTGGTGTTTAACGTCCCGTCGACAACGAGGTCATTAGAGACGGAGCGGAAGCTCGGGTTAGGGAAGGATGGGGAAGGAAATCGGCCGTGCCCTTTCAAAGGAACCATCCCGGCATTTACCTGAAACGATTTAGGGAAATCACGGAAAACCTAAATCAGGATGGCCGGAGACGGGATTGAACCGTCGTCCTCCCGAATGCGAGTCCAGTGTGCTAACCACTGCGCCACCTCGCTCGGTCTGAAATAGTTCCTCGCTCCCCGCCATAGATGGCTGGTGGCACTAGTAAGACCTGGAGTGTCACGTGCTGTAATGTACGTGCCGAGGCCTATCTTTCTTAAGGGCCTTGCAACTGCTTGTAGTGACGTCACAGTCTGAGTTGTGTTCAGAGGCGAGAGCGGTTCGGCACTTACTGTTCACGGAGCGGTTTCCAGTACGAAATTGTGGTGCAAGAGTTTAAACCGTCATTTACGGTGCATTTCACGCATATTACATTACACCGCAGAAGAAACGAAAAGGCGAAATAAATTCAGCAATATTACTTTAAATGCAGATAACCTTCAAAGAGATTTCTGGTTTAATTCACGCCTTTTGCAACCTTAGATGTTAATGTAATATGAAGGTAATACAGGTTTTGTATCTCGTTGCGCATAAAAACAAAGATTCAGGAGGGAAAACTAGTAAGGAAGAGACTAATCACTAAACTACAGACCTATATCATTGACGTCGGTTTGCAGTAGGGTTTTGGAGCATATACTGTATTCAAACATTATGAATCACCTCGAAGGGAACGATCTATTGATACGTAATCAGCATGGTTTCAGAAAACATCGTTCTTGTGCAACGCAGGTAGCTCTTTATTCGCACGAAGTAATGGCCGCTATCGACAGGGGATCTCAAGTTGATTCCGTATTTCTAGATTTCCGGAAAGCTTTTGACACCGTTCCTCATAAGCGACTTCTAATCAAGCTGCGGGCCTATGGGGTATCGTCTCAGTTGTGCGACTGGATTCGTGATTTCCTGTCAGGAAGGTCGCAGTTCGTAGTAATAGACTGCAAATCATCGGGTAAAGCTGAAGTGATATCAGGTGTTCCCCAGGGAAGCGTCCTGGGACCTCTGCTGTTCCTGATCTATATAAATGACCTAGGTGACAATCTGAGAAGTTCTCTTAGGTTGTTAGCAGATGATGCTGTAATTTACCGTCTAGTAAGGTCATCCGAAGACCAGTATCAGTTGCAAAGCGATTTAGAAAAGATTGCTGTATGGTGTGGCAGGTGGCAGTTGACGCTAAATAACGAAAAGTGTGAGGTGATCCACATGAGTTCCAAAAGAAATCCATTGGAATTAGATTACTCGATAAACAGTACAATTCTCAAGGCTGTCAATTCAACTAAGTACCTGGGTGTTAAAATTACGAACAACTTCAGTTGGAAAGACCACACAGATAATATTGTGGGGGAGGCGAGCCAAAGGTTGCGTTTCATTGGCAGGACACTTAGAAGATGCAACAAGTCCACTAAAGAGACAGCTTACACTACACTCGTTCGTCCTCTGTTAGAATATTGCTGCGCGGTGTGAGATTCTTACCAGGTGGGATTGACGGAGGACATCGAAAAGGTGCAAAAAAGGGCAGCTCGTTTTGTATTATCACGTAATAGGGGGGAGAGTGTGGCAGATATGATACGCGAGTTGGGATGGAAGTCATTAAAGCGAAGACGTTTTTCCTCGCGGTGAGATCTTTTTACGAAATTTCAGTCACCAACTTTCTCTTCCGATTGCGAAAATATTTTGTTGAGCCCAACCTACTTATGTAGGAATGATCATCAAAATAAAATAAGAGAAATCAGAGCTCGAACAGAAAGGTTTAGGGGTTCGTTTTTCCCGCGCGCTGTTCGGGAGAGGAACGGTAGGGAGATAGTATGATTGTGGTTCTATGAACCCTCTGCCAAGCACTTAAATGTGAATTGCAGAGTAATCATGTAGATGTAGATGTAGATGTAAACAGGAATATGCTTTTATTTTGAAAATTTTAATAATTTCCATTCGCTGTTGTGTACATGACTGTTGCCCCTTATTCGTGTTACTGATATTGACGCAGCTCTCCATGCTGCCGTACCCTGGGCAAACCTCTTCATCCCTGAGCAATTACTGCAACCCAAATCCTTCTGAATCTGCTTACTGTATTCATCTCTTGGTCTCCCTCTACGATACTTCCCTCCAGTATGAAACTGGTGATCGACTGATGTCTCAGAATGTGTGCTACCAACCGATCCCTTCTTCTAGTCACGTTGTACCACAAATTTCTTTTCTACTCAGTTCCGTTCAGTACCTCCTCGTTAGTTACGTAATCTACCCATCAAATCTTCAGTATTCTTCTGTAGCACCAAATTTCAAAAGCTTCTATTCTCCTCTTGTTCAAACTGTGTATCGCCCACGTTTCACATTCGTTAAAGGCTATACTTCATAGAAATACAATGACGGAAATATACGACAACAATAAAATGTAATTGATGCAGAGTAATGGAATTTCAGAATACATTTGTCTAGATAACATATTCAAATGATTAATGTGGTGCGCGTACTGTAAGACCTTCGGTACACACACCAACAGATTGACCTGTCGCACTAACAAAGTAGGCGAGTGTCAGCAATATGTCTCGTGGTCTTATCGTGGCGTGTTTATCTTCTGCCGTTAGGTCAGATGATAGAAATGCCACTTGCATGCTTAGAGTAGCAGATTGACAGTGACCAACTTTAAACAGAACTTGATTAATTTTCACACACATTTATTAAAATAATAAAAAGCATAGACATTACGTAACTTGATTCTGGATGCTATTTACAATTGACAATCTGAAGTTCCTTTGGTCTTGGTACGTTAATCTTATTCTCACATATCTCTGATACTTGACAAAGTGTCTATACATTTATCTTCATGGCTATGTACAGGAATATGATAATCTTCTTAGGTGCAGACTGAAACTTGACTATAGACTGGTACAGACTAATGCAGGTGGGTACAGACTGGTGGAGACAAATGCAGACTGACCAATTGGACGTCTGTACACTCGTTATAATACCTCGTGCGTTCAGGTATCACTGCGTGAGTGTGATCCGCGAGGAGAAAAGGTTCTACGTAAGCAGCAATCTTATTGGCTGCGTTACATATTAATATGCGGATCGGCGGAAGCAGAATTTGGTCCGTCTCTAAGGCAGCGCCATCTCGTAGTGCGGAGACGGACGAGCGCTGCGCCTGCGCTGTTGTGCTTAGCGGGATGCGCTCTAGTGGGAAAGTTGTGTACGCGCTGACTACGCGGAACTATGTACACAACAATTAACATTCCAAGATCACAGGTTATTGTAAGTGCGAGAAAAGCCATTGCAAATATGAAGTGTCGTAACATCAATAGCATATGTAACGACCAGAAAGTTGAACACAACCGTGGAAACGTCCACGCAGTGTATTGTGCAGGTGTCACGTGTCAGTTTGTGGGATGGAGTCCCACGCCTGTTGCCACTGGTTGGTCAATACAGGGACGGTTAATGCCGTTTGTGGATGATGAGGGATTTATCGTCCGTTGATGTCTCGTATATGTTCGACTGGAGAGAGATCTGGTGATCGCACAGGCCAAGGTAACATGTCGACACTCAGCAGAGTATGTCGAGTTACAACTGCGGTATGTGCACGAGGGCTATCTTGTTGGAAACCATCCCTAGGAATGCAGTTCATGAATGGCAGCCACCAGGCCGAATCACCAGAGTGACGCACAATTTTGCAGTCAAGGTGCGTGGGATAAACACGAGAGTGTTCCTGTCATACAGAATCACACACCAGGTGATAATTTCAGTAGTAGATCCCACAGAGTTCAGTCTTGGGTTCCTTATTGTTCTTAATATATATTTACGACTTGCCACTCTATATTCATGAAGATGCAAGGTTAGTTCTTTATGTGATGATACAGGTATAGTAATCACACCCAAGAAGCAAGAATCAGCTGAGGAAATTGCAAATAATGTCTTTCAGAAAATTATTAAGTGGTTCTCTGCAAATGGACTCTCACTAGATTTTGAGAAAATACAGTTTATACAATTCTGTACAGTAAGTGGCATAACACCATTGATAAATACAGACTATGAACGGAAGTCTGTTGCTAAGGCAGAATACTCAAAATTTCTGGGTGTGTGCATTGATGAGAAATTGAATTGGAAGAAACACATCGACGATCTGCTGAAACGGTTAGGTTCAGCTACTTATGCTATTAGGGTTATTGCAAATTTTGGTGATAAACATATCAGTAAATTAGCCTACTATGCCTATTTTCATTCACTGCTTTCATACAGCTTCATATTTTGGGGCAATTCGTCATTAAGAGAGAAAGTATTCGTTGCACAAAAGCGTGTAATCAGAATAATAGCTGGAGCCTACCCAAGATCACCTTTCAGACATTTATTCAAGGAACTCGGGATATTCACAGTACCTTCGCAGTACATTTATTCACTTATGAAATTTGTCATTAATGACCCATCCCAATTCAAAAATAACAGGGAAGTGCATAGCTACAAAACTAGAAGAAAGGATGATATACACTATTCTGGATTAAATCTCACTTTGGCACAGAAAGGGGTGAATTATGCTGCCACAAAAATCTTTGGTCATTTGCCAAATAGTATTAAAAGTATAACAGATAGCCAACCAACATTTAAAATCAAATTAAAAGTGTGGTGTCACTGCCAGAGACCACACTTGCTAGGTGGTAGCCTTTAAATAGGCCGCGGTCCGTTAGTATACGTCGGACCCGCGTCTCGCCACTATCAGTGATTGCAGACCGAGCGCCGCCACAAGGCGGGTCTAGTCTAGAGAGACTCCCTAGCACTCGCACCGGTTGTACAGCCGACTTTGCTAGCGATGGTTCACTGTCTACAGACGCTCTCAATTGCAGAGACGACAGTTTAGCATAGCCTTCAGCTACGTCATTTGCTACGACCTAGCAAGGCGCCATATTCAGTTACTATAAGTACAGATAATATTGTGAATCATGTACCGTCAAGAGCGACGTTCATCATCAATGGATTAAAGTTAAGTATCAAACTAATTATGTCCGCTTTCTGAATTCTCATCCCTTGTCATGTTCCAGACGTCACGTCAGTACAGTTCTTCCCTCCTCACGCCAGCCTGCGTGAGCTAAAACGCGTGTACTTCGGTCTCCACTCGTAACACGGTGTTGACTCTTCTGCTAACACAAAACAGAGTCATGCAAAGACCAGCTATGTAAGACAAATGGCATTCCAATCGCATGGAGCACAAAGTAATCATAACGAACGCCGTGTACTGGTGGTTATGTAAACCTGCTTTGATGTTAATTGACCTACACTAGTTTGGACGTGGACAATATAGTCTGTGTTCAAACACTGATTGTTCATCTGGTATTCTTTTCTTGTTTTATCAATCATATGTGATGTGTCTTACACTTTAGTTACGTGCACCCAATTCGTCTTATAACATTTTTATTTGTTGCATCTGTCTTTTTCTTCTTGATTTATGAGAACTAGTGGATGCTACTAGATGCATTACAAAAGACTGCTGGAATACATGTTCCCAGATAATTTGCAAAAAGAGTTCTGTCGGGAACACTGGGACAGATAAACAGACTCATAACAGTAGTGATATGCAACTATCAGTAATGTAAAAGCATACGCGTTCTTGTCCGTTACACATGTGCGGTATCTAAAGGATAACTTACCCCAACTCGTATCTTGCTGCCCTTGGCGACCAGGTCTTTCCTCAGACCTTCGAGTAGTATTTTGACGGCGTGCTTGCTGGCGTGGTACATTGCCATACCTTCTATAGCCGGTGGTGTGTGTCCGGCAGTACTGAAAATTAGATAGCAAGTTGCCACATCAGAAACAATCTGCGACGTCTGAGGTGCGTGGGAAAAAATCAGTACCTGACGTTCAATCTTGGATGATTAATTAAAATAATAATACAGCTGTGAAATGCACGACGCTACTTTGCTGTCTATTCCGTAAGTTGCTACTTTCTTATTCATCTTCCAAATCTTTTTCCCTATTGATTGTTATTCCTCTCTCACTACTATTTCTTACTTTTCGTGATCTAGAGCCAACACATCAACCACCGTTTATGATTTACTGAATTGTATTTAGTCCGTTCTACGCAGTTCTAATAAGCTCCATGGTCATATTAATTTATAACAATGACAGGAAAAAATTACATGAATTTAACATTAGATGTTTGCTACACTTTCCGAAGGATATTTTTACACTCCACATGGCGACATAATTTGAATATTCATATACTGATAACATATCAGCTTCGATTATTGTCAGTTTACGTTTCCAAGGGAGTAATAACGACACAATGTTATTATGGGAGCAAAGTTTCTTTTGATGACATCATATTTAAGCTATTCTCGACTTTCTTGCTGCATCAAATCGGAGTAAAAACGTGAGCTTTCGTTCATTATCGCCATCACATCCATCAGGAGTAATTTGTTGTTAATGTGCCAAGAAGGCTGTGAATACTTTATACATAGCGTTGTTACAATTGCCGTTTTAGTTAAGCCCTCATTGGTTTCGCCCAATGATCGGAGAAATTGTGAGAGTTCTCTTTACTAACCTGCTACATTTTCTGATATCGTTCTGAGCAAGGATTCACACAAAAGTGACCATGACATTTTTACACACTAGCACGTTGGCGCTCACAACTGAGGCATCACCCGTCTCTCTGGCAGTTATACAATGTCAATGAACGCATTTGAAAGACGAAGTAGGTAGGGTGAAAACAATTTGCACTCAACAACCACCATAGTCCGGCGACGCTATCATTCTGAGTACAACAGTAAAGATGTACCTCAAATTGCGCGATGAAAAGACTCAGTTACGATATCTGAGCAAAATACCTCATCTCGGCTGGTGTCGGGCAGCTTCGGCCTATTTAACATAACGTACAAGTGGTCGGCTGCCTTACACATTCAGATGAGAATTGGTGCAGCTGTCACTCATTTGCGCTCAGGTGATTCATACGAAAACATTTTCGAAGTGATTATAGCCGCACGACGGGAATTAAGAGACTTTGAACGCTGAATGGGACAGTCCATTTTCGAAAGGTTAGGTAATTCAATATTTCTAAATCCACAGTGTCAAATGAGTGCGGAGAACACCAAATTTCAAACATTACCTCTCACGGCAGACAACTCAGTGGCCAATAGCCTTCACTTAACGACCGTGAGCAGCGACGTTCGCGTGGAGTTGTCAGTGCTAACAGACAAGCAACTCTGCGTGAAATAAACGCAGAAATCAACGTGGGACGTACGACGAACGTTTCTGTTAGGACAGTGAGGTGAAATTTGAAGTTAATGGGCTATGGCAGCAGACGACCGACACGAATGTCTTCGGGAACAGAACATTGCAGCGCCTCTCCTGGACTCGTAACCAAAATGGTTGGAACCCAGACGACAGGAAATCCGTTGCCTGGTCAGATGAGTCCCGATTTCATTTGGTAAGAGCTGATAGTACGGTTCAAGTGTGGTGCAGTCCCCACAGAGTCATGGACCCAGGTAGTCCATAAGCCATTGCACAAGATGGTTGTGTAGCGGTGGCTGTATAATGGTGTGGGCTGTGTTTACATGGGGAGAACTAGGTCACTGACAGGAAATGTTTATGTTTGGCTACTTTGAGACCATTTTCAGCCACTCACGGACTTCCTGTTCACAGACAGCAACTGAATTTTTATCGATGAGAATGTGCCATGTCATCGGGCCACAGTTGTTCGCGATTGGATTGAAGCTCCTTCTGGACAATTCGAAGGAATGATTTGGCCACGCCGGCTGGAGTGGCCGAGCGGTTCGAGGCGCTACAGTCTTGGCTACTTTGAGACCAGTTTCAGCCACTCACGGACTTCATGTCCACAGACAGCAACTGAATTTTTATCGATGAGAATGTGCCATGTCATTGGGCCACAGTTGTTCGCGGTTGGATTGAAGCTCCTTCTGGACAATTCGAAGGAATGATTTGGCCACGCCGCCCGTTGTGGCCGAGCGGTTCTAGGCGCTACAGTCTGGAGTCGCGCGACCGCTACGGTTGCAGGTTCGAATCCTGCCTCGGGCATGGATGTGTGTGATGTCCTTAGGTTAGTTAGGTTTACGTAGTTCTAAGTTATAGCGGACTGATGACCTCAGCAGTTAAGTTCCATAGTGCTCAGAGCCATTTCAACCATTTGATTTGGCCACTCTGATCGCCCTACATTAATCACACTGAACATTTAAGGGGCAGAATCTAGAGGTCGGTTCAGAGCCAATATGGATCAATATTTATGCAAGGGGCCTGTCAACGACTTGTCGAGTCCGTACCACGTCGAGTTGCTACACTACGCCAGGAAAATGACGTCAGGAGGTATCCCATGCTACTGGTCACCTCAGTGTATTTCAAACCTTATTAATCATTGTCGCTTCAAAAAACTAAATACACTCATGCTCATAAATTAAGGATAATGCTGATACACGGTGAAACAACGCTCTGGTGGGTGGTTTCCGGGAGTAAACCACTTCGGGGTATGACCATTCGGTGCATTTTACCTGCGGTCGTCGCACGGTGGCGCTGGCAGCAGTCCCCATACGCAGAGGTGTGTTGGTGCATGTCAGAGTACGGTGCAGACGTTTTCAGACGTGCTAATGGTGACTGTGTGTTGAAAATGGCTAAAAGAACACATACTGATGACGTTATGAGGAGTAGAATACTAGGGCGACTGGAGGCTCGTCAAACACAGCAGATCGTTGCTTGGGCCCCTCGGGTGCCACAAAGTGTGATCTCACGATTATGGCAACGATTCCGGCAGACAGTAAACGTGTCCAGGCGGTACAGTGCGGGACGTCCACAGTGTACAACACCACAAGAAGACCGATATCTCACCATCAGTGCCCGCAGTCGGCCACGGAGTACTGCAGGTAGCTTTGCTCGAGACCTTACCGCTGTCACTGGAACAGCTATCTCCAGACACACAGTCTACAGACGACTGAACAGTCATGGTTTATTCGCCCGGAGACCTGCAAGGTGCATTCCACTGAGCCCTGGTCACAGGAGAGCCCGTAAAGCCTGGCGTCAAGAACAAGTACATAGTCAATGGAACAGTGGTTCCACGTTATGTTCACGGGCGAGTCCAGGTATAGTCTGAACAGAGATTCTCGCCGGGTTTTCATCTGGCGTGAACCAGGAACCAGATACCAATCCTTTAATGTCCTTGAAAGGGACCTGTATGGACGTCGTGGTTTGATGGTGTGGGTGCACGTACACCCCTGCATGTCTTTGGCAGAGGAACTTTAAGAGATCAGGCGTATTGGGACGTCATTTTGCACCAGTATCTCCGCCTTTTCAGGGGTGCAGTGGGTCCCACCTTCCGCCTGATGGATGATAACGCACGGCCCCACCGAGCTGCCATCGTGGAGCAGATATGAGGCGAATGGAGTGGCCTGCCTGTTCTCCAGACCCAAACCCAATCGAGCACGTCTGGGATCCTCTCGGTCGACGTATAGCTGCACGTCTTCAAACCTCTACGATATTTCAGAAGCTCCGACAGGCATTGGTGCAAGAATGGGAGGCTATACTCCAGAAGCTGCTCGAACACCTGATCCAAAGTATGCCAACCCGTCTTACTGCCTGTGTACGTGTGCATGGTGATCATATCCCATATTGATATCGGGGTACCTGCGCAGGAAACGCGTTTTGTAACATAGGTGTTTCGGGACGGTTTTCTCAACTAGTTTTTTTTTTTTTTTAAGCATCGACCATGATTGCTTCTGCTTTTCCTTCCAGTAGGGGTGAGAAACTCCTTCAAACGTTTTCTTCACGATCGGAAATCTGTGCCAAAACTATGTATTTTAGACTGAAAACTTCAGAAATAACATATATATGTAACATAATACACTCCTGGAAATGGAAAAAAGAACACATTGACACCGGTGTGTCAGACCCACCATACTTGCTCCGGACACTGCGAGAGGGCTGTACAAGCAATGATCACACGCACGGCACAGCGGACACACCAGGAACCGCGGTGTTGGCCGTCGAATGGCGCTAGCTGCGCAGCATTTGTGCACCGCCGCCGTCAGTGTCAGCCACTTTGCCGTGGCATACGGAGCTCCATCGCAGTCTTTAACACTGGTAGCATGCCGCGACAGCGTGGACGTGAACCGTATGTGCAGTTGACGGACTTTGAGCGAGGGCGTATAGTGGGCATGCGGGAGGCCGGGTGGACGTACCGCCGAATTGCTCAACACGTGGGGCGTGAGGTCTCCACAGTACATCGATGTTGTCGCCAGTGGTCGGCGGAAGGTGCACGTGCCCGTCGACCTGGGACCGGACCGCAGCGACGCATGGATGCACGCCAAGACCGTAGGATCCTACTCAGTGCCGTAGGGGACCGCACCGCCACTTCCCAGCAGATTAGGGACACTGTTGCTCCTGGGGTATCGGCGAGGACCATTCGCAACCGTCTCCATGTAGCTGGGCTACGGTCCCGCACACCGTTAGGCCGTCTTCCGCTCACGCCCCAACATCGTGCAGCCCGCCTCCAGTGGTGTCGCGACAGGCGTGAAAGGAGGGACGAATGGAGACGTGTCGTCTTCAGCGATGAGAGTCGCTTCTGCCTTGGTGCCAATGATGGTCGTATGCGTGTTTGGCGCCGTGCAGGTGAGCGCCACAATCAGGACTGCATACGACCGAGGCACACAGGGCCAACACCCGGCATCATGGTGTGGGGAGCGATCTCCTACACTGGCCGTACACCACTGGTGATCGTCGAGGGGACACTGAATAGTGCACGGTACATCCAAACCGTCATCGAACCCATCGTTCTACCATTCCTAGACCGGCAAGGGAACTTGCTGTTCCAACAGGACAATGCACGTCTGCATGTATCCCGTGCCACCCAACGTGCTCCAGAAGGTGTAAGTCAACTACCCTGGCCAGCAAGATCTCCGGATCTGTCCCTCATGGAGCATGTTTGGGACTGGATGAAGCGTCGTCTCACGCGGTCTGCACGTCCAGCACGAACGCTGGTCCAACTGAGGCGCCAGGTGGAAATGGCATGGCAAGCCGTTCCACAGGACTACATCCAGCATCTCTACGATCGTCTCCATGGGAGAATAGCAGCCTGCATTGCTGCGAAAGGTGGATATACACTGTACTAGTGCCGACGTTGTGCATGCTCTGTTGCCTGTGTCTATGTGCCTGTGGTTCTGTCAGTGTGATCATGTGATGTATCTGACCCCAGAAATGTGTCAATAAAGTTTCCCCTTCCTGGGACAATGAATTCACGGTGTTCTTATTTCAATTTCCAGGAGTGTAGAAATAAGAGTACATTTGTGTCAGAAGACGTATCACAAGCGCACCTGTTGATGTGGATGATGAAGCCGTCGTCGACGCCCCTCCTCAGCATGTCCTGCACTGCCTCCCTGGTGCAAATGCTCAGACCCAGCACGTTCAGGTCCAGGATGCGCTTCCAGGTTTCCGTCTTGCCCTCTGGTCACAAGAATGAAAGTAATTTTACTGTACAAGCTTAAAAGTTTTGCCATATCAACTAGCTCATGCAACGATTGTGGCGGACGTTAAAAGACAAGCTTGCTATTAACATCCGGAGAGTGTAGGAGCAAAGAAGGGTACTTCCTGCCACATAAATCTTGTCAACTGCCTATGAGGAGAAATTTCAACGATACAGAGGCTCACAGACTTTGTTCTTCCTGTGCGCCATCTGCGAACGTAACATCAAGTCGGGCAAATGGTAGAGATACCCAAAGTATTCTCAACCACACTTCGACACACTTCGTAAGGTGGTTTGCAGGATGCAGCACAATCAAGAAGCCAGAATCGATATGTTGATCGACCAGTGTGTTTCACACGTATAGACGGACTACGGTCTAACCTCAGTACGATGTAAGGTGGTTCAGATGGTTTTGAGCACTATGGGACATAACATCTATGGTCATCAGTCCCCTAGAACTTAGAACTACTTAAACCTAACTAACCTAAGGACATCACACAACACCCAGTCCTCACGAGGCAGAGAAAATCCCTGACCCCGCCGGGAATCGAACCCGGGAACCCGGCGATGTAAGGTGGCATCGTAGTAATTTTGTAGGGAGCACATTGTGCTCATGTGGGAGCAACCTAGATGCTTGTAAAACAATAAACTGGTAGCCAAGACCGCAGTAATTCTTTGTATTCCATGATTACCGGTTTCGACGAAACGAAAGCCGCCATCATCGGATCTTAGGACACATTCAGGTTACAACATCAAAGCAAACAATGGTGATACTAATAGTTGCCTATAACACGCAGGCCTTGCGACAATTTTGTAAGTCCTGGGTGTTATAGGCAACTGTTAATATCACCATTGTTTGCCTTGATGTTGTAACCTGTATGTGTCCAAAGGTATGTAACTAAATTTGTATGTACACATGTTATATAAGTAGAATCCAAGCCCACTTTTATAGTGTTTTCTGTCCTCCCTGGATTCGATGATGGTGGTTTTAGTTTCGCCGAAAGCGGTAATCATGGAATAAAAAGAATTCCTGCGATCTTGGCTACCAGTTAATTCTTTTGCAGGCATCGTAGTAAGACAGGATAACAGGATGAACGTCGCAGTATGAGAATGTTTCTTGTTTTTCACTGTATCAGTGTTGGGTTTCTCAAATGCCACTGACATTGCCATTCCACTCGCCATTACTACCGAAAAGTGATGCTGTGGAGTGACTGCAACAGCCAGACATTTCATGTGGATGTTGCAGGTCAACATGTACACTCCACGCACACCTCACAAATGTTCTTTCCACTCACCTTACGTCATCTATAGTTGTATCCCCTGATCACAGTCATTGGTCCAATGATAACTGGAGCCTCCAGGCCAACAATGCCATACGATCATTTCATTTCATTTATCAGAAGAACAACTTTTGAAAACAATGGCACACAAAGTTTTTGAAAATAATGGCACACAGTAAAACATACTCTCACATTATGTACGTCTTTCTCCACGCACGTTCAATCTCATATTGCTGCCATTTCTAGTTCTCACTTCGATCTGGAAGTCTCTGTTCTCAGAAAGTGGACCATGAGAGGAAAGAAAGACAACACTACTTTTTAAGTGCCTGCTGTGGACAGCCAATGGGAGACAAGAAGCCGTATTTCTGTCGTTTCCCTTCTTTACGGATTTATTTTTCTCGTTTGTCCAGAAAGATTAGCACCTGAAGTTCAGATAATCTCCAGCCACTTCGTAGGAAGAAAAGGCACAAGATAGTCACTGTTCTCAGCTGTGATAACTCCTGCTGCTGCTCTCCAGCTGACACTGAAAGCTGTGATATACTTCGTTAGTGAATTCCGTTGTTGTCACCTCTTCCACCATCAGAGATAATTTCATTTCATTGTTATCACCGCTAACGACCATCCCCCTCACAAACACTTTGTCTTGATTAAATGTTGCTCCAATAAGGAGCGAATTTTTAGGCTCACCCAAAATTGGTTAAAACATTTACAGTGTTAAGGCAAAACATTATGACCACTGCCTATCACGCCGTTGGACGCCGCCTGGTAGTGATTCGGGTCCCTAACGCTGTAACAAAAGAATGTAAGCGGAGCAGACACGGACGGTAGATACGCTAGCGAAAATATGGGCTGCAAATGGGGAAATATATTGGGATAAGCGACTTTGACAAAGGACAGATTATTGTTACGCAGAGCCTGTGAACGAGTATCTCAAAAACGGCGAAGCTGATCGAATGTCCACGTGCTACTGCTGTGTGAGCATCTACGGAAAGATGTAGAAGGACAGTGAAGCTATCACTAGGCGCTAAATGATTGGACGTCTATGACTCTTTACAAAACGTGGCGTTCGGGGGCTTGTTTTCTCTGTAAAATAGGATAGATGGTGATGTGAGGCATTTCTGCCTAATGAACACAATGCTGGTGCACGCACAAGTGTTTTGGAGCACACTGTTCATCGTACATTATTGAATATGGCGCTCCGCAGCAGACCTCTCCTAAGTTTTCACACGTTGACGCAACAAAATCGTCGATTATGATTGCAGGGGGCACGGGACCATCGGTATTCCACCGACGATCAGTGGAAACATGTCTGCTCTTCGGGCGAATCACTTTTTTGCTATACTAGGTCTATGGTTGTCTCCACAAAAGACACCATCGAGGTGAACGTCGGCTGGAAACGTGCAGCGCGCCACGGACGCAGGCTGGTGGGTGCGGTATTAAGCTATGGGAGACATTCTCCTGCTCTTGCATGGGACCTGCGATGGTAATGGAAGACATGCTGACAGCTGCGAACCCGTTGCATCCCTTCACTGTTGATGTCTTCCCCGAGGGCGATGTCATCTTTCAGCAGTATACGAGGGCAGTTCAATAAGTAATGCAACACATTTTTTTTCTCGGCCAATTTTGGTTGAAAAAACCGGATATTTCTTGTGGAATATTTTCAAACATTCCCGCTTCGTCTCGTATAGTTTCATTGACTTCCGACAGGTGGCAGCGCTGTACGGACCTGTTAAAATGGCGTCTGTAACGGATGTGCGTTGCAAACAACGGGCAGTGATCGAGTTTCTTTTGGCGGAAAACCAGGGCATCTCAGATATTCATAGGCGCTTGCAGAATGTCTACGGTGATCTGGCAGTGGACAAAAGCACGGTGAGTCGTTGGGAAAAGCGTGTGTCATCATCGCCGCAAGGTCAAGCAAGACTGTCTGATCTCCCGCGTGCGGGCCAGCCGTGCACAGCTGTGACTCCTGCAATGGCGGAGCGTGCGAACACACTCGTTCGAGATGATCGACGGATCACCATCAAACAACTCAGTGCTCAACTTGACATCTCTGTTGGTAGTGCTGTCACAATTGTTCACCAGTTGGGATATTCAAAGGTTTGTTCCCGCTGGGTCCCTCGTTGTCTAACCGAACACCATAAAGAGCAAAGGAGAACCATCTGTGCGGAATTGCTTGCTCGTCATGTGGCTGGGGGTGACAATTTCTTGTCAAAGATTGTTACAGGCGATGAAACATGGGTTCATAACTTCGAACCTGAAACAAAACGGCAATCAATGGAGTGGCGCCACACCCACTCCCCTACCAAGAAAAAGTTTAAAGCCATACCCTCAGCCGGTAAAGTCATGGTTACAGTCTTCTGGGACGCTGAAGGGGTTATTCTGTTCGATGTCCTTCCCCATGGTCAAACGATCAACTCTGAAGTGTATTGTGCTACTCTTCAGAAATTGAAGAAACGACTTCAGCGTGTTCGTAGGCACAAAAATCAGAACGAACTTCTCCTTCTTCATGACAACGCAAGACCACACACAAGTCTTCGCACCCGAGAGGAGCTCACAAAACTCCAGTGGACTGTTCTTCCTCATGCACCCTACAGCCCCGATCTCGCACCGTCGGATTTCCATATGTTTGGCCCAATGAAGGACGCAATCCGTGGGACGCACTACGCGGATGATGAAGAAGTTATTGATGCAGTACGACGTTGGCTCCGACATCGACCAGTGGAATGGTACCGTGCAGGCATACAGGCCCTCATTTCAAGGTGGCGTAAGGCCGTAGCATTGAATGGAGATTACGTTGAAAAATAGTGTTGTGTAGCTAAAAGATTGGGGAATAACCTGGTGTATTTCAATGCTGAATAAAACAACCCCTGTTTCAGAAAAAAATGTGTTGCATTACTTATTGAACTGCCCTCGTAATTGTCCGTGTCTCGGAGCCGGAACAGTGCTACAGTGGTGAGAGGAACATTATAGTGAACTCACGTTGATGTCTCGGCGACCACATTCGCCTGATGCAAATCCTATAGAAACTATCTGGGTCGCTATCGGGTATCACTACCGCGTTCGCAAATCAGGCGCCTGTTATTTACGAGAATGTACTTGGACATCTAATGCCACACACCTCCACAAGCCTACTAACAAACTGTCGGATGCGCGATACGCACAATCGGTGATGTATTTCGTTCTAAAGACGGACAAAGAAGCTATTAAGCATGTCGTCGCGATGTTTTGGCTATCAGTGTTTAAGGGGCTCCGGAACGCCCTATACTTGCAATGTTAAAATAACGCTTATAAATTACATCTTTCCTCACAAAGTATTTGAGGTAGGAAGTTGAACTTTTTACAGATTATTTATTGGAATATGGGCTACAACTTACACAGGGATTTTACAAAATTTTAGTTCAGTTATTAAAGATGATTTTTTTTCAATTTTAATGAAAATTCACAACATTTTTTTGCAATTTTTTATTTATATATTCAAAAATATACAGTTTTTTGGAAAAAGGCTGTGTTAAATTATGCAGAAGGTACTGTGTAACATTTACTGAAAGTTTGAAACAAATATGTTTGGAAGATCCTTAGAAAACATGTAATTAGTATGAGAAAATAAAAGTTTTGGGAATCGAGCGACAAAGATTGGATTAACTTTTTAGTGCATTCCAAGTCCATAGGGTGGATTATCTTCATCCTCTGCAAACTCCTCCTCCAGCTTCCTCTTGTTCCTCCTCCTGTTTACTCTTGCTTGTATTTCTAGACTCTTTACAGCCCTGTCTGCAGCCCGAAGGCGTTCCTTGTCTAAAGCAAGCATCGCTCGTTGTTGTGTTCGTGGATTTTGCTACCATTTTCTTCAGTTGCAGTTACTGCAACACTGTTCCAAAAGGTGGTCATGTATGAACACTTATCACATTTCAGTTGTATTTCACTAGCAACTCCTACGTGCTTTATTATGGAGAGTTCCAGACCAACTTCACTACAATGAATACATCTTACACAGTTTGAAAAAATTCCTTTGAGAACCGACATATCAAATATTTCATTCACATCCGATTCGCCCATAAAACATTCATAGTTTTCACTCATTGAACCAAGCTTCTTCTGCGAAGTATTTTCTTTCCCACTTTGACTGCTATGGGCAGGTGTACTTGAGAGGTTAGGTTCACTCACTAGGTAAACGTCTTTATTGCTTACAGTAATAACACATACCTTTGGCTTTCCAACATTTCTCCTTTTCTTAAAAGCCTTCAGAGGATTTCTAATAACTTTACTTTTACTCATTATTATACTTCAACAAAACAGACACTCAAGAAACAGAATTAATTACGAATATTTTCGAGATAACGACAGAGTAAATAAACATGAAACAATCGACAATCACACCAGCGATATATATTGAACCATCACAGGTTAGCCACAACACATACTTTATCTCACATCACTAAAATGTACCTGATGAACACGGACGTTAATAATAACACCATTTGACAGCAGTTTAACAGCGCCACAGTGGGTCACGCCCATGTAGAACACATTTCAAAAAAAATTTAAAAATAGTTGTAGTCTTCGGAATTGAATAAATTATATATCTATTAAAAGGTAATAGTCTGCAGATTCAGAAAACGCAAAAAAGTAAAAATTGAACTTTTCATGATTTTGAGCCTTTCCGGAGCCCCTTAATGAACTCTCAGATTTGATTTCATTTCCTACATGGTAACTATACAAGTAACTTCATTGGAGATTAGGGACAGTGTTGTATGCAGTTTGTCATTTGCGACCATTAGCAGTTTTTCGCCTAAAGCTGGACTTAGGAAACTACATAAACGCTCGCTGCGGGTGTCATTTCGTGACTGGTGTCGTGGTTCCCTGGTCGTTCAATACAAAAGTAAAACCCTTTATGTGGGTGATTTATGACGTTACGAAAACTCGTTGGTCTTCATTTAATATGTGTCTGGTCGCTATCTGTTAAGGTTCGGTGTTTTTCGAAATATGATTAACAACTGAAAAATTATTTTTGAGGTGAAAAGACACCTCACCCTCCATTAACGTAGGCTACATACAGTAATGGTCGCAGTTTATATCAGCATCAGAGACAATTTTCGGCTTACATAAAGTCCTCTGGAACAAGTAGATGCTGCAAAAGGCTGAGTCCAAATTGGCAATTGCTGGATTCGGTAATTTCTTGACGCCGTTCAAATACTCTCACTGATTCCTTGTGGCTTCGACTCCAGGATATACATGAGAGTGGAGGTGCTGGCTGTGTTCACATGACCTGCTTAGCATTTACGTAAATCTGGAGTTCCATGGATGTCCCTTGTCTGTGAAGGACGGGAAGTGATGCGCCACCTGTTCAGGCTATATTTTTCTACTGTCTCAGCATTGATTGTCTGTGTGGCTGCGGTGTGACTACTATTTATGTTTCTTGTTGACAAACTGGTGTTACCTGCGGTGCAATGGCTTCATCCTATTCCAAAAGAGTACAAGGCAAAAACATGCATGACCAAATTAAAACTGTGTGCCCGACCGAGATTCGAACTCGGGACCTTTGCTTTTCGCGGGCAAGTGCTCAGCGCACACTCCGCTGTAGAGTGAAATTTCATTCTAGAAACACCCCCCAGGCTGTGGCAAGGCATGTCTCCGCAATATCCTTTCTTCCAGGGGTGCTAGTTCTGCATGGTTCGCAGGAGAGCTTCTGTGAAGTTTGGAAGGTAGGAGACGAGGTACTGGTGGAATTAAAGCTGTGAGGCCGGGGCGTGAGTCGTGCTTGGGTAGCTCAGTCGGTAGAGCACTTGCCCGCGAAAGTCAAAGGTCCCGAGTTCGAATCTCGGTCCGGCACACAGTTTTAATCTGACGGGAAGTTTCATATCAGCGCACACTCCGCTGTAGAGTGAAAATTTCATTATACAGAACCAAGTCTGGGAATCATGAGCGGGAAATCCGTAACGTCCAATAACCCGTGCTTGTTCAGGGAAAGCTTAACAGCTCAGCGCACATCAAAAGGATCATTCAAGCCATGATGTTGCTATTCCTATAATGTGCCCACGCACACAGTTCTCCCTTAAGTCAATTTGGTCATCAGCGAGTGTGCTCTTTTCCTGAGCCAGCACGATCTCCGCAACATCTGAGGGGACGTATCTGAAGCGGAGATGTTTTACACTGTGAGAAAAGTCATTGGATAGCTATGTGCATATAAATGATAATTACTTGAAACCCTCAGCTGCCGACAGGTGTTGTTGGCTCTGGTTCAAATGGCTCTGAGCACTATGGGACTCAACTGCTGAGGTCATTAGTCCCCTAGAACTTAGAACTAGTTAAACCTAACTAACCTAAGGACATCACAAACATCCATGCCCGAGGCAGGATTCGAACCTGCGACCGTAGCGGTCTTGCGGTTCCAGACTGCAGCGCCTTTAACCGCACGGCCACTTCGGCCGGCAGGTGTTGTTGATATACCTCAATTGGGACAGCTGAAAATGTGTGCCCCGACCGGGACTCGAACCCATATGTACAGTTGGCAGTAGTATCACGTATACAAAGCATAAAAGGGCAGTGTATTGGCGGAGCTGTTGTGTGTACTCAGGTGACTCAAGACAAAAAGTTTCCGGGGTGATTATGGCGGCAAGACGGGAATTATCAAACTCTGAATGCGGAATGATAGGGACATTCCAATTCGGAAATCGTTGGGGGTTTCAATATTCGGAGATCCACAGCGACAGGAACGTGCCGAGATACCAAATTTCAGGCATTACCTCTCACCATGGACAAATCAGTGGCCGACGGCCTTTACTTAATGGCTAAGGGCAGCAGCGTTTGCATAGGGTTGTCAGTGCTAACAGAAAAGCAACACTGCGTAAAACAACCGCAGAAAATGTGGGACGTACGACGAACGAATACGCTTAGCCCTCTCCACACAGGGACAGCAGTGGCGGCCAGCAGAACTACTCAATACTGGGTGCTAGTAATTGAGGTGTTGAGATCAGAAACGGGACGTCATCATTTTTGGGGTATATGAGTTATTACTGTAGTTGGTATTTTCACACGATTCCGCATCTGTTGGTTCTAAAATGGGACTTGTTCAGCGATTTTTCCCTGTCAAAATCAGTGTTGAAATTACGTTTCGTGCAGAAAGAGGACTTGTCACAGTTACAAGTCCCCATATTGCACGAAAGAACGTGAGGCGTAAGAGCAGCACTGTAGCGGTTTGCAGTAATCAGCTGTGAGATTTCCGAATGGCTTCGTTGACGGAACCGTCAGACGAGTCCGAAGACGATTTACATGAATTTAGAAGGAAGAAAAGACGCCCCGAATTGTGGAGGAGGAATGTGATTAAACAAAAGAAGGTCAAGGGTTTGGAGCATACCAACTGCAAACGAAACATTGTTCCAAGGAGGGAAACAGGTGCAGATTGCAGGTAAATAGTCATACAATGTTCATTGTTTGAATTGTCTCTACATAATGTAATATGGAACAGTTGAACGGAATGGACAGTGTCTTGAAACGAGGATATAACATGAACGTCAACAAAAGCAAAACGAAGGTAATGGAATGTAGTCGAATTAAGTCGGGTGATGCTGAGGGAGTTAGATTAGGAAATGAGACACTTAAAGTAGTAAAGGAGTTTTGCTATTTAGGGAGCAAAATAACTGATGATGGTCGAAGTAGAGAGGATATAAGATGCAGACTGGCAATGGCAAGGAAAGCGTTTCTGAAGAAGAGAAATTTGTTAACATCGAGTATAGATTTAAGTGTCAGGAAGTCGTTTCTGAAAGTATTTGTATGGAGTGTAGCCATGTATGGAAGTGAAACATGGACGATAACTAGTTTGGACAAGAAGAGAATAGAAGCTTTCGAAATGTGGTGCTACAGAAGAATGCTGAAGATTACATGGGTAGATCACATAACTAATGAGGAGGTATTGAATAGAATGGGGGAGGAGTTTGTGGCACAACTTGACAAGAAGAAGGGACCGGTTGGTAGGACATGTTCTGAGGCATCAAGGGATCACCAATTTAGCACTGGAGGGCAGCGTGGAGGGTAAAAATCGTAGAGGGAGACCAAGAGATGAATACACCAAGCAGATTCAGAAGGATGTAGGTTGCAGTAGCTACTGGGAGATGAAGAAGCTTGCAAAGGATAGAGTAGCATGGAGAGCTGCATCAAACCAGTCTCAGGACTGAAGACCACAGCAACAACAATGTAATATGCTGTAGCAGAAGCAAGTTGTGTAGAAACATTGTACTAAAATGGGAATATAAATTCCTTTCATGAAAACAAAGTCGAAATTTATGTTTTTGTTGTAATATAGAAAATCGGTAAAAATATGTTATTCGCCGAGTATATAGGTTAATAATACGCTAATAACTGTTTACACGTGCCGGCGTATATGTTTTGAGAAGTTCTCATTTGCTCAGAAGGAACTATTGTTGACAGAATACAACAATATGCCCAACAAAGATGGACAGGATGGGTAATTGAGTGCTCTCATTCTTCCCATCTTTCCAAAAGCAAGGAGACCACGCGCAAATTCCATTACCAATCGTGGAAGGACAGCAAATTATTTTTATAAGGTAACTGGCCTGACCACTGTAATATTAATTTATTAACCATTTCGTTCCCGAATTATGTACATCTTTGATCCACGTTTTGTAAAATCTTTAAGGCATTATTTAAGGCATATATTTAATAGAGTTACAGAATTACGATTATGTAGATTTTTGTTTTATGATACTAATTCACATGTATCTGCAGGTTAAAGTTGGCTTCAAGGAAACTATGCTATGCAAGAAAGCTTAATTATTGCCCTCCATGGCATATCAAAACGCCGAGTGAAGAGACTGTGCCGCATAAGTCAATATTTCAGTACAACGACTGTTGTTTTAATCAAAAAGTGGATATGTTCAGTCATTTTCTGACACCATTTTCTATTATTTGCCTTCATCCTATGATTACAGATTGTTGGTATAGCATTGCATTTTTCCTCACTAGTCTTTGGGACTAACTATAAGCTTTGGAAGTAACGCTATTCAGAATTATACACTTTTTTCAATGTATTTCAGAACATCAATTGTGTGACATATCCCCTTTTTGATCTCAACGCCTCAATTATCCCTCCTTTGTCCGCGTGTGGAGTGGTACTTCGCCTTCGCCGTCCAGTAGGCTATTGACAGCCAGCAATCTCAAGCAGTTTTGAGACTAGCAGACGTCAGAGGGGCAGTGACACGGACACATGGCCTAGTGGCAGCCATTACTGGAAGTGTCTTATACTTTTATTGCAAAATGTCTTCAGTAGCTGAAGAAGCGCAGTCAAAAGCGACTCCTTGCGTAAAATAGAATTAGGACAATATACATATATTTTTAGAAACTTACGCGAACTATGAACTACACTCCTGGAAATTGAAATAAGAACACCGTGAATTCATTGTCCCAGGAAGGGGAAACTTTATTGACACATTCCTGGGGTCAGATACATCACAGGATCACACTGACAGAACCACAGGCACATAGACACAGGCAACAGAGCATGCACAATGTCGGCACTAGTACAGTGTATATCCACCTTTCGCAGCAATGCAGGCTGCTATTCTCCCATGGAGACGATCGTAGAGATGCTGGATGTAATCCTGTGGAACGGCTTGCCATGCCATTTCCACCTGGCGCCTCAGTTGGACCAGCGTTCGTGCTGGACGTGCAGACCGCGTGAGACGACGCTTTATCCAGTCCCAAACATGCTCAATGGGGGACAGATCCGGAGATCTTGCTGGCCAGGGTAGTTGACTTACACCTTCTAGAGCACGTTGGGTGGCACGGGATACATGCGGACGTGCATTGTCCTGTTGGAACAGCAAGTTCCCTTGCCGGTCTAGGAATGGTAGAACGATGGGTTCGATGACGGTTTGGATGTACCGTGCACTATTCAGTGTCCCCTCGACGATCACCAGTGGTGTACGGCCAGTGTAGGAGATCGCTCCCCACACCATGATGCCGGGTGTTGGCCCTGTGTGCCTCGGTCGTATGCAGTCCTGATTGTGGCGCTCCCCTGCACGGCGCCAAACACGCATACGACCATCATTGGCACCAAGGTAGAAGCGACTCTCATCGCTGAAGACGACACGTCTCCATTCGTCCCTCCATTCACGCCTGTCGCGACACCACTGGAGGCGGGCTGCACGATGTTGGGGCGTGAGCGGAAGACGGCCTAACGGTGTGCGGGACCGTAGCCCAGCTTCATGGAGACGGTTGCGAATGGTCCTCGCCGATACCCCAGGAGCAACAGTGTCCCTAATTTGCTGGGAAGTGGCGGTGCGGTCCCCTACGGCACTGCGTAGGATCCTACGGCCTTGGCGTGCATCCGTGCGTCGCTGCGGTCCGGTCCCAGGTCGACGGGCACGTGCACCTTCCGCCGACCACTGGCGACAACATCGATGTACTGTGGAGACCTCACGCCCCACGTGTTGAGCAATTCGGCGGTACGTCCACCCGGCCTCCCGCATGCCCACTATACGCCCTCGCTCAAAGTCCGTCAACTGCACATACGGTTCACGTCCACGCTGTCGCGGCATGCTACCAGTGTTAAAGACTGCGATGAAGCTCCGTATGCCACGGCAAACTGGCTGACACTGACGGCGGCGGTGCACAAATGCTGCGCAGCTAGCGCCATTCGACGGCCAACACCGCGGGTCCTGGTGTGTCCGCCGTGCCGTGCGTGTGATCATTGCTTGTACAGCCCTCTCGCAGTGTCCGGAGCAAGTATGGTGGGTCTGACACACCGGTGTCAATGTGTTCTTTTTTCCATTTCCAGGAGTGTATTATGGAGCATACGTCGTCGTGATTATGCCAACAAGGAGAAGAGAGAATTATGGTAGCTGCTCTTTCGAATTCACGCCTTGGTTAGAACAAGTGATGCCAAACATGTAATATCCTATATTTGAGCATCCATGTCCCATTATTTTCCCACTCATTAAATAATGTTTCCGGCATTTGTAAGAATATGATGTTTTTTTCTGTCTTGTATAAAAATACAATTAATTTTGCGGAGAGAGAAACGTATGGTGGTAGTCTAGTTCTCAGCAGCGCCTGTTAGTTGGTAAAGTTTATTCTTTTACACAAACATCATGCAGGATATGACGTAAGGGACTGCTTTCAACCCTTCTGCAATTTGAATTTGAAATGATGAGTCTTGAACTATTTCCGTTAATGATAACTACCTCTTCTCTCTCATACGGCGACAATGCCGATGATGATGCTGCTGTCGTCTTCTTGAGGATTATTCCCATGCATCCGAAGGCTCGCTGCAATCGTTCATGATGCGCATAGACGGGAGCAAGTATACATGAATCTCGTAGAGCTATCCACTTTATAATTGTTAGACACACGGAGAACAAAAATAAGCCCGTACACCACGGCGTACAACAGAAGACCTTTGTTCTAGCACTAAAACAAGAAAAGTGTTGAAAAAATGAAAGTACACCTTTAACTTTTCCGCCGCCCTTCACATTAAATTAATGCAGCGTAATACGAAGTAATATATCTTTGACCCATTCAGTTGGCGTCTATATGAATTAGTACATCTCGTTTGTCTATGCAGATAAACCTTATGGGCACCTACACAGTCTCTCGTAAATGTTTCTGGAAAGAAACATGGTCCGCTGAAGGATATTTGTATGTATTCTACATAGGACTTTGCATCCATCCTCGTAACAACACAAAAATTTATGTTTAATTTTGGTACAATTTGGTTTTGTTACGGTATTGTTCCGGTTTACTATTCAAAAAGTCTCAGATGTGCTCACTTATGGCTGGTTCGTGAAAGAACCACATTCGAGTGCATCATATTCAAATATGCTAGAACGTGAATTGACCTCAGCAGATATAGTGTTTCATATTTTAAACGAAATTTTCAGAAACAATGTAAATGTGGGTCGCAGTGGATTTTCAAGACACGTGTTTTTGTGTCGATGAAGACCTCTACATCTTTCAGTTAAATGAGTCATTTTGAACTAGGAACAAGAAATGATTTATGTGCTTTCTATCTTTACTCCGTATATGCTGAAGGAAATTGATAAACACTTGCAACATCATTCGCGTTATCTCACCCTCCCCCCAGAGCAAAGTCGCTTTATTTATGACTGCTCCACGGCTTTTGTTCAACTTTCCCAATGAGTACCGCTGAGAGATTTTGCTGTCATATATAGCCGGAATATAGCTTCCTCAAAATTCCCGTAGATGCAGAAAATAAATTGGAAACTTCTACAATTGTACTCAAAATGTTGACAGGAATAGCTATTACAGCACCGAATCATTCACGATAAGATTAAACGAATTAGACCCAAATATGTTCGACGGTTAAGTTGTCCAATTCTTTTTAATACACATATTTTTCCATTTCATATTCGAAGCGTCATCATACTCTTGAGGCTTTTCAAAGGAATCTGTCGTATTGCCAACAACTTCAAAAGAACGTCGGTTGAACAAAAACTGGTTCAAATGGCTCTGAGCACTATGGGACTTAACATCTGTGGTCATCAGTCCCCTAGAACTTAGAATTACTTAAACCTGACTAACCTAAGGACATCACACACATCCATGCCCGAGGCAAGATTCGAACCTGCGATCGTAGCGGTCACGCGGTCCCAGACTGAAGCGCCTAGAACCGCACGACCACATTCGGTTGAACACTCAACAGTTGTAACTGTAAATGGAATAAGACCAATGAAATATTCTTCGATAATTATTTCTGTCTGAACAAAACGAACGCCCATTTACATTAGTTCTGCGTGGCACACGCCAGGATTACATTGTAAAGTAACTAAATAGTATGTTGCTTTTTAAGGCACATTTAAAACGTAATCTTGAATACGTTTTCATAATATGATGACGAATTCAATTTATTTTATTTTAGGTAGTGAATACCGGCTTCATGAGAACTAACTCTGCACACACCTGCGTGACAAGGAACTGTGTTTCGCAAAGCAGACTTTTTAAAACACCATAGCGATGTTCAGTATTGGCCGGAATGAGTTTCTGATTTTCTTCATAAAGCATTTTCCTAAGATGTAAATTAAGTTGTAATTTCGCTATGAATGGTAGCACTCACATGCGGTTCTTTTTGCGTCAGCCTTGATATCCCGCCTTATTTTAGTGGTTTGAAGATCCCTACGTGCTTGCAGCTTTATTGTATGATTAAATGATGATGGCGTCCTCTTGGGTAAAATATTCCGGAGGTAAAATAGTCCCCCATTCGGATCTCCGGGCGGGGACTACTCAAGAGGACGTAGTTATCAGGAAAAAGAAAACTGGCATTCTACGGATCGGAGCGTGGAATGTCAGATCCCTTAATCGGGCAGGTAGGTTAGAAAATTTAAAAGGGAAATGGATAGGTTAAAGTTAGATATAGTGGGAATTAGTGAAGTTCGGTGGCAGGAGGAACAAGACTTTTGGTCAGGTGAATACAGGGTTATAAATACAAAATCAAATAGGGGTAATGCAGGAGTAGGTTTCATAATGAATAAAAAAATAGGAGTGCGGGTTAGCTACTACAAGCAGCATAGTGAACGCATTATTGTGGCCAAGATAGACACAAAGCCCATGCCTACTACAGTAGTACAAGTTTATATGCCAACTAGCTCTGCAGATGATGAAGAAATTGAAGAAATGTATGACGAGATAAAAGAAATTATTCAGGTGGTGAAGGGAGACGAAAATTTAATAGTCATGGGTGACGAATTCGTCAGTAGGAAAAGGGAGAGAAGGAAACGTAGTAGGTGAATATGGATTGGGGGGAAGAAATGAAAGAGGAAGCCGCCTTGTAGAATTTTGCACAGAGCATAACTTAATCATAGCTAACACTTGGTTCAAGAATCATAAAAGAAGGTTGTGTACCTGGAAGAATCCTGGAGATACTAAAAGGTATCAGATAGATTATATAATGGTAAGACAGAGATTTAGGAACCAGGTTTTAAATTGTAAGACATTTCCAGGGGCAGATGTGGATTCTGACCACAATCTATTGGTTATGAACTGCAGATTGATACTGAAGAAACTGCAAAAAGGTGGGAATTTCAGGAGATGGGACCTGGATAAACTGACTAAAGCAGAGGTTGTACAGAGTTTCAGGGAGAGCATAAGGGAACAATTGACAGGAATGGGGGAAAGAAATAGAGTAGAAGAAGAATTGGTAGGTTTGAGAGATGAAGTAGTGAAGGCAGCAGAGGATAAAGTAGGTAAAAAGACGAGGGCTAAAGAAATCCTTGGGTAACAGAAGAAATATTGAATTTAATTGATGAAAGGAGAAAATATAAAAATGCAGTAAATGAAGCAGGCAAAAAGGAATACAAACGTCTCAAAAATGAGATCGACAGGAAGTGCAAAATGGCTAAGCAGGGATGGCTAGAGGACAAATGTAAGGATGTAGAGGCTTGTCTCACTAGGGGTAAGATAGATACTGCCTACAGGAAAATTAAAGAGACGTTTGGAGAGAAGAGAACCACTTGTATGAATATCAAGAGCTCAGATGGCAACCCAGTTCCAAGCAAAGAAGGGAAGGCAGAAAGGTGGAAGGAGTATATAGAGGGTTTATACAAGGGCGATGTACTTGAGGACAATATTATGGAAATGGAAGAGGATGTAGATGAAGATGAAATGGGAGACAAGGTACTGCGTGAAGAGTTTGACAGAGCACTGAAAGACCTGAGTCGAAACAAGGCCCCGGGAGTAGACAACATTCCATTAGAACTACTGATGGCCTTGGGAGAGCCAGCCATACTGCCATGTGGTGAGCAAGATGTATGAGATAGGTGAAATACCCACAGACTTCAAGAAGAATATAATAATTCCAATACCAAAGAAAGCAGGTGTTGACAGATGTGAAAATTACCGAACTATCAGTTTAATAAGTCACAGCTGCAAAATACTAACGCGAATTCTTTACAGACGAATGGAAAAACTGGTAGAAGTGGACCTCGGGGAAGATCAGTTTTGATTCCGTAGAAATGTTGGAACACGTAAGGCAATACTAACCTTACGGCTTATCTTAGAAGAAAGATTAAGAAAAGGCAAACCTACGTTTCTAGCATTTGTAGACTTAGAGAAAGCTTTTGACAACGTTAACTGGAATACTCTCTTTCAAATTCTGAAGGTGGCAGAGGTAAAATACAGGGAGCGAAAGGCTATTTACAATTTGTACAGAAACCAGGTGGCAGTTATAAGAGTCGAGGGGCATGAAAGGGAAGCAGTGGTTGGGAAAGGAGTGAGACAGGGTTGTAGCCTCTCCCCGATGTTATTCAATCTGTATATTGAGCAAGCAGTAAAGGAAACAAAAGAAAAATTCGGAGTAGGTATTAAAATTCATGGAGAAGAAGTAAAAACTTTGAGGTTCGCCGATGACATTGTAATTCTGTCAGAGACAGCAAAGGATTGGAAGAGCAGTTGAACGGAATGGACAGTGTCTTGAAAGGAGGATATAAGATGAACATCAACAAAAGTAAAACGAGGATAATGGACTGTAGTAAAATTAAATCGGGTGATGCTGAGGGAATTAGATTAGGAAATGAGACACTTAAAGTAGTAAAGGAGTTTTGCTATTTAGGGAGTAAAATAACTGATGATGGTCGAAGTAGAGAGGATATAAAATGTAGACTGGCAATGGCAAGGAAATCGTTTCTGAAGAAGAGAAGTTTGTTAACATCGAGTATAGATTTAAGTGTCAGGAAGTCGTTTCTGAAAGTATTTGTATGGAGAGTAGCCATGTATGGAAGTGAAACATGGGCGATAACTAGTTTGGACAAAAAGAGAATAGAAGCTTTCGAAATGTGGTGCTACAGAAGAATGCTGAAGATAAGGTGGGTAGATCACGTAACTAATGTGGAGGTATTGAATAGGATTGGGGAGAAGAGAAGTTTGTGGCACAACTTGACTAGAAGAAGGGATCGGTTGGTAGGACATGTTTTGAGGCATCAAGTAATCACAAATTTAGCATTGGAGGGCAGCGTGGATGGTAAAAATTGTAGAGGGAGACCAAGAGATCAATACACTAAGCAGATTCAGAGGGATGTAGGTTGCAGTAGGTACTGGGAGATGAAGAAGCTTGTACAGGATAGAGTAGCATGGAGAGCTGCATCAAACCAGTCTCAGGACTGAAGACCACAACAACAACACGTGCTTGCAAGTGACATACGAGCAGTTTCAGCACTGAAAAGCTCGTAAAAAAACCAAAAGTAAAATTTTTTGAAACAAGTAAAGTGAGCTTTTCTTTGAGGGTGTCTTCTGCAGGAAAGTTAACATCAGCTACTTGACTAAGGCCTCGTTCTAGAAGAGTTCGTCGTGCGTCATCAGTAATTTTATCTTGCCGCTGGCGGCGTCAGCTGACAAGTTAAAACGTGTGCAGTCATTTAAATACATTATAAAGTACAATTTTTAAAATGTTAAATAAACTGATAAGCAGTTCATACACCTATCAAGCAGCCACAAAAAATTATGCTTTGCGCACAACGGAGACCAAGAAAATACTTTCCGAATGATTCAAGTGGCTCTGAGCACTATGGGACTTAACACCTGAGGTCATCAGTAACCTAAGGACATCACACACATACATGACCGAGGCAGGATTCTAACCTGCGACCGTATCGCCTAAAACTGCTCGGCCACAGCGACCGGCCAAAATACTTTCCGATTCACAGGGGCATACTCTAAGGTATGTCATGGAACAGGAATAGATTTTTGTATAAGTGTGCCTTTTTGCATAATTAAAGAATGAAATAATTCGAACAAGGTTGTTTGTCCATTCTCCGGGTGTCAATACGCCAGTAACGATAAGGCTCTGTGCGTAGTACACCATGTGACCAAAAGTATCCGTACACCCCCAAAAACATACGTTTTTCATATTAGGTGCATTTTGGTGCCACCTAGTGCCAGGTGCTCTATATCAGCGACCTCAGTAGTCATTAGACATCGTGAGAGAGCAGAATAGGGAGCTTCGCGAAACTCATGGACTTCGAACATGCTCAGGTGATTAGGTGTCACTTGCGTCATACATCTGTACGCAAGATTTCCACACACCCCTAAAAAGCCCCAGGTTCACTGTTTCCTATATGATAGTGAAATTGAAACGTGAAGGGACACGTGCAGCACAAAAGCGTACTGGCCGACTTCGTCTGTTGACTGACGGAGACCGCCTACAGTTGACGAGGGTCGTAATGTGTAACAGCCAGACATCTACCCAGACCATCACACAGGAATTCCAAACTGCATCATGATCCACTGCAAGTTCAAAAAATGTTCAAATGTGTGTGAAATCTTATGGGACTTAACTGCTAAGGTCATCAGTCCCTAAGCTTACACACTACTTAACCTAAATTATCCTAAGGACAAATACACACACTCATGCCCGAGGGAGGACTCGAACCGCCACTGCAAGTACTATGACAGTTGGTGGGAGGTGAGAAAACGTGGATTTCATGGTCGAGCGGCTGCTCATAAGCCACACATCACGCCGCTAAAGGCCAAACGACACCTCGCTTCGTGTAAGGAGAGTAAACATTGGACGATTGGACAGTGAAAAACGCTGTGTGGAGTGACGAATCACGGTACACAACGTGGCAACCCGATGGCAGGGTGTGTGTCGTAGCGGCCCCTTATTGTTAGAGGGCCCGCAGAACCGATACGCAAGATGGGTTGCTAATCCCCTTTCAGTAGTCCGAAGAGAAACTTCGCCAGCGGACAGAAACAGTAACATACTTTCCAAATAAACACAGAACTACTTCGCCAGACAACATGTGACAGTGCTCCACCAATTAGGATTCATACGACTGCTGTAGCACTCCGCCGACCTGGGTTTATAAAGACGCCTAGAACGTCAGATAGGCAGCGTTTACCAACAGATAGAAACAGCTCCGGCCAGTATTTACGCCGGCCGTAGCATTGTATTGTCTCTCCGTAGTCTTCTAGCAGCACATTGTATTTTGTAGAGTATTTTTGATCAGTATTTTCTTCCATTGTCTTGTTTCCTTATCTGCTTTGCTACCACAGAGTTGTGGTGGTTTTTTTTTTTCTGCATGGAAAACTTTGTGTATGCCAAGAAGGCGTTTTTATTTTGAATTGTAATAAGTGTGTTCAAATTGATTGTTAGTTCTTCCCTGCTGACGGCAGTACACTACTGTATAGATATGGTGAATGCCCAGTGAACGTCATCTGTGTAAAATTCAGAAGCGATAATGTTGTGGTGTGGTCGTGTTTTTCATGGAGGGGACTTGCACCCCTTGTTGTTTTGCGTGACAGTATCCCAACACATGCCCGCATTGATATTTTAAGCACGTTCTTGGTTCCCACTGTTGAAGAGCAATTTGGAAATGGCGACTGCATCTTTCAACATGATCGAGTACCTGTTCATAATGCACGCCCGGGGCGGATTGGTTACATGACAATAACAGCCCTGTAATGGACTAGCTCGGACGGAGCCATGACCTGAATCCTATGAACACCTTTGGGATGTTTTGGAACGCCGAGTTCGTGCCAGGCCTCACCGACCGACGTCGATGCCTCTTCTCAGTGCAGCAATCCGTGAAGACTGGGCTGCCATTCCCCAAGAAACCTTCCAGCACCTGACTGAACGTAGTGCCTGCGACAGTGGAAGCTGTCATAAAGGCTAAGGGTGGGCCAACACCATATTTACTTCCAGCATTACCGATGGCGGGCGCCATGAACTTGTAAGTCATTTTCAGCCAGGTGTCCGGATTCTTTGGATCACATAGTGAGGCTAAATTCAAAACAGTACAGACTACCTCTACCAGTCATACGTACATACCACTGTGCGCTCTTCGAATCAGTACTCAGCTTTGCAGCTAGCACGTGGGCACATAGACTGAACGTGGTCACCAACAAAGCATCCGTCAGACGAGGGCAGAGAAGTGTCCTACTTAGGCTATCTGGAGCCTTCGGTACCACCTCAGCGGATACACTGTGTGTGGTGCTCGGAATATGCCACATAGATATCACGATCAAATACAGAGCTGCAAGGTACTGGTTAAAGGTGGGGAGACTAGATAAGGTACACACAATAACCGGTGTTCCCATAGAGACGATACGTCACCTTAAAAGTTGGCGTTTGGATACATGGCAAGGTGAGTGGGATGTAAGTGATAAGGGACGTAGACTGCACGACTTCCTCCCTGACATAAGGGAGCGGTTGAGAATGAGACATATCGATCCCAGCCGCGGTATGGTACATTTCTTAACCGGGCACGGACCTTATCCCACGCACTTAAACCGCGTGAGTCTGAGGCAGACACCTACATGCACATGCGGGGAAGAACGTTCCCCAGAACACACTGTCTTTTTTTGCGGGCAATACGCGAACAATAGACATACACTACACTTAGATTACACAGATACAGACATAGATATATACACAGCAATAAGAGACGAAGAACAATGGGCACAATTAAACGCACTGACAAACAGTATTTCAAAAACAACACATGAAGAGTATATGCGGACACGACATCACAGACATGCCTATGTGCAGTGTAACAGAAATCTCCAGAGGATGGACAGCGATACCCACGGTGACAGCGGAAATAGTGACAATGAGGAGGAACAGGAGGAGGAAGCTGAGATGTGAACGTAAATAAGCAAATTGCTGGCAATCTAGCCAAGAAAACACCAAATGCTGTACATGGATGCGCACCTAATGTAGTTAATACATAGGATTGGTAACAAATAGGATAAGAAACATTATTTCTCTACTAATAACCATTTGTGTGTGTCTGTGTGACTGGCGGTCAACGGCTCGATGAAACCATTCCGAGGTATTCACCGTCAGTCACACTCGGTGATGGTACTAACAAATCTCTCATCTATCCTATCTTCTTTTTATATTCTTCTTAAAAACAACAAAATTTATTTATATTTCAACCTCAAATTATTGTTATTTTGAATCATTCTTTGTAAATGTTGTAGATAAAACAAAAGGAAAGAAAACTGTAAAAAGATGAAAAACGAAAATTGTAAGATGTACGACCTGTTTTAAACATCAGGTAACAGGTCTATAATTTGGCAATAAATAATAAAAAAAATAATAATAAATAAATCACATAGTGTATTTCCTTCACCAGATTTTCACAGGTATAAGAATTACTTAACATTAAGCAATGACTGTGATTGGACCAACGTATTCTTATATTAGATATGCTAGAATCAATGTAAGTAATGTACTGTACGTATTAATAGATATTTTAAACAACAAAATATGCCAGGAATAAAAAAGAGAACAGTTGACTGAGCGAAGTCATGTGTGTAAATTTGGGTGTTGTTTGTCAAACCTCTCAACAGGTAACGGCGATACTGACAGACGCGATTAATTGTTTCAGAATGGTTGAAATGGCTCTGAGCACTATGGGACTTAACATCTGAGGTCATCAGTCCCCTAGAACTACTTAAACCTAACTAACCTAAGGACATCACACACATCCATGCCCGAGGCAGCGGTCGCGTGATTCCGGACTGAGCGCCTATAGCCGCTTGGCCACCGCGGCCGGCGAATAATGGTTTACAGGGAGCTTATTGCAGGATACTCCAACTAGTTCCCCATAGGGCATGGGCGCTGGTTTGTACATTGGGTTCGTGTCCGGTGAAAGGGTGACTTGAGGCGATTCGTCACACTCCGCGACCGAGACAGAGGAACGGAGAAACGCTCCCTACCAATGTCGCTGAATAAGGGCGACATTACTGACGATTCGCTGAAGCTCGTTTCCCTTTTCGTTGGAGATGTACCTTCTTCTGACAAGCACAGACCTCTGTAGAACATTCTACGTCGCGAAATTCTCCACAGAATTAGCTCGTAGGCTATAGATCAACATACGAGAGACTTCAAGTTTTGAAGTCTACTGTGTGGGTGAAATTTCAGCCGTGTTGCAAGAGTACATAAACGAAAAGTCTAAATTTCAAATACATTTATACTAAGTGGGACAACATTTGATTCTGAAGCCAGCGGCACTTCGAAACCACACATTCTCATTATCCCGCAAATGGATCATTTGCGGACCCGTGTTTACTGGAAAGTTTCTGCTTTTGTTGTAGACTACTTTCACTGTGTCAGTTCTCGCTACTGTGATACCATTTGTATACAGATCTGGCACACCTATCAACTTGGCGGCCCAAGCAGAGCTTATGTCAACTGGGGCACAAACTGGCACTGCACTACTAGGAACGTTGACACAACTAACATTTGCGACAGACTGCAGACCGATCCTGTGGCCACCAATATATATCTCGCGAAATGACGTCGGAGACAAGATAAAAGAAATCGTGGCTTGTAGGGAAACGTATAGACAATCGTTTGTCTCTTGTTCCACTTCTGAATGGAACAGGAAAGCGAATAATTACCAGTGGTTCAAGGTACCCTCCATAACGCACCGTATGGTGGACTGCAAAGTGTGTAGATGTAGATCTACATGCTGAGTACATCACTATTTTTCAATTGGTTGATTTTGCAAGTGCTCTTAAATAAACGAAATACGATACTCCAAAAATGCTGCTCATACCTGTAAGACTATTGTTCGGGAATACACCAGCGTTGTTGACTAGGGGACTAATGACCTCAGAAGTTGAGTCCCATAGTGCTCAGAGCCATTTGAACCATTTTTTTCTTCAAAACAGTCAGGTAAGCTAATGCAAAGTGTTTCTCTTACCTGTAAGGCTAGTAAAGGGGAATACACCAGCGTTGTTGACGAGGATGTCGACGCCGCCCAGGTTGTCCTTGACCCACTTGAAGGCAGCCAGGATGCTGGCTTCGTCGCTCACATCCCCGGCAATGGCGTGCAGCTTTCCTGGGGCATCCTTGAGTGCCAGCTCCTGTTATGGGGCACAAATACATCACTGTATACAAGAAAAAAAAATAATGAAAGCAGTAAGTCATTAAAGCTTTGCTCTTTATGAGATTGCGAACTTTCTCACGATTACGCGAGATTTTGACTATTTACGTGATTCTTTTAGGTCGTGGAGATAAAGCAACAAGTTCTGTATACCCTCAAACTGACCACGTCTTGTCCAGCTGTGCATTTACAATAACTGTTTCGCGAAACAGGATATTTCGTGAGACGCCTGTCTCGTCCCTCCATTGACACGGAGCGAAACCTTTCACGGAACAAACAGGGGAAGGATAAGCCAACAGTTAGGGCTTAACAACTAATTCGACGTACTGTGTCGTAACTCCGGATATTACGTCCACGACTGCAGTCATGATGATGCTGTACACATATTTCATGAAGGAAATGGAAACAAAATTAGGACACCACTGGTGGGGTAAGGAATTACTCCATCGCCGATGCCAGCGTGGCAACCAATTTATATGGCAAACTTCAGTGTAAACCATCATCATTACCATCAGTAAATTCATCTACATCACAGCAAAAGATTTGGAATGGTTCGTTTCAATGATCGATAGGAAAATGTAAAAACTGAGACAAGCAGTAACTGTTCGAGAAAGACCGGCTGTGTGATTCATTGGGAAGTCGGTTCACATTGTTCTTGTGGTCTTCAGTCCGAACATTAGTTTAAGGCACCTCTCCATCTACCCTATCGTGTGCAAGTCTCTTCATCTCTGAACAACTACTCCAGCCGACAGTCATTTGAACCTGCGACTGCAGGCCACCTCGTCCCTTCGTCTCCATCTGCAACTTTTATCCCCCCAGTACACAACCGACGATTTCTTGACGTCTCAGATTGCGTCCTCTCAACCGATCCTTTCCTCTAGTTTAGTTATGCCAGAAATTTCTTTTCTACCCAATTCAATTGACGACCTCCTCACGGGTTACGCGATCTGCCCATCTAATCTTCAGCACTCTTCTGTAACACCACATTTCAAAATCTTCTCGTCTGACCTCCTTATCGTCCACATTCCTCTTTCGTACAAATGCCTTCACAAAATACTTCACATCACGTAAGTTTCTATTCAGTGTTAAGAAATTTCTATCCTCCAGAGACTCCTTTCTTGCCATTTGCCAGTCTAGTTTTATATCCCCGTAACTGTGGCCAGAGTCACTTATTTTTACTGCCCAGATAGCCAAAATCACCGACTATCTTCAGTGTCTCGTTTTCTTATCTAATTCTCTCAACACCGCATAATATAAATCGGCTACGTTCAATTACTCTTGTTTATATCCTCCTTTGAAGAGACTGCCATTCCACTCAACTGCATTTCCATGTCCTCTGCTGTCTCTGACAGAATTACGATGCCATAGGCAAGCCTCAAACTCTTTATCTCTTCTCCCTGTACCTTAATTCCTTCTCAAAATTTTTCCTTGCCTTCCATTACTGTTAACTCAGTGTGACACCAGGGATAGACTACAACCCTGTCTCACTCCTCCTTAACCACTGCTTCCCTTTCAGGCCTTTCGACTCTTACAACTGCAATTTGGTTTCTTTAAAAGTCGTATATAACCTTTCTGACACGCGCGGAGCTTTGATATGGAATCGAATGCTCGATATCAGCTCTTTGCCTACGTAGCTAAGCAACCAACTCCTTCGCATCCCACCAGGGGTCAAGCACGTTCTTTGTCGCGCCGACTTCACTGCTATGAGTTTGAACTGAGTCTCAGACATTTTTCGGCAGGTACCTGCGGGATGGGACACTAAAAAAAAAAAGAGATATCAGTCATGTCGGACGTGAATACTATAAGCAGTTATCGAAGTTGTACATCCTCCGGAAATACGTCGCTAGGATTTGGTGGAAGAGAGCTTAGGAACTTTGTCTGCTGTTTGGTGTTTACAGAATTTGCGGAAAGTGGGATTACGGACCCGAAATCATTGTCGCCTGTTGGACTTGTTTTGTGAGTACTTTAGTGAGTTATTTGGATGGTGGTGGTGGTTAGTGTTTAACGTCCCGTCGATAACGAGGTCATTAGAGACGGAGCGCAAGCTCGGGTTAGGGAAGGATTGGGAAGGAAATCGGCCGTGCCCTTTCAAAGGAACCATCCCGGCATTTGCCTGAAACGATTTAGGGAAATCACGGAAAACCTAAATCAGGATGGCTGGAGACGGGATTGAACCGTCGTCCTCCCGAATGCGAGTCCAGTGTGCTAACCACTGCGCCACCTCGCTCGGTTGTGAGTTATTTGGAGTTATCCGCTTTGCGGTAGGGCTCTTCATACTGTGTGTTTTAGGTGTGAGCTGACCCTGACTTCATTTAAAGAGCCTGTCGGTTCCGACTTGGGTACGATTTTATTAATAATGGATATGAGGTCGTGGTTGTCAAAATCAATGTTAAAATTTCGTCTCAACAACCTATTTACACAGTAAAAACATTAGAATTAACGCATTTCGAAGGACAAGCCTTTATGTTCATAATTACTGTAAAAAAAAACCTCTAAGAGCGACCAACATAAATCACAAACAAGAGCAATTAAATAACAAAAAGGAACGTTGTTACTTCCCTTGCAGCCGTGTCTTCCTAAGATGCATATCCACATCACTGTCAAATGATAAAATAGATTAACATGCCATGACATATTTTAAAGCCTATGTTACTGTGACGTTGCCATTACCTGTGGACGACATATGCCATTCCATGTTCATCTGTTTTATCAGCTGACAGTGATGTGGTTGTACATCTTAAGAAGACACAGTTGCAAGGGAAGTTATTTATCCTTTTTATTGCTCGTGTTTATGTTTCATATTGGTTGCTCTTAGACTCATCTTGTACAGTAACTCTGGAGACGAAGTGTCGATCTTCGAAACGCGTAAGTTCTATTTTTTACGCTGTGAATAGGTAGTTGTGCCGATATTTAGCATCCAACATGGCTAAATTGCATTGAGTAAAGTTTTCCGGTTGTTTCCCCGACAGTTATACCTGTCTATTTGGTCTGAAAATTTGTGTAATTTATTTGGTACTCAGGATTAATGTAAGATCAGTTTACTGCTTGCTGTTTTAGTTGAAGTTATGTGGGGGTTGTTGTTTAAAATATGTGCACAGTCTTTTATAGAAATAGCCTGAGTTATTTGATTTCTATTTAAAGACTTCAAATAATATTCCCTTGATTCACATAAAGCTTATATTTTAAATTGCTTCATAGCTGCTCGTTGGTAATCCTAATCTGCTATGCTTACAGCGATGTTTTAACTAAATGTTTAGTAACGCTTAAAGTATTTTTTTGGGAACTTGTGTTAACTGAAATATTTTATCTTTGTTCGAGTAGTGCCGAATTCATGCTGTGCTTTACCGTATTTATTCTGTCACAATGTCAAACCTCAACTAAAAAGTGTTCAAAGTTCAGATATTAATGTTTATGGGAGTTTTCCTTACATTAATTCGAGGTTGTCGAGTTTTACGTGTTAAAAGCAAATTGATAATAAGAGATTGGAGAGCTTTGAATAAATTTATATTTTCTGAATGAAGAGTTATGTTTTTGGTAGTCTCACACCTTGTCACTCCAGCCCCTCGCTTCTTAATGAATTTCATACTCGCTCACTATATTTTACCCCTGATACCTTCATAATTTCAGAGAGTGTTTTCCAATCAACATAGTCAGAAGGTTTAAGTCTGCAAAACCTATCATCTAAGCTATGTCACAGGGTCGGTATTGCGTCGCGTGTTTCAACATTTCGCCAGAACGCAAACTCATCTTCCTCGAGGTCAGCTTCTACCAGTTTTTCCATTCTTCTGTAAATAATTCGTGTCACTATTTTGCGAACATGACTTATTTAACTAATACTTCGGTAATTTTCACACGTGTCACCACCTTCTTTCTTTGAAATTGGAATTACTACCTCCTTGAAGTCTGAGGGTACTAGCTGCGCCTCACGTATCTTGGACGTCAGGTGGTATAGCTTTGTGATGGCTGGCTCTCCCAAGGGTGTCAGTAGCTCTGATAGAATTACATCTGCTCCCGGAGTTTTGTTTCGACTAAGATCTTTCAGTGCTCAGTCAAATTCTTCTCGCAGCATCGAATCTTCCTTCTCGTCTTCTTCTTCACTTCCTATAATATTGCCTCCGAATTCATTTCCCTTGTACAGCTCCTCTGTATGTTCCTTCCATCTTTCATCTTCCCTTCTTTCCTTAGCACTGACCTCTTGATTTTCATACAGCTTCTTCTTTGTTATCTGAGGGCTATTTAGTTTTTTATTTAGGCGGAATCTATCTTCCCCTTAATTATACATGCTTCTATAGACTCATTTATCCTTTAGCCAACCCTGTTTAGCCATTTTGCACTTTCTCTCAATCTCAACTTTTAAATGTTTGTATTCTCTTTTACCTGTTTCATTTGATGCATTTTTGTATTTCCTCCTTCAACATATTAAATTCAATACCTGCTTTGATATCCAATTTTTTCTACTACTCCTTGTCGTTTTACCTATCTGAACCTTTGCTTTCCTTCACTGTTTCATCTGTCAAAGCTACCCCTTCCTCTTCCACTGCATTTCCCTCTCCTGTTTCAGGCTGTCGTTTTTAATACTATCTTCGAAACTCTCAACAACACCTAGTTCTGGTTCTTTCAACTTATGTAGGTCTCATCTCCTTACTTTACGAACTATTTTTTTCAGATCCTCCAGTTTTAATCTACAGTTCACCAAATGAAAATTATGATCAGAGTCCACATCTGGTCCTGGAAATGGCTCACAGTTTGAAAATCTGGTTCCAAAATCTTTGTCTTACTATTATATAATCAAATTGCCATACAATATCTGTTTAAAATCTGAAAGAGGACGATATCTGGAACTATCGCAACAGTTTAAAAGAGTACGGTCGAAGCAGACGTTGTGATGTTGTCTCTGCCAATACCATTATGTGAGGCGGTTTTCCTCCTAACTCGACTGCGCAATGAGGATTTTCTTTAGCCCAAATGACAATATTTCTAGTACGTGAGCTGCTGTAAGTGGCACATTCATCTGGGAACGTAGCGTTGCCACTTTCACTGCATTTGTAAACTGAATTAACAAAGCACGGCACGCTGAAACGCGCTCATTTCGATCTCTATCCGATAATACGTTTACTAACGTCGGTCGAAAAGGTCTGACCTTAACGTCTTTATTCACGTAATCTCGAATTGTCGTCCTCTGTATACGGAGCTCCGAAACCCGTCTACTTTATAGGAGATTGTTCAATCGAAGCGGAGACTGGGGCACATGTTTCTTTTCGTTTCTCTTTCCTTCCATTCCGCGGCCTCGCTTTAACAATGCCAAAAGCAAAAGCACATCTTTCCCTATCCAGTAGTGTTGTCTTTCGCTGTGGATCCTTATTAGCTCTTTCCAGGAATGCCCCCATAATCTGTTTCATTGTCTGCCGTGTGTGTTGTCGTTCGTTCACCCACTCGCTTGTCACTAAACGCTCCTCAATACTGCAGCTATGACCGCTCCCATCTGCCGTGGCTACATATTAAAACACGACTGCGAGTGCTGAAACATGTAAACAGTTATTCTAGCAGCTGATTCCAACCAGACTTCTCATCCACCCTGTAGTTTGATGTAGCTCTACACGCCAGTCTGTCTCGCTCTACGATCTCCCCCCCCCCCCCCCTTCACCCCTCCCAACTTTCCTTCATTACCAACTCGACGGTTGTCAACCGTCCTATTGTACAGTTAATCTGTGTCATACGTTTATTTTTTCTTCGGTTCAGTACCTACTCCTTAATTATCCTATATACCCATCTAATCTTCATTAGAACCAGCTTTCAAAAGCTTCTATTCTCTTCCGACCTCAAGTGATACTGTCCTCTCTTCACTTCCGCACAAAGCTACGCCCCTGTCATCCACGGTCAGCAAAGATTTTGTCTTCTTCTTTTGCATTTGCCTTTGTCACGCATCGGCGCAGGGTCGTCATGGTTATTAATGGATATGACATGGTTGGTTTAAGGGGTGGCCGAATGCTCTTCCTGTCACCACCCAGTTACACCCTGGAACGAAATATGCGTATCCTGCCGAGAAAGGTGCCGCAGTGGTTAATACATTGGACTCGCATTCGAGTGGACGACCGTTCAAACCTGCGTCTGGCTATCCTGATTTCGGTTTTCTGTGATTTCCCTAAATCGCTTCAGGCAAATGCAGGGATGGTTCCTTTGAAAGGGCACGGCCGACTTACTTCCCTCATCGGATGGGATCGATGACTTCACTGTTTGGTTCCCTCCTCCAAATCAGTCAACCAACAAACGCGAACCCCAACTGTCTGTGTGTAGCGTTATTTATGTGAAAGAGAAGAAAGTTTTCTAAATCTTTACCAATCGTCTAACTAAGGTGTGACTTGGTTATCAGACCGGTATTCACCTGTTGGGGTGTGGGAAACAGCCTAAAAGCCACATCCCGCCTGGCCAGCACGCCAACCCTCGTCGTTAGTTCGCGGAGTTGAGTCGATCCGGGGCCAGGTCACCTTCCCATCCCCGAAGCGACGGTATAACACGCACGGCTGTCAGGGCGGATTTCAGTAGAGACTTTCTAAGATATATGTACTGATGAGCCAGAACATTACCTGCTTAGTAGCTGTTGGTCCGTCTCTGAAACGAAATGCCTCACTGATCCTGCGTATCAAGGATCGCACAATCTGTTGGGAGGTTTGTGGAGGTATATATCGGTAACGTGCATAAATAACGGGTCACTCATTTGCGTGCGCTGTTATGGCACCCGATAGCGACCCACATGGTTTCCATAGGAATTACATTGGGTGAATTTGGTCGCCGAGACATCATCGTGTGTTCACTATAATGCTTCTCAAACAATTATAGCACGGTTCTGATACACTAGCAATTGCACTGATGAAAGATGACACAATGATATGGAAGACATCATGCATGAAGGGATACAGGTGGTTCGTAGCTGTCAGTGTGTCTAAGACTGCCACCTCAGATCCAATACAAACGCTGGCGAATTTCTACCATAGCATAATAGTGCTGCCACAGGCCTACGTCCGTGGCGCGGAGCATGTTTCGTGCCGGCGTTCACTTCAGTGACGCCGTGTGCGGAGACGACCATCGACCCAGAGTAGCAAAAAATGTGATTCACCCGAAGAGCCGACATGTTTCCACTGGTCGACGGCCGAATCACGATGGTCCCGTGCCCACTGCAACGGTAACTGACGATGTCAGTGCGCCGACATGTAAACACGTAGTGGTGGTCTGCAGCGAAGCTCAATGTTGAGCAAGGTATGACGAACGATGCGCTCCGAAACAGTTCTGCATTCACCAGCACTGTGCTTATTCGGCAGAGACGCCTCAGATCGCCATCTATCCTACCCTACAGAGCAAACGTTCTGTGAAGAGTCGTGGACGTCCGACCATTCAGCGCCTAGTGGTGGTTTCACTGTCCTTCTACCTCTTTCCGTAGATGGTCACGACAGTAGCACGTGAACATTCGACTACCTTCGCCACTTTCGTCGTTTTCAAGGTTCTCGTTCACAGCCTCTGCGTGATAATAATCTGCCCTTTGACAAAGTCGCTTATCTCAAAGAATTTTCCCATTTGAAGCGCATATCTTTGCTAGAGTGATCCCCCGTCCATGTCTGCTGCGCTTACATTCTTTTGTTACCGCGTTTCGTACCCGCAACGTCACTAGGCGGCATCCAGCGTCGCAGTGGCCAGTCGTCATTGTTTTGACTGATCAGTGCATAGGGGGCAACAAAAAATTTCTGTTACAGCGGGTTGCTGCAGCCTATATGTATGGTAGAGTAACACCGATGCGAGTGCACAAGTACCGATATCTAGGCTAGGGGTTAGTGTTACTTTCATCTATTTCCGGCGTGTGAGCGGTAAATCCGGAAACGTGAACTATAGTGACGTTATTACCAAATGCGTCCAAACAAGACCAACGTGCTGTTATTCTTTTCTTGACTGCCGAAGGGAAAGCACAGTCATTCATCAGAGAATGAAGGATGTGTATGGGGCAGCACGTCTGTCGAGAACCAACGTTCTGAAATGATGCGGGACAAAAGATGGGCCGTGCGTGGCTCATCTTCCAGCCATCGTGTATTTTACACCCTGCTTCCACCTCACTACGTTAATTTAAATTACTACTGTCACTGAGTTGCTGCTTTGCCTGACCGTGACCGGCGCTAGCAGAGCATATCGATATATCCCCTCTCGTAGTATCTTTGCTCGACTGCTATTACTTCCCGGTCGTTGTCTGTCGTTGTGGAGTTCGCGTCGTCAGTTCGGGTTGCGAGTTCGGGTCGAGAGTTCGGGTCTGCCCGTCAGTTGGAACGTGTCTGGAGCGCAGTCTGGACCTGCCAGTCTGGGAGTTGCAATGTGGCACTAGCGCAGTCGTGTTGGAGCAGTAGTGAGGTCTGCGTCGACATGGCTCGCCCGACCATTGCCTCCATGCATCACTTGGGCCGGGCCACGGTCTTGGTGGATCGTCGGTCGGTAGTTCTACCGGACGAAGCGTATCGGATCGCCGATCGTTCATGAGACGGCTGTGTGTGTGTACATTGATTCCCGATTTGTCTTCGTGTGTGCTTAGTTACTATTCGGTATCGTCCAGGTCTTCGTGCAAGTGTTTGTCAGGTTGTGTGTGTAGTTGGCGTGTTTTCCTCTGACTACTATTTTAGATGTTGAAACTTCCTGGCAGATTAAAACTGTGTGCCGGACCGAGAATAAAACTCGGGGCCTTTGCCTTTCGCGGACAAGTGCTCTACCAAACGAGCTACCCAAGCACGACTCACGCCCCGTCCTCACAGCTTTACTTCTGCCAGTACCTCGTCTCCTACCTTCCAAACTTTACAGAAGCCCTCCTGCGAACCTTGCAGAACTAGCACTCCTGAAAGGAAGGAGAGCTTCTGTAAAGTTTGAAAGGTAGGAGACGAGGCACTGACAGAAGTAAAGCTGTGAGTACGAGGCGTGAGTCGTGCTTGGGTAGCTCAGTTGGTAGAGCACTTGCCCGCGAAGCGCAAAGGTCTCCGAGTCTCGGTCCGGCACACAGTTTTGATCTGCCAGGAAGTTTCATATCAGCGCACACTCCGCTGCAGAGTGAAAATATCATTCTGGATTTTAGATGTTGTCGGCATTCTAAGAGGAGTTGGTCGGTTGCTGCGGACCAGCGAAGTTATCTCCGCGCGGTGCAGTTGGCGGGGTCCGCTGGTGGTCCCTGCACAGTGTCGGAGCGTATATGGAGCTGTCCGATCGCTACGAGCGTCGTGGATCACCGACCCAGGACGTCAAAGTTGAGTAGTCGTTTCAACTACCAAGCCACGTCCATCCATGTTGTGTGGTTCGTTTGCGTGGTTCGCTGTTGGGGAGGTTCTCCTGTGAGCAACACCGAGTGTTTTTATTGCCGAAATTTAGCGGTCATGCGATGCAATTAACTATATTGGTTGACTACAATTCAAGTGCACCAGCGGATTTTTCTGCCTTGTGGCCGTTAGTGTTCTGCTTGCCTACCGTCGCCACTGACGTAAATTCAGACAGTGTTCCTTTTGGGTGAAGTTAACTATATTGCCGTATTTCAAATTCAAGTGTACCAGCGGAATTTTCTGCCTTGTGGCCGTACGTTTTCCGGTTACCTGCCCTGGCTACTAACGTAATTTCAGGCAGCGTCCTTTCCTCACCTGTTGTCACTGTCTAACATGGTGTGTAGTTTTGACAGCTAGTACATATTTCATTGTGGATAATCACGTTGCTGTCTTCTGGTGTTTGAGTTCTCATGCACCGATTGGTGGCAAGCAAGTCGTTGTGTCGATCGGTCCGCGGCTGTCCCCTGGTTGGGTTCCGACGGATCAAGTGTAGTTGGGCTCACCACCTGTCTCACCTAAGTGAACGAGGGCAGACCGACCTCCCTGGAGGCTTCTGAGTGCCGTTTTCGTTATTGCCCATTTCACCGATTTTTAATTGACTGTTTATAATCTATCATAGCCAATGATTTAAAGATTTTTTGGTTTTACTGGACTTTATGTGGTGTCACTGCCAGACACCACACTTGCTAGGTGGTAGCTTAAATCGGCCGCGGTCCATTAGTACATGTCGGACCCGCGTGTCGCCACTGTCAGGATCGCAGACCTAGCGCCACCACAAGGCAGGTCTCGAGAGACGTACGAGAACTCGCCCCAGTTGTACGACGACGTTGCTAGCGCCTATACGGACGAAGCCTTTGCTCTCATTTGCCGAGAGACAGAATAGCCTTCAGCTAAGTTAATGGCTACGACTTAGCAAGGCGCCATTAGCCTTACATAGTTTGATAGTTATCGTATGAAATGTCTCATCAAGAATGCTGTATTCACAACAAGGATAAATAAAAGTTAAGTATTAGAGGAGCTGCATACTTTTCTTATTAGAATTCACTACTTATCCTGTTCCAGAATTCACGCCCGTCTGCGTTAGATAACGTGCATTTCGGCCTCCTCTATCTACAAGGTGTTGGCACATTCACCAACACATCACTTTATATATTTCTGAATTTTGGAAAATCAATTTTGGTCCTTAAGCCGCTTAAAACCTTATTCTTGCAATTACCCTTTAAGGAAAAACATTGCGGCATTCTGCCTTAAAAAATTATGGTAAATTAATTTCAAATTTTCAAATTTAATTGTGGCCCTCAGCCCCTTGTATTGCACCTTGCATATCTACTTTTGCCATGAGACTTTCCAGCCTAGCTGTGATACCATACATATTTTAATTATTTTATTTGGTATTTTAACTGCATTTAGTTTTATTGACTTTGATTTCTTTTTTGGAGGCCCTCAGGCGTGAAATAATGGCCTTTTTGAAACTCGTAGTTCTAATGGTTCAGCTACGTGCCGTTTTGGTTTAAAGGTGTTATTAAATTAGAATAAATTACAATTTTGAGTGAACCTGACCAACACCTTATTTAGCCCTTTCCACAATTCTGCCCTGTGGGTTTAGCGGCCGTCTCAAAAGGTGCTGCTGTTCCATAATAACGCACGTCTCCATATCTTGTGTTATGTCAACTCAAGTGGGAGTCACTCCAGCACACAAGGCCTTGAAGTGTCGACAATTCTTGTTGAAGCAGCGGGACAACGTGTTTTAACAAACGGATATCTTCAATCTGGTGCGTCCGTGAGGTGATTGGCTCAATACTCAGGCCTATTTTGCGTGGTTGGCATACCAGTTATGGACTGTGTGTCCTTCGAACGGAAACTTTTTGATCGCCCCTCATATTTATATTTAATAATAAATTCATCTTCTTGCTATTACCGACCTGCATTTCGTATCTTCTCTACTTAAAACCACGTGGCATCAAATGAATGTTTTTGAAATACCGGAAATAAAAATGAAAACAAGTAATTAGTTACTTGTTTTAGAAAATAAGGGATGGATACCACTACTTTTTAGGCTTTGTACTGCACTTTAGCTTATTTCTGAGTCTCTTCTTTAATAAATTATGCTGCAGTGACATTTGAAATAGCTTTCTAAAACGACAATGCGGGAGTGTTCGAAAAAGTTCGATTTGGACCTATGACAGCCACTAAATTAGCAGTGTTTCAGTCTTATGTGCTTAGGGACAAAATCTTCCAAATTTAATTTCTGGTATTATTTTTATAATCTTGTCCATCCTTGCCGAATCTTAAATCTTAATTAATCTCATATCACCATTCTCTCCATCAAAGGCACTAGTGTACGGTTTCATGTTGTAACTGCTGCAAAATACGTAAATGGCATCGAGATGTGCGTAATCCAAAGGAAATGACTCAGACCGTTATAAATGAATCTTCTCTGAAGTAGCGCCACTTACGAGTAAGATAACCACAATTTGACATTTTTGATACTTATCTATGAAGAGCAATTTTCCTCATTGGATGTATTTCGATTTGCAGCAGTAGAAGCAACAATTACATTCGCTGTTACCGCTAAATACGTAACTGTGTAGAAGCAAAAAGTACGTGTAACATTAAAGCATCAGCCTTAGCGCAAAATGTGAAGAAACGGCGTTATACGAAACTCACGTAGGAATCCCAGTTTGATGTTGGCGACATGCGTCCTACACTAAACTCACACCATTCACATTCCTACTCTGCATTCCCCTCACACGACAATGCCTGAAGACAAAACTGACATGTTCTGCCTAATATTCCCTCTAAAACGTCGATAGTTTGCACTCTGCACCAAATGTTATGAAAAGTATTACCCTTACTGGCCATATGCTTACACTTCATACAATCACTACATGCTTATATTACACGTCAGCCGACAATCACAGCACCGTTTGTCCCATTTATGCTATGAAATTACTAGATCTTGCAGCTAATATTCCTAACGCACCAAAATACCATTTTACTAGAGCGTGTCCGGAAAGTAAAAAATGGCTCTGAGCATTATGGGACTTGACTTCTGAGGTCATCAGTCCCCTAACAAACCTAAGGACATCACACATATCCATGCCCGAGGCAGGATTCGAACTTGCGACCGTAGCGGTCGCGCGGTTCCAGACTGTAGCGCCTAGAACCGCTCGTCCACTACGGCCGGCTCCGGAAAGTAGGGACGGGTATTAAAATGCTATAGAACACAGAAAATTTATTGAAAATCTAATGTTTTTTTTACAATCACATTTATGTATGAAAAATAATATCCTCCATTTGACCACCCAAGGCAGCGCGGCCACGAGCAATGCGTTCATTGAAGTTCTCGATGGGACGCCGTTAACAGCCTTTTTATATCCCATCCATCAATTGGTGTATTGTTTGTGGTTTGTTCACGTACGCATTTGATTTCACAAATCCCCACAAAAAAATCACGAAACGTAAGATCACGTGATCTAGCAGACCATTTCTGGTTGCCACGTAAACAGATAATTTTTTGAGGAGACTTTTCATTCAGCAGAGTAATCGTTTCACGGGATGTGTGAGGTCGCACTATTTTGTTGAAACCAAAAATCGTCTTCTTCATCAATAAGATTGAAAAACCAATCAGAAAGCACGATTCGGTAACCGTCACCGTTCACAATGACGTAAGCTCCCTCATCATTTTCAAGAAAAGTACGGGCCGATCACTCCTGCCCATAACCCACACCATACAGTCCTGCGTTGTGGATGCATCTACATCTACATCTACATACATACTCCGCAATCCGCCATACGGTGCATGGCGGAGGGTACCTTGTACCACAACTAGCATCTTCGCTCCCTGTTCCACTCCCAAACAGAACGAGGGAAAAATGACTGCCTATATGCCTCTGTACGAGCCCTAATCTCTCTTATCTTATCTTTGTGGTATTTCCGCAAAATATAAGTTGGCAGCAGTAAAATTGTACTGCAGTCATCCTCAAATGCTGGTTCTCTAAATTTCCTCAGTAGCGATTCACGAAAAGAACGCCTCCTTTCCTCCCGAGACTCCCACCCGAGTTCCTGAAGCATTTCCGTAACACTCGCGTGATGATCAAACCTACCAGTAACACATCTAGCAGCCCGCCTCTGAATGTCCTCCCTCAATCCGACCTGATAGGGATCCCAAACGCTCGAGCAGTACTCAAGAATAGGTCGTATTAGTGTTTTATAAGCGGTCTCCTTTACAGATGAACCACATCTTCCCAAAATTCTACCAATGAACCGAAGACGACTATCCGCCTTCCCCACAACTGCCATTACATGCTTGTCCCACTTCATATCGCTCTGCAATGTTACGCCCAAATATTTAATCCACGTGACTGTGTCAAGCGCTACACTACTAATGGAGTATTCAAACATTACGGGATTCTTTTTCCTATTCATCTACATTAATTTACACTTATCTATATTTAGAGTTAGCTGCCATTCTTTACACCAATCTCAAATCCTGTCCAAGTCATCTTGTATCCTCCTACAGTTACTCAACGACGACACCTTCCCGTACACCACAGCATCATCAGCAATAAGGCGCACATTGCTATCCACCCTATCCAAAAGACCATTTATGTAGATGGAAAACAAAATCGGACCCACCACACTTCCCTGGGGCACTCCAGATGATACCTCACCTCCGATGAACACTCACCATCGAGGACAACTTACTGGGTTCTATTACTTAAGGAGCATCTTATCTTCCACAGTCACTCACGGACTTTCGTTACCCCAAATTCTACAGTTCTGCTTATTAATGTACCCACCGAGGTGGAAGTGCGCCTCATCTGAAAAGATTATTCTTTTTGTGAAGTTCCCGTTCTCCGCTTGTAGAACGGTTGCCGTGGGAACCTCACTGTTTTTGTAATAACTTTTTATCACTTGGATACGTTGCTCAGTTGTCACCTGCTCCATGACGAAAATAAACAATGCCCACCACACAAATCCTATCTAACTACTAATGGAAAGGATGGCGGATAACAAGCATGAAAAAACCACGGCTGCTAACCGTCGTATGAGAAAATGTTGCAAAGTTCAAATAAGTCCTTACTTCCCGCACACCCGTTACATGTTTCGAATTAGCAGTGGCCTCAGAATTGCGTCTTGAACTATATTGCGATCTAACAGCTTTCTTGATAGCACAAGTGTTAACCCGAATACTTTGCAGTGCTGGAGAGTCCTTACCTTAACTTTTTCGGCCCTCCTGGCCATTCCCACGACGGTGAGTCCATGCTTCAGCAGCACCTGCACTATGGCAGCACCGATGCCTGCGCTGGCGCCAGTAACCAGGGCTACGCGTCCCTTGTATTTCTCGATGCCCATTGCTATGTGGACTGACTTACTGTCGCTGCTGTGCGACTGGGTATACGGGTCTGCAGAGACTGCGAACATTGGCGCCGGTGCCGGCCATTTATCCATGTAACGATAAGCGAATTACGTCATGCGTCAAGGCCACTGATCCGTTTATCTCTGGAAATCTGTGTAGCCGGCAGCATGGCCATGCAGTTAGTAAACGCTCAAAAAGATTTTGCGCTGCAGGTCTTCCCTTGTCAAACGAAGTTATTTTTCTATGGCGTTCCACAACAAATTTAATCAGGACCTAATAGCTGATTTATGTGATGTATCATCGGCTTACTTGTTTTGTAACAAGTTGTATAAACGTTTTTGATACGTAACAAAGTATATTAAAGGTGCTTAAGGGTTTTGATCTCTGTACACTCCACTTTATTTTCAGTTAGTCTGTACACCGATATTTTACTGTCAAAATCTTTTGACAAAGTTTCTTTGTCAAATAAAATTTGATAGGGTAATATGGAACTTTATCAAAGTTAGATCATCGTCAAATTTTCTTTGATGAAATCTAGCGCCTCGCCTTAAATTTGCCGAAAGAAAGTGTTCATCTTCTGTTAACTGAATGGAGAAATGTAGCCGTTTGGAGCCCTAGCGTCGCTGCAGTTGTTTGCCGTTTAACGTAGTGTTTATAAATATAGCCATGGCCACAAATTCTGTGAACACACGTGATGCTGGCGCATGCGCAGTGTAGAAACTATGGCGAAATATTTGAGGGGAGTGTAAAACCCCGTTTTGCGCCACGTCAAAGATATTTGTCAAAGAAATATGGAGAATATTTGATCAAATTTCTTTGTAAAGGAAATTTTTGTAGTGTAACTTCGCAATTAGTAACATTTTCCGTCAAGATGATTCTATTGTTGCTACCTTTCTGGCCCTATTCAGTATATCCTACTTCAGACTCGAAGTTAAAACATTCTTGAATGTCTTCGAAACCTTGGGACCGATATCTTGCCAGTATCAATGGCGATAATAGACAAAAATTGCCAGTATAATCGATTCCAGAAATGGGTGATACATATAATTTTACGGAACCCGTACTACTAACACCTGGCCAAATTTTTGAGTCATTCCTTCTTCAGTTTATAGATTCAACAGTATGGCTGAAGTGTACATCCTATTCCTGTTTCGTTTCTAATCGTAGCACCTGTTTTTTTCCCCTTCCACCCTCATTTTTCCCAGTTGGTTCTTGTTTTATAATATCTGTCTTCCCCCATATCTTACATCTGTCATTCGGAAAATTTCGAACTTTTCGCATCATTTTATGCTCTCCTGCCATCAACAGAAGTGTTGTAAGAGCGTAACAAGTCTGCGTTGCAGTACTGCGTAAAGGGAACTCTTTATTAATGGGAAAATAATATCGTTATTATTAAACTACGCGCCAGGTAATGTTAATAGTCCAAAAGAAGACTAAACAGTGTACTGAGATGGCTATATAGGACAGGGCTGTGCGTTCCATTGTCATATATTGCTCAAGACGCTGCCTTACAAATGTTAAACTGACCTCTAGATAAAGACGCCTTCTCGAATGCTCGATAATCTGTTTTAAATTTGTAGCACCACCTTACTCATTTCAGATACACTTGGTAGATACCGCTTCCAGCAACTATGAAGTGTTACAGTTTTCTCGGATTGCACAATGAGTGACGCATGTTGCACTGTACACACAAATCGCGTTTAATGAAAATTACATGCAGCTGTAAAGCATTACTCGAGTACATCGTTTTCTTCAGAAAGGTCGCAGCCGATTTCTCTCTATACTTTTTTACTCTACCTCTGATGAACTGAATGTGAATGGGACAATTAAATATCTAAACTTCATCTGTTTCGAAATTCGTTTAATAACTTGTATAATATCAAGAAGATAATAAGGTAATCGTTGGCATGAAAAAGGTCTTATCTCATGTAATAAGAATACAGAGTAGCACTGTTAACAGACGAAAAATCTTTATTACACCATCGTGATCAGAAGCAGCATTACTAGAAACAGCCATTCTAAAAGAAATGCCGGATAAAGAACCATTTCGGACTTACCAAGAGAGGTGACTAATTGATAGAACACTGGAATGGTAGCAGGAGGGCCGGAAATTAATTTCCCTATATGGTCATTATCATGTAGGTTTCCTATGATTTACCTTTATAGTTTGAGCAAATTTGTGATAGTTGCTTGCAAGAGAACTGATGTTTCCATCCCTACTCTTCTTCCAACGCTAGGTTGAAACCCACATCTAATTATGCAATCTTCGGCGCAACGATACACGTTAATCTTTGTTCCTTCCTCCTTCCGGACTTTTGCGTGGATTATGGTTGTCATTTACACGCACCCAAATTGCTCCCGCATGTTCTATGTCGTCTACCCACATTCTGCCGGAACGTCATTTCACTTTAGTCTTTCCTCTTGAAATTCAGCTGAGAAATGCTTTGTCCAACTACCATCAATTCGCCTAGCTACTTGTTCTGCCAAACATCCTGTCCATTCTAATCACAGTAATAATTTCGTCTCCCATTCCTGTCAGTTTCACGACCCATTACTCTGTTTCTTGTATTTTTTACAAGTTCTCCACAAGTGCCTCTTCATTGCTCACTGAGTCACATGCAATTACTGCATAATTTACGGCACAAATCGAAAGTAGTAGTGCACGCAGGTTTTGTACTCTCCATTAAAGACATACCGGAAGCTCTGTTATGTAAACTATTTTTATTTCACAAAAAAAACTCGTTCTGTGCCGTTTTAACTCTTCTTTGTATCTCTTTTCTCGGTCTTCCACACAATATACTCAAATACACCTAATGCAAAACTTATCAACTGGTTCTTCACAATATGCTGTTCTTCAGGAGTACTTTTAAAGCCAGCTACAGTAATTTCTTCCGTCGTCGAGAGGACAATGGCAAATTAAAACTGTGTACCTTAGGCTTTTCCGGGAAAACGCTCTTACCGAGTGAGCGATCCAGGTACGACTCATGAACAGATTCACAGCTTTACTTCTGCCATCTTACGTCCGTTCCTACCTTCCACAGCTGCGTGGCGGGTTGTCAGTCGTGTCGGCAGACATCAATCGTCAGTAGTATTCAGCGTGGTTCGAGTCCCGGCCCGACATACTTTTAATCTGGCAGGACGTATCAGATAAACACTCAGTCAAAAGCAGAGTGAAAATTAATTCAGAGTACAATGTCAAGAATGTGTTTCAGACGTGCCCCATTAGCACGCATTCCTTCTTCGTTCCCGCAGTTACAAGATTTGGTAACTTCCTCTAACGTTGCTCACATTACTTTCCATAGTACGAAAATTCTTTGCCAGACTCGTGTTCCAGTTCTAAACTTCTCTCTATCGTGATGAGTTCTGACGAAAGCTGTGTGTCACTACACTGACAGTGACATTGTTTTATCAGCGACTAATTTCTCAAGGACTCTCAATGCAGATTTGGTCAACATTGAGTATTCTCAAAATTTTTGATATCAGATTGCTCTATTGAGACCTGAGAAATCTTTTGCATTTGACCAAAATATGGATACGTTCAAACGTGCAAGAACTACAAGTGTTCGTTATAGACCCTTTTGCAGAGGGTAGAAAAAATCAGTTATCATATTTCAGTGCGTCGAGACTTTGCAGAATTTGAAATTTCAGTGCTACTTGTCGACCTCAGAGTATGTGTCCTTCTGTCTTGCATTAATCGTACTCATTTACACGTCACGTTTCAAACGAAGAGCTCGTCGATTATAAACCAATAATAACTGAAAATGATTAGAGTACGATAGGCTGAAAGTGCGTAGCTTCTCTAGTCTTATTTCTAAAGTCTCTGTATCGTTCGAAACGTAATTGATATATCGAAATAAATCGTTGCTAGCGCCACGAATGAAATTCCATCACCGGTCGTTCACAGTCGTGCAGGTGTTTTCGGAATTTCTGTTTCTTTCAAGCTGTGTAAGGTTATTTACCGCATCGTGATGTATTACACGTTTCAAACTGGTGTACTTTTGTGTACTGGGTATGCATTAAAATCTCAAGGAAAGCTTTAACCAACTATATTGACTGTTCATCCGCTATGCACTCAATCAATGTCTTCTCCTCGTTCAAACACGTTTCAGTGATAATTCGCCACCAGTAGTATTCTATTATTCATAACCTTGAACTTAATCCAAACGCCATTGAAACTTAATCTTGCTCTACTAACAGTCCACATCTCATGTATTTTTAAAATAAAATAATCTTTTTTAGTTCTAAAAGGCTGCAAATACAGACTGTTAATATTCGAAATTGTTATTATTTCTGTTTTTAGTGCTTTCACTTTTATTTTCATTAGAGTACATTTTATTCTTTCCTATTCCTTACACATTACCAACTTAACAATGTATAGTCCTTAAAATGAGTGCTTGAAGGCAATTAAACTCATTTTTGACATTAAGTAATGTCTGCATTTCAGTATGTGATGTCTAACTATCGTAGAAGTGACTAGTTAAATGGAGCAATAAACCTATAGTTAACGCATACTTTCGGTATCAAGCTGTTTCGAAGATTTTAAATATCTTGTGTCGGACGTACACATCTAAGACGGAGGCGAAGTGGGGTAAGGTTTTTAAACGAAAGTTGGAGATTGGAGGTAGTTTATGTCTATTCGTTTGACTGGTTTTGAGTTTGTAAGACGCCATCGTAATGTGTAAAACGTAGGAAAGCATAACTGTCCATGAAACTAGACGAGTTGCAGTAAGTTGCGCCATACTCGTGTGCGAGGCCAGTTGCTGTGAAGGCTGACTTTTCTTGCAACGTTGGATGATTAAGTCTTTTTAACCACAGACCGGATCGAGAAGTGTGACTCAGCCGAAGTGCGTAGCAGCGACATGGCCTTGTCTCTCACGCTCTCTTTATCAGCGGAGGATCTCTTCGAGTACGGAACGCGAGAGTTAACTTAGAAATTTGTTTTCTCAACTAACAGTACTTTAATCCTGAACAGAGACACACACAACCTCTTCTGTGACACGAATTTTATAGCCCTTTATTTCTAAGCAAGTTCAATACCAATAGACTTGTGACATTTTCTTATTCAAGTCTGTCTCTGAGATTTCTTCAACGACCCTGTTCGCGAAACTACACAGACTATCTCTAACTCCATACATTCAACAATATACCACTTCAGACACGATTATTACACATTCATTTCTAGCAGCATGATTATTTAGTGCTCATCATCAACAGCATATAATGAAACAGCTGTGATGATCCCCCCCCAGGGGGTCCACAACTCTTTTGTGGACACGTGCGTAGCGAGCTAATGTGGCCCTCCTTCCTTTCCGGGCTGCATACCTTCCCTTTCCTCATCCTTCCCCGTCCCCCATCTTCGCCCCCCCCCCTCACCCCTGGCTCTTTCCTTCCCTTTCTCCCCCTCTGGGAGTATGGTTTGTGCCTACGTCCGGAGACGGACACTCGAAACTGTTACAAATTCCTTGCTTTCTACACTTGCAAGTCTTCGTCCTTCCTCTGTCCTTCTCTTTTCCTTCCCTCTTCTCTTTGCACTTTTCTCCGCTGCGGCGTTTGAGACCCCTCTTCTTTCCTTTCCCTTTCTCTTTTTTCCTCCCTGTGCGTGTCTGAAGGCCGACCCACGCACTTTCATGCGTAGCCGGTGACGGGGTAACGCGTAATTCCCCACCCCGGGTAGACAGGTAGGACACGTACGTACCCCCTGGTAACGGCCAGGCCCAGGGAGGGGTGATTACCCGAGCTGATACCTTCCGAAAGTGCCGATTGGTCCCTCCGTCCGTTTGTCGGGAGGTGTGACCTGAGGTGTGAACAATCACCTAAGGCGGGAGTGCCCTCAGTGAGGGCCCCCACAAGGGAGGAGCGCGCCATCGGAGACGCCGGTAATCATGGGTGATTCTTCCGCAATGTTTTCCTCACCTTCCACTATGCCTGCTCACAAACGTAAGTTCACTGAGTCTCAGCCACAGACACTTCTTCCATCGTTGCCACAGTTCCTTGTTGTTTCTCGGTCTGACGAAGATCACGACTTCTCCACGGTCAACCCTTTCATTATTCAGAAAGGTGTCGACGCAATTGCAGTTCCTGTAAAGTCTTGTTCCAGATTACAGAATGGCACCCTGTTGTTAGAAACAGTCAGTGCCCTCCAGGCACAAAAATTGCTGCGTACGTCTCTGCTCCACACCTTCCCTGTCCGGGTGGAACCGCACTGTACCTTAAATTCCTCGCGTGGAGTCGTTTATACACGCTCCCTCGATGGATTGTCTGACGAAGAAATTCAGCACTACCTGTCTGACCAGGGCGTAACGGCTGTTCATAGAGTTATGAAAAGGGTTGACACGAACATCATTCCAACCCGCACTGTCTTCTTGACATTTGACGAAGTTTAACTCCCATCGAAAATCAAAGCAGGCTATGAGATAATTTCCGTTTGCCCTTACGTCCCAAACCCTACGCATTGCTATCGATGTCAGCGGTTCAATCACACCAGCCAGTCCTGTTCCAATCCAGCCAAATGTGTTACGTGTGGCAAGGATGCCCATGAGGGTGCTTGTCCACCTCCATCCCCTCGCTGCATCAACTGTATGGGTGACCACGCTGCTTCCTCTAGAGATTGCCCCGTTTTTAAGGACGAAAAGCTCATCCAGGAAATAAGAGTGAAGGAAAAGGTGTCGACCTTTGCTGCTCGAAAACTATTCGCCAGTCGACAGCCCACCGTGCCTCAGACAGGAAAATACAGCACTGTCCTTGCTTCTCCTCGGCCAACAAATGAGGCGGCCACGCAGACTTGCGACCTCACCTTTAGTGCCACGGTCGTCAGATCGGCCAGCGCAAAGATCGCCCGTTCAACCTCACCACTTTCGCCTGCCCACTCTATGGCTCACCCTTCGTCGGGTTCTGCTAAATCTCGAGCCCAAAAGTCAGACACCAAGACTTCCAAAAAAGAGCATACTCGTGAAGAGTTTTTACGTACCGCAACTTCACAACCATCGGTTCCTCCTTCATCTAAACATCATACTTCCAAGAAGGCTACAAAGAAACCCAGTTCCTCTCCTTCTCCGCCAAGGCGTGTCCCATCTACAGCACCACCTGGCGGAAATCGCCCTCGGCCGTCTTCTGTGTCACCGAGGCGCACTGCTGGTGGCCGGTCAACCAGCCGATCGCTGGTGGCAGGAGCTGTTCCTGAACAACCTATGGATCAGGATCTTCTGCCTTCGGCTGAATGCCATTCCATGCTGTCGGTCGCTAGTTCCGAGCAGTCTTTGAGTTGACAGCAACTTTTGGTCACATTCCTCCATTTTCTGTTCACCCTATGTCCATTATCCACTGGAATATCCGCGGCATTCGAGCCAATAGGGATGAATTGTCGATCCTCTTACGATTCTACTCGCTGGTCATCTTCTGTCTTCAGGAAACAAAGCTGCGTCCCCATGACCGCTTTGTTCTCCCTCATTTTCAGTCCATCCGATATGATCTCCCCTCTGTTGAAGGCACTCCAGCACATGGCGGTCTCATGATTCTTCTCCATGAAACTCTCCATTATTACCCAATCCATTTAAACATTTACTTCCAAGCTGTCGCCGTCCGTCTTTCCCTTTCCGGATACACGTTCTCTCTTTGTACTGTATACATCCCATCGTCCACACCAATGGCACGAGCAGATCTCCTTCATCTTCTTGGTCAGCTTCCAGCCCCCCCCCCCCCCCCCCCCATTTGCTGGTTGGGGATTTCAATGCCCACCACCCGCTTTGGGGATCTCCACATCCTTGTCCACGTGGCTCACTATTGCTAGACGTCCTCCACCAAGCGGATCTAGTTTGCCTCAACACTGGGGTCCCTACATTTTTATCTGCCTCCACGACAAATTTATCTCATTTGGACCTTGCGGTCGGTACTGTTCCGCTAGCTCGGCGCTTCGAATGGTTCGCCCTTGATGATACACACTCGAGTGACCACTTTCCATGTGTCCTTAGACTGCAGCCTCAACTGCCATACATGCGCCCGCGACGCTGGAAGTTTGCCCAAGCTGATTGGACACTTTTTTCGTCTCTAGCGACATTCGATGACCGTCACTTTCCCAGCGTCGACGATGAGGTCACACATATTACCGACGTTATTCTTACCGCTGTGGAACATTCAATACCACGCACCTCCGAATTGCCCCGGCGCCCCCCAGCTCCTTGGTGGAACGAGGCATGCCGTGATGCAATACGTGAGCGGCGACGTGCTCTCCGCGTTTTCCGCCACCATCCTACTTTGGCCAACTGTATCCGCTATAAGCAGTTCCGTGCGCGATGCCGTCGCGTCATCCGCGATAGCAAGAAGGCAAGCTGGAAATTCTTTATTAGCTCATTTAACACCTTCACTCCCTCCTCGGAAGTTTGGAGTCGGCTTCGACGGTTCTCAGGCGCGCCTAGTTTCTCCCCGGTCTCTGGGCTCACTGTCGCGCATGATACATTCGTGGACCCTGTCGCAATTTCTAACTCGTTGGGTCAGCACTTTGCTGAGATTTCGAGCTCTTCCAATTACCCGCCAGCGTTTCTCCCGAAGAAACGTGCAGCGGAAGTGCGACCTCTTGCTTTCTCCTCTCAAAATCGCGAAAGCTATAATACTGTTTTCTCCATGCGGGAACTCCAACATGCACTCTCTTCTTCTCGCTCCTCCGCCCCAGGACCGGATGGTATCCACGTCCAAATGTTGCTGCATTTATCAACCCATAGTCTGCATTACCTCCTTCGCCTTTATAATCGAATTTGGACCGACAGTACTTTTCCCAGACGATGGCGGGAAGCTATCGTCGTTCCTGTTCCGAAACCTGGAAAGGACAAACATCTTCCCTCTAGCTATCGCCCCATTTCTCTCACGAGTAGTGTCTGTAAGGTTTTGGAGCGTATGGTGAATTACCGTCTAGCGTGGTGGCTGGAATCCCGCAGTCTTTTAACACCTGCCCAATGCGGATTCCGAAAGCATCGTTCTGCCGTTGACCATCTTGTTGCTCTCTCCACTTATATCATGAACAACTTTCTCCGGAATCGCCAAACAGTAGCAATATTTTTTTTTGATCTGGAGAGAGCATACGATACCTGTTGGAGGACAGGCATCCTCCGCACACTGTTCTCTTGGGGCTTTCGAGGTCGGCTACCCCTTTTTCTTCGCGAATTTATGGCAGAGCGCACATTTAGGGTGCGGGTGAACACTACTCTCTCCCGTACTTTCTCCCAAGAAAACGGAGTACCCCAGGGCTCCGTGCTGAGTGTTGTACTGTTTGCCATTGCCATCAATCCAATTATGGATTGTCTCCTTCCTGATGTCTCGGGCTCCCTCTTTGTGGACGATTTTGCCATCTACTACAGCTTTCAACGGACCAGCCTTCTTGAACGACGTCTTCAAGGATGTCTCGATCGCCTCCACTCTTGGAGCATCGAAACCGGCTTCCGTTTCTCTCCCAGTAAGACCGTTTGTGTTAATTTTTGGCGACGTAAGGAGTTTCTTCCGCCCTCCTTACATCTAGGTCCTGTCAACCTTCCGTTTTCAGACGTCGCTAAATTCTTGGGTCTTACGTTTGACAGAAAACTGTGCTGGTCCTCCCACGTTTCCTATCTTTTGGCTCGCTGTCTGCGATCCCTTAACACCCTCCGTGTCCTGAATGGTACCTCCTGGGGAGCGGACCGAGTGGTCCTTCTCCGCCTCTATCGCGCCTTAGTGCGCTCGAAATTGGATTATGGAAGCATAGTCTACTCCTCTGCTCGGCCGTCTATTCTTCGGCGTCTCGACTCTATCCACCACCGTGGATTACGTTTAGTGTCTGGAGCTTTTTACACTAGCCCTGTGGAAAGCTTTTATGCTGAGACTGCTGAACCTCCGCTGTCCAATCGGCGAGCAGTCCTTCTGAGTCTTCCATGCCTGCTAATCCAGCCCATGACCCTTTTTTCGACGCCTCCTTTGATGTCGGGTATGCAGGCCGCTCCTCCTCCCTACTACCCCCGGGAATCCGCTTCCGTCAACTGCTCCATTCTCTTTCCTTCCGCTTTCCTAAAACCGGGGTACAGCACCGCCTTGGCTCCGTCCCCGGATCTGCCTGCTCCGTGACCTTTGTCGATTTCCCAAGGATGGTACCCCTACACTTGTTTATCGTCGGGCATTTGCTGCTCTATGTGCACAAATGACGGACGCCACATTTATTTACACCGACGGCTCGAAAACATCGTTAGGTGTAGGGAGTGCCTATATTGTTGGCGACACCCCAAATCACTTTCGGCTTCCCGACCAGTGTTCGGTTTATACTGCGGAGCTTTACGCTGTTCTCCAGGCTGTCCACTACATCCGCCGCCATCAGCGGATACAGTACGTAATTCTCTCAGCTCTCTCCTCAGTCTCCAAGCTCTTTACCCTGTGCACCCTCTGGTCCACCGGATTCAGGACTGTCTGCGCTTGCTCCACCTGGGGGGCGTCTCGGTGGCGTTCCTCTGGCACTCGGGACACGTTGGTATCTGTGGAAATGAGGCAGCCGATATTGCAGCCAAGGCTGCAGTCTCTCTTCTTCGGCCAGCTATTCCATCGATTCCTTTCGCCGATCTACGGAGCGTTTTATGTCGTCGTGTCGTTCATTTATGGCACCCGCATTGGTCAACACTTCCCCATAATAAATTGCGGGAAGTGAAAGCTCTTCCTTGTGCTTGGACCTCTTCCTCCCGAACGCGTCGTCGGGAGGAGGTAATTTTAACTAGACTCCGGATAGGGCACTGTCTTTTTAGCCATCGACATCTTTTAAGCGGCGATCCTCTTCCACTCTGTCCCCACTGCTCTCAGCTGTGGACGGTAAGACACCTTTTAATTGAGTGCCCCTATTTTAATCCTTTACGCTCCCGTCTACAGCTATCGCCTGATCTATCGTCGATTTTAGCAGATGACACGCGTTCAGCCGACCGCGTTCTCCAGTTTATTAGTGCCAGTGAAATGACGTCAGTCATTTGAAGCTTTTTTTGGGGACAACCAACCGCTTTCTGTAGTGGATTTTTACGCCTTCCTTCTGCTTTTAGTTTCTCCAATTTTATGACTTTGTTCCCATTGCTGCTGGTTTCCAATTTCGGTTTTTTACTGTTTCCTGAGTCACGGGCTGGGCGCTAATGACCATAGCAGTTTTGCGCCCTAAATCCAAAAACCAAAACCAACCAGCTGTGATGATCACGAAATGGAAGCCCTTAGTGCCTGAAGGTATGCGTGCCTACATCATTGTATAACAGTAAGTAATTCGAAATGGTGGCTCAGCTCCGTGGATATGAATGATAACAACTGAACAAATCCCGAAACTAGCTATTTCTTTCAGTATGACTTTGTTTATGCCGAGACACGTTTCGTGTTTTAACCTATGTTCAACAGACGTAATACATCTATATTCTTAGGTGTACAACTTTGGCTGGCCGCTGTGACAGAGCGGTTCTAGGTGCTTCAGTCTGGAACCGCGCTCCTTCTACGGTCGCAGGTTCGAATCCTGCCTCCGGCATGGATGTGTGTGATGTCCTTATATTAGTTAGATTTAAGTAGTTCTAAGTCTAGGGGATGGTGACCTCAGATGTTAAGTCCCATAGTGCTCAGAGCCATTTTTTAGTGCAACTTTGTATCGGCTGCATTTTAAACTTCGCAGCAATCAGTTATTCTATAACTGGTAGCTCCTTGTCTCACATTTGTACTCACAACACGCACCTCTAGATTTACTGATGCAATGATGCAGTGCACCATTAGACACTGGAATATTGAACATTAGCGAATGTTGCAAATAAACAAAAAGGTAATTATGCAAGTTTATTTTTTTTTCAGAAGATAATTAAAGCGTTATGAGTACAGAAAAATTCTTGTAATTTTAAATTACAGTCATAACTACAGCTTCCCTCCACACCGTTTCCTGACCACTGTTATTATTTCCCTGCGTCTCCCAGCGGTTACTAAATCTATGTCTTCGTTTATTCCGTTGTTCTCTTTGGTATGATCATCTTATATTAAGCCCCTCTGGAAATAACACCGAACAGGGTAGTGTTGTGCTTATGACATTGAAATCACAATCGTGACGGCAGTAATTCAGATCACTGTCTGGTCATACACATGTAAGGTTTTCGTGCTTTCTCTTAATCACTTAAGGCAAATGCTGGGATGGTTCCTTCGAAAAGGACACTACCGATTTTCGACCCTCATGATTATTATTGTTCTTGTTATTATTACCGTTATTATTGTTTTGTCTCAGATGTCTGACTGACCCGGCCCGCCACGAGTTGGTCTCCTTTGCCAGCCTCTCCATCTCAGAGTAGCAGTTATACACAACGTCTACGATTATGTGTTGGATATATTCTAATCTCGGCCATACCCCAAAGTTATTACCCTTTACAGCTCTCTCTGGTACCACGCAAGATATTTACTAATGTCTTAGCCAGTCCTTCCATCCCGTCCCATCTTCTTGTCAATGTTTTCCACACATTTCTATTCTCACCCATTCCGTGGAGAACCTCCTCATTACGTATATTAACAGTCCACCTAACTTTCAGTCTCCTTCTATAGTACCATCTCTCAAACACTTCGAGTCTCTTTTTCTTCGCTTCCCCTACAGTCCGCTTGCATTTAGTGATATGCTCCAGAAGTACCTTCTCAGAAATTTCTTCCTCAGATTAAGACCGATGTTTGATACTAGTACACTTAGTTTGGCCAGGAATGTCCCCTCTGGCTGTGCTAGTTTTTTATATCCTCCTTGGTTGGTTCGACACATGCTATTATGCTTCCATGATAGCATAATTCCTTCGCTACTTGAGGTCTCCAATTTTTATGTTAATTTCATCATTATTCTCATTCCTGTTACTTCTCATCATTTTCGTCTGTCTTCGGTTTACTCTCAGTCCACATTCTGTTCACAGTACAAGAGTGGACGTCAATCTTTTTCGTTAAGAAGTCTGTCCTGATATTGCAGGGCGACATCTTCGGCAGGGTAAACAATGGAGGGGGGGGGGGAGGGGGAAGGGAGGAAGGGGGGAAGAGAGATGGGTATAAAGAGGCCACAAACGAAAATTGCATTTTCACCAATCCGTGGTGTAATGGATTGCCGGCACGGTAGCTCAGCGTGTTCGGTCAGAGCATTAGCTGCCCTCTGTAATAAAATAAAATTACTGAGTGAGCGAATCAACGATGAAACTGAACGAATAGAATGAGATCAACAAAAAAAAAAAAAAAGAATAGTAGCTCCACATATTGTGGGTTCGAATCTCGCCAGGTCCAGTGCAGTATTTGATTTTATCGAAAAGATTTTGATCATCTTTTTTATTTAATTGGTTTAAATGTAGTTTTTTATTTCCATTCGTTTACGGAGTGTCTCTTTCCTTTGCAAGGTTGGATGACTACGTCTTTTTAGCCGCAGGCAGCTCAAGATGTGTGACTAAGCAGAAGTGCGAAGCGGAGTCATGGTCTTCTCTCACGCTCTCTTTATCAGCGTAGGATCTCTTCGGGGTACAGGACTGGGAGAGTTAACTTACAAACTATTTTTCTCAAATAACAGTAATTTAAACTTGGACAGAGGCACACACAGTTTTGCTGTGACACAAACTTTATAGCCCTTGGTTTCTAATCAAGTCTAGTACCAGTAGTCTTGCACCATTCTCTTATTCGAGTCTGTCCCTCAGATTTCTTCAACTACGCTGCTCGCGAAACTACGCATACTAGATCTAACTTCATACATGCAAGAATCTACCACCTCAGACGCGATTGTTACACATTGACGTCTAGCTGCATGATTATCTAGCGACTGCGAGTGCTCATTATCAGCAACAGATAATGAAGCAGCTGTGATGATCACGAAATAGGGCTCTTAGTGCCCGAAGGTACGCGAGGCTACATCGATGTACGAGTGTAACAGACAGCACTCTTCTCTTGTAGTAACTCATGGATCAGCTGCGTGGATATGAATTACATAACTTGGACAAATACCCTAGTTAGCTTCTTCTTTCAGTAGACTATTTATGCCAAGACATGTTTCGTGTATTCAGCCATGTTGAACAGTCGTAATACATCTATATCCTCAGGAATACAACTATTTGTCGTCTGCATTTTAAACGACGCATAAATCAGTTACTGTATAACCGGTAGCTCCTTGTTTCACATTTGTATTCACGACACAGTTTCAGATTTACTGATGTGAAGGTGCAGTGTACCATTACACACTGGTATATTTTGCACTGGCGAATGTTACAAATAAACAAGATACTAATTGTGCAAGTTTGTCTTTCTAGACAATAATTAAAGCATTATGACTACAGAAATATTCTTTTAATTTTCAATTACAGTCATAACTACGTCTTCCCTTCATACCGTTCGCTGACCACGTTATTATTTTCCTGTCTCTCCCAGCAGTTCCTAAATCCATCTACTCATCTGTCCAATTTTTCTCCCTGATGTCGATCAGCCTTTATTACTTTCCTCTGAAAAGAACACCGAACAGGATACTGCTGTTTTTATTACACTGAAATCAGAGTCATGATGACAGTAATTCGCTTCCGCGTCTAGTCATCCACGTTTAAGGTTTTCGTGCTTTCTCTTAATCGCTTAAGGCAAATACTGGGATGGCTCCTTCGAAAAGGACAATACCTATTTTTGCACTTCATTATTATTATTGTTACTATTGTTCAAAGTTGTTACCTTCTACAGCTCTCTCCGGTACCACGCAAGGTATTTACTGATGTCCTAATCAGTCTTATCATCCCGTTCCTTCTTCTTGTCAGTGTTTTCACCAAATTTCTGTTCCCACCAAATCTGTGGAGAACCCCCAGATTGCTTATCATAACAGTCCACCTAATTTCCAGCCCCCTTCTGTCAAACACTTCGAGTCTCTTCCACTGCGCTCCCCCACAGTCCGTTTGCATATGGTGCTATGCTCTAGACGTACATTCTCAGAAATTTGTTTCTCAGATTAAAACAATGTTTGATGCTGGTAGGCTTAATTTAGCCAGGAATGTCCTGTCTGGCTGAGCTAGTCTATTTTTCATATCCTGCTTGCTTTGTTCGTATACGCTATTTTGCCTCCATGATAGCATAATTCATTCTTCACTTTAGGTCTCCGACTTCGATTTTAATTTCATCGTTAATCTCAACGCTGTTACTTCTCATTATTTACGTCTATCTTCAAGTTTACTCTCAGCCCACATTCTGCACACAGTCGTCAATCATTTTCGTTCAAGACCCCATACTGATATTGTGGGGCGACATCTTCGGTCGCGTAAGCATGGGGGTGGGGGGTAGGGGGGAGTGCGGAAGATAGATGAGGGTAAAGGGGCCACTTAAAGGACAATTACATTTTCACCAAACCGGCGGTACCGATGAAAGCTTACCACTTACACACTCTGAATCTAAGTATTATAAGGTACCACACCAAATATTTTTTAAGTGGAAAAGAAAATAATATATAGGAACCAGACCCATTTTCTAAGAGTTATATAGTGAAAAATTTTCCGTAGATAGCGAACAATGTGGCTAGAGCCATTGCAACAAGATCGCATGATTGTTGTCTTCCAGGTATATTTTCCAGACATCTTCAGCTTCTAGTATCTGAAAGGCTACCAAGCAGTTGCAGCACATCGTATTCAAACGAACTTTCGTATTAGGCAGAAAACAACAGAACACAGGCGGTTTTAAATACCAGAAGAAAATTAATTCGTAACTGTCACAAACGGATAGAATGGTGGATGGTAGCTTAGTGTATAAAAGAGTTTAGAAGTCAGTTTCATCTATCGTATGCGTGTTTTTGGAAGTAACTAACTCTTATTTTGATAACCAACTTGACAACTTTTCCCAACAAGTAGTGTGGGCACTTTTCCCATTAGGACTTGATGCCGGCACTAGTGACCGACAGACAATGCTACCAAACTAAAGGAACTGAAAAGGAACTACATTTGTGGGACAAAGGCGTAAACTTTGATATACAAGTAAGACAACGATAATAATAATACACTAATGGCCATTAAAATTGCTACACCACGAAGATGACGTGCTACAGACGCGAAATTTAACCGACAGGAAGAAGATGCTGTGATATGCAAATGATTAGCTTTTCAGAGCATTCAAACAAGGTTGGCGCCGGTGGCGACACCTACAACATGCTGACATGAGGAAAGTTTCCAACCGATTTCTCATACACAAACAGCAGTTGACCGGCGTTACCTGGTGAAACGTTCTGATGCCTCGTGTAAGGAGGAGAAATGCGTACCATCATGTTTCCGACTTCGATAAAGGTCGGGTTGTAGCCTATGGCGATTGCGGTTTAACGTATCGCGACATTGCTGCTCGCGTTGGTCGAGATCCAATGACTGTTAACAGAATATGGAATCGGTGGGTTCAGGAAGGTAATACGGAACGCCGTGCTGGATCCCAACGGCCTCGTATCACTAGCACTCGAGATGACAGGCATCTTATCCGCATGGCTGTAACGGATCGTGCAGCCACGTCTCGATCCCTGAGTAAACAGATGGGAACGTTTGCAACACAACAACCATCTGCACGAACGGTTCGACAATGTTTGCAGCAGCATGGACTATCAGCTCGGAGACCATGGCTGCGGTTACCCTTGACGCTGCATCATAGACAGGAGCGCCTGCGATGGTGTACTCAACGACGAACCTGGGTGCACGAATGGCATCACATTATTAGACGGAATATTGTTTCTGATGGGTAAAGGAATAAAAGAGCCAACTCAGCAGCAGTAGGAGGAGCAACAAAAATACGAGGAGAACTGGTCCAACATTGGAGACATCACTTCTCCCCTTGCACAAACCTTAACTAGCGTCCACCATAGTGTGGTGCTTGCAAAGGAAATGTGTGTAAACCGATTTTCAGTGTGCACAAAAAGTTTAGCGATATGAAATATTTTAATACTACGAAACATTTTGTGCTATAATGCTGAAACACTCTTTTTATACCTTTATTTTGCGCATAATAATTATAGCGTCATCAACGTATGTTACGCTTTCTACGTCAGGATCAAGTATTCAAAAAGCACCAGATCAAAATTACACGGAAGAAGATATCGTAAAGCTCAATCTGAGACTGAATTTATAGATAACGAAAAAGCCTACAGAAGTAACAAAAGTGAAGAACCAGTTAGAGAGGACATTCACGAATAATATGAAGAGCTCGTGTAAACGCAGGAAACCTTGGGAGTAATAGACAGGGATTAGAAGAAAGGGGTAAACTGACAGTTGAGGTCTGATTGGTTAGAATATCAGTCGGCCAAACAGTGAGAAATTGAGATCCTAGATGGCATACTCATTTAAAAACAAAAGTGTTAGCTGCTATTGCTGTAAGCGAACTTGAGTAGTAAAACAATATATCTAAATTAGTTACTGGTTTTCAAACATAGTAGAATCTTAGTCCAGAAGCTTACAACCATGAAGACAAGCTTGTTTTGAAAAAAGAAAAACTTTAAGAAGAACTCTTAATTGCCAATACAACAACTGATCATGTTACCAAGACAACATGTAAATCAGAAGAAAGAAGAAAATAATTCATTCCGTGGGTACAGAAAGCAAATCATAATAGAAAACGAAGGGAATATTTTGCACCTTATTAGACTATCTAAATATGAGATTGTACTAAGGGAACCCTTGATAAAACACGAACAGTCCACTCAGACACAGTTGCCCAAAATACATTATAAGACGAAAAACATCGACACACCATGAGGGAATTATCCCAATAGGACGGAACTCAGTAGATGTGATGTACACGTATAGACAAGGAAATGATTACAATTTCAGAAAAATTGGGTGATTTATTCAAGAGAAAGAGCATCACAAATATGCAAGTGAATAATTTTTGGTCCGCCTCTGACCCTCATGCATGGCCGAGCGGTTCTAGGCTCTTCAGTCCGGAACTGCGCTGCTGCTACTGTCGCAGGTTCGAATCCTGCCTCCGGCATGGATGTGTGTGATGTCCTTAGGTTAGTTAGGTTTAAGTAGTTCTAGGTTCTAGGGGACTGATGACCACAGCAGTTAAGTCCCATAGTGCTCAGAGCCATTTGAACCATTTCGACCCTCATGCAAGCAGTTATTCGGCTTGATAGAGTTGTTGGATGTAATCCTGAGGGATATGGTGCCACACTGTGTCCTACTGGCGCTTTAGATCGTCAAAATCTTGTGCCATCAAGACATTTTTATGTTTCTAAGTTGTGCTAAATTTGAATGGTCGCCTGCCTCTACCATGGCTGTAGTGTAAAAAAGTCACCCGACTGTTCAGCTTATCGCGATGCCTCATGGTAACATTGCCAAGAGATTTCAGCAGTATGTTCCTGCGACGGTTTGCTGTTAATGAGCATAATGTGCTAGCACCTCACGAAGGCAGACCCAAAAAGCACTCATCAGACGGTGCCCTAGAATGATCGGTCTTCGCTATTTCCGACGGAGGTGAATCTAAGTTTCCACTGCTGGCTTTGCTGTTTATCCTCGGGGTCGTAGTGATATATGGAGCACTCATCCATAGAGATTAGGCGGCTAAAGAAGTCACATGGCTTGGTCTGACATAGCTGCTTCGGAAGGATGAATGGTGATGTATCTTTCCGTTGAAGATAACGTAATAAGAGACGAATCACAAGCTCTAAATTAATAGAGCTGTACGTGCTACCACAAAGGTTAACTAGGGTGCATTATCTGGACTTTCTCATTAATGCCCTGTGTAGCTGAATTGACAGCCTTTATATTTGTGTAATTTGTCATGTAACGTAAATTTCACGTACTTCTTTAATGTTCGTGTGGATGGCCTCACACATTTTATTGTTTAGAGTCAACTGGCACTTTTCATCCCACTGTTATTGTCTACATCATTTTGCTAATGGTACTGATCTTCTGATGACTTTACTAGACTGTAAACGACAGCATCTTCTGCATACAATCTAAAAGAGCTGTTCAGACTGTCTCCTTCATTGTTTATGTAGATTAGGAACAACAGAGGGCCTGTAAGACTTCCTTAGATAACACAAGATGTCACTTCTTTTTTACTCGACGACCTTCCATCATTTACTACGAACTTTGACCTTTCTGACAGGAAATCACGAATCCATTCGCTCAATTGCGACGATACTAAGTAGGCACACAATTTCATTAAAACCCGCTTGTGAGGAACAGTGTCCGAATCTGCAAATGTGGAATCAGTTTGAGATCCCATATCGACAGCACTCATTAGTTCGCGTAAATAAATATACGATTTTGTTTTGCAAAAACGATGTTGTCTGAATTCGTGGTGACTCTGTCTCAATAGTTTTCTTCGAGGACGGTCAAAGTGACTTAGTACACGTACACACCAACAGCGGATGTGTGAATGATTACCGTTACAATTTCCTGTGACTGGTACAACGGACACCAAAGAGCAATAACATCATTCGTGATCAGTTTTGTTACCAGGCCTCGTAAGGTACAGCACTGGAAGTGAACAGCGTCAGATGTCGAGTGGGTAACTGTGAAGGGTCTGCTTCATTAGCCGTGCAGCTAGCCCGGGTTCGACTCCCAGCCGGGTCGGAGATTTTCTTCATTGACGGACTAAGTGTTCTGTTGGCTTTATCATCATTTCATCATCACTGACACGAAAGTCGCCCGATATAGAATCAACTGCAAAGGCTCGCAACTCGGCGACCGAACTTCACCAGGTGGTGACTACTGGCCATCAATGCCATACGATCGTTTCATTTGGCTTCAGTGTGAAGGACATGGAGATGCCGCGTACGGGTGTGAGATCGTGTTGTCAGCACTTGGCAGAAATTGAAAAGGGCCTCACTGTAGCTTATTAATTGGCAGGCTGGTCCAGTCGCGCAGTATTCAGATGCATGGGGCATTCGAATGCGACAGCATGGGAGCGTGAGAGTAGTCATACTCATCAAAATTCTACACTCCTGGAAATTGAAATAAGAACACCGTGAATTCATTGTCCCAGGAAGGGGAAACTTTATTGACACATTCCTGGGGTCAGATACATCACATGATCACACTGACAGAACCACAGGCACATAGACACAGGCAACAGAGCATGCACAATGTCGGCACTAGTACAGTGTATATCCACCTTTCGCAGCAATGCAGGCTGCTATTCTCCCATGGAGACGATCGTAGAGATGCTGGATGTAGTCCTGTGGAACGGCTTGCCATGCCATTTCCACCTGGCGCCTCAGTTGGACCAGCGTTTGTGCTGGACGTGCAGACCGCGTGAGACGACGCTTCATCCAGTCCCAAACATGCTCAATGGGGGACAGATCCGGAGATCTTGCTGGCCAGGGTAGTTGACTTACACCTTCTAGAGCACGTTGGGTGGCACGGGACACATGCGGACGTGCATTGTCCTGTTGGAACAGCAAGTTCCCTTGCCGGTCTAGGAATGGTAGAACGAAGGGTTCGATGACGGTTTGGATGTACCGTGCACTATTCAGTGTCCCCTCGACGATCACCAGTGGTGTACGGCCAGTGTAGGAGATCGCTCCCCACACCATGATGCCGGGTGTTGGCCCTGTGTGCCTCGGTCGTGTGCAGTCCTGATTGTGGCGCTCACCTGCACGGCGCCAAACACGCATACGACCATCATTGGCACCAAGGCAGAAGCGACTCTCATCGCTGAAGACGACACGTCTCCATTCGTTCCTCCATTCACGCCTGTCGCGACACCACTGGAGGCGGGCTGCACGATGTTGGGGCGTGAGCGGAAGACGGCCTAACGGTGTGCGGGACCGTAGCCCAGCTTCATGGAGACGGTTGCGAATGGTCCTCGCCGATACCCCAGGAGCAACAGTGTCCCTAATTTGCTGGGAAGTGGCGGTGCGGTCCCCTACGGCACTGCGTAGGATCCTACGGTCTTGGCGTGCATCCGTGCGTCGCTGCGGTCCGGTCCCAGGTCGACGGGCACGTGCACCTTCCGCCGACCACTGGCGACAACATCGATGTACTGTGGAGGCCTCACGCCCCACGTGTTGAGCAATTCGGCGGTACGTCCACCCGGCCTCCCGCATGCCCACTATACGCCCTCGCTCAAAGTCCGTCAACTGCACATACGGTTCACGTCCACGCTGTCGCGGCATGCTACCAGTGTTAAAGACTGCGATGGAGCTCCGTATGCCACGGCAAACTGGCTGACACCGACGGCGGCGGTGCACAAATGCTGCGCAGCTAGCGCCATTCGACGGCCAACACCGCGGTTCCTGGTGTGTCCGCTGTGCCGTGCGTGTGATCATTGCTTGTACAGCCCTCTCGCAGTGTCCGGAGCAAGTATGGTGGGTCTGACACACCGGTGTCAATGTGTTCTTTTTTCCATTTCCAGGAGTGTAGTTGACCATGTCTGCCAATTACAAGAAAGTATCACAGTGTTGTGCACTAAGCATATCGTAAAACCTTCACAACCGTGCCTGCCTTCTATCAACAAGTGATATCTCCCTGAAACATTCTCCGTCATCCCGCAGCATGGTTGGAGACTAAAAGCAGATGGATAGGATATTATTGTTCCATGCGGAGATGGCCAGTAACACAACAACAAAAACGGGTGCATTTGGGGTGATGCAGTGACCGGGTAATACGGACTTTTGATTTGTGGCTTCGAATAGTCTTCAGCGATGAATTGCGGTTCAGCACTACCAAAGATGTTCAATGTTGGCGAATAAGGTACCGAACTGGGAAGAGGTCACATCCATCCAGTTTGTTGTAGAGGCACATTGTTGTTACTGCTGGCGTTACGGTGTGGGGAGCTTCTGGTAACGACTGAGGGAACTTTGACAGCACAAAGGTATGTCATGGACATTCAGCGCCCTTGTGTGTTACCTCTCATCCGACAGTATCGTGTGCGGGATCAGCTCGCACATTAACCCCATCCCAGTGGCAATAATCCAGGATTCATTGACTAGTAACATAAGCCAGCTTGCGTCAGAAGAAGATACAACAGCTTCATGACACCCTCCCCAACCGAATCACCGGATGCATCCAGATCAAACGTTGTGCAACGTCACACTGATGAATGGGCTCATACTGCCAAGATCTTGTAAATCTGACATGACTTTGTAATCATTGAAATAACATCACATACTCTCTCAACCAATGAAGTCTCATTACATTTCCTCGTCCCCTTCTGGGTGCCTCACTTTCTGTGTCAGGCAATTTACACATAATATACAGGGTGAGGAAAAATTCGCGCACCCGGACTTTTCGCACCGTGATTCCTCACATACAGTACAAAAATGTCTCTCACAAAATTTCTCCCTGCGCGTATTTCGGGCAGTACGAGGTGCATTCAAGTTCTAAGGCCTCCGATTTTTTTTTCTAATTAACTACTCACCCGAAATCGATGAAACTGGCGTTACTTCTCGACGTAATCGCCCTGCAGACGTACACATTTTTCACAACGCTGACGCCATGATTCCATGGCAGCGGCGAAGGCTTCTTTAGGAGTCTGTTTTGACCACTGGAAAATCGCTGAGGCAATAGCAGCACGGCTGGTGAACGTGCGGCGACGGAGAGTGTCTTTCATTGTTGGAAAAAGCCAAAAGTCACTAGGAGCCAGGTCAGGTGAGTAGGGAGCATGAGGAATCACTTCAAAGTTGTTATCACGAAGAAACTGTTGCGTAACGTTAGCTCGATGTGCGGGTGCGTTGTCTTGGTGAAACAGCACACGCGCAGCCCTTAACGGACGTTTTTGTTGCAGTTCAGGAAGGAATTTGTTCTTCAAAACATTTTCGTAGGATGCACCTTTTACCGTAGTGCCCTTTGGAACGCAATGGGTAAGGATTACGCCCTCGCTGTCCCAGAACATGGACACCAACATTTTTGCAGCACTGGCGGTTACCCAAAATTTTTTTGGTGGCGGTGAATCTGTGTGCTTCCATTGAGCTGACTGGCGCTTTGTTTCTGGATTGAAAAATGGCATCCACGTCTCATCCATTGTTACAACCGACGAAAAGAAAGTCCCATTCATGCTGTCGTTGCGCGTCAACATTGCTTGGCAACATGCCATACGGGCAGCCGTGTGGTCGTCCGTCAGCATTCGTGGCATCCACCTGGATGACACTTTTCGCATTTTCAGGTCGTCATGCAGGATTGTGTGCACAGAATCCACAGAAATGCCAACTCTGGAGGCGATCTGTTCAACAGTCATTCGGCGATCCCGCAAAACAATTCTCTCCACTTTCTCGATCATGTCGTCAGACCGGCTTGTGCGAGCCCAAGGTTGTTTCGGTTTGTTGTCACACGATGTTATGCCTTCATTAAACTGTCGCACCAACGAACGCACTTTCGACACATCCAGAACTCCATCACCACATGTCTCCTTCAACTGTCGATGAATTTCGATTGGTTTCACACCACGCAAATTCAGAAAACGAATGATTGCACGCTGTTCAAGTAAGGAAAACGTCGCCATTTTAAGTATTTAAAAAGTTCTCATTCTCGCCGCTGGCGGTAAAATTCCATCTGCCGTATGGTGCTTCCATCTCTGGGACGTATTGACAATGAACGTGGCCTCATTTTAACACAATGCGCATGTTTCTATCTCTTTCCAGTCAAGAGAAAAAAAATCGGAGGCCTTAGAACTTGAATGCACCTCGTAAATGGACTTCAGGATCGCCAATCAGGCAACATTGTAATCACGTGTACTGTTAACTATCTCTGTCAGCGGATAGTAATAGTGCTGTGCAGTTGACGCGGTAGTTAGAGTTTTGGGTTAGCAAAGCAGATCGAGGGTTCGATTCTGGGTCGTGGATTATTCGTTTTTATTTGCTAAAAGTAGTCTCTGTGGTACGGTCCTACAGCGATTACAGTAGGGCTTCTACAAAACATATGCAGTTACGTATTACGAACATACAAATCGTAATACAATCGTTTTCATTTGTCAGCTTTTAAAGAAACCTTTTGCGTGTCGTGGACGCAAATTGTTTCGCACCACTGCATCTACTAGATTCCAAACCTGTTTTGTGCGCACCTGCATCCTGTGGCGCCATCGATTAGTACCAACTATTATTCTTGCCACGTTCAGGTCCATTAACCCCGTTAGGACCATATGTCACCAGTAGGGCTAGCAACGTGCTTTGCAAATAATTTCGGTGGCTCCATTGGTGGGAAGGTATATAGAAAAGATTTGGGATCTAGTAGTTGCAGTTGCGCGAAACAATTCGCCTCCACGACGTACAAAAGGCTACTTTAAAATCTGACCAATGAAAACAATTGTACTTCCAGTTTTGTGTTCGTAGTACGTAACTGCAAATGTTTTGTGGAGGACGCACTGTAATCGCTGTATGACTGTTAAGACCAGATACCGTACCAAGCACATTACTTTTAGCAAATAGAGACAAAGAATATGCCTCGACTCGAATCGAACCATCGACTTCCTGTATGCCATCCAAAAACACTATCCGTTGCAGAGCAGTGCTCTGTTTGCTGACAGTAGTTACCGTACATGTGATTGCAGTGTTGCCAGATTCCCAATCTTTTACGTCCATTTACTGCCCGAAATACGTGCAGGACGAAATTTTGTAAGGGGCAGTTTTGTATTGCCAGTATGTGAGGAATCGCGCTGCGAAGTCCGAGGGCGCGAATTTTTCGTCATCCTGTATATGTGTGATATTCTTAAACGCATTTCGAAAGTGGCGAAGATTAGATGTTTAAATGAGCCTCTGAAATTGAATTCTTTGGGATAATGTCAAAAAGGCAGGCAAGGGAAGAAACTGATGGGGCCTTTTTGAAGAAAAAATGGCCAAGTAATGTGTTATCTCTTCCTGCAACTATCATTAAAATGCCATATAATACATAACAGAAGACTTTGCACATACAGTGCAATATGTAGTGTTGCTGGAAGACATATCGATGTTACTCATCTGTAAAGAGTCAGGCTATGCTAGAAATATTAGACTATCAAGAATTCTATCTTAGCTACAGGCTAATGTATCATCTGTAACACAGCGTCTTGAGCAAAATGCTATAAACAAATGAACATCTCTCTCCTACATCGATTGGTTTTCTTAGGACAATTAACGTTTGTTGAGTCATTCGGTAGTAATGACTATATTTTTAAAATAAGGAAATGTTTCCTTTAGCAAGTATTGCAACGTACTTGTTTTTAAATTGAAAGCTATAGGGAAAGTCAGGTCATATGCAATGTAACCCACAGCTGCACTTGCGTATTGGAAGTTTTGTTGCGATGGTGAGTAAGTTACCGTACGTGCAATAACATCAGCTGCCCTCACATGTCTGCTGGTTTGGGTAAGTGCAGATCGTGATGTGCACCGCACGCTTCAAAGCTAGTGACATGCAAGTTGCTTTTTCCCCTCCCAAGCTGTCCCGTCGCATGTCGCATCGACTTGTACAATGTCCCTGCTGAGCAATGCGTACAGAGGGGCATGGGCAGGAGCACGCATCTATGTATCGTGTTACTGAAGTAGCTACAACATTATACACTGTGTACATTATGCAAATAATAGTGTGGAACTATGTATGTTTAATGTGAACATTGTATTTATTACTTTCAATCGTATCACTTAGCTCGTATCACCCAATGAAAGGATTTTCACAGATATGATAAAGTTCTAAAGTCAAAGAGTAAACAGCTTCTTCAAAGAGTAAATATTTTTCTCTGTATCTTGTAATATTCTTCAAATCAATCAGTATCTTCTCCTAGGTACTTTCGAAACGAGCCAATGTTCTTTCTGAGTTCAAGCAACAGACAGAGCTACTTTCGCTTTTATGACAGTAGTACGGATAAAACTTCCAATTACGATATCCCTTTTTTTGGTGATGCGATTTTGATGCAATAAAGCCCTTATGGTGCCCCAAGCTAAGCATAAAATATCTGTGAAAACCCCATGAAAAAGGTTATCGTGTTCATACAGGCACATACGACTGGTTTGGATAAAATTTTAATCTCGAAATCGTTTTTTCTTTGCGATTCAAAAATGGTTCAAATGGCTCTGAGCACTATGGGACTTAACTTCTGAGGTCATCAGTCACCTAGAACTTAGAACTACTTAAACCTAACTAACCTAAGGACAGCACACACATCTATGCCCGAGGCAGTATTCGAACCTGCGACCGTAGCGGTCATGCGGTTCCAGACTGTAGCGCCTAGAACCGCACGGCCACCCCGGCCGGCTTTGCGATTCGATTTTGATAAAATACAGCCTATACGCTGCCACAAGCTGTGCTCAAGTCACCTTGAAAAGTCGTCTCGTGATTTTGGAGATCAGCGTGTTCAAACAGAGAAACATAGATACGACAATTTTAGATAAAACTTTAAATCACGAGACTTTTTTTCCGTGATCCGATTTTGAAGAAATTAAGCCTATCCGTTGTCCCAAGCTATGCTCATATTACCTCTGAAAACTACATAAATTTCCTCTAGTAGTCTGGAGATTAGCATGTTCAAACAGAGAAACAGGCAGATAGACGGGTTTGGATAAAACCTAAAATCACGATATGTTACTTAAGTGGTATGATTCTGATGAAATGAAGCCTGTACAGTAGCCCAAGTTATGCTCAAGTTATCTGCGAGAACCGCGTGAAATGTTGTCTAATAGTATTGAAGAAGCGTGTTCAAACAGACAGGCGCACACGACGGTTTTACAGTTTTATTGTTAGTATATAATAGATTAAAATAACCAAAAGGAAACAACAAGAATGGAACACCAAGAACGAAGTGCCCCAATTAGAAAAGATATAAAACACGGACGTAGTCTTTTGCCCCTTGTGTTCAATCCTGAAGAAGCAATGACGGAAATAACAGAAATGTTCAGGAACGAGATTAAAATTGACGGTGAGAGTATGCTGGGAAATAAAAGAACTGAAGCGTCGGCAAGACTCAGCGGAGCAGCGCCTCTGAGGAAGTCCAGCGCAGTCCTGGACGAAACGTAAGGAGCAGAAAAGTTCTTGGACCACGACCTCACATCCCGGAAAGTATATCAACAGCTCGTAAGTTTGCTTACAATGAATGCTTCACATAGAACCACGTTAAACCAAGTTTTTTGGTTACATTTGGACAAATTCCTGCTACCGCAACTTGCTATTGTCAGAAGTAGTTGTCGAGGTCCTTCCTTGTGCATTGCTACGATATGAAGACCTTTCCTGATATGCTGTCTATTTTAAACTTTTTTCTGCACGAAACTTTTTTTCTCGCAAACTCGACAATATAAAACAACTCCATCACATGTAAATGTTCCAGGATGGTCAATTATCCACGAAACGACGTTTCTTTTTCCGGGCGGCATGGTGCAAAACACGTTACACACTACACCTTCAACTGTATACAATTGAACAGAAAGCTAAACTGAAACAATAGATGTGCGACTGAAAGCTTGCGTAGTTTAATTGTTGCCGACGCGTACGGTACGACAGCGGAAGCGCGAGCGCAGGAACGTTGACTGTCTGCCTGTTCCTGTTCCTCTTCTGTAATGATTTCGCTAGGCAGTGGCCTCTAGGCTAGCGATTACACGCAGCTCTAGGTCGCGGTCAATCTGCGAGACATGCAAACTTGATCGAGCTAGAGACCGCCCGTCTAAATTATAAACATAGTGCGAAAATTTGCATCGTCACTAGTTTTTAGTTAAAATATGCAATAACCGGTGAAAAAGAGCCAAATATGCAAATAAATATGCAGCATGCAAATTCATATAATCAGGCCTCTAATAATAAGCAATAGAGTATACTGAGATGAAAGCTACGAGTATAAACGCGATTCGTATATGCTGTTATCCAACAAAAATTTTATACGTCTTTTTACCACCAAAGTAAGCTGGTGATGTGTCAGTTAAAACAATTATTAGGATCTGACTAAACCTATTGTTCAACGCCTCAGGAATAATTGCAGCGCAAAATCTGCGTAAGCGTTTAACTAGAGCATAGTCGTTTTGCCGGCTACACGGTGGTTCAGAGATAAGCGAACTAGTGCGCTTGAGGCATGACGCAATACGGTTCGCGTTACATACATAAACCGCCGGTACCAGCGGAAATGTTTGCAGCCTCCGCGGACTAGTCTAGCTAGTCACTCAGTTGTGGCAGGTCGTCAGTTCACGCAGCGATGGGCATCGAGAAATATGAGGGACGCGTCGCACTGGTTACTGGCGCCAGCGCAGGCATCGGTGCTGCCATAGTGCAGGTGCTGTTGAAGCATGGACTCACCGTCGTGGGAATGGCCAGGAGGGTCGAAAAAGTTAAGGTAAGGACTCTCCAGCACTGCAGTGTATTCGGGATAATTCATCTGTTATCAAGAAAGCATTTAAACGCGCAATACACTACGCTGAGGCCACTGCTAATTCATAGTAGGTAATAAGAAGATCCAAGGTTCTTCAGCAGCAACAGCAGCTGCAGTCTTTACATATCTCGTAAAAGGATTGGACGAACAGTGCTGTGATAGACAGTCGGGGTGTAATAAAGGCATGTAGCGAGTTCACAAAACGGAAGCATTCGGCCATGATGAACTTCGAGCAAGGGTACCGTATCTCTTTTCATAATCTTTGTTTGGTGCAGAGTGCAACTATCGATATTTTTGAAGTTTAGAGCGTGTCTTCTGTGCAGCACGACAGTTTCAGATCTTCATGTCATGTCGCGTACGAGCTATGCAGAATAGTAGTATCTATGATGTGAGTTTAGTGCACTGCGCATGTCACCAACATCAAACTAGCGTTGCTACGTGACTTTCATGAAACATTTGATGACTGGGTGTTGTGTGATGTCCTTAGGTTAGTTAGGTTTAAGTAGTTCTAAGTTCTAGGGGACTGATGACCATAGATGTTAAGTCCCATAGTGCACAGAGCCATTTGAACCAACACTATCACCTGTGCAGGTTGAAAACAGTGTGTTACACAAACGTATCACAAAAGCAGCGCTGAAAAGATATGATAACCGCATAGTCAAAATAGAAGCGCAAACGAAGCAACAATTACAGAAATTGCGAACAGAGTTGTTGCAAACTATTGAAGAGCGTAGTGAACAGGATCGAACAAGCACTGAGTCTGCAACCACATCCGTATCTGTAACAGCACCGGAAAAACAAGCAATTGGCTCAAATGGCTCTGAGAACTATGGGACTTAACATCTGTGGTCATCAGTCCCCTAGAACTTAGAACTACTTAAATCTAACTAACCTAAGGACATTACACACATCCATGCCCGAGGCAGGATTCGAACCTGCGACCGTAGCAGTCGCGCGGTTCCGGACTGAGCGCCTAGAACCGCTAGACCACCGCGGCCGGCAACAAGCAATTAACGAAGATATTACGCATTTGCGATTCCAATCACAGGCGGAAAATATACGTGAAATCAGACAGCCTGCACAGCAACAAACACGTTTCGAAATTCTTGATGAACAAACGGCACCACAAACACATGCAGAACCACAAATGTATGTTTCAAGACAGTTTGGATCGTGCAATGAAGCGGCAAGGTTAGCCAGACAAGATACCGAACCAATACCTGACAATGGAAAGCCAGGTCGCGAAGAGTACAGTGCAATGCATTCAGCTACACGTTCACAACCGATGGAAGAAAATTATTGCGTACCACTCCAACGATACTACGAAAAAGCACGCGAAAGTTACAGTGGACAATATCCAATGGATCTACCACAACCGGAAAGAAATACGGGAGAAATGATCAGAAACAAAAGTGGCGAAGAATCGCGAATTTCATATGGAACTATGACGAAGTACGACAACGATCATTTCCTCACAGACAGAAAATTTCATCACTTTCGAGAAGGAAACTCATTACATCCACGAACTTTTATTGATCAATTCCGAGTAGGATTACCAGAACACTGGACGCTAGCACACAAATTAGACTTAATATGTGCACACATGTCAGGAACAGTCGCAGGAACCATGCAGAATGTTGCAGCGACATGCCGATCGTACGATGATTTCAGAGAGAAGTTTCTCTCACGATATTGGTCCAGCGAAGCACAGAACAGAGTGAAGTACGAATTATTACAGAACCCATATTTTGAAAATTCAGGACAGAAGAGTCCCGTGAAATTTTTCGAATTAATGGCAAAAAAAAAAATCAATGCTTAGATGTACCATACAGTGAGGGAGAGTTGATTAAATTATGCGCGATGAAGTTACCATTGAAATACCAGCAATCATTAGTAGGTCGCGGAGGCAATGACGTCGAAGCATTTAAAGGTATTCTAAGGGAACTAGAGTTCATATTTTCGGAAGATGACGCAAGAAAAAGACGAAGCGCACGTGAAAACGAAAGCAAAAAGCAATGGAATCCACAAGACACAGTACGAAGAAACAATAATTACGAACCACGTGATAACTTCGCACCAAGAAACGACAATAAATTTCAACAAAGAACCGGTTATGGATTTAGAAGAGAATATAGCAATAACTATAATTCACCCAGGAACGGCAACAATTATTACAGAGGGAATAACGACAACCGGAACGGGTACTGGAGAACCAATAGACCGACAAATTATCAACAAAGAAACCAATATCAACAAGCGGAGCAAGAAAAGAGAATACAGATAGAAGAGGTGGAGGTAAGACCACCAAACCCCGAAAAACGTTCGAATTGACAGCTAAGCGCCCATGCCAAAGGGAATGACGAACCGACCCAGGACAATTGTAGCACCTTGAACAGAAAAGTAAGCACCTTATCACGAGAAGAGAAGAAGGAAGAAACAAATCCGCAGGGACCAGATGAAAACGAAGACGGGAAAATAATAATATCGTGTTGGGACGAAATTAATTGGGAGAATACTGACGAGGAAGATGAATTACCAGAGGCATGCACAACGAATGTAGGAGGGAAGGACGAAGTAATGAGTATTGCAGAGCTATTTGAGATGGAAACCAGGGAAAGCGAATTCAATGAGGATAATGCGCAGTCGACAGAAGTTGAAAATAAGTTACTAGTGGGCGCACAACCCAATCTAAATAATGAAGGAAGTTATGAACCGATAATTAGAGCATTTAAATGCGATTATGTGGAAGTAGCGACGAAGAAGGGGAAGATAGACGAGGATGAGGAAAAAGTAGAGGATGTTAAAGAAAGCGGAAATGAAGGAAGAAATAGAGAAGAGGAAATAAAAGAGAGAGAAGTAGCAGTCGAAGCTTATCCTACAGAAAGTTCGAATTCACAGGGGAAAGTCCTGAAAAGACTCATGTATGATTCAGTGGAGGATTCGTTGATGCAAGAAGAAGAAGATCAGAACCAACCCTTTAAAATTCAACCAATTATGAAGGCCATGGTAAAACATATCCCAGTCAATATTGTAATTGGTAGCGGAAGTGAACTGACTGCGATCTCAGAAAATTTATTCATGTAGTGTAATGCCAATGAGGAATTGCCAGCTCTGAAAACACGTAAGATTAAAGTAAGAGGTCCTATTAGAAACATTGCTGCGGAAGTTACGAGACAAACAAGGTTAACTCTTTCGTGCCAATGTCAAAAGATCGAAGCCAACTTCGTCATTATACCTAAACTAACTGTAGATTTGATTATAGGTGCAGATTTTTAAAATGAGAGACGAGCGGCAATAGATATGGGGAAAGGTAGCGTAACATTCGGGAATGTCACACTTCTCTTTGAGAAAAAGCTAAAATTAGAAGAAATACCAGTTATAAACAAACAAGAATGACGCGAGATAAAGAGGATGAAGAATTAGCTTGGTATGCACAAAAGGGGGAATCGCCTCAACTCATGTTAGAAGTCCATAAAGAAATCGACGAAAAATTGCAAGAAGTTCAAGGTATTTCGGAACACAGTAAAAGAGAATTAGAGGGCATTTTACGAGATAAAGCAGAGGTATTTTTACCTAAGACTGGCAGTGTTAAACACTTTCAGTACAAGTTTGAAGTAAAACAGCACAAACCATGTAGAGTGCCACCCTATACAATCCCATTAAGCTACAGGAATAAAGTATTCCAGGAGATATCTAAAATGTTAGACGATGATATTATTGAACCAGCTACCTCCACATATAATAGCCCGCTCCATATTGTACAAAAACGAGATGGGAGCATTAGGTAGTGCTTGATTCCAGACAGATCAACACAATCATAATCACTGAGACAGATCGCCCAGAAAAATTAGAGGAATTGATACAAAACTTCCACGGTGCTAAGATATTTTCATCAATTGATTTACAGAGTAGTTTCTGGCAAATAGAATTGACCCCAGAATGTAGAAAATTTACAGCATTTATCGTATTCGGTACATGTTACCAGTTTAAACGATTGCCATTTGGTTTAAACATATCATCAGCAGCGTTTGTTAGGGATTTAACACTATACTCAGTCCTGAAATTTTACAAAAAATTACTTGTTATGTTGATCATGTGATTATAGCAGAACCCTCTTGGGAACATCACAACGACACATTAAATCAGTTTTTACAGATCATGAAAGAGCATGGGGTCACAGTAAATATAACAAAATCCAAATCTGGAAGACGAGACGTCAAATGTCTAGGACACATAATTTCAGAGAAAGGGGTAATGCGCGACCCAGAAAAACTAATGGCAATCAAAGAATTCTGTACTCCATATAATCAGAAAACTCACAGAGAATTTCTAGGTCTCACCGGATTCGATAAAAAATTTATTTGGATCGACTCTCTCGCAACACCACGCCTATGTGCATTGACTGGAAAAAACACGCCATGGGTGTGGGATCAACAAGCCAATGAAGAATTTTTAAAAGTGAAAAACGCAGTAACAACAGCACCGATTTTAGCACATCCTGATCTAACACAAAATTTTTGTATGGCCACTGATAGCGCGAAAACAGGTTTAGGAGTTGTTTTATTCCAAGAATACGAACAGGCAGGGCTAAAATCATATAGAACAATTGCATTTGCCAGTCGGGTACTCACAAAAAGCGAGAAAAACTATTCAGTCACGGAGCTGGAAGCATTGGCCATTGTATGGGGCTTCCAACGTTTTCGATACTTCCTATTCGGAAGAAAAACAAATGTATACACTGACCACAAAGCATTAGAATTTCTGTTATCCGCCAAACTAACTCATGGGAGGTTAGCCAGATGGATGTTAATACTTCAAGAATTTGACTTCACTATTACACACATACCAGGACCAGCGAATGTATTAGCAGATGCTTTATCACGATGTCCACAGGGTGCATCCAATAACATAGGTTTGGAAGCAGCAGAAGACCAGTTTACAAGTACCTTTCGAAAACTACATTACGACAGCACTGAAAAACATAGGCAAAGAACAGGACAAGGATCCCGAAATACTAGGAATGAAACACAAGTGGAGAAGTAAGGATTTTCCAGACATTCGACAGCACTATCTCGTAAAAAACAATGTTTTGTTTTTTAGACGAAATGTTGCAACAAATGAATGGTTAATTTGTATCCCAGATGAACTAATTAATAAGTACATATGGTATACACATTTAAGTAATGCCCACTTTGGACCAAAGAAATGCTTTTTAAAAATAATACAAACAAGCCATTTTCCTAAAATGGAAAGACGAATTAGAATAGTATTAGTCAAATGCAAAAAATGTATGAGGGCTAAACACGTCACTTTCCAAACCAAACCACCTATGTTTCCAATAATCCCTAAAAAATCAAAACAAATAACTGCAACAGATTTGATGGGGCCCCTCCCACACACAGAAAATGGGTATATTTTCATATTTGTCGTTTTGGAACTTACTTCCAAATATGTTACCTTGACACCATTAAAACAGGCAACAGGTCTTAGTATAAGTAAAGCATTTAGACAAGATTTTGTCAGACAAGTAGGTCGAGTGGAACGAATAATTTCGGCTAATGGCACACAATACAAATCAGTGCAATGGCAGAACACGTTAAAACAACACAAAATAAAACCCATCTACATATCTAAGTACAAACCCAGCGTAAATCCAGCATAACGATCTATGAAAGACATAGGCACTTTATGCCATTTATATACAGGAAAAAGACACAACACTTGGGATATATACCTTAAAGATTTTCAAGAAGTAATATGTGAAATGCGACATAGCACTACACTATTACCTCCAGTTACTGTACTTAAAAATATTGAACCCCCAAACATAACCAGAGAAAATGTTAGATTTCCTATTGTACCACATAGACAGCACAAACAAGTCATAGCAACAGCACTCTCCAACATCAGAAAGGCAGCCATTAAAAAGAAAGAGGAGATACAACAGCAATTAAAAGAACATTCTCAGTAGGCCAGAAAGCATTTGTAAAAACACACCATCTCTCCAGCAAACAGAAACACAAAATACATAAGTTTTACGCTGCATACAAAGGACCTGTCATAATTAGCTGAATTGCTCATGATAATGCTGTGGAACTAATGAACACAAAAACAGGCAAAACGTTAGGACTTCACCATGCGAGCCATATCAAAAAGTTTGAAGATTAATTTTATTACTGGTAAATAATTAGCACAATATTTCAAGTTTATTTTGCAGATAAGATCGTCAGGAGAAAGAAGAATGAAGAGAGAGGAAGGTGGGAAAAAGAAAGTAGTTTCAATAATAACAAAAACAAAAATAACACCAATAGTACCATAGATTAAGGTGAAGGGGTAAAACGTAGATAGTCTAACAGCATGAAATACTAAAATTCTATACACCACGACACTACACAAAAATAAAAAACGAATTTGAGGATTCTTGTAGAAGTTAAGACTCAAAATATCTTAGAATTGTAACATGGAAAGGGCGCCAAAATTTGTGAAGCTTTTTAAGAAGGCGTAAAACAATGTAGGTACTAGACATATGTTAGATGATTATAAGTAAAACTTTTTGTAAGAACCATTGTAAAAACTCCAGCAAAGACCAGATGCAAAGATGCAACGACCCACAAGTTGCAACGTGAGAAGTATCAAGAAAGAAAAGGACGTAAGTAGCAAGACACGATTCCTACAAGGCAGAAGCATCGAGAGAAGGGAAAGGACAGCAAGACCAACAGAGGGCTCTTGTAGCCGAAGTGGACAGTAGATCTGCTGGGACAGAACATGGAACCACAGAGTAGTGGAACCCTGCTGGGACAGAACACGGAACTCCAAGAGGGTCTTGGAATGCCCCGACTCAGCGGAGTGAGCAAAAAACAGCCCGACGGGAAGACCACTTGGGCAAGCCACCACTGTCAAAAAAATATGTGTAAAAGTCACACTACTGCTATTAAACAGCACGCTGATGCACGAAACTGAAGAAAACTTCCACAAAGTAAAAATGACACGCCCAAACAAGTTATCAAACTGTTACTAAGAGGAGAACTTCAAAGCCACTAGTTGTCAATAAATATTTCCATATCCTGCCCAGAGAAGAACCAAGAAGCAAGTAAGAAGCAGAGAAAAAGCAGGAAGAACATAAGTTGAAGATTCGCAAGATTGAGACCAGGAAAGAAGGTGGGTGAAGAATAGACGACATACCTTCCCAAATCCATATCCTATTGTAAATTAGTCGTCTGCGAAGTATTACAACGAAAAACGACCGCTTTCAGCGACACATAACGATGACTTTCACGCATACAAAGCCAGTAAACCACGAGATTCTGCACTCACAGCTCCATTCCATTATGGGACCTCCACAACAGCAACACACACTTGCAAAGCCAACAAGGAACGATGAACGAAGCTGTACATCAAATACTAGCCCACATCCATCTCGCTCAAGTCCATCACCTTTGTGCAAAAACATTCGCCAACCTCATGCTTAAACATTCATAGGATTGTGTGAATGTGTGAAATCAAATTATGTGATGTAGGAATTGTGGAAAAGAAACATGTGAAAAACTAAATAAGTTAAGCACACCAGACAGCTATTAAACTACAAAATAACAGTCACTGACTATGGACTTAAGTAAAAAATAGACTATCGATTAAAATAAGTCATTAGTTCTGAAATGGACAGTATATAAAGAACAAAAGTAAGGCATAATAAACACTAAAACTATATGCCACTTATTTTCTCCTCATAAAAATAAAAGAATAACTATATTTTACTTATTTTCTCCTTATAAAAACAAAGAATAAAAAATTATCTTGTTGGATATTTTCCCTTTTTTTTAACATTTGTACCATTTGTTAAGATAATATCTCTATACTTGTGAATGTATATTTCTTCGTCAAAGCAATTCTTGGAAATAATTCTTTTTATTAGTTAGTGTAACAATGTTGAAATGAGTGTTTAGAAACAAAAACATTTTACTTGTACATGATATTTAGAAAATGTGTTAGGAATAGATTTTACTTAAGTACTACATTTATAAAAAAAAAATTTCTAAGAAAGTCGATGTGAAAGACTCCTCACTTTCGATAACAAACTTCTTAAAAAACAAACTTCACACTTAAATAAAGAAAGAAAATAATTAAAAATTAATAATAATAGCATAAAAATATTCTTCTCTTGTCAATATAAACATATTTTTGAGAATAATGTGGAAGAATATAAAAATATAAATTAGTAATACAAACTAGCATAGAACCGGAATAACGTGGCTGAACAGTAGGCAACAAAATTTAGATAAAGGAATAATTTTTGACTGACTTAGACAATGATTCAATCATTGCCTAACTTCAGTGCAAAAATTAAGTTGGAAGGGTGGTGATATGTAAGGTGTCAGGCAAATCCAACACCTTCCATGAAAACCCTGACATGATAAGCAAATCTAGTAGTATGTCACATAGCTCTGAATAAATCGTGACATTAAATTAACCATAGTAATATGAGTAACGAGTGAGCAATTGGAATACCACAGACTAACACAAGAATGCCTAAATGCATGTCATACCTTCCCACCGTGAGACAGACGCAGTTCCGAGGGGAGAAACGAGAACAGAAGCTGAGAGCAGAAACGTGTTAAGCTAGAAGGCCCTACGATAAGGGCCGGACACCCACGGCGCCAGCTAACCACCAGGACCACCCCCCAGGCCATGTTAAAAGCTAGAGCCCTCCAGAAGAACATTATAGATCTTACGATAACACTAAAAGGGCCACACCAGCTGCAAGTTTTAGCATGAGACTTTTCGCGTCTCTGTTACGTTGCAAACTTTAAAAACATTGCCCCACCACGAAAAGTATAACGTTTCTCATTGGATGGACAGAATTTTTGTAGGCGGAGCTTAAGGTTAACATTGAGACCCTGATTGGTCAGATGAAAACACAGCCAGATAGTTTTTTTTAAAACCAACTTCGGTAAATTGTAGTAAGGAGAAGTTAGGAAGGAGCTGCTACCGAGACGGCAAGCTGTATGGAGCTGCGCCGGCCGCCGCCCCCTGACGAACACTGACAAGGTAATGAACGCACGCGATGCCGCATTTTTGAGTGCATAAGGCTTCACTCAGAACTGCAGAAGTCTCATCTGTTACATCCCCTTTTTACGTAATACTAGTGTCGATCGTCAATTGAAGCTCATGGTATTCACATTTGCTACGTAAGTTAAAATGTGGAACGCGATGATTTTTCTGTTATATAATTATTGAGAAGGCACATCAGCCACTGTAATTTACGACAAGTTAGATAAGTAATTAAAGATAATTGAGGGTCACTGTAGACCATTTTGATAGTTTTCTCTTTTGTGAAACTTAATTTAAACCTAGATTATAGATATTATATGGCATAGGTTATCCTTCGATCCATTGTAGAACTTGGAAACCCATTCAGGGAATATTCGTTCACATTTTTGTTGAACGCAGTTGGTTTTTATCATCCTGTATTAAAACATATCCTTTTATCAATAGTGCAATTTATAAACAATGTTTTGTGAGTAGAATAAAATTTCCAATGGTAAACTTAACTGCTTTTTCGACGTTATTTACTAAAAATAGGAAAGCCTTGAACCCCTTCCACTAAATTTAGTCAGTATTAAGATTCTTTTACAGGGAGTGCAGTGGAGCTGACACTGAAATCATTAAGTATTTGGTTATATCATCGCTAGTCTCACTGAACTCTTCTGACCTCTACATGTCATGTATGGTCTGGCGTCTCCTTACCAGCATCAGGTCCCAGGTTCAAACTAGTCAATTCCATAGAAAACACGCACAGAGCGTCGTTTCGCGAAAGTGGTAGGGAGACACGACATATAACAACAGACACCACGCAGAATGTTAGATCGCCAATCAGTCAACTACTTATAGGCATAAGGTATATCTGTAAGCGCCCTGCGTATATCATTCAAAAATGGTTCAAATGGCTCTGAGCACTATGGGACTCAACTGCTGTGGTCATAAGTCCCCTAGAACTTAGAACTACTTAAACCTAACTAACCTAAGGACAGCACACAACACCCAGCCATCACGAGGCAGAGAAAATCCCTGACCCCGCCGGGAATCGAATCCGGGAACCCGGGCGTGGGAAGCGAGAACGCTACCGCACGACCATGAGATGCGGGCGCGTATATCATTCCATAGTTAATACAGACATATATGGTCGAAACGTATCATGGACTTTCTATATGCCATTGACGTGCATCTTAATAAAGTGTATTTGATATTTCAAATGGACGTGGCCTAAGGCTTCATAGAGAGGAAAGCATGGGCGTCTCGTGTCGTAATGACAGGTGTTACAGCTGAAATACGGTAATTTTTCGTTTGCTTTAGGACAAGCTGTCATGGATACCAGTGCTTTTTCAATGTTGCACTGCACATCATTTTGTTACGGAGTCTTTGTTTTAATAAATTATGCTGTGGCGGCGTTGCGAAACTGCCACATAATACGTCAAAGTGGCAGTGCCCCGATTAGTTGGATTTGGAGCTGTGGCGTGCGGAAAATTAATCTCACATACACACTTTAGGACGAAAACCTTCCGTTTCACTTTACAGGATAATCTTTGTAACATTTCTTTGCTCATAGGGAAACTTAATTACGAGGGTAGGAACTTTAATAGTGGCAACTATTTATTTACAGCTCATACAAAATAGATATGTGTTTCAAAGTTTTACTGTTCTTCGAAGTTGTCACCAGCATTGCGTATAACCCGCTGCCAGCGACGTGGAAGTCGTAGGATGCTCTTAGCAGTGCCAGTTGTGTCGACAGTTCGAGCGGCGCGGTGTTTTGCCCGACGAATTTGTAGCAGTTCTGAAGCGAATACCGTGTAGTGTTTCCTTCAGTTTAGAAATCGAGTTGAGCTTACGAGGGCTTAAGTCAGGGGAGTGCAGTAGGAGGTATAGCACTTAGCAGCCCCATCAGTCAAACAAATCAATAACAGCTTGCACTGTACGTGCTTGAGCATTGTCCTGCAAAATGATGGTCATGTCCTGCAGAAAGTGTGATCACTTCTGTCTCTAAGCTAGTCGTAGGTTGTGTTCCAAAAATGAACAGCATAGAAGACAGTAGGCTGTGTTCCAAAAATGAACAGCTTAGAAGACAGAAGTGATGACACTTTCTACAGGACCTGACCATAATTTTGCAGGACAATGCTCAAGCACGTACAGTGCAAGCTGTTACTGCTTTGTTTGACTGATGCGGCTGCTAAGTGCTATTCCACCTACTGCACTCCCCTGACTTAAGCCCTCGGAAGTTCAACTCGATTTCTAAACCGAAGGAAACACTTCACGGCATTCACTTCAGAACTGCTACGTCGGCAATAGACCGCGCCGCTCCAGCTGTCAACACTGGCACTGCTAAGAGTGTGCTACGACTTCCATATCGCTGGCAACGGGTTACTACTCTGAAAGTCATAAAACTTTGAAACACGTATCTATTTTGTACGAGCTGTAAACAAACATTTGCCACTATTAAAGTTCCAACCCTCGTATTAATCACACATAATCGTTGTTCACGTCATAGTTCCTAATAGTAGACTTTCCTATTGTGTCTTATTTAAAATACGAGTAATGGCTTGGAGATGTGTGATTCAGAGGAAATGACTTAGACTGTCAGACACACATCTTATCTGCGTGGGACCACTGCTCGAAAACACGTGACTTACATAGATGATAAAGAAGATAGATCTCTGAAAGGTCACTTTTCATCGTTCGACGTATTTCAATTTGCATTCCTAGCAGCAACAGTTACTCACAATTGCCGTCATCAACAAAAAGCATTTTGAATCTGGGCAAATACGTATAATCTGAAACATTCAACATTAGCTCAAATTACAACCAAGCAATATTACACGAAAGTCACGCACCAATCCCAATTTGATGTTGGAGACATGAGCAGTACACACCTCCTCTGATTTGCTCGCCCACGAGAATATGTGGACATGTAAAATAAGCGTACTTCAACTACGGCTTCTTTCAAATTGTCGATATTTACACTCTGCACCGAAGATTATCAAATATTGTACTGAATAATGTTTGCATTTCATCTACTCGCTATGTGCATCTATCACACTTCAACTATTTGTCCCAATACTGTTATGAAATTACTACACTCTGCTCCTGATATTACTGTTAACGAACCAAAGTATCTTCTTACTAAATATTATGAATTAGCAGTGGCCTCAGCACAGTGCCTTGAGCATTTGAATGCTACGTTGATAACAAATAGCCGGCCTGAGTGGCCGAGCGGTTCTAGGCGCTACAGTCTGGAACCGCGCGACCGCTACGGTCGCAGGTTCGAATCCTGCCTCGGGCATGGATGTGTGTGATGTCCTTAGGTTAGTTAGGTTTAAGTAGTTCTGAGTTCCAGGGGACTGATGACCTCAGCAGTTAAGTCCCATAGTGCTCAGAGCCATTTGAACCATTTTTTTGATAACAAATGTGTTGTCCCGAATGTACTGCAGTGGTGAAGTGCCCTTACCTTAATCTTTTCGACCCTCCTGGCCATTCCCACGACGGTGAGTCCATGTTTCAGCAGCGCCTGCGCTATGGCAGAACCGATGCCCCCGCTGGCGCCAGTAACCAGTGCGACGCGTCCTTTGTATTTCTCGATGCCCATCGCTGTATGAACTGGGTTACTGGCTCGGCTGTGGGACTAGCTAGACGAGTCCACGGAGACTGCGAACATTCCTGCCGGTACCGGTGATCTGCCGATGTAACGATAAGGGTATTGCGTCATATGTCAAAGCCATGGGCCCGGTTGTCTCAGAAGCTCTGTCTATCTACCGGCGAATTATCAGAGTAACCATAAGCGATAAGCGTGTTACGTCTTGCGTCAGGATGAATGGTCCTTCTATCTCTGGAGCTGTGTGTAGGTGGCAAAACGGTCCTGGACTATGAAAACTCAAACAGATAGCAGTGCAGTTATTCCTGTGTCAGCCGAATTTCTTTTTCCATGTCGTTGCACAGTAGTTACACGACTTGGTATTTGACATACGTGACATACCATTTTTATAAGAGGTGAAGCCCCTCCACGCCCACACCTGCATGATGGCCAACTCAAAAGGTCTATTGCTATCTCTGCATAAGGGTTACTTTTCACTAGAGTGAGGTCTCGCGGGATGTGGGTACTGCGGTGTTTGCTTACTTCTGGTTAAGGTTAACCATTAATACGCGCTCATCTGGAGATAGATTGGGTCGAAGTCGGACGAAGGGTAGCGGTTTGAAGGGCAGAGGAAGAAAAGTGTCAAGGCAAGAGCCAAGTGGGAAAAAAAAGTCTGTGATAGTAAGGTCGGGTGGTAAGAGCAGTAGCGGGTGTCTTGCTTTCTGCGATAGGTCAGGCAAGGGTAGGCCTTGTTAATAGTGGGTATCATGCATGTCAGTACCTTTGACGTTATGCGGTGCTGTAGTTCAGTGGTTGTCACTGGGTGCCGGTGTTGATCTCTCGATCAACGTCAACATACCTGCAACAGTTAGTTTATCGTCGTTTTTGTGTCCGTTAGGTCATATATCAGATGCACAGTGTAGGGTGATGTTGGCGATTTCTTTGTGCGTCAGTGGGCGAGCTCTTCGGTGTCCCTGGTGTGGCCTGTTGGTCGGCTCTAATACACTACTGGCCATTAAAATTGCTACACCAAGAAGAAATCCAGATGACAAACGGGTATTCATTGCACACATATATTATAATAGAACTGACATGTGATTACATTTTCACTCAATTTGGGTGCATAGATCCTGAGAAATCACTACCCAGAACAACCACCTCTGGCCGTAATAATGGCACTGATACGCTTGGGCATTGAGTCAAACAGAGCTTGGATGGCGTGTACAGGTACAGCTGCCCATGCAGCTTCAACACGATACCACAGTTCATCAAGAGTAGTTGCTCGTCCACCAGACGTTTTCAATTGGTGAGAGATCTGGAGAATGTGGTGGCCAGGGCAGCAGTCGAACATTTTCTGTGTCCAGAAAGGCCCGTACAGCTCCTGCAACATGCGGTCGTGCATTACCCTGCTGAAATGTAGGGTTTTGCAGAGAGAGAATGAAGGGTAGAGCCACGGGTTGTAACACATATGAAATGTAACGTCCACTGTTCAAAGTGCCGTCAATGCGAACAAGAGGTGACCGAGACGTGTAACCAATGGCACCCCATACCATTACGCCGGGTGATACGCCAGTATCTCGATGACGAATACACGCTTCCAATGTGCGTTCACCGCGATGTCGCCAAACGCGGATGCGACCACCATGATGCTTTAAACAGAACCTGGATTAATCCGAAAAAATGACGTTTTGCCATTCTTGCACCCAGGTTCGTCGTTGAGTACACCATCGCAGGCGCTCTTGTCTGTGATGCAGCATCAAGGGTAACCGCAGCCATGGTCTCAGAGCTGATAGTCCATGCTGCTACAAACGTCATCGAACTGTTCGTGCAGATGGTTGTTGTCTTGCAAACGTCCCCATCTGTTGACTCAGGGATCTAGACGTGGCTGCGCGATCCGTTACAGCGGATAAGATACCCTGTCGACTGCTAGTGATACGAGGCCGTTGGGATCCTGAACCCACCGATTCCACATTCTGCTAACTGACATTGGATCTCGACCAACGCGAGCAGCAATGTCGCGATACGATAAACCGCAATCGCGATAAGCTACAATCCGACCTTTATCAAAGTCGGAAACGTGATGGCACGCATCTCTCGCCCTTACACGAGGCATCACAACAAAGTTTCACCAGGCAACGCCGGTCAACTGCTGTTTGTGCATGAGAAATCGGTTGCAAACTTTCCTCTTGTCTGCACGTTGTAGGTGTCGCCACCGGCGCCAACCTTGTGTGAATGCTCTGATAAGCTATTTATTTGTATATCACAGCATCTTCTTCCTGTCGGTTAAATTTCGCGTCTGTAGCACGTCATCTTCGTTGTGTTGCTATTTTAATGGCCAGTGGTGTAGCAGCTGGTATATCCAGTCAACGTTGCTGATAAGGAGGGGCTTGCCGACGTTTGTCGCTTGTTGGTGTATGTTAGCTTACTATAGGTGGTTATGCCTTGGCTTGTAGTGTCTCTGACCGCTTATGCTACCACCTACGGTTGTGACCGTAGTTTCCCAGAGTAAGGAAGAAAGGATTGTATAGTCGCGTGGTTTGTTTTCTGAATACTTCCTTGAGGGTTTCAAGGCGGTATTCTTTGTGAAGGTCCAAGGTGCGCGTGTAGCGTGGAGCGTTGCTAATGATTCGTAGCGCTTTGGTCTGTATGATCTACAGGCGGCGCAGCCATGTAGGAGCTGCATATCCCCAGACGGGAGCTGCGTACGTCACCAGCGGTCTAATCAGTGTCATGTATATGGACGTCGACACCCTCCTATTCAGTGGGCTTTACCTGTTGAGCATTGGGTAGAGTTGTTTGAGCCTCGCGTGCGTACTGTTGGCAACTTATTCGATGTGGTCCCCCCACGTAAGTTTCCGGCCCAGCCAGACACCAAGATATCTGACTTTCTCTCGGAAACATATTGGGCGTGTATGTAGCGTTATCTGTCTGCCGTGTTGATGTTTGCGCAGTATTTTCGGTCTGCGTGGAAACAGAACTGCTTCGCACTTGTCGACGTCTACTTTAATACACCATCGTTCCAACCAAGGCTCGGCAGTTCTGAGTGCCGTCTGTATTCGTGAATAAATGTTCGATGGTTTCCAATCTTGCGCAAGGATGGCTGTGTCATCCGCGTAGATAGCTAACGTCGCGTTTTGTGTTGCTGTGAAGTCGTTAATGTAGAGGTTGAACAAGATGGGCTCTAAGATGCTTCCCTGGAGTACTCCAGCTTGGATACCAAGTTGTGTTGAATGTTTGTCCTGCACATCACATAATGTGACATACCACTGGGTTACTTGGGTTATAAGATGTGCAAAGGTTTCTCATAAGTAACGAAATGTACGAGGGGTGTTCAATAAGTATTTAACACTTTTTTCCTAGGCCAATTTCGGTTGAAAAATACGTTATTCGTTGTGCGACATCGTGGAATATCGTCGCTTCAGACCGTATAGTTTCATGAAGTTCCGACTGGTGGCGACGCTATACCTAGCTTCCAAAATGGCGTCTGTAATGGAGGTGAATTCCCAGCAGAGAACTGATATCCTTAGGCGGAAAACAAGAACATCGCAGATGTTCATAGGCGCTTGCAGAATGTCTACAGAGACTTGGCAGTGAACAAAAGCACGGTGAGCCGGTGGGCGAGGCGTCTGTCATCATCGCAACAACGTCGCGTAAACCTGCCCTATCTTCCGTGTGCCTTCCGGCCGCACACTCGTGCTATGATGGGATGTGCGGACATCCTCATTCGAGGCCAACGACGTATCACAATAAAATACCTCGCTGCTCAACTGGACGCCTATATTGGTAATACTGACACACTCGTCCACCTCTTGGGGTACTCAAAGCTGTGTGCCCGCTAGGCTCCTCGCAGCCTAACAGAAGACCATAAAGACCAACGAAGGACCATCTGTGCGGAATTGCTTGCGCGTTACGAGGCCGATCGTGACAGTTTATGTCCAGTATCGACACAGGCGATGAAACATGAGTTCATCACTCCGAATCAGGAACAAAACGACAGACCGTGCAGTGGCGGCACATCACCTCTCCTCCGAAGAAAAAGTTCAAAGCCAGACCCTCAGGAAGTAGAGGTATGGCGACGGTCTTCTGGAAGTATTAAGGGATTATTCTGTTTGGTGTCCATCCTCATGGTGCAATGATCAAATCGGAAGTGTACTGTGCTACCCACAGGAAATTGCAGAAAAGGCTTCAGCGTGTTCATCGGCACAACAATGCAAACTAACTCCTTCTCTATGACAACGCAAGGCCACATACAAGTATGCGCACCTGAGAGGAGCTCACAGAACTTCATCGGGCTGTTCTTCCTTTCGAACCCTACAGCCCGGATATCTGCAGCTTCCGACTTCCATCTGTTTGGGTCAATGAAGGACGCACACCAGGAGAAGCAGTAAGTGGACGATGGGGAGGTTGTTGATGCAGCAGGGCATTGGCTCCGACGTCAACGAGTAGAGTGGTACCACAGGGGTATGCAGCCATCCTAGCAAGGTAACGTAAGGCAGTCACTCTGAACGGAGATAATGTTGAAAATTTGGGTTTTCTAGCCAAAAGGGTGGGCAAAAATATGGTGTGTTGGAATCCTGAATGAAACTAATCTGCTTTCAGAAAGAAAAGCGTTGCATTACTTATTGAACTGGCCTCATATTAACTGTGATTCAACTTTGTGATCTCTTTTTGAAGGACATCATCTTTACGCCAGTGACTGTTATAGGTTCTTATTACACTATTTCAATTTCGGCCTTAGGCCATTATCAAGTGATTTTATTGCTTTAGGCCATATCAACGTAATGTAAGCTGACACATTTGTATATCGTTCTCAGTCCTGTTAAATACATTCGTGTCGTTGTTACACAGGGCAGGATTGACAACGACATACAGATGTGTCAGCTTACATTACGTTGACATGGCTTAAAGCTATAATATCACTCGATAATGGCCTAAGGCCAAAATTGCAGCAGTGTAATAAAGACCTATAGCAGTCACTGGCGTAAAGATGATGTCCTTCAAATGGTTTTGTATTACTGTGAATCCCAGCTACAAGTATATTTGTAATCTCTGTTACAGTGTTCTTTATTTTCAATTAGTTATTACTTTCGTTTTCTGTTCTGGTGATTCTACCGTTCCTATGTTGGTAGAGCCAATTCAGTCACGAAGACAAGTAAAATTTTAAGTACTTGGTGAACTATAAGACAGAACTGCATATTCTAAACAAAGCTTTTTATTTCACTACAGCATGTTTCTTTGTCCACATTTAGAATTAGAAAGAACAATAGTGGAGAATTATCTGAATTGTCAAATTAATTATTTTAGCAGACTTTCAGAGTCATCTAGTAACACACTAATTACAATTTTCGTAAGAGAAAGAAAAGTTTGCGTAATGCATTTGCGCTCACATGAGCTATCATTGTAGTCTTGTTGCTCGTATCTTTAATTACAAAAGTATTCCCGCTGATATTTTTGAGCACCTGTCCCATTATTCGTGAAGCATTGGCGCACGAAAATTCTGTTCATTTATGGGTACTTTACGGCTGCCTTTATTTTTCCTTCAGTCTTGTCACCGGTTTGATGTGGTCGGAAACGTACTTCTCTCCTGTACCAAACTCACAGACTCTTCATCTTAAAGTACACAACGTCATCCATTATTTCTTTGACGTATATTCCAATCTCTTTCACCCATCTACATCAATATGGCTTCCTCGATTACTTTAGAATTTATTCCGTGATGCCCTATGATCTTTTTCTTGTTTATTCTTTCGGCATTTACAAAGCGAATACTAAAAAAGGAGATTACAGCAAAAAATAACAAAGATTCAGCACAACAGAATACAATATTTTACACAATAAGACATTTTTTAAGCCAGTCTATGGCATTGTCCGGTTTTTATGTATGCTCTCAAGTTCACCATTAAAGCCATGAAGAGAGTACTCGATCAGGTGGTCCATCAATTGGTTGAGTTCACACTGACAGTGAGGGCAGTTCGAGAACCGCCATGTCGTCGTTAGCTCCTTACAATCTTCGACGCCTGTCCTCTCACTGTTTACGGTAGTCCATACTCTTCGCGATGGGTTAAAGCTCTCGACTGGTATGTTTGGATCATCACCCAGGCTTCTATTCTTGACCTTGTTTCTATTCCACAATCTTTTCCGTTAACGTCCCGGGTCGTAGGGCAACATCCCTTCACATTTTTGTCATAGGGTTAGGTCCTAGTGTTACAAAGAGTTAGATTCGACAGTATTTCACTATATTGTCTGAATATTATCTGATTTCTTCTGATTTCAGGTGCTCCTATATTAGCTAGTACAGGTAGCCATTAAACAGGTGTAGGTCGGTGTAACCGTTCCAGATATTATTCTGACTGCTTTTCTTAGCTAAGCATCGATTTTGGATACGTGTGCCATTCTCACCCATACAGACGCAGTGAAATACCGGATGAGCTGGAGATGGAACAGAGTGAGTGTGAAATAGGATTATTTGTGGGGGGGGCGGGGGATTTCCAGTTCTGATTTCCAGTTCTGTCAGTTGCCAGAGAACCAACCTCCTGAAAAGACTGGTAGCAAACCGGAAGAGTGAAGCTATTTTTAAGAGAGAAAGGAGCGAAACATTTTCTGAAACATGTGTAGAAACGAGACTGAGGTTATAAGACTGGACGGACATGATAGGAAGGTGCGAGACAGGGTTGTAGCATTGCCCTTGTGTTATTTTATCTGTATGAGCGAGCAGTTCAGGATACCAACGAGAAATTTCGAACGGGGATTAAAGTTTAGGAAGAAAAAATAAAAAGTTTGAGGTTAGCCAGTGGCATTGTAGTTCTGTCAGAGACAGCAAAGGACTTAGAGTAACTGCTGTGAAAGTAGTAGATGGTGTTTGCTATTTGGGCGGCAAATAACTGACGACGCCAGCGAATATAAAATGTGCACTGGCAAAGGCAAGAAAGGCATTTCTAAGAAGAAGAAATTTGTTAACACTGAATGCGGCAACTGACGGGAAGTCTTTCCTAAAAGTGTCTGCGCGGAGGAACTGAGAAGTGAACGGTTAACGGATCTGATAAGAAGGGAATACTAAGTGTTGCATGTGTGATTCCGGTAACTAATGAAGAAGTACTGAGACAATTGGGGAGAAAAGAAATTCAGGGAAAAACTTGGGTAAAAAAGGGTTCGATTGATAAGACATCTTGAGACATCAAGGAATTGCCAGTTTTGTGCTGGAGGGGTGGGTGGGTTATAAAAAAAGGAAGCCCGAGGCTTAAATATTTATTCGAGGTTGCAGTAGTCACACTACTTCAGACCAATCTCCAGGCTACTACGGTACACAAAAATATGGAGTGCCGAGTCCGTGTCTGCGTGTGTACGTGTGAAAAGTGAAAAATCGATGGCTTGTTCACTTTGTGTAAGCGGTTCTAGGAGCTTCAGTCCGGAACCGCGCGAGTGACACGGTCGCAGGTTCGAATCCTGCCTCGGGCATGGATGTGTGTGATGTTCTTAGGTTAGTTAGGTTTAAAGTAGTTCTACGTTCTAGGGGACTAATGACCTCAGATGTTAAGTCCCATAGTGCTCAGAGCCATTTCACTTTGCGCCTTGTACCTACTTGTGCAGAAATTACAACTAAATTTGAAGCCACATTTTGGCACGTTGTGCTAAATAATACTTGCGAAGTATTACCCTGCGGTTATTGTCGTGAATCTAAAATATCACTAAAAGCTGGAACCAACTGTTTTAGAAATTTCGCTTGTCGTCTTACAGACATTTTTGGGGTCTACTGGTGAAGCACAACAGAGAGAATGAAAGTCCAATATGTCATAATATATGCATGAAATTCATCGAGTACCTACGTCCTCTTGCCTTGAAACGGCTTTGAATGATGTACGTTATCAAAACAATGTACAAACTAGCGTTCTGTAGTAGAACGTTTTAAAATGTAGTATACTTGGACCGATTTATGGGAAATGTGGTTGGGTATAAAAAAATTACACACACACACAGATACTAATTAATAAGGAACTATTTATTGTATAAAATATTTACATCTATACAATAGTAATAGAGCATTATTTTTCTCACATCAGCACTCATAAACATTGACGTTACGCGATCGTTAACAGATGGATACAAGATCTATCTTTATCTTAGATCGATTGGCCAGTTGGCATCACAATTACATCGTGCACCTGCAACAAGAAATGAGAATGGTGTTAAAGTTTTGCAAGTGATTAAGTTTTATGCCTTTACAAGGTCATACACGTAAAAAAGAAACAGGACTGTAATTTTATAAAACACTTTGCCATTTCTATTATAAGGAAGTGAATCGGAAGTAAATCATCGGTATTGAACAAAAGGCAAGGAAATCAGATACAAGGGATAAAAATGAGATTTAGTAGAGAGGTGAAGGAATGAAAGAAAACAGATAAAATACGAAATGAAGATATTCGTAAGGAGTTGAAAATGTGGAGTGCAAAAGAATAGGAACTTTAAATCAGAAGGCAAAACAGATCCAGGTAGACAATGAGGGAGATGGAACACGTAACAGATCACAATTAGCCTGATAATAAAAGTGCAGAAGAAGTAGTAGAAGACCTTTATTTTTATTATTTTTATAAAGAGTTGTTTGATTTCCTGAGAAGAGGCGTTGTCTGACTCTCAGTGTCATTAAGTATGAACATAATACAGAGGTAATTAGGAAACATATTTTGTAATAAAGCGCCAGTTTTTTAAAATAACTTCCATTATACTTAGTTCATGTTTTATCAATGGAGTCCACTCAATAAAGCATTTTTCTCGCCAGGCGTTTTCTGACAACTGGGTATATTAACAATCGCACGACCACAGTAGCCCTTTGTCCATAGAAAATTACTCACCTTCCAGATGAGTCACTGTATAAACAATGCATAGTCACAAGAAGCATACAGGATGTGTGACCTAGAATTTTTGGAGCCTATTACAACTAAATATAAAAGCCAAATATTTGATCGGTGACGCCGAGCATTATCGTGACTAAGGAACCACCTGTCAGGTCTTTATGTTTACTAGATCGTTGTCAGTACCTGCTATGAGTGTTGACAATCTCTTCTTAGTACACCGAAATTTTCGAACTAATGCACCTTCCTCTTTGCTACTGGAACTGTGACAACCTACAAACACCACTGCAACGAATAGCGTTCCGTCCTCTAAGCATTAGGAGGGGAAAAATTGTGAACGTACTGCATGTAAATGGAAAAGGAGTCGCACTGCATATGACTTGGTTCTGCATTTCACATTTCTCAACCACAAAAAAAATTTTCAGTATTATTTAATTATTTTTGGCATCCAAGAATACATAGTATAATTTTTATCTGATACAAACTCTCGGCATGTGGACAGACACAGACGATTTCACAAATTTTCGCAGTCATGTTGCAATTTAGTTCTGATTTATTTAGTTTCATAGTCGAAAAAAGGCTTTTCCCATACATACGGTGAGCGAAGTATGTTATCACTTTTACAACTTAATTTGGAGATGAGGAAACTTTACTTGAGAAAAACATTGTAGATATCCTGGACAACTTTAACGTAAAAGGATTTGTCTATGAAACGAGAACTACATTGCAGATCAGTCAGTTCCATATACAAATGCGCAGTAGCGCTTTCAACTGAAAAGGCAAACAGTCTGGAAAACAGCTTAAAAACAGATGTGAGATTGGCAGTGCTCTCAAAAAATTGAGAAGTTTATCCTTGTAATTCTTTCAATGCCACAATGGATTATTCTCACCTAGCGTTTTATTTAATGTCAATGAGATTAGCGAACTGCTGTGTGTTTGTCAGAATTCGTCCCTTCTACAGTGTGAGGTCTGCAATCCATTCCGCATATTCTCATTTTCGTAGGCTTTTTTTTGTGTCATCAGTCTTCTGCCTGGTTTGATGCGGCCTGCCACTAATCCCTCTCCTGTGCCAACCTCTTCACCTCCTCTTCCCAGAGTAGTAGTTGGACCGTATGTCCTCAACTGTTTGCTGGATGTATTCCAATCTCTGACTTGCTCTACAGTTTTTATCTTCTACGACTCCTTCGAGTACTATGGAAGTTATTCCCTGATGTCGTAACAGACGTCCTATAATCCTGTTCCTTCTGCTTGTCAATGTTTTCCACATATTCCTTTCCTCTCCGCTACTACGAAGAACCTCTTCATTTCTTACCTTAACAGCCCACCAAATTTTCAACATTCTTCTGTAGCACCACATCTCAAATGCTACAAGGCTCTTCTGTTCTGGTTACCTTACAGTTCATGTTTCACTATCATACAATATTGTACTCCAAACTACATTTTCAGAAATTTCTTCCTCAAATTAACTCCAATGTTTGATACTAATAGACTTGTCTTGACCAGGAATGTCCTTTTCGCCAGTGCTGTTCTGCTTTTTATACCCTCCTTTGTCTGACCCTCATGGATTATTTTGCTGCCTAGGCACCGAAATTCATTAATTCTGTCTACTTCGTGATCACCAATCCTGATGTTAAGTTTCCCGCTGTTCTCATTTCTGTTACTTCTCATTGCTCTCAACTTTCTTAGATTTACTCTCAATCTATTTTCTGTACTCACTAGCTTCTTCGTTCCATTCAGCAGGTTATGAAACGTCCCCTTTTGTCAATTTTACACGACTGTCCTTAACCTGACACACAATATTTATAGCGCAACGCAATCTGACTTTCCACACACAATATTTTGTTAACGCAACGCAATCTGACTTTCAAAATTCTCTACAAGAGAATGGCCCTGACTAACATTAACCTGTACTTTTCATAAATCACTTACCTCACAAAAATCTTGGTTACTCCCACTACTGCAATACAGCAAGCGCCACTACTGCCAGCTAAATAAAAGATTCAAACTATGGAAGGCACTAACTACTGATAGGGATAGTTAGCAAATGAAAGATATTAATAGAGAACAAACAATGTATTTACCTTGATATCATGACAAATTACAAAACTCCGCCATCTCTCTCCCCACATCCACCACTGCTGGCGGCTCACCTCCAACTGCCCAGCGCTACGCGCTGTTCACAGCCAGCTGCCTAACACTACAATGGTTGAGTATTACAACAATGCAAAGCAGCCACAGACTGCACACGGCACAGCCGGTGATTTTCATACTGAGGTGGCGTTATCAATAAAAAAACCTAAACAGCCTACTTACAAGGTATTGTAATTTTTCTTCACACATCTCCAAGTAGGAACACAATAATGATTATATTGCTTGGTTTATAGCTGAGTGTGTTCCATGATTAAGCGAGTGAAGTCAGTTCCTCAGGCCAACGGAATAAACCCACAGTTTACATACTTCCCGCTTACTATTTTGATGAACAATCTCTGTAGTTGATATCAGTAATATTACGTGAAGACAGCGTGTGGTGAAGAACCTACGAAGTTCTTGAGTGTTTTTGGTTTCCTGGAATTTTCTAGTGGTTCAGTACGTTGCGTAATACAGGCCAAAGTAAAGTGATAGTCTACCAATAACTACGTGATGTGGAATACTTGGAGCCGCTTCAAGCAACAACTCACGTTTGGGATATTCGGTATATTCAGCATGAGGGTGAAGCCCGGGACCCTCATATTTCGTAACGTCTTTTGGCCTTAGACCACGAAGACAGCCTGCAGCTTTAGTATCGCCATGAGGCTTGATAGCGTCAGATACATTGCTGTTGAGAAAACTAATTTGTTAGATTTTGTGGTTGTTTATTTTACTTTGCGATATGTTTTATTCAGTAAGGGACTTGCACCATCTTTTTTCAAGTCGAAACTAGTGATATAACGAATAATACTTTTACCAGGCCTTATGAACGTACGCCACGTTAAACGATTCTTCTCTTTGTTTCTTATGCGGAAGGAATTTTGCAGATAAGGTATAGCTGGGGTAAAACCGGGTAGGAGCAATGGGGTGAAACTGGAACTGCCTGGAACTGCCTGATATTACCGTGTGACATCGTTACATATAACTTATATTTGTAGTAATTACATCTGGAGTTTACATTTTCTGCACTACTTTGTAGATTATTTTTGTCACTGATAATTTGATTAATTATTGGTCACTGAAGAGGTATATCTTCATTTGAGCTGGGACCTTTAAGAGCTTGATATGGTCAGAAAATTAAAACATGGTTTAACAGCCATTTGGGAAGAGTAGCAACACAGTATGTATATACACTGAAGCTCAAAAGAAAGTGGTACAAGCATGCGTCTTCAGATACAGAGACATGTAAACAGGCAGAATACAGTATAAGACAATAAGTGCCTGGTGCAGTTGTTAGATCGGTTATTGCTGCTACAGTGGAAATTATCAAAATTCAAGTGAGTCTGAACGTGCTGTAATAGTCGGAGACGAGAGATGGGACACAGCGTCTCCGACGTAGCGATGAAGTGGGGATTTTCCTGTACGACCATTTCACTATTGTACCCTGAATATAGGAAACATCAAATCTCCGACAACGCTGCGGCCGGAAAAAGATCTTGCGAGAAAGGGACGAACGACGACTGAAGAGAATCGTTCAATGTGGCAGAAGTGCAACACTTCTGCAATCGGTGTGGGTTTTCGGAGCTGAAGGCTCACTCGTGTACCCTTGATGACTGCACGACAAATAGCTTTACGCCTCGCCTGGGCCCGTCAACACCGACATTGGACTGTTGATGAGTGGAAACATTTTGCCTGGTCGGACGAGTCTCGTTTCAAATTGTATCGAGCGGATGGACGTATACGGGTATGGAGACAGCCCCATGAATCGATTGACCTACTTACGAGCAAGGAACTGTTGAGGCTGGTGGAGGCTCTGTAATTGCGTGGCGCGAGTGCAGTTGGAGTGATATAGGACCTCTGGTACGTCTAAATACAACACTCACAGGTGACACGTACGTAAACATCCTGTTTCATCACTTGCATCCACTCACGTCCATTGTGCATTTCGACGGACTTGGACAATTCCACCAAGACAATGCGACACCCCCACACGTGCAGAATTGCTACAGAGTGGCTCCAGGAGGACTCTTCTGAGTTTAAACATTTTCACTGGCCACCAATCTCCCCAGACATGAACATTATTTAGCATATCTGGGATGCTTTTCAACGTGCTGCTCAGAAGAGATCTCCATCCGTTCGTGCCGGCCGGGGTGGCCGAGCGGTTCTAGGCGCTACAGTCTGAAACCGCTACGGTCGCCGGTTCGAATCCTGACTAGGGCATGGATGTGTGTGATGTCCTTAGGTTAGTTAGGTTTAAGTAGTTCTAAGTTCTAGGGGACTGATGACCTCAGAAGTTAAGTCCCATAGTGCTCAGAGCCATTTGAACCATTTTTTTTCCACGCCCTCGTTCTCTTACGAATTTATGGACAGCCGTGCAGGAGTCATGGTGTCAATTCGCTCCAGTACTACTTGAAACATTTGTTGAATTCGTGCCACGTCGTGTTGCGGCACTTCTCCCTGCTCGCGGGGCTCTACACAATACTAGCCAGGTGCATCATTTTCTTTGGTTCTTCAGTGTGCTAGAACAGCAACAACACTAAATGACCTATCTGGTTTTCAAAAGACGGGTATTTTCTCGCTTAATGCAAATGCATTTGGAGAAGGGGAATTTGTATCATCAGATGCAACAGAAAGAATAATGCCAGATTCCCAAAACGCAATAGAATCAGTTACTGCCTCTTCTTCGCATTGTGGTCCATCGACTAATGTGCAGACAGAGTCTTCATTCACTGTACCAGCGGAGAGTGTAAAGCTGGTTATTCATCATGAGCACCATCACCAACCAGGTGAAGAGAAAAATGCGCCGTGATCACAGAGTCTCCCTTCAAAAATGAACTTAGTGCACGAAAAGCATCTTCCCGGCAGGTTATAAGAAATATTAAATGTTGAATTACCTCCGGGATCTAGACATTAAAAAAGAGTTAGAAGAGTGTGAATACGTGCGAGGCAAACAGCTCTTCTGAAGATGAGAATGAAATGCCTTCTTTGCAAAGAGACCTAATAGTTAACAAGAAAATCAGATGATGAGTAAAGTATTTATGAAGTGTGAGACGTGAGACCATGAGGCTTGTACAGGTTGGATTAGAGATGACTGGCGTAGGTATCGGCGTGTCCCATATCCCAAACAGAAAATACAATATTGCCCGTTTGTGCTCCACGGAGTACCTCTTTTTGCCCCAAGGTATGTTGTATAAGTGTATATTGCACAGCGCTGAGTTACATTAAATATAATTTAGACTACAAAAATATATCCTGATAGTTCATATATGTTGTTCACGGCTTGTTTACCTTTTGCTGAAATAAATTTGAAGTCCCAACAATGAAAGCTGTTATTGTTATCTAGCTTTCTCCTTAGCTACCACATTATACCCACTTCCCCTACAACGCTTCAGACACGCATCATAAATCTTTATACAAAATCATAGAAGTGCCTCGATTTGTCCTACTGGATTCCTTTATACTAGATATTTACCATATGATCATCTTACTGTACTAGATTACTAGCAAAAGATGATTGAAATCTCGTATTATTTTAGAGTAAACTTACATTGATGGCAATGTGTTCTTCATCCAGTTTTGTGATTCGACACTGCACTCATTTATTAATTGATCTGAATATGGCTCATTGTTCGGCCGAAACTAGTCACCAATAATTGTTAAAAAATTGCCATCTGGCCTGTTAAAGTATTTTATATAAGGAAACCTTAACATTACGCAAAGATATCAAGCCACAAACAGTATGAATACAAATTCGCATTCTATAGTGCATGTAACACACCTGAACGCGAGGATGCTGGGACAACATGTAAACAACGGCTTCCGCTATGTCTTCTGATTCCAGGGCTGGCATATCCTTGAATTTGGCGGATAAGTCCTTTGGAATAGTAGCCATTGCGTTTGATACTCCTTCAGTTTGAACTACTCCTGGAGAAACTTCCTGTAACAGGAGGCGTTGTACATGAAGTAAGTATAGGTTCAGAATCAGAATCAAAATTTTGAAAATTCAAATTTCCTCTTTCCTTCTTTCACACACACACACAAACACACACACACACACACACACACACATATATATATATATATGGTTCAAATGGCTCTGAGCACTATGGGACTCAACTGCTGAGGTTATTAGTCCCCTAGAACTTAGAACTAGTTAAACCTAACTAACCTAAGGACATCACAAACATCCATGCCCGAGGCAGGATTCGAACCTGCGACCGTAGCGGTCTTGCGGTTCCAGACTGCAGCGCCTTTAACCGCACGGCCACTTCGACCGGCTATATATATAGTGTTCTGAACTGTATATGTGCATCTAGAAATTGTACTGGTTAATAGTTCAGACCAAAAATTTGTTAATTTATAAGTAATATAGTATTTAATCGTGTGGTTTGTACGTTATTGTACGTTAAAAGTGGCTGTTCAAAGACGTTCTTGTGTTATATTCACATTTTCTCTTGCCTTTTTTTTATATTGTAGCCATCACCTACCCGACAGAGAGGCGCAACGGCTTTCCCAACTCCCCCCTCCGCTCTTTCCGAAATTCGGTCAGTCAGAGAGACTAACACGGATAGCACACATGGGGCACGTGGTTTGAGCGCAAATATGGATGTGACTGCTTTCTTCCCGAGGCGCAACGGCTTTCCCAACTCCCCCCTCCGCTCTTTCCGAAATTCGGTCAGTCAGAGAGACTAACACGGATAGCACACATGGGGCACGTGGTTTGAGCGCAAATATGGATGTGACTGCTTTCTTCCCGAGGCGCAACGGCTTTCCCAACTCCCCCCTCCGCTCTTTCCGAAATTCGGTCAGTCAGAGAGACTAACACGGATAGCACACATGGGGCACGTGGTTTGAGCGCAAATATGGATGTGACTGCTTTCTTCCCGAGGCGCAACGGCTTTCCCAACTCCCCCCTCCGCTCTTTCCGAAATTCGGTCAGTCAGAGAGACTAACACGGATAGCACACATGGGGCACGTGGTTTGAGCGCAAATATGGATTTGACTGCTTTCTTCCCGGGGCCTGTAAGCTGAGCTACGAGAGTCTAACATTACTACGGCGACACCACCGTAGCTACAGACTCGGCTGTGTTGTCACGGACTGTGCTGATGAATACGTGAAAGCAGTTGCTCGACTGCTTTGGGGCCAACGAGGTATGCGGGCCCTGCAACGAACACGAGACATCACACTAGCAGGCTTGTCCGCCACACTTCTGGAACGTTCGGCTCCCTGCTGGTCTCATGGAAAATCAATATCCCATTGAAGAATTACCCACTAAAGGTCACGATTTTGTCGCGTGGTATCGAGTACTTACATGAATTTAAATGCGAATTATTAAACTGATCTGAAATAGTTACTCGCTCCCCGCCATAAGCGGCTGCTAGCACTAGTAAGACCTGGAGTGTCACGTGCTATAATTTACGTGCCGAGGCCTCTCTTTCTTAAGGGCCTTGCAACTGCTTCTAGTGACGTCACAGTCTGAGTTGTGTTCAGAGGCGAGAGCGGTTCGGCACTTACCGTTCACGGAGCGGTTTCCAGTACGAAATTGTGGTGCAAGAGTTTAAAGCGTCATTTACGGTGCATTTCACGTATATTAAATTACACCGCATAAGAAATGAAAAGGCGAAATAAAAACACTTCAACAATGCTACTTTAAATGCAGATAACCTTCAAAGAGATTTCTGGTTTAATTTCCGCCTTTTGCAACCTTAGATGTTATTGTATTGTAAAGGTAATACAGGTTTTGTATCTCGTTGCGCATAAAAACAAAGATTCAGGACGGAAAACTAGTAAGGAAAAGACTAACCCCTAAACTACAGACCTATATCATTGACGTCGGTTTGCAGTATGGTTTTGGAGCATATACTGAATTCAAACGTTATGAATCACCTCGAATGGAACGATCTGTTGATACGTAATCAGCATGGTTTCAGAAAACATCGTTCTTGTGCAACGCAGCCAGCTCTTTATTCGCACGAAGTAATGGCCGATATCGACAGGGGATCTCAAGTTGATTCCGTATTTCTAGATTTCCGGAAAGCTTTTGACACCGTTCATCACAAGCGACTTCTAATCAAGTTGCGGGCCTATGAGGTATCGTCTTAGTTGTGCGACTGGATTCGTGATTTCCTGTCAGCAAGGTCGTAGTAATAGACGGCAAATCATCGAGTAAAACTGAAGTGATATCGGGTGTTCCCCAGGGAAGCGTCCTGGGACCTCTGCTGTTCCTGATCTATATAAATGACCTGGGTGACAATCTGAGCAGTTCTCTTAGGTTGTTCGCAGATGATGCGGTAATTTACCGTCTAGTAAGGTCATCTGAAGACCAGTATCAGTTGCAAAGCGATTTAGAAAAGATTGCTGTATGGTGTGGCAGGTGGCAGTTGACGCTAAATAACGAAAAGTGTGAGGTGATCCACATGAGTTCCAAAAGAAATCCGTTGGAACTCGATTACTCGATAAATAGTGCAATTCTCAAGGCTGTCAATTCAAGTAAGTACCTGGGTGTTAAAATTACGAACAACGTCAGTTGGAAAGACCAGCGTTTCATTGGCAGGACACTTAGAAGATGCAACAAGTCCACTAAAGAGACAGCTTTCACTACACTCGTTCGTCCTCTGTTAGAATACTGCTGCATGGTGTGGGATTCTTACCAGGTGGGATTGACGGAGGACATCGAAAGGGTGCAAAAAAGGGCAGCTCGTTTTGTATTATCACGTAATAGGGGAGAGAGTGTGGCAGATATGATACGCGAGTTGGGATGCAAGTCATTAAAGCAAAGACGTTTTTCGTCGCGGTGAGATCTATTTACGAAATTTCAGTCACCAACTTTCTCTTCCGATTGCGAAAATATTTTGTTGAGCCCAACTTACATATGTAGGAATGATCATCAAAATAAAATAAGAGAAATCAGAGCTCTAACAGAAAGGTTTAGGTGTTCGTTTTTCCCGCGCGCTGTTCGGGAGTGGAATGGTAGGAAGATAGTATGACTGTGGTTAGATGAACCCTCTGCCAAGCGCTAAAATGTGAATTGCAGAGTAATCATGTAAATCTAAACAGGAATATGCTTTTATTTTGAAAATTTTAATAATTTCCATTCACTGTTGTGTACATGACTGTTGCCCCTTATTCGTGTTACTGTTATTGACGCAGCTCTCCATGCTGCCGTACCCTGGGCAAACCTCTTCATCCCTGAGCAATTACTGCAACCCACATCCTTCTGAATCTGCTTACTGTATACATCTCTTGGTCTCCCTCTACGATACTTCCCTCCAGTATGAAACTGGTGACCGACTGATGTCTCAGAATGTGTGCTACTAACCGATCCCTTCTTCTAGTCACGTTGTACCACAAATTTCTTTGCTACTCGGTTCCGTTCAGTACCTCCGCGTTAGTTACGTGATCTACCCATCAAATCTTCAGTATTCTTCTGTAGCACCAAATTTCAAAAGCTTCTGTTCTCCTCTTGTTCTAACTGTGTATCGCCCACGTTTCACATTCGTTAAAGGCTATACTTCATAGAAATACAATGACGGAAATATACGACAACAATAAAACGTAAATGATGCAGAGTAATGGAATTTCAGAATACATTTGTCTAGATAACATATTTAAATGATTAATGTGGTGTGCGTACTGTAAGACCTTCGGTACACACACCAACAGATCGTCTTGTCGCACTAACAAAGTAGGCGAGTGTCAGCAATATGTCTCGTGGTCTTATCGTGGCGTGTTTATCTTCTGCCGTTAGGTCAGACGATAGAAATGCCACCTGCATGCTTAGAGTAGCAGATTGACGGCGACCAACTTTAAACAGAACTTGATTAATTCTCACACACAATTATTAAAATAATAACTTGCCCCCCTTCTAACAGCCGTGTACCGCAAGTCTCTAGAGGAACGGAAGGTTCCAAATGATTGGAAAAGAGCACAGGTAATCCCAGTCTTCAAGAAGGGTCGTCGAACAGATGCGCAAAACTATAGACCTATATCTCTGACGTCAATCTGTTGTAGAATTTTAGAACATGTTTTTTGCTCGAGTATCATGTCGTTTTTGGAAACCCAGAAACTACTATGTAGGACTCAACATGGATTCCGGAAACAGCGATCGTGTGAGACCCAACTCGCTTTATTTGTTCATGAGACCCAGAAAATATTAGATACAGGCTCCCAGGTAGATGCTATTTTTCTTGACTTCCGGAAGGCGTTCGATACAGTTCCGCACTGTCGCCTGATAAACAAAGTAAGAGCCTACGGAATATCAGACCAGCTGTGTGGCTGGATTGAAGAATTTTTAGCAAACAGAACACAGCATGTTGTTATCAATGGAGAGACGTCTACAGACGTTAAAGTAACCTCTGGCGTACCACAGGGGAGTGTTATGGGACCATTGCTTATATATATATATATATATATATATATATATATATATATATATATATATATATATATATGACCTAGTAGATAGTGTCGGAAGTTCCATGCGGCTTTTCGCGGATGATGATGTAGTATACAGAGAAGTTGCAGCATTAGAAAATTGTAGCGAAATGCAGGAAGATCTGCAGCGGATAGGCACTTGGTGCAGGGCGTGGCAACTGACCCTTAACATAGACAAATGTAATGTATTGCGAATACATAGAAAGAAGGATCCTTTACTGTATGATTATATGATAGCGGAACAAACATTGGTAGCAGTTACTTCTGTAAAATATCTGGGAGTATGCGTGCGGAACGATTTGAAGTGGAATGATCATATAAAATTAATTGTTGGTAAGGTGGGTACCAGGTTGAGATTCATTGGGAGAGTCCTTAGAAAATGTAGTCCATCAACAAAGGAGGTGGCTTACAAAACACTCGTTCGACCTATACTTGAGTATTGCTCATCAGTGTGGGATCCATACCAAATCGGGTTGACGGAGGAGATAGAGAAGATCCAAAGAAGAGCGGCGCGTTTCGTCACAGGGTTATTTGGTAACCGTGATAGCGTTACGGAGATTTTTAACAAACTCAAGTGGCAGACTCTGCAAGAGAGGCGCTCTGCATCGCGGTGTAGCTTGCTCGCCAGGTTTCGAGAGGGTGCGTTTCTGGATGAGGTATCGAATATATTGCTTCCCCCTACTTATACCTCCCGAGGAGATCACGAAAGTAAAATTAGAGAGATTAGAGCGCGCACGGAGGCTTTCAGACAGTCGTTCTTCCCGCGAACCGTACGCGACTGGAACAGGAAAGGGAGGTAATGACAGTGGCACGTAAAGTGCCCTCCGCCACACACCGTTGGGTGGCTTGCGGAGTATAAATGTAGATGTAGATGTAGATGTACGTAACTTGATTCTGGATGCTATTTACAATTGACAATCTGAAGTTCCTTTGGTCTTGGTACGTTAATCTTATTCTCACATATCTCTGATACTTGACAAAGTGTCTATTCATTTCTCTTCATGGCTATGTACTGGAATATGATAAGCTTCTTAGGTGCAGACTGAAACTTGACTATAGACTGGTACAGACTAATTCAGACTGGTACAGACTGGTGCAGACAACTGCAGACTGACCAATCGGAGGTCTGTACACTCATTATAATACCTCGAACGTTCAGGTATCACTGCGCGAGTGTGATCCGGGAGGAGAAGAGGTTCTACGTTAGCAGCAATCTCATTGGCTACATAACATATTAATACGCGGATCGGCGGAAGCAGAATTTGGTCCGTCTCTAAGGCAGCGCCATCTCGTAGTGCGGAGACGGACAAGCGCTGCGCCTGCGCTGTTGTGCTTAGCGGGGCGCGCTCTAGTGGGAAAGTTGTGTACGCGCTGACTACGCGGAACTATGTACACAACAATTAACATTCCAAGGTCACAGGTTAATGTAAGCGCGAGAAAAGCCGTTGCAAATATGAAGTGTCGTAACATCAATAGCATATGTAACTACCAGAAAGTTGAACACAACCGTGGAAACGTCCACGCAGTGTATTGTACAGGTGTCACATGTCAGTTTGTGGGATGGAGTCCCATGCCTGTTGCCACTGGTTGGTCAATACAGGGACGGTTAATGCCGTTTGTGGATGATGAGGGATTTATCGTCCGATGATGTCTCGTATATGTTCGACTGGAGACAGATCTGGTGATCGCACAGGCCAAGGTAATATGGCGACACTCAGCAGAGTATGTTGAGTTACAACTGCAGTATGTGCACGAGGGTTATCTTGTTGGAAACCATCCCTAGGAATGCAGTTCATTAATGGCAGCCACCAGGCCGAATCACCAGACTGACGCACAATTTTGCAGTCAAGGTGCGTGGGATAAACACGAGAGTGTTCCTGTCATACAGAATCACACCCCAGGTGATAATTTCAGTAGTAGATCCGACAGGGTTCAGTCTTGGGTTCCTTATTGTTCTTAATATATATTAACGACTTGCCACTCTGTATACATGAAGATGCAAAGTTAGTTCTTTATGTGATGATACAGGTATAGTAATCACACCCAAGAAGCAAGAATCAGCTGAGGAAATTGCAAGTAATGTCTTTCAGAATATTATTAAGTGGGTCTCTGCAAATGGACTCTCACTAGATTTTGAGAAAACATTTATACAATTCTGTACAGTAAGCGGCGTAACACCATTGATAAATATAGATTATGAACGGAAGTCTGTTGCAAAGGCAGAATACTAACAATTTCTGGGTGTGTGCATTCATGAGAAATTGAATTGGAAGAAACACATCGATGATCTGCTGAAACGGTTAGGTTCAGCTACTTATGCTATTAGGGTTATTGCAAATTTTGGTGATAAACATATCAGTAAATTAGCCTACTATGCCTATTTTCATTCACTGCTTTCATATGGCATCATATTTTGGGGCAATTCGTCATTAAGAGAGAAGACATTCATTGCACAAAGGCGTGTAACCAGAATAATAGCTGGAGCCCACCCAAGATCACCTTACAGACATTTATTTAAGGAACTCGGGATATTCACAGTACCTTCGCAATACATTTATTCATTTATGAAATTTGTCATTAATAACCCATCCCAATTCAAAAATAACAGCGAAGTGCATAGCTACAACACTAGAAGAAAGGATGATATTCACTATTTTGGATTAAATCTCACTTTGGCACAGAAAGGGGTGAATTATGCTGCTACAAAAATCTTTGGTCATTTGCCAAATAGTATTAAAAGTCTGACAGATAGCCAACCAACATTTCAAATCAAATTAAAAGAATTTCTGAATGATAACTCCTCCTGCTCAATAGATGAATTCTTAGATATGAAGTAGTAACTGTAAAAAAACTATTTAATTAATTGAAACTTCCTGGCAGATTAAAACTGTGTGTCCGACAGAGACTCGAACTCGGGACCTTTGCCTTTCGCAGACAAGTGCTCTACCAACTGAGCTACCGAAGCACGACTCACGGCTGGTACTCACAGCTTTACTTCTGACAGTATCTCGTCTCCTACCTTCCAAACTTTACAGAAGCTCTCATTCTGGAAACATCCCCCAGGCTGTGGCTAAGTCATGTCTCCGCAATATCCTTTCTTTCAGGAGTGCTAGTTCTGCAAGTTTTGCAGGAGAGCTTCTGTAAAGTTTGGAAGGTAGGAGACAAGATACTGGCAGAAGTAAAGCTGTGAGTAGCGGTCGTGAGTCGTGCTTCGGTAGCTCAGTTGATAGAGCACTTGCCGGCGAAAAGCAAAGATCTCGAGTTCGAGTCTCGGTCGGGCACACAGTTTTAATCTGACAGGAAGTTTCATATCAGCACACACTCCGCTGCAGAGTGAAAATCTCATTCTGGAATTAAGTAACCAATTATTTTGTGTAAAGAAAACAGGTCGTCTTGGTCGGAGCTGTCCTTGAAGTAACCGATTTGTATCAGGTGACTGTCCGGAGTGCATTCTTCTTACGAGCGTACATTCTCGCGGCCACCGCTACCAGTAGTCATTTACAATGGCTAATTTCCTGCCAAGTCTTTCTGCCATGTTGCAGAAGGAGCATTCGGCTTCTCCTAGCCCTGTTACACGACCTTGTTCAAACTGAGTCTTAAATGCATTCTTGAATAACATAAACTCGCCACGTCCAGTCTCAGACTTAACTAACGTTCTCTACCATTACAGCATGTATTTAAAGAAAACCTGATTGGCATGCTCTTAGTGGCGCGAAATGTGAACAGACATCATGCTTCAGACGCCAACCAACTTTCGTGCATGTCGCACCTCCTTCTTAGCGTTGCCATTTTTTTCTGTCAGTGTACCTTGGAAAGGACTTACTAACACTTTAATTTACATTATGTCAACAAATTCCTCTTCTTCAGCAATAAGTTTCTTGGTTTTGCCGATCTAAAAAAATGGGTCAAATGGCTCTGAGCACTATGGGACTTAACTTCTAAGGCCATCAGTCCCCTAGGACTAAGAATTACTTAACCCTAACTAACCTAAGGACATCACACACATCCATGCCCGAGGCAGGATTCGAACCTGCGACCGTAGCGGTCGCGCGGTTCCAGACTGTAGCGCCTAGAACCGCTCGGCCACCCTGGCCGGCTTTGCCGATCTGCATGTTATATAAGGTAGAGGGAGGGATGTTTGCCAGGGAGGGAAGTTCGCCGTATTTGCGTTTCTATTGCAACAGATCTGCTAGCACTCACTTCCATCTGTTGGCTATCATGAGAAAAATTGATTCAAAGTATGCCCATTCTACGTTGACATCTGGTGGTAGCACAGAAAATTACTTATTGTCCTCACAATCAGTAGTGGAACACATTTCGTGAGAGGACTGACACTGAGACAGGGGACATTTTTCCGTCTCCACCATCTGAGATCCGTTTTCGCTACTGTAAGTATAAATAAATTATTGTTTTGACTGCTAAAGTGTATAAATATGTGCTGCGAGTGAAACGACAAAGAATTAATTTTAAATTACTTAACAATGCTGTGATATATTATTGTTTAATAAAGCGTACTTCTTGAGGGAATTTCGCCATTAGTGTGGCGAATTTCCCTCCCGTTCTCGTCTGACAGCATACATCGACATTTATTAGACTAGACTCGTGAACAATAAAAGAGATTATTGTAGAAGAGCTACCTTACCTAATATTTTGAGAATACTCCCTATTTCGACCGTCATCAGTTATTTTGATCCCCAAGTAGCAAAACTGAGCTTCTACTTTTAATATCTCTTTTCCTAATCTAATCCTAATTTTAAATTACTTAACAATGCTGTGATATATTATTGTATAATAAAGCGTACTTCTTGAGGGAATTTCGCCATTAGTGTGGCGAATTTCCCTCCCGTTCTCGTCTGACAGCATACATCGACATTTATTAGACTAGACTCGTGAACAATAAAAGAGATTATTGTAGAAGAGCTACCTTACCTAATATTTTGAGAATACTCCCTATTTCGACCGTCATCAGTTATTTTGATCCCCAAGTAGCAAAACTGAGCTTCTACTTTTAATATCTCTTTTCCTAATCTAATCCCTGATTTAATACTACTACATTTCATTAGCTTTGTTTTACTTTTGTTGATGTGCCTCCTACAACTCTTTTTTCAAGACACTGTTCATGCTGCTGAACTGCTGTTTCTTTCAAAATTAAAAAGTTCTGATTTATTTTTCCTTAGTTGCAATTCCCGTCCTGAATATCTCCTTGGTTCCCTATGCTGTATGCTGAATATGCAAACCGAAAAATACTAGGAATGGGCTACAAACTTTCCTCACTCGCTTCGCAAGTACTGCTTTCCTTTCTGTTTTTCGACACTTATAATAAACATTTTGCTTTCTGGAAGAATCTAGTTACAAATGCACCACAAAATATGGGAACCCTGATTATATGCCTTGATCTCATATATCATGTTTGGAATGCTCACTATAGCCGTGCTGTAGCTTGCAGCATTTTAACTCAGACCCAGAGTGTGGTGTCACCGCCAGACACCACACTTGCTAGGTGGTAGCCTTTAAATCGGCCGCGGTCCGTTAGTATACGTCGGACCCGCGTGTCACCACTATCAGTGATTGCAGACCGAGCGCCGCCACACGGCAGGTGTAGTCTAGAGAGACTCCCTAGCACTCGCACCAATTGTACAGCCGACTTTGCTAGCGATGGTTCACTGTCTATAGACGCTCTCAATTGCAGAGACGACAGTTTAGCATAGCCTTCAGCCACGTCATTTGCTATGACCTAGCAAGGCGCCATATCCAGTTACTATAAGTACAGATAATATTGTGAGTCATGTACCGTCAAGAGCGACGTTCATCATTAATGGATTAAAGTTAAGTATCAAACTAATTATGTCCGCTTTCTAAATTCTCATTCCTTGTCATGTTCCAGACCTCACGTCAGTATAGTTCTTCCCTCCTCACGCCAGCCTGCGTGAGCTAAAACGCGTGCACTTCAGCCTCCACTCGTAACACGGCGTTGGCTCTTCTGCTAACACAAAACAGAGTAATGCAAAGACCAGCTACGTAGGACAAATGGCATTCCCATCGCATGGAGCACAAAGTAATCATAACGAACGCCGTGTACTGATGGTTATGTAAATCTGCTTTGATGTTAATTGACCTACACTAGTTTGGACGTGGACTATATAGTCTGTGTTCAAACACTGATTATTCATTCGGTATTCTTTTCTTGTTTTATGAATCATATGTGATGTGTCTTACACTTTAGTTACGCGCACTCAATTCGTCTTATAGCATTTTTATTTGTTGTATCTGTCTTTTTCTTCTTTATTTATGAGAACTAGTGGATACTACTAGATGGATTACTAAGTACTGCTGGAATACATGTTCCCAGATAATTTGCAAAAAGAGTTCTGTCGGGAACACTGGGACAGATAAACAGACTCATAACAGTAGTGATATGCAACTATCAGTTATGTAAAAGCATACGCGTTCTTGTCCGTTACACATGTGCGGTATCTAAAGGATAACTTACCCCAACTCGTATCTTGCTGCCCTTGGCGACCAGATCTTTCCTCAATCCTTCGAGCAATACTTTGACGGCGTGCTTGCTGGCGAAGTACATCGCCATACCTTCTAAAGTCGGTGGTGTGTGTCCCGCAACACTGAAAATTAGGAAACAGGTTGCCACTTCAGAAACAATCTGCGACATCTGAGATGCATGGGAAATCAGTACCTGAGGCTCAATCTTGGATGATTAATTAAAGTAATAATACAGCAGCGAAATGCACGACGCTACTTTTCTGCCTGTTTCGTAAGTTGCTACTTTCTTATTCATCTTCCAAATCTTTTTCCTTATTGATTGTTATTCCTCTCTCACAACAATTTCTTACTTTTCGTGATCTAGAGCCAGCGCGTCAACCACCGTTTATGATTTACTGAATTGTATTTAGCCCGTTCTATGCAGTACTAATAAGCTCCATGATCATATGAATTCATAACACTGATAGAAACAAATTACGTGAACTTAACATTCGATGTTTGCCACTCTTCCCGATGGATATTTTTACACTCCACATGGCAACATAATTTGGATGTTCTTATACTAATAACATTTCAGCCTCGCTTATTGTTGGTTTACGTTTCCAAGGGAATAATACCGACACAGTTTTATTATGGGAACTAAGTTTCTTTTGATGACATCATATTTAAGATGTTCTCGACTTTCTTGATCCATCAAATCGGAGTAAAAACGTGAGCTTTCGTTCATTACAGCCATCACATCCATCAGGAGTAATTGGTTGTTAATGTGCCAAGTATGCGGTGAATACTTCATACATAGCGTTGTTATAATTACCGTTCTAGTTAAGCCCTCACTGGTTTGGCCCAATGATCGGAGTAACTGTGAGAGGTCTCTTTACTAACCTGCTACATTTTCTGATACCGTTCTGAGCAAAGATTCACACAAAAGTGACCATGACATCTTTACACACTAGCACGTTAGCACTTACAACTGAGGCACCACCCGTCTCTCTGGCAGTTATACAATGTCAATGAACTCGTTTGAAAGACGAAGTAGGTAGGGTGAAAACAATTTGCACTCAAACAACCACCGTACACCGGAATTAAATTGTTTACCTCACTGTGACGGCACTGGACGCTATCATTCTGAGTACGACAGTAAAGATCTACCTCAAATTGCGCGATGAAAAGACTGAGTTACAATATCTGAACAAAATACCTCATCTCGGCTGGTGTCGGACAGCTTCGGCGTATTTAACATAATTGCCGGAGCTGTCATTCATTTGTACTCTAGTGATTCATGCGAAAACATTTCCAAAGTGATTATAGCCGCACGACAGGAATTAAGAGACTTTGAACGCTGAATGATCGTTAGAGTTTGCTTGATACGTCGGACATTCCATTTTCGAAAGGTTAGGTAATTCAATATTTCTAAATCCACAGTGTCAAAAAAATGGTTCAAATGGCTCTGAGCACTATGGGACTTAACTTCTGAGGTCATCAGTCCCCGAGAACTTAGAACTACTTAAACCTAACTAACCTAGGGACATCACACACATCCATGCTCGAGGCAGGATTCGAACCTGCGACCGTAGCGGTCGCGCAATTCCAGACTGTAGCGCCTAGAACCGTACGGCCACTCTGGCCGGCTCCACAGTGTCAAGTGAGAGCCGGGAACACCAAATTTCAGGCATTACCTCTCACCACAGACAACGCATTGACCAATAGCCTTCACTTAACGACTGTGAGAAGCAGTGCTAACAGACAAGCAACTCTGCGTGAAATAAACGCAGAAATCAACGTGGGACGTACGACAGACGTTTCTGTTAGGACAGTGCGGCGAAAGATAAAGTTAATGGGCTATGGCAGCAGACGACCGACACGAATGTCTTTGGTAACAGCACATTGCAGCGCCTCTCCTGGGCCCGTAACCAAAATGGTTGGACCCCAGACGACAGGGAAACCGTTGCCTGGTCAGATGAGTCCAGATTTTATTTGGTAAGAGCTGATATTAGGGTTCAAGTGTGGTGCAGATCCCACGAACCCATGGATCCAGGTTGTCCATAAACCACTGCACAAGATGGTTGTGTGGGTTGGCTCTATAATGGTGTGGGCTGTGTTTACATGGGGTGGACTGGGTCACTGGCTGGAAATGATTATGTTTGCAGAATGAGATTTTCACTCTGCAGCGGAGTGTGCGCTGATATGAAACTTCCTGGCAGATTAAAACTGTGTGCCCGACCGAGACTCGAACTCGGAACCTTTACCTTTCGCGGGCAAGTGCTCTACCATCTGAGCCACCGAAGCACAACTCACGCCCGGTAGCACTCCTGAAAGAAAGGATACTGCGGAGACATGGCTTAGCCACATCCCCCAGACTGTGGCAAAGCCATGTCTCCGCAGTATCCTTTCTTTCAGGAGTGCTAGTTCTGCAAGGTTCGCAGGAGAGCTTCTGTAAAGTTTGGAAGGTAGGAGACGAGATACTGGCAGAAGTAAAGCTGTGAGTACCGGGCGTGAGTTGTGCTTCGGTGGGTCAGATGGTAGAGCACTTGCCCGCGAAAGGCAAAGGCCCCGAGTTCGAGCCTCGGTCGGGCACACAGTTTTAATCTGCCAGGAAATTTCGTGTTTATGTTTGGCTACTTTGAGACCATTTTCAACCACTCACTGACCTTATGATTTCATGTTCACAGACAGCGACTGAATTTTAATGGATGAGAATGTGCCATGTCATCGGGCCACAGTTGTTCGCGATTGGTTTGAAGCTCCTGTACAGTTCGAAGGAATGATTTGGCCACCAAGATCGCCCTACATGAATCTCACCGAACATTTAGGGGGCAGAATCGAGAGGTCGGTACGTGCACAAAATCCAGCACCTTCACCACTTTCGCACTAATATATAGGTATAGAGGCAATATGTATCAATATCTCTGCAAGGGGCTTCCAACGACTTGTCGAGTCCATATCACGTCCAGTTGCTACACTACACCAGGAAAATGACGTCCGCCGCGATACACTGGTCACCTCAGTGTATTTTACACCTCATTGATGATTGCCGCCTCAAAAGTACATAAATTAAGGATAAATCTGATACATGGTGAAACAACGCTCTGGTGGGCGGTTTGCGGGTTTAAATCACCTCGGGGTATGACCATGCGGTGCATTTGACCTGCGGTCCTCGCACGGTGGCGCTGGCAGCAGTCCCCATACGCAGAGGTATGTTGGTGCATGTCAGAGTACGGTGCAGCGATAAGTGTGCAGACGTTTCCAGACGTGCTAATGGTGACTGTGTGTTGAAAATGGCAGGTAGCTTTGCTCGAGACCTTACCGCTGCCACTGGAACAGCTATCTCCAAACACACAGTCTACAGACGACTGAACAGTCATGGTTTATTCGCCCGGAGACCTGCAAGGTGCATTCCACTGAGCCCTGGTCACAGGAGAGCCCGTAAGCTTGGCGTCAAGAACGAGTACATGGTCAATGGAACAGTGGTTCCACGTTATGTTCACGGGCGAGTCGAGGTATAGTCTGAACAGAGATTCTCGCCGGGTTTTGATCTGGCGTGAACCAGGAACCATATACCAATCCTTTAATGTCCTTGAAAGGGAGCTGTATGGACGTCGTGGTTTGATGGTGTGGGTGCACGTACACCCCTGCATGTCTTTGACAGAGGAACTGTAAGAGATCAGGCGTATTGGGACGTCATTTTGCACCAGTATATCCGCCTTTTCAGGGGTGCAGTGGTTCCCACCTTCCGCCTGATGGATGATAACGCACGGCCCCACCTAGCTGCCATCTCGGAGCAGATATGAGGCGAATGGAGTGGCCTGCCTGTTCTCCAGATCCAAACCCAATCGAGCACGTCTGGGATCCTCTCGGTCGACGTATCGCTGCACGTCTTCAAACTACGACATTTCAGAAGCTCCGATAGGCACTGGTGCAAGAATGGGAGGCTATACTCCAGAAGCTGCTCGACCATCTGATCCAAAGTATGCCAACCCGTTTTGCGGCCTGTGTACGCGTGCATGGTGATCATATCCCATATTGATGTCGGGGTACCTGCGCAGGAAACTGGCGTTTTGTAGCATAGGTGTTTCGGGACGGTTTTCTCAACTTATCACCACTACCGTGGACTTACAGATCTGTGTCGTGTGTGTTCCCTATCTGGCTATGCTATTAGTGCAAGTTTTGTGTAGTTTTTTTTTTAAGCATCGACCATGATTGCTTCTGCTTTTCCTTCCAGTAGGGGTGAGAAACTCCTTCAAACGTTTTCTTCACGATCGGAAACCTGTGCCAAAACTATGTATTTTAGACTGAAAACTTCAGAAATAACATATACACGTAACATAATAGAAATAAGAGTACATTTGTGTCAGAAGACGTATCACAAGCCCACCTGTTGATGTGGATGATGAAGCCGTCGTCGACGCCCCTGCTCAGCATGTCCTGCACTGCCTCCCTGGTGCAGATGCTCAGACCCAGCACGTTCACGTCCAGGATGCGCTTCCAGGTTTCCGTCTTGCCCTCTGGTCACAAGAATAAAAGTAATTTTACTGTACTAGCTTAAAAGTTTTGCCATATCAACTAGCTCATGCAACGGCTGTGGCGGACGTTAAAAGACAAGCTTGCTATTAACATCCGGAGAGTGTAGGTGCAAAGAAGGGTACTTCCTGCCACATAAATCTTGTCAACTGCCTACGAGGAGAAATTTCAACGATACAGAGGCTCACAGACGTTTGTTCTTCCTGTGCGCCATCTGCGAAAGGAACATCAAGTCGGGCAAATGGTAGAGATACCCAAAGTATTCTCAACCACACTTCGACACACTTCGTAAGGTGATTTGCAGGATGCAGCACAATCAAGAAGCCACGATCGATATGTTGATCGACCAGTGTGTTTCACGCGTATAGACGGACTACGGTCTCCCTCAGTACGATGTAAGGTGTTTCAGATGGCTCTGAGCACTATGGGACATAACATCTATGGTCATCAGTCCCCTAGAACTTAGAACTACTTAAACCTAACTAACCTAAGGACATCACACAACTCCCAGTCCTCACGAGGCAGAGAAAATCCCTGACCCCGCCGGGAATCGAACGCGGGAACCCGGCGATGTAAGGTGGCATTGTAGTAATTTTGTAGGGAGCACATTGTGCTCATGTGGGAGCGACCTAGATGCTTGGAAAACAATAAATTGGTAGCCAAGACCGCAGTAATTCTTTGTATTCCATGATTACCGGTTTCGACGGAACAAAAGCCGCCATCATCGGATCTTACGACACATACAGGTTACAACATCAAGGCAAACAATGGTGACTTAATAGTTGCCTATAATACGCAGGCCTTTGTAAGGCCTGCGTGTTATAGGCAACTATTAATATCAACATTGTTTGCCTTGATGTTGTAACCTGTATGTGTCCAAAGGTATGTAACTAAATTTGTATGTATACATGTTACATAAGTAGAATACAAGCCCATTTTTATAGTGTTTTCTGTGCTCCCTAGATCCGATGATGGTGGTTTTAGTTTCGCAGAAAGCGGTAATCATGGAATAAAAAGAATTCCTGCGATCTTGGCTACCAGTTAATTGTTTTACAGGCATCGTAGTAAGACAGGATAATAGGATGAACGTCGCAGTTTGAGAATGTTTCTTGTTTTTCACTATACCAGTGTTGGGTTTCTCAAATGCCACTGACACTTCCATTACACTCACCATTACTACGGAAAAAGTGATGCTGTGGAGTGGCTGCAACAGCCAGACATTTCATGTGGCTGTTGCAGGTCAACATGTACACTCCACGCACACCTCACAAATGTTCTTTGCACTCACCTTGCGTCATCTATAGTTGTGTCCCTTGGTCACAGTCATTGGTCCAATGATACCACTTTACTGAAGATCGTTACAAGTTTCATGGGATGCGAAGCTATTGGAAATGCCTATTTAAATAACTCTTGAGGGATCTGAAGATAATTTTTATTTATCAGAAGAACAGTTTTTGAAAACAATGACACACCAAGTTTTTGAAAATAATGACACACAATAAAACACACCCTCACATTATGTACTTTCTCCATGCACGATCAATCTCAGATTGCTGCCATCCCTAGTTCTCACTTCGATCTGGAAGTCTCTGTTCTCAAAAAGTGGCCAATGAGAGGAAAAAAAGACAACACTACTTTTTAAGTGCCTGCTGTGGACAGCCAATGGGAGACAAGAAGCAGTGTTTCTGTCGTTTCCCTTCTTTACGGATTTATTTTTCTCGTTTGTCCAGAAAGATTAGCACCTGAAGTTCAGATAATCTCCAGCCACTTTGTAGGAAGAAAAGGCACAAGATAGTCACTGTTCTCAGCAGTGATAACTCCTGCTGCTGCTCTTCAGCTGACACTAAAAGCTGTGATATACTTCGTTAGCGATTTCCGTTGTTATCACCTCTTCCACCATCAGAGATAATTTCATATCATTCTTATCACCACTAACGATTATCCTTGTCACAAACTCTTAGTTAAATGTTACTCCAACAAGGAGCGAACATTTAGGCGCAGCCAAAATTAGTTAAAACATTTACAGTGGTAAGACAAATCATTATGACCACTGCCTATCACGACGTTGGACGCCGCCTGGTGGCAATGCGGGCCCATGACGATGTAACAAAAGAATGTAAGGGGAGCAGACAATGACGGGAGATCACACTAGCGTAAATATGGACAGATTATTATTACGCAGAACCTGTGGACAAGTATCTGGAAAACGGCGAATCTGATCGAATGTCCACGTGCTACTGTTGTGTGAGCATCTACGGAAAGACGTAGAAGGACAGTGAAGCTATCACTAGGAGCTAAATGATTGGACGTCCACGACTCTTGATAGAACGTGGGTTCAAAAATGGTTCAAATGGCTCTGAGCAGTATGGGACTCAACTGCTGTGGTCATCAGTCCCCTAGAACTTAGAACTACTTAAACCTAACTAACCTAAGGCCATCACACACATCCATGCCCGAGGCAGGATTCGAACCTGCGACCGTAGCAGTCGCACGGTTCCTGACTGCGCGCCTAGAACCGCGAGACCACCGCGGCCGGCGATAGAACGTGGGGTTCGGGGGCTTGTTTGCTCTGGAAAATAGGCTAGATGGTGATCTGAGTCATTTCTGCCGAATGAACACAATGCTGGTGCACGCACAGATGTTTTGGAGCACACTGTTCATCGCAGATTATTGAACATGACGCTCCGCAGCAGACCTCTCGTAAGTGTTCACACGTTGACCCAACGACATTGTCGATTATGATTGCAGTGGGAACGGGACCATCGGTATTCCACCGACGATCAGTGTAAACATGTCTGCTCTGCGGGCGAATCACTTTTTTGCTACACTAGGTCGATCTCCACAAACGCCATCATCGAGGTGAGAGTCGGCTGGAAACGTGCAGCGCGCCACGGTCGCCGGCTGGTGGGAGCGGTATTATGCTTTGGGAGACATTCTCCTGCTCTTGCATGGGACCTGCGATGGTAATGGAAGACATGCTGACAGCTACAAACCCGTTGCATCCCTTCATTGTTGATGTCTTCCCCGACGTCGATGTCATCTTTCAGCAGGATAATTGTCCGTGTCTCGGAGCCGGAACGGTGCTACAGTGGTTTGAAGTACATTATAGTGAAATCACGTTGATGTCTCGGCGACCATATTCGCCTGATGCAAATCCTATGGAAACTATCTGGGTCGCTATCGGGTATCACCACCGCGTACGCAGATCAGGGGCCCGTTATTTACGAGAATTACATGACCTGTACGTAGACATCTAATGCCACACACCTCCACAAACCTACCAACAAAATGTCAGATCCGCGATACCCACAATCAATGATGTATTTCGTTCTAAAGACGGACAAAGAAGCTATTAAGCATGTTCTCTCAATGTTTTGGCTCATAAGTGTTTAATGAACTCTCAGATTTGATTTAATTTCCTACATGGTAACTATACAAGTAACTTCATTGGAGATTAGGGACAGTATTGTATGCAGTTTGTCATTTGCGACCATTAGCAGTTTTTCGCCTAAAGCTGGACTTAGGAAACCACATAATCGCTCGCTGCGGGTGTCGTTTCGTGACTGGTGTCGTGGTTCCCTGGTCGTTCAATACAAAAGTAAAGTCCTTTATGAGGTTATTTATGAAGTTACGAAAACTCGTTGGTCTTCATTTAATATGTGTCTAGTCGCTATCTGTTAAGGTGCAGAATTTTTGGAAATACAATTAACAAGTGCAAAATTATCTTTGAGGTGAAAAGACACCTCACCCTGCATGTAACGTAGGCTACATAAACTAATGTTCACGGCTGATGCAGCATCAGAGACAATTTTCGGCTTACATGGAGTCCTCTGGAACAAGTAGATGCTGCAGAAGCCTGAGTCCAAAGTGGCAGTTGCTGGATTTCGGTAATTTCTTGACACCGTTCAAATACTCTCACTGATTCCTTGTGACTTCGACTCCAGGATGTACATGAGAGTGGAGGTGCTGGCTGTATTCATATGACCTGCTGAGCATTTACGTAAATCTTGAGTTCCATGGCTGTCCCTTGTCTGTGAAGAATCGAAAGTGATACGCCACCTGTTCAGGCTATATTTTTCTACCGTCTCAGCACTCATTGTCTGTGTGGCTGCGGTGTGACTACTATTTATGTTTCTTGTTGACAAACTGGTGTTACCTGCGATGCAATGGCTTCATCCTATTCCAAGAGAGTACAAGGCAAAAACATGCATGACCGAATTAAAACTGTGTGCCCGACCGAGACTCGAACTCGGGACCTTTGCTTTTCGCGGGCAAGTGCTCAGCGCACACTCCGCTGTAGAGTGAAAATTTCATTCTAGAAACACCCCCCAGGCTGTGGCAAGCCATGTCTCCGCAATATCCTTTCTTCCGGGGGTGCTAGTTCTGCAAGGTTCGCAGGAGAGCTTCTGTAAATTTTGGAAGGTAGGAGACGAGGTACTGGCGGAATTAAAGCTGTGAGGACGGGGCGTGAGTCGTGCTTGGGTAGCTCAGTCGGTAGAGCACTTGCCCGCGAAAGGCAAAGGTCTCGAGTTCGAGTCTCGGTCCGGCACACAGTTTTAATCTGACAGGAAGTTTCATATAAGCGCACACTCCGCTGTAGAGTGAAAATTTCATTATACAGGGCCAAGTCTGGGAATCATGAGCGGGAAATCCGTAACGTCCAATAACCCAGTGCTTGTTCAGGGACACATTGAAAGGATCATTCAAGTCATGCTGTTGCTACTCCTATAACGTCAGGAAGTTGTGTTCCCAGTAAGACACTGTACCCACGCACACAGTTCTCTCTTAATTCTATTTGGTCATCAGCGTCCGTGCTCTTTTCCTGAGCCAGCACGATCTCCGTAACAGCTGAGGATGGGAAATGCTTTACACTGAGGTGAGAAAAGTCATTGGATAGCTATGTGCATACATACAGTTGGCAGTAGTATCACGTATACAAAGGACAGACAGTGTATTGGCGGAGTTGTCATTTGTACTCAGGTGATTCGAGACAAAAGGTTTCCGCCGTGATTACGCGGAATGGTAGGGACATTCCAATTCGGAAATCGTTGGGGAGTTCAATATTCCGAAATCCACAGCGTCGGGAACGTGCCGAGATACCAAATTTCAGGCATTACCTCTCACCATGGACAAATCAGTGGCCGACGGCCTTTACTTAATGACTGAGCGCAGCAGTGTTTGCATAGGGTTGTCAGTGCTAACAGAAGAGCAACACTGCGTGAAACAACCGCAGAAATCAATGTGGGACGTACGACGGACGGGTACGCTAAGCCCCTTCCATACAGGGACAGCAGTGGCGGCCAGCAGTACCAGCCAATACTGTGTACTAGTAATTGCGGCGTTGAGATCAGAAACGGGACATGTCATCATTTTTGGGGTATATGAGTTATTATTGTAGTTGGTATTTACACACGATTCCGCATCTGTTGGTTCTAAATGGGACTTGTTCAGCGATATTTCCTTGTCAAAGTCAGTGTTGAAATTACGTTCCTTGCGGAAAGAGGACTTGTCACAGATGCAAGTTCCTATATTGCACGAAACAACGTGAGGCATGAGAGCAGCAATGTAGCGGTTTGCAGCAATCAGCTGTGAGATTTCCGAATGACTTCGGCGACGGAACCGTCAGACCAGTCCGAAGACGATTTACATGAATTTAGAAGGAAAAAAAGACGCCCCGAACTGTGGAAGAGGAATGTGATTAAATAAAAGAAGGTGAAGGATTTGGAGCATACCAACCGGAAAGGAAACATTGTTCCTAGGAGGGAAACAGGTGCAGATAGCAGGTAAATAGTCATACAATGTTCATTGTTTGAATTATCTCTACATAATGTAATATGGAACAGATGAACGGAATGGGCAGTGTCTTGAAACGAGGATATAAGATGAACGTCAACAAAAGCAAAACGAAGGTAATGGAATGTAGTCGTGTGGTGTCACAGCCAGACACCACACGTGCTAGGTGGTAGCTTAAATCGGCCGCGGTCCTGTAGTACATGTCGGACCCGCGTGTCGCCACTGTGTGATCGCAAACCTAGCGCCACCACAAGGCAGGTCTCGCGAGACTGACTCGAACTCAGCCCAGTTGTACGGACGACAGAGCTAGCGACTAGGCGTACGAAGCCTTTCTCTCTCATTAGCCGAGAGACAGAATAGCCTTCAGCTAAGTTAATGGCTACGAACTAGCAAGGCGCCATTAGCCTTACAGTGATTGTAATTAAAGTCTCCTTTGTGCGATGTACCACAATGAGTTATTAAAGATAAGTATTATACCAGCTACGTACTTTTCTTCATAGCATTAATTACGTATCCTGTTCCAGTACTTCACGCCCGTCTGCGTTAGTCTCGCGTGCCTTTTTAAGCCAGCTCTATCTACAAGGTGTTGGCCCAGCTGCCGACACATCAAGTCGAATTAAGTCGGGTGATGCTGAGGGAATTAGATTAGGAAATGAGACATTTAAAATAGTAAAGGAGTTTTGCTATTTGGGGAGCAAAATAACTGATGATGGTCGAAGTAGAGAGGATATAAGATGCAGACTGGCAATGGCAAGGAAAGCGTTTCTGAAGAAGAGAAATTTGTTAACATCGAGTATAGATTTAAGTGTCAGGAAGTCGTTTATGAAACTCTTTGTATGGAGCGTAGCCATGTATGGAAGTGAAACATGGACGATAAATAGTTTGGACAAGAAGAGAATAGAAGCTTTCGAAATGTGGTGCGACAGAAGAATGCTGAAGAGTAGATGGGTAGCTCACATAACTAATGAGGAGGTATTGAATAGAATGGGGGAGGAATTTGTGGCACAACTTGACAAAAATAAGGGACCGGTTGGTAGGACATGTTCTGAGGCATCAGGGGATCACAAATTTAGCATTGGAGGGCAGCGTGGAGGGTAAAAATCGTAGAGGGAGACCAAGATATGAATACACTAAGCAGATTCAGAAGGATGTAGGTTGCAATAAGAACTGGGAGATGAAGCTTGCACAGGATGGAGTAGCATGGAGAGCTGCATCAAACCATTCTCAGGACTGAAGACCACAACAAAAACAACAATACAATGTAATATGCTGTAGCAGAAGCAAGTTGTGTAGAAACATTGTACTAAAGTGTGAATATAAATTCCTTTCATGAAAACAAAGTCGAAATTTATGTTTCTGTTGTAATATATGAAATCGGTGAAAATATGTTATTCGCCGAGTATATAGGTTAATAATACGCTAATATCTGTTTACACATGTCGGCGTATATGTTTTGAGAAGTTCTCATTTGCTCAGAAGGAACTATTGTTGACAGAATACAACAATATGCCCAACAAAGATAGACAGTATGGGTAATTGAGTGCTTACATTCTTCCCATCTTTCCAAAAGCAAGGAGACCACGCGCAAATTCCATTACCAATCGTGGAAGGACAGCAAATTATTATTATAAGGTAACTGACGTGACCACTGTAATATTGCTTTATTAACCATTTCGTTCCCGAATTATGTACATCTTTGATCCACGTTTTGTAAAATCTTTAAGGCATTATGCAAAGCATATATTTAATAGAGTTACAGTATTACGATTATGTAGATTTTTGTTTTATGATACTAATTCACTTGTATCTGCAGGTTAAAGTTGGCTTCAAGGAAACTATGCTATGCAAGAAAGCTTAATTATTGCCCTCCATGGCATATCAAAACGCCGAGTGGAGAGACTGTGCCGCTTAAGTCAATATTTCAGTACAACGACTGTTGTTTAAATAAATAACTGGATATGTCAGTCATTTTTTAATTCCATTTTCTATTAGTTGCCTTCATCCTATGATTACAGATTGTTGGTATAGCATTGCATTCTTCCTCACGAGTCTTTGGGACTAACTATAAGGTTTGGGAAAAAGGCTATTCAGAATTATACAGTTTTTTCCAATATATCTCAGAACATCAATTGAGTGACATATCCCCTTTTTGATCTCAACGCCTCCATTGTCCGCGTGTGGAGTGGTACTTCGCCTTCACCGTCCAGTAGGCTATTGACAGCCAGCAAACTCAAGTAGTTTTGAGATTAGCAGACGTCAGAGGGGCAGTAGTAACACGGACACATAGTCAAGTGGCAGCCATTACAGGAAGTGTCTTATACTTTCATTACAAAATGTCTTCAGTACCTGAAGAAGAGCAGCCAAAAGCGACTGCTTGCGTAAAATAGAGTGGGGACAATATACATATATTTTTAGAAACATACTTGAACTATGAACTATTACGGAGCATACGTCGTCGTCACTATGCCAACAAGGAGAAGAGAGAGAGTTATGCTAGCTGTTCGTTCGAAGTCACGTCTTGGTTAGAACAAGTGGTGCTAAACTTGTAATATCCCTTTGGTTATTTGAGCATCCATGTCGCGTAGCCCATTATTTCCCCACTCATTAAATAATGTTTCAGGTATTTGTAAGGATATGAGGTTATTTTTCTGTCTTGTATAAAAATACAATTAATTTTGCGGAGAGAGAAAGGTATGGTGGTAGTATAGTTCTCAGCAGCGCCTGTCAGTTGGTAAAGTTTTTTTTTTTTACACAAACATCATGCAGGATATGACGATAGGCACTGCTTTCAACCCTTCTGCAACTTGAATTTGAAATGATGAGTCTTGAACTATTTCCATTAATGATAACTACCTCTTCTCTCTCATAGGACGACAATGCCGATGACGATGCAGCTGTCGTCTTATTGAGGATTATTCCCATGCATCCGAAGGCTTGCTGCAATCGTTCATGATGCGCATAGACGGGAGCAAGTATACATGAATCTCGTATAGCTATCCACTTTATAATTGTTAGACACACGGAGAACAAAAATACGTCCATACACCACGGCGTACAACAGAAGACCTATGTTCTAGCACTAAAACAAGAAAATGTTGTAAAAAAATGAAAGTACACCTTCTTTAATTTTTCCGCCGCCCTTCACATTAAATTAATGCAGGGTAATACAAAGTAATATATCTTTGACCCATTCAGTTGGCGTCTATATGAATTAATACATCTCGTTTGTCTATGCAGATAAACCTTATGGACACCTACACAGTCTATCGTAAGTAATATTTCTGGAAAGAAACATGGTCCGCTGAACGATATTTGTATGTATTTTACATGGGACCTTGCATCCATCCTCGTAACAAACAAACATTTATGTTTAATTTTCGTGTAATTTAGTTTTGTTACGTTATTTTTCCGCTTTATTATTCAAAAAGTCTCAGATGTGCTCACTTAGAGCTGGTTCGTGAAACAACCACATTCGAGTGCATGATATTCAGATATGCGAGAACGTGAATTGTCCTCAGTAGGTAAAGTGTTTCATATTTTATACGAAAATATCAGAAACAAGGTAAGTGTGGGTCGCAGTGGATTTTCAAGATACGTGTATTTGTATCGACGAAGACCTCTACATCTTGCAATTAAATGAGTCATTTTGAATTAGGAATAGGAAATGCTTTATGTGCTTTCTATCTTTACTCCGTATATGCTGCAGGAAATTGATAAGCACTTGTAACATCATTCGCGATATCTCCCCCTCCCCCCCTGAGGAAAGTGGCTTTATTTATGACTGCTCCACGGCATTTGTTCAAATTTCCCAACGGGTACCACTGAGAGATTTTTCGGTCATATATGCTTCTTAAAAATTCCCGTAGATGCAGAAAAGAAATTGGAAACTTCTAGAACTATACTCAAAATGTTGACAGGAATAGCTACTGCAGCTCCGCATCATTCACGATAAGATTAAACGAATTAGACCCACATGGAATAAAATATGTTCGACTATTAAGGTGTTCTATTCTTTTTTATACTCTTTATGTTTCCATTTCATATTCGAACCGTTATCATACTCTTCAGGCTTTTCAAAGGAATCTCACGTATTACCAACTACTTCAAGAGAACGCCGGTTAAACACTCAACAGTTGTAACTGTAGATGGAATAAGACCAATGAAATATTCTTCGATAATTATTTCTGTCTGAACAAAACGAACGCCCATTTACATTACTTCTGCGTGGCACACGCCATGATTACATTCTAAAAGAACTAAATAGTATGTTGCTTTTTAAGGCTCATTTAAAACGTAATCTCGAATACTTATTCATAACATAATGACGAATTCAGTTTATTTTACATTAAGTAGTGAATACTGGCTTCATGACAACTAACTCTTCGCACACCTGCGTGACAAGGAACCGTGTTTCGCAAGGCAAACTTTTTAAAACACCATAGCAATGTTCAGTATTGGCCGGAATGAGTTTCTCATTTTCTTCATAAAGCATTTTGCTAAGATGTAAATTCAGTTGTAGTTTCGCTATGAATGGTATGCACTCACAAGCGGCGTTGATATCCCGACTTCTTTTAGTGGTTTGAAGACCCCGACGTGCTTGTAAGTGACACAGGAACAGTTTCAGCACTGAAAAGCTCGTAACAAAACAAAAAGTAACATTTTTTGAAACAAGTTAAATGAGCTATTCTTTGAGGGTGTCTTCTGCATATCTTGCCCTGCAGGAAAGTTAAACTCAACTACTTAACTAAGCCCTCGTTCTAGAAGAGTTTGTCGTGCGTCATCAGTAATTTTATCATGCCGCTGACGGCATCAGCCGACGAGTTAAAACGTGTGCAGTCATTTAAATACATTATAAATTACAATTTTTAAAATGTTAAATAAACTGATAAGCAGTTTATACACCTATCAAGCAGCCGAATAAAGTATGCTCTGTGCACAACGGAGACCAAGAAAATACTTTCCGATTTACAGTTGCATAGTCTAAGGTATGCCAAGGAACAGGAATAGATTTTTGTATAACTGTGCCTTTTTTCGTAATTAAAAAGTGAAATAATTCGAACAAGTCGTTAAAAGTTTGTTTATCCATTCACCGAGTGTAAATACGCCGGTAACCAGAGGGCTCTGTACGTAGTATACTACTTGATCAAAAGTATCCTGACACCCCCCAAAACATACTTTTTCATATTATGTGCATTGTGCTGCCACCTACTGCCAGGTATTCTATATCAGCGACTTCAGTAGTAGTTAGACATCGTGAGAGAACAGAATAGGGCGCTCCGCGGAACTCACAGACTTCGAACATGGTCAGGTGATTGAGTGTCACTTGTGTCATACGTCTGTACGCGTGATTTCCACACTCCTAAAAATCCATAGGTCCACTGTTTCCGATATGATAGTGAAATTGAAACCCGAAGGGACACGTACAGCACAAAAGCGTACTGGCCGACCTCGTCTGTTGACTGACAAAGACCGCCGACAGTTGAAGAGGGTCGTAATGTGTAATAACCAGACATCTACCCAGACCATCACACAGGAATTCCAAAATGCATCATGATCCACTGCAAGTACTATGACAGTTGGCGGGAGGTGACAAAACTTGGATTTCATAGTCGAGCTGCTACTTATAAGCCACAAATAACACTGGCAAATGCCAAACGACACCTCGCTTGGTGTAAGTAGCGTAAACATTGGACGATTGGACATTGAAAAACGCTGTGTGGAGTGACGAATCACCGCACACAATGTGGCGATCTTATGGCAGGGTGTGTCGTAGCGGCCCCTTATTGGTAGAGGGCCTGCAGAACCGATACGCAAGATGGGTTGCTAATCCCCTTTCAGCAGTCCGGAGAGAAACTTCGCCAGCGGACAGAAACAATAACATACGAGGGGCGTTCAGAAAGTAAGCTCCGATCGGTCGCGAAATGGAAACGACTATGAAAATCCGATAAAGCTTTGCACAGATATGTTGGGTAGTGTCTCTAGTATAACCCCAGTTAGCATCACGTCGCTCTTCTCATTTCTGAGCTCGCAGTGAGTGCGTAAAGATGTCTAGAAAATAGTGTCTGCCGCCAAGTACGAGGGCCTGGTGAGAAATTTCGCCTGAAGCTATGCAGCTAACATTACATAACTGTCGTGCTGTTTCTTCTTCAAGACAATTCTCAGCCGCATTCTGCAGGGGCAATGAAGATGTTCCTGCATCGTTTTCAAATGGAAATGTGAGATTACCCACAATACAGTCCGCAATTGTCTCCCCCTGAGTTTCATCTCTGGTCACATGAACCGCTGTCTGTGAAGACAACATTTTGACACAGACAACGAGGTGTAGGCCATCGTGGAGAATTGGCGGAAAGCACTGGCGGCTGCCTTCTATGATGAGGCTATTGAAAAGTTGGTACAACGCTATGACAAAAGTCTAAGTCAGAACGGCGACTACGTAGAGAAGTAGCTGAAAGGTGTAGCTAATTGTTACAAGTAAAACATTTCTGATGTACACTGTGGTTTCAATTTGGCAATCAATCGGAGCTTACTTTCTGAACAGGCCTCGTACTTTCCAAATAAACACAGAACTACTTCGCCAGACAACATGTGACAATGTTCCACCAATCAGAACTCATACGACTGCTGTAGCACTCCGACGACCTGGCTTTATAAGCACGCCTAGACCGTCAGATAGGCAGCGTTTACCAACCGCTAGGAACAGCTCCGGCCAGTATTTACGCCGGCCCTAGCATTGTATTCTCTCTCCGCAGTCTTCTAGCAGCGCATTGTATTTTGTAGAGTAGTTTTGATCAGTATATTCTTCCATTGTCCTGTTTCCTTATCTGCTTTGCAATCACAGAGTTGTGGTTTTTTTTTTGTTCTGCATTGAAAACTTTTGTGTATGCCAAGAAGGCGTTTTTTTATTGTAATAAGTGTGTTCAAATTGATTGTTAGTTCTTCCCTGCCGACCGTAGTAGACTACAGTATGGATATGGCGAATGCCCGGTGAACGTCATCTGTGTAAAATTCAGAGGCGGTAGTGTTGTGGTGTGGTCGTGTTTTTCATGGAGGTGGCGTGCAACCCTTGTTGTTTTGCGTGGCACTATCACAACACAGGCGTGCATTGATGTTTTAAGCATCTTCTTGCTTCCCACTGTTGAAGAGCAATTTGGAAATGGCGACTGCATCTTTCAATATGATCGAGTACCTGTTCATAATGCACGCCCGGGGCGGATTGGTTACATGACAATAACAGCCCTGTAATGGACTAGCCTGCACGGAGCCATGACCTGAATCCTATGAACACCTTTGGGATGTTTTGGAACGCCGAGTTCGTGCCAGGCCTCACCGACCGACACCGATACATCTCCTCAGTGCAGCACTCCGTGAAGAATGGGCTGCCATTCCCCAGCACCTGACTGAACGTAGTGCCTGCGAGAGTGGAAGCTGTCATAAAGGCTAAGGGTGGGCCAACACCATATTGAATTCCAGCACTACCGATGGAGCGCGCCATGAACTTGTAAGTCATTTTCAGCCAGGTGTCCGGATTCTTTGGATCACATAGTGTATTTCCTTCACCAGATTTTCACAGGTATAAGAATTACTTAACATTAAGCAATGACTGTGCCTGGACCAACGTATTCTTATATTAGATATGCTAGAATCAATGTAAGTAATGTACTGTACGTATTAATACACTCCTGGAAATTGAAATAAGAACACCGTGAATTCATTGTCCCAGGAAGGGGAAACTTTATTGACACATTCCTGGGGTCAGATACATCACATGATCACACTGACAGAACCACAGGCACATAGACACAGGCAACAGAGCATGCACAATGTCGGCACTAGTACAGTGTATATCCACCTTTCGCAGCAATGCAGGCTGCTATTCTCCCATGGAGACGATCGTAGAGATGCTGGATGTAGTCCTGTGGAACGGCTTGCCATGCCATTTCCACCTGGCGCCTCAGTTGGACCAGCGTTCGTGCTGGACGTGCAGACCGCGTGAGACGACGCTTCATCCAGTCCCAAACATGCTCAATGGGGGACAGATCCGGAGATCTTGCTGGCCAGGGTAGTTGACTTACACCTTCTAGAGCACGTTGGGTGGCACGGGATACATGCGGACGTGCGTTGTCCTGTTGGAACAGCAAGTTCCCTTGCCGGTCTAGGAATGGTAGAACGATGGGTTCGATGACGGTTTGGATGTACCGTGCACTATTCAGTGTCCCCTCGACGATCACCAGTGGTGTACGGCCAGTGTAGGAGATCGCTCCCCACACCATGATGCTGGGTGTTGGCCCTGTGTGCCTCGGTCGTATGCAGTCCCGATTGTGGCGCTCACCTGCACGGCGCCAAACACGCATACGACCATCATTGGCACCAAGGCAGAAGCGACTCTCATCGCTGAAGACGACACGTCTCCATTCGTCCCTCCATTCACGCCTGTCGCGACACCACTGGAGGCGGGCTGCACGATGTTGGGGCGTGAGCGGAAGACGGCCTAACGGTGTGCGGGACCGTAGCCCAGCTTCATGGAGACGGTTGCGAATGGTCCTCGCCGATACCCCAGGAGCAACAGTGTCCCTAATTTGCTGGGAAGTGGCGGTGCGGTCCCCTACGGCACTGCGTACGATCCTACGGTCTTGGCGTGCATCCGTGCGTCGCTGCGGTCCGGTCCCAGGTCGACGGGCACGTGCACCTTCCGCCGACCACTGGCGACAACATCGATGTACTGTGGAGACCTCACGCCCCACGTGTTGAGCAATTCGGCGGTACGTCCACCCGGCCTCCCGCATGCCCACTATACGCCCTCGCTCAAAGTCCGTCAACTGCACATACGGTTCACGTCCACGCTGTCGCGGCATGCTACCAGTGTTAAAGACTGCGATGGAGCTCCGTATGCCACGGCAAACTGGCTGACACTGACGGCGGCGGTGCACAAATGCTGCGCAGCTAGCGCCATTCGACGGCCAACACCGCGGTTCCTGGTGTGTCCGCTGTGCCGTGCGTGTGAGCATTGCTTGTACAGCCCTCTCGCAGTGTCCGGAGCAAGTATGGTGGGTCTGACACACCGGTGTCAATGTGTTCTTTTTTCCATTTCCAGGAGTGTAGATATTTTAAACAACAAAATATGCCAGGAATAAAAAAGAGAACAGTTGACTGAGCGAAGTCATGTGTGTAAATTTGTGTGTTGTTTGTGAAACCTCTCAACAGGTAACGGCGATACTGACAGATGCGATTAATTGTTTCAGAATGGTTCAAATGGCTCTGAGCACTATGGGACTTAACATCTGAGGTCATCAGTCCCCTAGAACTACTTAAACCTAACTAACCTAAGGACATCACACACATCCATGCCCGAGGCGTGGTTCCGGGCTGAGCGCCTATAACCGCTTGGCCACCGCGGCCGGCGAGTAATGGTTTACAGTGAACTTTGTGCAGGATACTCCAACCAGTTCCCCATAGGGCATGGGCGCTGGTTTTGTACATTGGGTTCGTGTCCGGTGAAAGGGTGACTTGAGGCGATTCGTCACACTCCGCGACCGAGACAGAGGAACGGAGAAACGCTCCCTGCCAATGTCGCTGAATAAGGGCGACATTACTGACGATTCGCTGAAGCTCATTTCCCTTTTCGTTGGAGATGTACCTTCTTCTGACAAGCAGAGACCTTCTGTAGAACATTGTACGTCGCAAAATTCTCCTCAGAATTAGCTCGTAGGCTAAAGATCAACATACGAGAGACTTCAAGTTTTGAAGTCTCCTTTGTGGGTGAAATTTCAGCCGTGTTGCAAGAGTACATAAACGAAAAGTCTAAATTTCAAATACATTTATACTAACTGGGACAACATTTGATTCTGAAGCCAGCGGCACCTCGAAACCACACATTCACATTATCCCTTAAATGGCTCATTTGCGGACCCGTGTTTACTGGTAAGTTTCTGCTTTTGTTCTCGTAGAATACTTTCACTGTGTCAGTTCAAGCTACTGTGATACCATTTGTACACAGATCTGGCGCACCTATCAACTTGGCGGCCCAAGCAGAGCTTATGTCAACTGGGGCACAAACTGGCACCGCACTACTAGGAACGTTGACACAACTAACATTTGCGACAGACTGCAGACCGATCCTGTGGCCACCAATATATATCTCGCGAATTGACGTCGGAGACAAGATAAGAGAAATCGTGGCTTGTAGGGAAACGTATAGACAGTCGTTTCTCTCTTGTTCCACTTCTGAATGGAACAGGAAAGCGAATAATTACCAGTGGTTCAAGGTACCCTCCATAACGCACCGTATGGTGGACTGCAAAGTGTGTAGGTGTAGATCTAGATGCTGAGTACATCATTATTTTTCAATTGGTTGATTTTGCAAGTGCTCTTAAATAAACGACATCCGATACTCCAAAAATGCTGCTCATACCTGTAAGACTACTGTTCGGGAATACACCAGCGTTGTTGACGAGGATGTCGACGCCGCCCAGGTTGTCCTTGACCCACTTGAAGGCAGCCAGGATGCTGGCTTCGTCGCTCACATCCCCGGCAATGGCGTGCAGCTTTCCTGGGGCATCCTTGAGTGCCAGTTCCTGTTATGGGGCACAAATACATCACTGTATACAAGAAAAGAAAATAATGAAAGGAGTAAGTCATTAAAGCGTTGCTCTTTATGCGATTGCGAACGTTCTCACGATTACGCAAGATTTTGACTATTTACGTGATCCTTTTAGGTCGTGGAGATAAAGCAACAAGTTCTGTATACCCTCAAACAGACCACGTATTGTCCAGCTATGCGTTTACAATAACTGTTTCGCGAAACAGGATATTTCGTGAGACGCCTGTCTCGTTCCTCCATTGACACGGAGCGAAACCTTTCGCGGAACAAACAGGGGAAGGATAAGCCAACAGTTAGGGCTTAACAACTAATTCGACGTACTGTGTCGTACCTCCGGATATTACGTCCACGACTGCAGTCATGATGATGCTGTACACATATTTCATGAAGAAAATGGAAACAAAATTAGGACACCACTGGTGGAGCAAGGAATTACTCCATCGCCGATGCCAGCGTGGAAACCAATTTATATGGCAAACTTCAGTGTAAACCATCATAATTACCATCAGTAAATTCATCTACATCACAGCAAAAGATTTTGAATGGTTCGTTTCAAGGATCGATAGGAAAATGGAAAAAACTGAACTGTTCGAGAAAGACTGGCTGTGCGATTCATTGGGAAGTCGGCTCACATTGTTCTTGTGGTCTTCAGTCCGAACATTAGTTTAAGGCACCTCTCCATCTACCCTATCGTGTGCAAGTCTCTTCATCTCTGAACAGCTACTCCAGCCGACAGTCATCTGAACCTGCGACTGCAGGCCACCTCGTCTCTTCGTCTCCATCTGCAACTTTTGTCCCCCCAGTACACAACCGACGATTTCTTGACGTATCAGATTGCGTCCTCTCAACCGATCCTTTCCTCTGGTTTAGTTGTGCCAAACATTTCTTTTCTACCCAATTCTATTCTCGACCTCCTCGTGGGTTACGCGATCTGCCCATCTAATCTTCAGCACTCTTCTGTAACACCACATTTCAAAATCTTCTCGTCTGACCTCCTTATCGTCCACATTTCTCTTTCTTACAAATGCCTTCACAAAATGCTTCACAACACGTAAGTTTCTATTATATATTAAGAAACTTCTTTCTTCGAAAAACTCTTTTCTTGCCATTTGCCAGTCTAGTTTTATATCCCCGTTACTTCGGCCAGATAGCCAGATAGCCAAAATCACCGACTATCTCCAGTGTCTCGTTATCTTATCTGATTCTCTCAACATCGCATAATGTAAATCGGCTACGTTCAATTACTCTTGTTAATATCCTCCTTTGAAGAGACTGCCATTCTACTCAACTGCATTTCCATGTCCTCTGCTGTCTCTGACAGAATTACGATGTCATAGGCAAGCCTCAATCTCTCTATCTCTTCTCCCTGTACCTTAATTCCTTCTCAAAATTTTTCCTTGCCTTCCATAACTGTTAACTCAGTGTGACACCAGGGATAGACTACAACCCTGACTCACTCCTCCTTAACCACTGCTTCCCTTTCAAGCCTTTCGACTCTTATGACTGCAATTTGTTTTCTTTAAAAGTCGTATATAACCTTTCTGACCCGCGCGGAGCTTCGATATGGAATCGAAAGCTCGATATCAGCTCTTTGCCTAAGTAGCTAAGCAACCAACTCCTTTGCGTCCCACCAGGGGTCAAGCACGCTCTTTGTCGCAGCGACTTCACTGCTATGCGTTTGAGCTGAGTCTCAGACATTTTTCGGCAGGTACCTGCGGGATGGGACACTAAAAAAAAGAGATATCAGTCATTTCGGACATGAATACTATAAGCAGTTATCGAAGTTGTACATCCTCCGGAAGTACGTCGCTAGGATTTAGTGGAAGAGAGCTTAGGAACTTTGTCTGCTGTTTGGTGTATACAGAATTTGCGGAAAGTGGGATTACTGACCCGAAATCATTGTCGCCTGTTGGACTTGTTTTGTGAGCACTTTAGTGAACAGACTATACGAACAGTTATTTGGAGTTATCCACTTTGCCGAAGGGCTCTTCATACTGTGTGTTTTAGGTGTGAGTTGACCCTGACTTCATTTAAAGAGCCTGTCGGTTCCAACTTGGGTATTCTTTTATTAATAATGGATATGAGGTCGTGGTTGTCAAAATCAATGTTAAAATTTCGTCTCAACAACCTATTTACACAGTAAAAACATTAGAATGTACACATTTCGAAGGTCAAGCCTTTATGTTCATAATTACTGTAAAAAAACCTCTAAGAGCGACCAACGTAAATCAAAACAAGAGCAATAAAAATAACAAAAAGGAACGTTGCTACTTCCCTTGCAGCCGTGTCTTCCTAAGAGGCATATCCACATCACTGTCACCTGATAAAATAGATTAACATGCCATAATATATTTTAAAGCATATGTTAATGTGACGTTGCCATTACCTGTGGACGACATATGCCATTCCATGTTCATCTGTTTTATCAGCTGACAGTGATGTGGTTGTACATCTTAAGAAGAAACGGCTGCAGGGGAAGTACCCAAGTTATGTTATCCTTCTTATTGCTCGTGTTTATGTTTTATATTGGTCGCTCTTAGAGGCATCTTGTACAGTAAATCTGAAGACGAAGTGTCGATCTTCGCAATGCGTAAATTGTGTTGTTTTTTACGCTGTGAAAAGGTAGTTGTGCCGATATTTAGCATCCAACAAGGCTTAATTGCATTGATTAAAGTTTTCTGGCTGTTTCTCCGACAGTTGTATCTGTCTGTTGGGTCTAAAAGTTATTTGTGCTGGTTTTGTGTAATTTATTTGGTACTCGGGATTAATATAAGGTCAGTTTATTGCTTGCTGGTTTAGTTGAAGTTATGTGGCCGTTGTTGTTTAAATTTTATGTGCGGAGTCTTTTATAGAAATAGCCTGAGTTATTTGATTTCAAAAGTTCAAATAATATTCCTTTGATTCACATAAGGCTTATTCTTTTAAATTGCTTCATAGCTGCTCGTTGGTAATTCTAATCTGCTATGCTTCAGAGATGTGTTAACTAAATGTTTAGTAACGCTTAAAGTATTTTTAGAAACATTTGTAACCTGAAATCTTTCATGTCTGTACTAGTAGTGCCTGAATTCATACTGTGCTTTACCGGATTTATTCTGCGGCAGAAACTCTACGCCACGTCACAATATCAAACCTCAATTAAAAAGTGGGCAAAGTTCAGATATTAATGTTTATGGGAATTTTTCTTACATTAATACGAGGCTGTCGAGTTTTACGTGTTAAAAGCAAATTCATAGTAAGAGATTAGAGAGCTTTAAATAATTTATCTTTTCTGAATGAAGCGTTATGGTTTTGGTAGTCTCACACCTTATCACTCCAGCCCCTCGCTTCTTAATGAATTTCATACTCGCTCACTGTATTTTACCCCTGATACCTTCAGAATTTCAGCGAGTGTATTCCCATCAAAATTGTCAGTAGGTTTGTCTAAGTCTACAATACCTACCTTCTAAGCTATGTCGTAGGGCCGGTATTGCCTCGCATGTGCCAACATTTCTCCAGAACCCAAAGTCATCTTCCTCGAGGTCAGCTTCTACCAGTTTATTCATTCTTCTGTAAATAATTCGTGTCACTATTTTTCAAAAATGACTTATTAAACTAATAGTTCGGTAATTTTCACCACTTTCTTTCTTTGGAATCGGTATTACTACCTTCTTCTTGAAGTCTTAGGGTACTAGCTGTGCCTCACATATCTTGGATGCCAGGTGGAATAGCTTGTGATGGTTGGCTCTCCCAAGGGTATCAGTAGTTATGATGGAAAGTCATCTACTCCTGGAGCTTTGCTTCGACTAAGATCTTTCAGTGCTCAGTCAAATTCTTCTCGCTGCGAATCTTCCTTCCCGTCTTCATCTACTTTCTCTTCACTTTCTATAACATTGCCTCCGAATTCATTTCCCTTGTACAGCTCCTCTGTACGTTACTTCCATCTTTCATCTTCCCTTCTTTCCTTAGCACTGAGCTCTTGATTTTCATACAGCTTCTTCTTTGTTATCTGAGGGCTATTTAGTTTTTCTTTAGGCGGTATCTATCTTCCCCTTAATTATACATGCTTCTACAGACGTATATTTATCCTTTATCCAACCCTGTTTAGCCATTTTGCACTTTCTCTCAATCTCAACTTTTAAATGTTTGTATTCTCTTTTACCTGTTTCATTTGCTACATTTTTGTACTTCCTCCTTCATCATATTAAATTCAATATCTGCTGTGATATCCAATTTTTTATACTACTCCTTGTCGCTTTACCTATCTGAACCTTTGCTTCCTTCACTGTTTCATCTGTCAAAGCTACCCCTTCATCTTCCACTGCATTTCTCTCTCCTGTTTCAGGCTGTCGTTTTTAATACTATGTTTGAAACTCTCAACAACGCCTAGTTCTGATTCTTTCAACTTATATAGGTCCCACCTCCTTACCTTACAAACTATTTTTTTCAGATTCTCCAGTTTTAATCTACAGTTCATTACACGAAAATTACGATCAGAGTCCACATCTGCTCCTGGAAATGGCTCAAAGTTTGAAAATCTGGTTCCAAAATCTTTGTCTTACTATTATATAATCAAATTGCCACACAATATCTGTTTAAAATGTCAAAGAGTGTGATATCGGGAACTATCGCATCAGTTCAAAAGAGTACGGTCGAAGCAGACGTTGTGATGTTGTCACTGCCTATACCATTATGTGAGGCGGTTTTCCTCCTAACTCGACTGTGTAATGAAGACTTTCTTTAGCCCAAGTGACAATTTTTCTAGTTCGTGAGCTGCGATAAGTGGCACATTCATCTGGAAACGTAGCGTTGGCACTGTTCACTGCATTTGTAAACTGAATTAACAAAGCACGGCACGCTAAAACGCGCTCATTTCGATCTGTATCCGATAATACGTTTGCGAACGTCGGTCGAAAAGGTCTGACCTTAACGTCTTTATTCACGCGAACTCGAATTGTTGTCCTCTGTATACGGAGTTCCGAAGCTCGTCTACTTTACAGGAGATTGTTCAATCGAATCGGAGACTGGGGCACATGTTTCTTCACGTTTCTCTTTCCTTCCACTCCGCGGTCTCTCTTTAACACTGCCAAAAGCAAAAGCACGTCTTTCCCTATCCAGTAGTGTTGTCTTTCGCTGTGGATCCATATTAAATCTTTTCAGGAATGCCCCTATAATCTGTTTCATTGCCTGCCGTGTGTGTTATCGTTCGTTCACCCACTTGCTTGTCGCTAAACGCTCCTCAGTACTGTAACTATGACTGCTCCCATCTGCCGTGGCTACAAATTAAAACACAACTCCAACTGCGGAAACATGTAAACAGTTATTCTAGCAGCTGATTCCAACAAATGATAAAAAGTAACATAACTACCAACCAACCTAATAACATCTATTAGTAACAAGGGGCTACAGAGGTACGGAGACTTCTCGTGCACCCTGTAGTTTGATGTAGCTCTACACGCCAGTCTGTCCTGTGCTCTATGTCTCACTCTACGATCTCCCCCCCCCCCCCCCCCAACTCTCCTTCATTACCAAATCGACGATTGTCTACCGTCCTATTCTACAGTTAAGTACCATAATTTTATTTTCTCTCCGATTCAGTACCTACTCCTTAATTATCCTATCTACCCCTCTAATATTCAGCAGTATGCTGTAGCACCACTTTTTCGAAAGCTTCTATTCTCTTCCGACCTGAAGTGATTATTGTCCACTCTTCACTTCCGCACAAAGCTACACTCCTGACATCCACCTTCAGCAAACATTTTGTCTTCTTCTTTTTCATTTGCCTTTGTCACGCATCGGCGCAGGGTCGGCATGGTTATTAACGGGTTTAACATGGTTGGTTTAAGGGGCGGCCGGATGCCCTTCCTGTCACCATTGTTACACCCTGGGAGGAAATATGCGTATCCTGCCGAGCGAGGTGCCGCAGTGGTTAATACATTGGACTCACATTCGGGTGGACGATGGTTCAAACCCGCGTCTGGCTATCCTGATTTCCGTTTTCTGTGATTTCCCTAAATCGCTTGAGGCAAATGTAGGGATGGTTCCTTTGAAAGGACACGGTCGACTTACTTCCCTAATCCGACGGAATCAATGACCTCACTGTTTGGTTCTCTCCTCCAAGTCATCCAACCAACCAATGCGTACCCCAACTGTATGTGTGTAGTGTTATTTATGTGAAAGAGAAGAAAGTTTTCTAAATGTTGACGAATCGTCTCAAGCGGGACTCGGATACCAGAGCGGTATTCACCTGGCGGGGTGTGGGAAACCGCCTAAAAACCACATCCTGGCTGGCCAGCACGCCGACCCTAGTCATTAATTCGCGGAGTTGAGTCGATCCAGGGCCAACGCATCTTCCCATCCCGCAAGCGGCGCTGTACCACGCACGGCTATCAGGGCGGATTTCAGTAGAGACTTTCTAACATATATATACTGATGAGCCACAACATTAGGACCACTTGCTTAGAAGCTGTTTGTCTCTGAAACGAAATGCCTCACTGATTCTGCGTATCAAGGATCGCACAATCTGTTGGAAGGTTTGTGGAGGTATGTATCAGTAACGCGCATAAATAACTGGTGGCTCATTTGTGTGCGCTGTTATGGCACCCGATAGCGACCCACATGGTGTCCATAGAAATTACATTGGGCGAATTTGGTCACCGAGACATCAACGTGAGTTCACTATTATGTCTCTCAAATAATTATAGCACGGTTCTGATACAGTAACAATTGTAGTGCTGAGAAATGACATAGATGATGGAGAAGACATCATGAATGAAGGGATACAGGTGGTTCGTAGCTGTCATCGTGTCTTAGATTGCCACCACAAGTCCAACGCAAACGCTGGCGAATTTCTCCCATAGCATAATAGTGCTCCCACCAGCCTGCGTCCGTGGCGCGCTGCATGTTTCGTGCCGGCGTTCACTTCAGTGACACCGTGTGCGGAGACGAACATAGATCTAGAGTAGCAAAAATGTGATTCACCCGAAGAGCCGACATGTTTACACTGATCGACGGCCGAATCCCGATGACCCCGTGCCCACTGCAACGGTGACAATGCCACTGGGTCAACATGTGAACACGTAGGGGTGGTCTGCAACGAAGCTCAGTGTTCAGCAATGTATGATGAACGATGCGCTCCGAAACGTGCATTCACCAGCACTGTGCTTTTTCGGCAGAGACGTCTCTGATCGCCATCTATCCTACCTTACAGAGCAAACAAGCCTACAAACTCCACGTTCTGTGAAAAGTCGTGGACGTCCAACCATTTAGTCCCTAGTGGTAGTTTTACCGTCCTTCTACCTCTATCCGTAGAACGTCACGACAGTAGCACGTGAACATTCGACCGCCTTCGCCACTTTCGCCGTTTTCAAGGTACTCGTTCACAGCCTCTGCGTAATAATAATCTGCCCTTTGACAAAGTCGCTTATCTCAAAGAACGTTGCTCACTTGAAGCCCATATCTTCGCTAGAGTGATCCCTCGTCCATGTCTGTTGCGCTTACGTTCTTTTGTTACAGAGTTAAGTGCCCGTAACGTCACTACGCGCTGCTGCAGCCTGTATATATGGTAGGGTGGCTCCGATGCGAGTGCACAAGTACCGATATGTTGGCATGGGGTTAGTTTGGCTTTCGTGCACTTCCAACGGGTGAGCGGTAAATCGGGAAACGTGAACTATGGCGACGTTATTACCAAATGCGTCCAAAAACAAGACCCACGTGCTGTTATTCTTTTCTTGACTGCCCAAGGGAAACACAGACAGACATTCATCGGAGAATGAAGGATGTGTATGAGGCAGCACGTCTCTCGGGAATCACCGTTCTGGAATTGTGCGGGACAAAAGGTGCTGCTGTTTCATAATAACGCACGTCTTCACGTCTTGTGTTATGCCAACTCAAGTCGGAGGCACACGGATAGACCAACACACGGTCTATCGGTCTGATCTCTCCCCATGCGATTACCACGCCTTCGGTCTCTTAAAAGAGGCCTTGAAGGGTCTACGATTCTTGTTGAAGTAGCGCGACAACATGTTTCAGCAAATGGGTATCTTCAACCTGATGAGTCGGCGACATGATCGCGTCAGTACTCACGGCTCTTTTCCCTGCTTGGCATACCAGTTATGGACTGTACGTCCTTCGCACTGAAACTTATCTCTCCTCATATTTGTATTTAACGATGAATTTATTGCTATTACCGACCTGCATTTCGTATTCTCTCTGCTTAAAACCATCTGACAACAAATGAATGTTTTTGAAATATCCGAAATAATACTAATCCAGAAATAATGAGAACAAGTAATTAGTTATTTGTTTTAGAAAATAAGAGATGGATACCACTACTTTTTAGGCTTTGTACTGCACTTTAGCTTATTTCTGAGTCTCTTCTTTAACAAATTATGCAGCGGCGGCATTTTAAATAGATTTCTAAAACGACAAAGTGGGAGTGTTCGAATAAGTTCGATTTGGAGCTATGACAGCCACAAAATTAGCAATGTCTCAACCTTATGTGCTTAAGGACAAAATAACCCAGATTTAATTTCTGGTATAATTTTTATCAAGGGCGATGTACTTGAGGACAATTTTATGGAAATGGGAGAGGATGTAGATGAAGATGAAATAGGAGATATGATACTGTGTGAAAAGTTTGACAGAGCACTGAAAGACCTGAGTCAAAACAAGGCCCCCGAAGTAGACAACATTACATTAGAACTACTGACAGCCTTGGGAGAGCGAGTCCTGACAGAACTCGACCCTCTGGTGAGCAAGATGTATGAGATAGGCGAAATTCCCTCAGACTTCAAATAGAATATAGTAATCCCAATCCCAAAGAACGCAGGTGTTGACAGATGTGAAAATTACCGAACTATCAGTTTAATAAGTTACAGCTGCAAAATACTAACACGGATTCTTTAGAGACGAATGGAAAAACTGGTAGAAGCTGACCTCGGGGAAGATCAGTTTGGATTCCGTAGAAATATTGGAACACGCGAGGCAATACTGACCTTACGACTTACCTTAGAAGAAAGATTAAGGACAGGCAAACCTACACTTTTAGCATTTGCAGACTTAGAGAAAGCTTTTGACAATGTTGACTGGAATACTCTCTTCCAAATTCTAAAGATGGCAGGGGTAAAATACAGGGATTGAAAGGCTATTTACAATTTGTACAGAAAGCAGATGGCGGTTATAAGATTCGAGGGGCATGAAAGGGAAGCAGTGGTTGGGAAGGGAGTGAGACAGGGTTTTAGCCTCTCCACAATGATATTCAATCTGTATATTGAGCAAGCAGTAAAGGAAGCAAAAGAAAAATTCGGAGTAGGAATTAAAATCCATGGAGAAGAAATAAAAACTTTGAGGTTCGTCGATGACACTGTAATTCTATCAGAGACAGCAAAGGACTTGGAAGAGCAGCTGAACGGAATGGACAGTGTTTTGAAAGGAGGATATAAGATGAACATCAACAAAAGCAAAACGAGGATAATGGAATGTAGTCGAATTAAGTCGGGTGATACTGTGGTAATTAGGTTAGGAAATCAGACACTTAAAGTAGTAAAGGAGTTTTGCTATTTGGGGAGCAAAATAACTGATGATGGTCGAAGTAGAGAGGATATAAAGTGTAGACTGGCAATGGCAAGGAAAGCGTTTCTGAAGAAGAGAAATTTGTTAAAATCGAGTACAGATTTAAGTGTCAGGAAGTCGTTTCTGAAAGTATTTGTATGGAGTGTAGCCATGTATGGAAGTGAAACATGGATATAAATAGTTTGGACAAGAAGAGAATAGAAGCTTTCGAAATGTGCTGCTACAGAAGAATGCTGAAGATTATATGGGTAGATCACATAACTAATGAGGAGGTATTGAACAGAATTGGGGAGAAGAGGAGTTTGTGGCACAACTTGACAAGAAGAAGGGACCGGTTGGTAGGACATGTTCTGAGGCATCAATGGATCACCAACTTAGTATTGGAGAGCAGCGCGGAGGGTAAAAATCGTAGAGGGAGACCAAGAGATAAATACACTAAGCAGATTCAGAAGGATGTAGGTTGCAGTAAGTACTGGGAGATGAAGGAGCTTGCACAGGATAGAGTAGCATGGAGAGCTGCATCAAACCAGTCTCAGGACTGAAGACCACAACAACATCATTTTTATAATCTTTGTCCATCCTTACCGAATCTTAAATCTTAATCTCATATCACCATTCTCCCCATCAAAAGCAGTAAGTGTACGATTTCATGTTGTAACTGCTGGAAAATACGTAAAATTGCGTCGAGATGCGCGTAATCCAAAGGAAATCACTCAGACTGTTATAAACGAATCTTATCTGAAGTAGCGCCACTTACGAGTAAGATAACCTTGATTTGACATTTGTGCTACTTACCTGTTACAAATAAATCTCTTCTGCAGATGAACATTGACTGAAGCTGTCACATTTACGAGTAAGATAACCGTAAATTGACCTTTGTGATACTTATCTATGAAAAGCAATTTTCCTCATTAGATGTATTTCGATTTGCACCAGTAAAGCAACAATTACCTTCGCTGTTACCACTAAATACCTAACTGTGTAAAAGCAGAAAAGTAGGTGTAACCTTAAAACGTTAGGCCTTAGCGCAAAATGTGAAGAAACGGCGTTATATGAAACTCACGTAGCAATCCCAGTTCGATGATGGCGACGTGCGCCCTACACTAAACTCACACCATTCATATTACTACTCTGCGTTCCCCTCACACAACAATGCCTGAAGACAAAAGTGACGTGTTGTGCCCAATACTCCCTCTAAAACGTCGATAGTTTGCACTCTGCACCAAATGTTATGAAAAGTACAGGGTGTTTAAAAAATGACCGGTATATTTGAAACGGCAATAAAAACTAAACGAGCAGCGATAGAAATACACCGTTTGTTGCAAAATGCTTGGGACAGCAGTACATTTTCAGGCGGACAAACTTTCGAAATAACAGTAGTTACAATTTTCAACAACAGATGGCGCTGCAAGTGATGTGAAAGATATAGAACACAACGCAGTCTGTGGGTGCGCCATTCTGTACGTCGTCTTTCTGCTGTAAGCGTGTGCTGTTCACAACGTGCAAGTGTGCTGTAGACAACATGTTTTATTCCTTAGAACAGATGATTTTTCTGGTGTTGGAATTCCACCGCCTAGAACACAGTGTTGTTGCAACAACACGAAGTTTTCAACGGAGGTTTAATGTAACCAAAGGACCGAAAAGCGATACAATAAAGGATCTGTTTGAAAAATTTCAACGGACTGGGAACGTGACGGATGAACGTGCTGGAAAGGTAGGGCGACCGCGTACGGCAACCACAGAGGGCAACGCGCAGCTAGTGCAGCAGGTGATCCAACAGCGGCCTCGGGTTTCCGTTCGCCGTGTTGCAGCTGCGGTCCAAATGACGCCAACGTCCACGTATCGTCTCATGCGCCAGAGTTTACACCTCTATCCATACAAAATTCAAACGCGGCAACCCCTCAGCGCCGCTACCATTGCTGCACGAGAGACATTCGCTAACGATATAGTGGACAGGATTGATGACGGCAATATGCATGTGGGCAGCATTTGGTTTACTGACGAAGCTTATTTTTACCTGGACGGCTTCGTCAATAAACAGAACTGGCGCATATGGGGAACCGAAAGGCCCCATGTTGCAGTCCCATCGTCCCTGCATCCTCAAAAAGTACTGGTCTGGGCCGCCATGTCTTCCAAAGGAATCATTGGCCCATTTTTCAGATCCGAAACGATTACCGCATCACGCTATCTGGACATTCTTCGTGAATTTGTGGCGGTACAAACCGCCTTAGACGACACTGCGAACACCTCGTGGTTTATGCAAGATGGTGCCCGGCCACATCGCACGGCCGACGTCTTTAATTTCCTGAATGAATATTTCGATGATCGTGTGATTGCTTTGGGCTATCCGAAACATACAGGAGGCGGCGTGGATTGGCCTCCCTATTCGCCAGACATGAACCCCATGTGACTTCTTTCTGTGGGGACACTTGAAAGACCAGGTGTACCGCCAGAATCCAGAAACAATTGAACAGCTGAAGCAGTACATCTCATCTGCATGTGAAGCCATTCCGCCAGACACATTGTCAAAGGTTTCGGGTAATTTCATTCAGAGACTACGCCATATTATTGCTACGCATGGTGGATATGTGGAAAATATCGTACTATAGAGTTTCCCAGACCGCAGCGCCATCTGTTGTTGAAAATTGTAACTACTGTAATTTCGAAAGTTTGTCTGCCTGAAAATGTACTGTTGTCCCAAGCATATTGCAACAAACGGTGTATTTCTATCGCTGCTCGTTTAGTTTTTATTGCCATTTCAAATATACCGGTCATTTTTGAAACACCCTGTATTAGCCTCATTGGTCATATGCTTGCACTTCATACACTCGCTACATGCTTATATTACACGTCAGCCGACAATCACAGCTCCGCTTGTCCCATTTATGCTATGAAATTACTAGATCTTGCAGCTAATATTCCTAACGCACCAAAATACCATGTTACTAGAGCGTGTCCGGAAAGTAAAATATGGCTCTGAGCACTATGGGACTTAACTTCTGAGGTCATCAGTCCCCTAACTAACCTAAGGACATCACACATATCCATGCCTGAGGCAGGATTCGAACCTGCGACCGTAGCGGTCGCGCGGTTCCAGACTGTAGCGCCTAGAACCGCTCGGCCACTCCGGCCGGCTCCGGAAAGTAGGGACGGGTATTAAAATGCTATAGAACATAAAAATTTTTTTGAAAATCTAATGTTTTTTTACAATCACATTAAGTATCTTCTCCCATTTATGTATGAAAAATAATATCCTCCATTTGACCACCCAAGGCAGCGCGGCCACGAGCAATTCGTTCATTGAAGTTCTCGATGGGACGCCGTTAATAGCCTTTTTATATTCCATCCATCAATTGGTGTATTGTTTGTGGTTTGCTCATGTACGCATTTGATTTCACAAATCCCCACAAAAAAATCACAAAACGTAAGATCGCGTGATCTGGCAGAGCATTTCTGGTTGCCTCGTAAACAGATAATTTTTTGAGGAGACTTTTCATTCAGCAGAGTAATCGTTTCACGGGATGTGCGAGGTCGCACTATTTTGTTGAAACCAAAAATCGTCTTCTTCATCAATAAGATTGAAAAACCAATCAGAAAGCACGATTCGGTAACCGTCACCGTTCATAATGACGTAAGCTCCCTCATCATTTTCAAGAAAAGTACGGGCCGATCACTCCTGCCCATAACCCACACCATACAGTCCTGCGTTGTGGATGCATCTACATCTACACCTACATACATACTCCGCAATCCGCCATACGGTGCATGGCGGAGGGTACCTCGTACCACAACTAGCATCTTCGCTCCCTGTTCCACTCCCAAACAGAACGAGGGAAAAATGACTGCCTATATGCCACTGTACGAGCCCTAATCTCTCTTATCTTATCTTTGTGGTATTTCCGCAAAATATAAGTTGGCAGCAGTAAAATTGTACTGCAGTCATCCCCAAATGCTGGTTCTCTAAATTTCCTCAGTAGCGATTCACGAAAAGAACGCCTCCTTTCCTCCCGAGACTCCCACCCGAGTTCCTGAAGCATTTCCGTAACACTCGCGTGATGATCAAACCTACCAGTAACACATCTAGCAGCCCGCCTCTGAATGTCCTCCCTCAATCCGACCTGATAGGGATCCCAAGCGCTCGAGCAGTACTCAAGAATAGGTCGTATTAGTGTTTTATAAGCGGTCTCCTTTACAGATGAACCACATCTTCCCAAAATTCTACCAATGAACCGAAGACGATTATCCGCCTTCCCCACAACTGCCATTACATGCTTGTCCCACTTCATATCGCTCTGCAATGTTACGCCCAAATATTTAATCCACGTGACTGTGTCAAGCGCTACACGGCTAATGGAGTATTCAAACATTACGGGATTCTTTTTCCTATTCATCTACATTAATTTACACTTATCTATATTTAGAGTTAGCTGCCATTCTTTACACCAATCTCAAATCCTATCCAAGTCATCTTGTATCCTCCTACAGTTACTCAAAGACGACACCTTCCCGTACACCACAGCATCATCAGCAATAAGGCGCACATTGCTATCCACCCTATCCAAAAGACCATTTATGTAGATGGAAAACAAAATCGGACCCACCACAGTTCCCTGGGGCACTCCAGATGATACCTCACCTCCGATGAACACTCACCATCGAGGACAGCTTACTGGGTTCTATTACTTAAGAAGCATCTTATCTTCCACAGTCACTCACGGATTTTCGTTACCCCAAATTCTACAGTTCTGCTTATTAATGTACCCACCGAGGTGGAAGTGCGCCTCATCTGAAAAAATTATTCTTTTTGTGAAGTTCCCGTTCTCCGCTTGTCGAACGGTTGCCGTGGGAATTTCACTGTTTTTGTAATAACTTTTTATCACTTGGATACATTGCTCAGTTGTCACCTGCTCCATGACGAAAATAAACAATGCTCACCACACAAATCCTATCTACCTACTAATGGAAAGGATGGCGGATAACAAGCATGAAAAAACCACGGCTGCTAACCGTCGTATGAGAAAATGTTGCAAAGTTCAAATACGTCCTTACTTCCTGGACACCCGTTACATGTTTCGAATTAGCAGTGGCCTCAGCATGGCGTCTTGAGCTATATTACAGTCTAAAAGCTTTCTTGATAGCGCAAGTGTTAACCCGAATACTTTGCAGTGCTGGAGAGTCCTTACCTTAACTTTTTCGGCCCTCCTGGCCATTCCGACGACGGTGAGTCCATGCTTCAGCAGCGCCTGCGCTATGGCAGCACCGATGCCTGCGCTGGCGCCAGTAACCAGGGCTACGCGTCCCTTGTATTTCTCGATGCCCATTGCTATGTGGACTGACTTACTGGCGCTGCTGTGCGACTGGGTACACGGGTCTGCGGAGACTGCGAACATTGGCGCCGGCGCCGGCCATTTATCCATGTAACGATAAGCGAATTACGTCATGCGTCAAGGCCACTGATCCGTTTATCTCTGGAAATCTGTGTAGCCGGCAGCATGGCCATGCAGTTAGTAAACGCTCAAAAAGATTTTGCGCTGCAGGTCTTCCCTTGTCAAACGAAGTTATTTTTCTATGGCATTCCACAACAAATTTAATCAGGACCTAATAGCTGATTTATGTGATGTATCATCGGCTTACTTGTTTTGTAACAAGTTGTATAAACGTTTTTGACACGTAAAAAAGTATATTAAAGGTGCTTAAGGGTTTTGATCTCTGTACACTCCACTTTATTTTCAGTTAGTCTGTACACCGATATTGTACTGTCAAAATCTTTTGACAAAGTTTCTTTGTCAAATAAAATTTGATAGGGTAATATGGAACTTTATCAAAGTTAGATCATCGTCAAATTTTCTTTGATGAAATCTAGCGCCTCGCCTTAAATTTCCCGAAAGAAAGTGTTCATCTTCTTTTAACTGAATGGAGAAATGTAGCCGTTTGGAGCCCTAGCGTCGCTGCAGTTGTTTGCCGTTTAACGTAGTGTTTATAAATATAGCCATGGCCACAAATTCTGTGAACACACGTGATGCTGGCGCATGCGCAGTGTAGAAACTATGGCGAAATATTTGAGGGGAGTGTAAAACCCCGTTTTGCGCCACGTCAAAGATATTTGTCAAAGAAATATGGAGAATATTTGATCAAATTTCTTTGTAAAGGAAATTTTTGTAGTGTAACTTCGCAATTAGTAACATTTTCCCTCAAGATGATTCTATTGTTGCTACCTTTCTGGCCCTATTCAGTATATCCTACTTTAGACTCGAAGTTAAAACATTCTTGAATGTCTTCGAAACCTTGGGACCGATATCTTGCCAGTACCAATGGCGATAATAGACAAAAATTGCCAGTATAATCGATTCCAGAAATGGGTGATACATATAATTTTACGGAACCCGTACTACTAACACCTGGCCAAATTTTTGAGTCATTCCTTCTTCAGTTTATAGATTCAACAGTATGGCTGAAGTATACATCCTATTCTTATTTCGTTTCTAATCGTAGCACCTGTTTTTTTCCCCTTCCACCCTCATTTTTCCCAGTTGGTTCTTGTTTTATAATATCTGTCTTCCCCCATATCTTACATCTGTCATTCCGAAAATTTAGAACTTTTCGCATCATTTTATGCTCTCCTGCCATCAACAGAAGTGTTGTAAGAGCGTAACAAGTGTGCGTTGCAGTACTGCGTAAAGGGAACTCTTTATTAATGGGAAAATAATATCGTTATTATTAAACTACGCGCCAGGTAATGTTAATAGTCCAAAAGAAGACTAAACAGTGTACTGAGATGGCTATATAGGACAGGGCTGTGCGTTCCATTGTCATATATTGCTCAAGACGCTGCCTTACAAATGTTAAACTGACCTCTAGATAAAGACGCCTTCTCGAATGCTCGATAATCTGTTTTAAATTTGTAGCACCACCTTACTCATTTCAGATACACTTGGTAGATACCGCTTCCAGCAACTATGAAGTGTTACAGTTTTCTCGGATTGCACAATGAATGAGTGACGCATGTTGCACTGTACACACAAATCGCGTTTAATGAAAATTACATGCAGCTGTAAAGCATTACTCGAGTACATCGTTTTCTTCAGAAAGGTCGCAGCCGATTTCTCTCTATACTTTTTTACTCTACCTCTGATGAACTGAATGTGAATGGGACAATTAAATATCTAAACTTCATCTGTTACGAAATTCGTTTAATAACTTGTATAATATCAAGAAGATAATAAGGTAATCGTTGGCATGAAAAAGGTCTTATCTCATGTAATAAGAATACAGAGTAGCACTGTTAACAAACGAAAAATCTTTATTACACCATCGTGATCAGAAGCAGCATTACTAGAAACAGCCATTCTAAAAGAAATGCCGGATAAAGAACCATTTCGGACTTACCAAGAGAGGTGACTAATTGATAGAACACTGGAATGGTAGCAGGAGGGCCGGAAATTAAATTCTCTATGTGGTCATTATCATGTAGGTTTCCTATGATTTACCTTTATAGTTTGAGCAAATTTGTGATAGTTGCTTGCAAGAGAACTGATGTTTCCATCCCTACTCTTCTTCCAACGCTAGGTTGAAACCCACATCTAATGATGCAATCTTCGACGCAAAGATACACGTTAATCTTTGTTCCTTCCTCCTTCCGGACTTTTGCGTGGATTATGGTTGTCATTTACACTCACCCAAATTGCTCCCGCATGTTCTATGTCGTCTACCCACATTCTGCCAGAACGTCATTTCACTCTAGTCTTTCCTCTTGAAATTCAGCTGAGAAATGCTTTGTCCAACTACCATCAATTCGCCTAGCTACTTGTTCTGCCAAACATCCTGTCCATTCTAATCACAGTAATAATTTCGTCTCCCATTCCTGTCAGTTTCACGACCCATTACTCTGTTTCCTGTATTTTTTACAAGTTCTCCACAAGTGCCTCTTCATTGCTCACTGAGTCACATGCAATTACTGCATAATTTACGGCACAAATCGAAAGTAGTAGTGCACACAGGTTTTGTACTCTCCATTAAAGACATACCGGAAGCTCTGTTATGTAAACTATTTTTATTTCACAAAAAAAACTCGTTCTGTGCCGTTTTAACTCTTCTTTGTATTTCTTTTCTCGGTCTTCCACACAATATACTCAAATACACCTAATGCAAAACTTATCAACTGGTTCTTCACAATATGCTGTTCTTCAGGAGTACTTTTAAAGCCAGATACAGTAATTTCTTCCGTCGTCGAGAGGACAATGGCAAATTAAAACTGTGTACCTTAGGCTTTTCCGGGAAAACGCTCTTACCTAGTGAGCGATCCAGGTACGACTCATGAACAGATTCACAGCTTTACTTCTGCCATCTTACGTCCGTTCCTATCTTCCACAGCTGCGTGGCGGGTTGTCAGTCGTGTCGGCAGACATCAGTCGTCAGTAGTATTCAGCGTGATTCGAGTCCCGGCCCGGCATACTTTTAATCTGGCAGGACGTATCAGATAAACAGTCAAAAGCAGAGTGAAAATTAATTCAGAGTACAATGTCAAGAATGTGTTTCAGACGTGCCCCATTAGCACGCATTCCCTCTTCGTTCCCGCAGTTACAAGATTTGGTAACTTCCTCTAACGTTGCTCACATTAGTTTCGATAGTACGAAAATTCTTTGCCAGACTCGTGTTCCAGTTCTAAACTTCTCTCTATCGTGATGAGTTCTGACGAAAGCTGTGTGTCACTACACTGACAGTGACATTGTTTTATCAGCGACTAATTTCTCAAGGACTCTCAATGCAGATTTGGTCAACATTGAGTATTCTCAAAATTTTTGATATCAGATTGCTCTATTGAGACCTGAGAAATCTTTTGCATTTGACCAAAATATGGATACGTTCAAACGTGCAAGAACTACAAGTGTTCGTTATAGACCCTTTTGCAGAGGGTAGAAAAAATCAGTTATCATATTTCAGTGCGTCGAGACTTTGCAGAATTTGACATTTCAGTGCTACTTGTCGACCTCAGAGTATGTGTCCTTCTGTCTTGCATTAATCGTACTCATTTACACGTCACGTTTCAAACGAAGAGCTCGTCGATTATAAACCAATAATAACTGAAAATGATTAGAGTACGATAGGCTGAAAGTGCGTAGCTTCTCTAGTCTTATTTCTAAAGTCTCTGTATCGTTCGAAACGTCATTGATATATCGAAATAAATCGTTGCTAGCGCCACGAATGAAATTCCATCACCGGTCGTTCACAGTCGTGCAGGTGTTTTCGGAATTTCTGTTTCTTTCAAGCTGTGTAAGGTTATTTACCGCATCGTGATGTATTACACGTTTCAAACTGGTGTACTTTTGTGTACTGGATATGCATTAAAATCTCAAGGAAAGCTTTAACCAACTATATTGACTGTTCATCCGCTATGCACTCAATCAATCTCTTCTCCTTGTTCAAACACGTTTCATTGATAATTCGCCACCAGTAGTATTCTATTATTCATAACCTTGAACTTAATCCAAACGCCATTGAAACTTAATCTTGCTCTACTAACAGTCCACATCTCATGAATTTTTAAAATAAAATAATTTTTTTTTTGTTCTAAAAGGCTGCAAATACAGACTGTTAATATTCGAAATTGTTATTATTTCTGTTTTTAGTCCTTTCACTTTTCTTTTCATTAGAGTACATTTTATTCTTTCCTATTCCTTACACATTACCAACTTAACAATGTATAGTCCTTAAAATGAGTGCTTGAAGGCAATTAAACTCATTTTTGACATTAAGTAATGACTGAATTTCAGTATGTGATGTCCAACTATCGTAGAAGTGACTACTTAAATGGAGCAATAAACCTATAGTTAACGCATACTTTCGGTATCAGGCTGTTTCGAAGATTTGTGTCGGACGTACACATCTAAGACGGAGGCGAAGTGGGGTAAGGTTTTTAAACGAAAGTTGGAGATTGGAGGTAGTTTATGTCTATTCGTTTGACTGGTTTTGAGTTTGTAAGACGCCATCGTAATGTGTAAAACGTAGGAAAGCATAACTGTCCATGAAACTAGACGAGTTGCAGTAAGTTGCGCCATACTCGTGTGCGAGGCCAGTTGCTGTGAAGGCTGACTTTTCTTGCAACGTTGGATGATTAAGTCTTTTTAACCGCAGACCGGATCGAGAAGTGTGACTCAGCCAAAGTGCGTAGCAGCGACATGGCCTTGTCTCTCACGCTCTCTTTATCAGCGGAGGATCTCTTCGAGTACGGAACGCGAGAGTTAACTTAGAAATTTGTTTTCTCAACTAACAGTACTTTAATCCTGAACAGAGACACACACAACCTCTTCTGTGACACGAATTTTATAGCCCTTTATTTCTAAGCAAGTTCAATACCAATAGACTTGTGACATTTTCTTATTCAAGTCTGTGTCTGAGATTTCTTCAACGACCCTGTTCGCAAAACTACACAGACTATCTCTAACTCCATACATTCAACAATATACCACTTCAGACACGATTATTACACATTCATTTCTAGCAGCATGATTATTTAGTGCTCATCATCAACAGCATATAATAAAACAGCTGTGATGATCCCCCCCAGGGGGTCCACAACTCTTTTGTGGACACGTGCGTAGCGAGCACGGGACCCCGAGCTAATGTGGCCCTCCTTCCTTTCCGGGCTGCATACCTTCCCTTTCCTCATCCTTCCCCGTCCCCCATCTTCGCCCCCCCCCCCTCACCTCTGGCTCTTTCCTTCCCTTTCTCCCCCTCTGGGAGTAAGGTTTGTGCCTACGTCCAGAGACGGACGCTCGAAACTGTTACAAATTCCTTGCTTTCTACACTTGCAAGTCTTCGTCCTTCCTCTGTCCTTCTCTTTTCCTTCCCTCTTCTCTTTGCACTTTTCTCCGCTGCGGCGTTTGAGACCCCTCTTCTTTCCTTTCCCTTTCTCTTTTTTCCTCCCTGTGCGTCTCTGAAGGCCGACCCACGCACTTTCATGCGTAGCCGGTGACGGGGTAACGCGTAATTCCCCGCCCCGGGTAGACAGGTAGGACACGTACGTACCCCCTGGTAACGGCCAGGCCCAGGGAGGGGTGATTACCCGAGCTGATACCTTCCGAAAGTGCCGATTGGTCCCTCCGTCCGTTTGTCGGGAGGTGTGACCTGAAGTGTGAACAATCACCTAAGGCGGGAGTGCCCTCAGTGAGGGCCCCCACAAGGGAGGAGCGCGCCATCGGAGACGCCGGTAATCATGGGTGATTCTTCCGCAATGGTTTCCTCACCTTCCACTATGCCTGCTCACAAACGTAAGTTCACTGAGTCTCAGCCACAGACACTTCTTCCATCATTGCCACAGTTCCTTGTTGTTTCTCGGTCTGACGAAGATCACGACTTCTCCACGGTCAACCCTTTCATTATTCAGAAAGGTGTCGACGCAATTGCAGTTCCTGTAAAGTCTTGTTCCAGATTACAGAATGGCACCCTGTTGTTAGAAAGTCAGTGCCCTCCAGGCACAAAAATTGCTACGTACTTCTCTGCTCCACACCTTCCCTGTCCGGGTAGAACCGCACTGTACCTTAAATTCCTCGCGTGGAGTCGTTTATACACGCTCCCTCGATGGATTGTCTGACGAAGAAATTCAGCACTACCTGTCTGACCAGGGCGTAACGGCTGTTCATAGAGTTATGAAAAGGGTTGACACGAACATCATTCCAACCCGCACTGTCTTCTTGACATTTGACGAAGTTTAACTCCCATCGAAAATCAAAGCAGGCTATGAGATAATTTCCGTTCGCCCTTACGTCCCAAACCCTACGCATTGCTATCGATGTCAGCGGTTCAATCACACCAGCCAGTCCTGTTCCAATCCGGCCAAATGTGTTACGTGTGGCAAGGATGCCCATGAGGGTGCTTGTCCACCTCCATCCCCTCGCTGCATCAACTGTATGGGTGACCACGCTGCTTCCTCTAGAGATTGCCCCGTTTTTAAGGACGAAAAGCTCATCCAGGAAATAAGAGTGAAGGAAAAGGTGTCGACCTTTGCTGCTCGAAAACTATTCGCCAGTCGACAGCCCACCGTGCCTCAGACAGGAAAATACAGCACTGTCCTTGCTTCTCCTCGGCCAACAAAGGAGGCGGCCACGCAGACTTGCGACCTCATCTTTGGTGCCACGGTCGTCAGATCGGCCAGCGCAAAGATCGCCCGTTCAACCTCACCACTTTCGCCTGCCCACTCTATGGCTCACCCTTCGTCGGGTTCTGCTAAATCTCGAGCCCAAAAGTCAGACACCAAGACTTCCAAGAAAGAGCATACTCGTGAAGAGTTTTTACGTACCGCAACTTCACAACCATCGGTTCCTCCTTCATCTAAACATCATACTTCCAAGAAGGCTACAAAGAAACCCAGTTCCTCTCCTTCTCCGCCAAGGCGTGTCCCATCTACAGCACCACCTGGCGGAAATCGCCCTCGGCCGTCTTCTGTGTCACCGAGGCGCACTGCTGGTGGCCGGTCAACCAGCCGATCGCTGGTGGCAGGAGCTGTTCCTGACCAACCTATGGATCAGGATCTTCTGCCTTCGGCTGAATGCCATTCCATGCTGTCGGTCGCTAGCTCCGAGCAGTCTTTGAGTTGACAGCAACTTTTGGTCACATTTCTCCATTTTCTGTTCACCCTATGTCCATTATCCACTGGAATATCCGCGGCATTCGAGCCAATAGGGATGAATTGTCGATCCTCTTACGATTCTACTCGCCGGTCATCTTCTGTCTTCAGGAAACAAAGCTGCGTCCCCATGACCGCTTTGTTCTCCCTCATTTTCAGTCCATCCGATATGATCTCCCCTCTGTTGAAGGCACTCCAGCACATGGCGGTCCCATGATTCTTCTCCATGAAACTCTCCATTATTACCCAATCCATTTAAACACTTACTTCCAAGCTGTCGCCGTCCGTCTTTCCCTTTCCGGATACACGTTCTCTCTTTGTACTGTATACATCCTATCGTCCACACCAATGGCACGAGCTGATCTCCTTCATCTTCTTGGTCAGCTTCCACCCCCCCCCCCCTATTTGCTGGTTGGGGATTTCAATGCCCACCACCCGCTTTGGGGATCTCCACATCCTTGTCCACGTGGCTCACTATTGCTAGACGTCTTCCACCAAGCGGATCTAGTTTGCCTCAACACTGGGGTCCCTACATTTTTATCTGCCTCCACGACAAATTTATCTCATTTGGACCTTGCGGTCGGTACTGTTCCGCTAGCTCGGCGCTTCGAATGTTTCGCCCTTGATGATACACACTCGAGTGACCACTTTCCATGTGTCCTTAGACTGCAGCCTCAACTGCCATACATGCGCCCGCGACGCTGGAAGTTTGCCCAAGCTGATTGGACACTTTTTTCGTCTCTAGCGACATTCGATGACCGTCACTTTCCCAGCGTCGACGATGAGGTCACCCATATTACCGACGTTATTCTTACCGCTGTGGAACATTCAATACCACGCACCTCCGAATTGCCCCGGCGCCCCCCAGCTCCTTGGTGGAACGAGGCATGCCGTGATGCAATACGTGAGCGGCGACGTGCTCTCCGCGTTTTCCGCCACCATCCTACTTTGGCCAACTGTATCCGCTATAAGCAGTTCCGTGCGCGATGCCGTCGCGTCATCCGCGATAGCAAGAAGGCAAGCTGGAAATTCTTTATTAGCTCATTTAACACCTTCACTCCCTCCTCGGAAGTTTGGAGTCGGCTTCGACGGTTCTCAGGCGCGCCTAGTTTCTCCCCGGTCTCTGGGCTCACTGTCGCGCATGATACATTCGTGGACCCTGTCGCAATTTCTAACTCGTTGGGTCAGCACTTTGCTGAGATTTCGAGCTCTTCCAATTACCCGCCAGCGTTTCTCCCGAAGAAACGTGCAGCGGAAGTGCGACCTCTTGCTTTCTCCTCTCAAAATCGCGAAAGCTATAATACTGTTTTCTCCATGCGGGAACTCCAACATGCACCCTCTTCTTCTCGCTCCTCCGCCCCAGGACCGGATGGTATCCACGTCCAAATGTTGCTGCATTTATCAACCCATAGTCTGCATTACCTCCTTCGCCTTTATAATCGAATTTGGACCGACAGTACTTTTCCCAGACGATGGCGGGAAGCTATCGTCGTTCCTGTTCCGAAACCTGGAAAGGAGAAACATCTCCCCTCTAGCTATCGCCCCATTTCTCTCACGAGTAGTGTCTGTAAGGTTTTGGAGCATATGGTGAATTACCGTCTAGCGTGGTGGCTGGAATCCCGCAGTCTTTTAACACCTGCCCAATGCGGATTCCGAAAGCATCGTTCTGCCGTTGAGCATCTTGTTGCTCTCTCCACTTATATCATGAACAATTTTCTCCGGAAACGCCAAACAGTAGCAATATTTTTTGATCTGGAGAGAGCATACGATACCTGTTGGAGGACAGGCATCCTCCGCACACTGTTCTCTTGGGGCTTTCGAGGTCGGCTACCCCTTTTTCTTCGCGAATTTATGGCAGAGCGCACATTTAGGGTGCGGGTGAACACTACTCTCTCCCGTACTTTCTCCCAAGAAAACGGGGTACCCCAGGGCTCCGTGCTGAGTGTTGTACTGTTTGCCATTGCCATCAATCCAATTATGGATTGTCTCCTTCCTGATGTCTCGGGCTCCCTCTTTGTGGACGATTTTGCCATCTACTACAGCTCTCAACGGACCAGCCTTCTTGAACGACGTCTTCAAGGATGTCTCGATCGCCTCCACTCTTGGAACATTGAAACCGGCTTCCGTTTCTCTCCCAGTAAGACCGTTTGTGTTAATTTTTGGCGACGTAAGGAGTTTCTTCCGCCCTCCTTACATCTAGGTCCTGTCAACCTTCCGTTTTCAGACGTCGCTAAATTCTTGGGTCTTATGTTTGAGAGAAAACTGTGCTGGTCCTCCCACGTTTCCTATCTTTTGGCTCGCTGTCTGCGATCCCTTAACACCCTCCGTGTCCTGAATGGTACCTCCTGGGGAGCGGACCGAGTGGTCCTTCTCCGCCTCTATCGCGCCTTAGTGCGCTCGAAATTGGATTATGGAAGCATAGTCTACTCCTCTGCTCGGCCGTCTATTCTTCGGCGTCTCGACTCTATCCACCACCGTGGATTACGTTTAGTGTCTGGAGCTTTTTACACTAGCCCTGTGGAAAGCCTTTATGCTGAGACTGCTGAACCTCCGCTGTCCAATCGGCGAGCAGTCCTTCTGAGTCTTCCATGCTTGCTAATCCAGCCCATGACCTTTTTTTCGACGCCTCCTTTGATGTCGGGTATGCAGGCCGCCCCTCCTCCCTACCACCCCCGGGAGTCCGCTTCCGTCAACTGCTCCATTCTCTTTCCTTCCGCTTTCCTAAAACCTTCTTGACAACTTGGGGTACAGCACCGCCTTGGCTCCGTCCCCGGATCTGCCTGCTCCGTGACCTTTGTCGATTTCCCAAGGATGGTACCCCTACACTTGTTTATCGTCGGGCATTTGCTGCTCTATGTGCACAAATGACGGACGCCACATTTATTTACACCGACGGCTCGAAAACATCGTTAGGTGTAGGGAGTGCCTATATTGTTGGCGACACCCCAAATCACTTTCGGCTTCCCGACCAGTGTTCGGTTTATACTGCGGAGCTTTACGCTGTTCTCCAGGCTGTCCACTACATCCGCCACCATCAGCGGATACAGTACGTAATCTGCTCAGATTCTCTCAGCTCTCTCCTCAGTCTCCAAGCTCTTTACCCTGTGCACCCTCTGGTCCACCGGATTCAGGACTGTCTGCGCTTGCTCCACCTGGGGGGCGTCTCGGTGGCGTTCCTCTGGCACTCGGGACACGTTGGTATCTGTGGAAATGAGGCGGCCGATATTGCAGCCAAGGCTGCAGTCTCTCTTCTTCGGCCAGCTATTCCATCGATTCCTTTCGCCGATCTACGGAGCGTTTTATGTCGTCGTGTTGTTCATTTATGGCACCCGCAATGGTCAACACTTCCCCATAATAAATTGCGGGAAGTGAAAGCTCTTCCTTGTGCTTGGACCTCTTCCTCCCGAACGCGTCGTCGGGAGGAGGTAATTTTAACTAGACTCCGGATAGGGCACTGTCTTTTTAGCCATCGACATCTTTTAAGCGGCGATCCTCCCCCACTCTGTCCCCACTGCTCTCAGCTGTGGACTGCAAGACACCTTTTAATTGAGTGCCCCTATTTTAATCCGTTACGCTCCCGTCTACAGCTATCGCCTGATCTATCGTCGATTTTAGCAGATGACACGCGTTCAGCCGACAGCGTTCTCCAGTTTATTAGTGCCAGTGAAATGACGTCAGTCATTTGAAGCTTTTTTTGGGGACAACCAACCCCTTTCTGTAGTGGATTTTTACGCCTTCCTTCTGCTTATAGTTTCTCCAATTTTATGACTTTGTTCCCATTGCTGCTGGTTTTCAATTTCGGTTTTTTACTGTTTCCTGAGTCACGGGCTGGGCGCTAATGACCATAGCAGTTTTGCGCCCTAAATCCAAAAACCAAAACCAACCAGCTGTGATGATCACGAAATGGAAGCCCTTAGTGCCTGAAGGTATGCGTGCCTACATCATTGTATAACAGTAAGTAATTCGAAATGGTGGCTCAGCTCCGTGGATATGAATGATAACAACTGAACAAATCCCGAAACTAGCTCTTTCTTTCAGTATGACTTTGTTTATGCCGAGACACGTTTCGTGTTTTAACCTATGTTCAACAGACGTAATACATCTATATTCTTAGGTGTACAACTTTGGCTGGCCGCTGTGACAGAGCGGTTCTAGGTGCTTCAGTCTGGAACTGCGCTCCTGCTACGATCGCAGGTTCGAATCCTGCCTCCGGCATGGATGTGTGTGATGTCCTTATATTAGTTAGATTTAAGTAGTTCTAAGTCTAGGGGATGGTGACCTCAGATGTTAAGTCCCATAGTGCTCAGAGCCATTTTTTAGTGCAACTTTGTATCGGCTGCATTTTAAACTTCGCAGCAATCAGTTATTCTATAATTGGTAGCTCCTTGTCTCACATTTGTACTCACAACACGCACCTCTAGATTTACTGATGCAATGATGCAGTGCACCATTAGACACTGGAACATTGAACATTAGCGAATGTTGCAAATAAACAAAAAGGTAATTATGCAAGATTATTTTTTTCAGAAGGTAATTAAAGCGTTATGAGTACAGAAAAATTCTTGTAATTTTCAATTACAGTCATAACTACAGCTTCCCTCCACACCGTTTCCTGACCACTGTTATTATTTCCCTGCGTCTCCCAGCGGTTCCTAAATCCATGTCTTCGTTTATTCAGTTGTTCTCTTTGTTATGATCATCTTATATTAAGCCCCTCTGGAAATAACACCGAACAGGGTAGTGTTGCGCTTATTACATTGAAATCACAATCGTGACGGCAGTAATTCAGATCACTGTCTGGTCATACACATGTAAGGTTTTCGTGCTTTCTCTTAATCACTTAAGGCAAATGCTGGGATGGTTCCTTCGAAAAGGACACTACCGATTTTCGACCCTCATGATTATTATTGTTATTGTTATTATTACCGTTATTATTCTTATGTCTCAGATGTCTGACTGACCCGGCCCGCCACGAGTTGGTCTCCTGTGCCAGCCTCTCCGAGTAGCATACACAACGTCTACGATTATGTGTTGGATATATTCTAATCTCGGCCATACCCCAAAGTTATTACCCTTTACAGCTCTCTCTGGTACCACGCAAGGTATTTACTAATGTCTTAACCAGTCCTTCCATCCCGTCCCATCTTCTTGTCAATGTTTTCCACACATTTCTATTCTCACCCATTCCGTGGAAAACCTCCTCATTACTTATCTTAACAGTCCACCTAACTTTCAGTCTCCTTCTATAGTACCATCTCTCAAACACTTCGAGTCTCTTTTTCTTCGTTTCCCGTACAGTCCGCTTACATTTAGTGATATGCTCCAGAAGTACCTTCTCAGAAATTTCTTCCTCAGATTAAGACCGATGTTTGATACTAGTGCACTTAATTTGGCCGGGAATGTCCCCTCTGGCTGTGCTAGTTTTTTATATCCTCCTTGGTTTGTTCGTCACATGCTATTATGCTTCCATGATAGCATAATTCCTTCGCTACTTGAGGTCTCCAATTTTTATGTTAATTTCATCATTATTCTCATTCCTGTTACTTCTCATCATTTTCGTCTGTCTTCGGTTTACTCTCAGTCCACATTCTGTTCACAGTACAAGAGTGGACGTCAATCTTTTTCGTTAAGAAGTCTGTACTGATATTGCAGGGCGACATCTTCGGCAGGGTAAACAATGGCGGGGGGGGGGGGAGGGGGAAGGGGGGAAGAGAGATGGGTATAAAGAGGCCACAAACGAAAATTGCATTTTCACCAATCCGTGAGTATTGATAGAAGCTTACCTCTTACACACTTTAGATGTAACAAGGAGAGGTCTTCAGTGGTGCGATCGACCTTTTCAAAGCATCTATACGGTTATGTAGGCTAATATCCCAGGTATCACACACTGCAGTCATTCACCCTGGTGGGCGCTCATTAGCGAATAATTTAGGGAAAAAATTCGGAATTTTGTATGACCCACAAAAGCGTAAAAAACATTGCATCAGTCTCGCTGCGTGGTGTAATGGATTGCCGGCACGGTAGCTCAACGTGTTCGGTCAGAGCATTAGCTGCCCTCTGTAATAAAATAAAATTACTGAGTGAGCGAATCAACGATGAAACTGAACGAATAGAATGAGATCAACAAAAAAAAGAATAGTAGCTCCACATATTGTGGGTTCGAATCTCGCCAGGTCCAGTGCAGTATTTGATTTTATCGAAAAGACTTTGATCATCTTTTTTATTTAATTGGTTTAAATGTAGTTTTTTATTTCCATTCGTTTACGGAGTGTCTCTTTCCTTCGCAAGGTTGGATGACTACGTCTTTTTAGCCGCAGGCAGCTCAAGATGTGTGACTAAGCAGAAGTTCGAAGCGGAGTCATGGTCTTATCTCTCACGCTCTCTTTATCAACGTAGGATCTCTTCGGGGTACAAGACTGGGAGAGTTAACTTACAAACTATTTTTCTCAAATAACAGTAATTTAAACTTGGACAGAGGCACACACAGTTCTGCTGTGACACAAACTTTATAGCCCTTGGTTTCTAATCAAGTCCAGTACCAGTAGTCTTGCAGCATTTTCTTATTCGAGTCTGTCCCTCAGGTTTCTTCAACTACGCTGTTCGCGAAACTACGCAGACTAGATCTAACTTCATACATGCAAAAATCTACCACCACAGACACGATTGTTACACATTGACGTCTAGCTACATGATTATCTAGCGACTGCGAGTGCTCATTATCAGCAACAGATAATGAAGCAGCTGTGATGATCACGAAATAGGGCTCTTAGTGCCCGAAGGTACGCAAGGCTACATCGATGTACGAGTGTAACAGACAGCACTCTTCTCTTGTAGTAACTCGTGGTAGTGATGGATCAGCTGCGTGGATATGAATTGCATAACTTGGACAAATACCCTAGTTAGCTTCTTCTTTCAGTAGACTATTTATGCCAAGACATGTTTCGTGTATTCAGCCATGTTGAAAATTCGTAATACATCTATATCCTGAGGAATACAACTATTTGTCGTCTGCATTTTAAACGCCGCATAAATCAGTTACTGTATAACCGGTAGCTCCTTGTTTCACATTTCTATTCACGACACAGTTTCAGATTTACTGATGTGAAGGTGCGCCGGCCGAAGTGGCCGTGCGGTTAAAGGCGCTGCAGTCTGGAACCACAAGACCGCTACGGTCGCAGGTTCGAATCCTGCCTCGGGCATGGATGTTTGTGATGTCCTTAGGTTAGTTAGGTTTAACTAGTTCTAAGTTCTAGGGGACTAATGACCTCAGCAGTTGAGTCCCATAGTGCTCAGAGCCATTTGAACCATTTTGATGTGAAGGTGCAGTGTACCATTACACACTGGTATATTTTGCACTGGCGAATGTTACAAATAAACAAGATACTAATTGTGCAAGTTTGTTTTTCTAGACGATAATTAAAGCATTATGACTACAGAAATATTCTTTAATTTTCAATTACAGTCATAACTACGTCTTCCCTTCATACCGTTCGCTAACCACGTTATTATTTTCCTGTCTCTCCCAGCAGTTCCTAAATCCATCTACTCATCTGTCCAATTTTTCTCCCTGATGTCGATCAGCCTTTATTACTTTCCTCTGAAAAGAACACCGAACAGGATACTGTTGTTTTTATTACACTGAAATCAGAGTCATGATGACAGTAATTCGCTTGCGCGTCTAGTCATCCACGTTTAAGGTTTCCGTGCTTTCTCTTAATCGCTTAAGGCAAATACTGGGATGGTTCCTTCGAAAAGGACAATACCTATTTTTGCACTTCATTATTATTATTGTTACTATTGTTCAAAGTTATTACCTTCTACAGCTCTCTTCGGTACCACGCAAGGTATTTACTGATGTTCTAATCAGTCTTATCATCCCGTTCCTTCTTCTTGTCAGTGTTTTCCCCAAATTTCTGTTCCCATCAAATCTGTGGAGAACCTCCAGATTGCTTATCTTAACAGTCCACCCAATTTCCAGCCCCCTTCTGTCCAACACTTAGTCTCTTCTTCTGCGCTCGCCCACAGTCCGTTTGCATATAGTGCTATGCTCTAGACGTACATTCTCAGAAATTTGTTTCTCAGATTAAAACAATGTTTGATGCTGGTAGCCTTAATTTAGCCAGGAATGTCCTGTCTGGCTGAGCTAGTCTGTTTTTCATATCCTGCTTGCTTTGTTCGTATACGCTATTTTGCCTCCATGATAGCATAATTCATTCTTCACTTTAGGTCTCCGACTTCGATGTTAATTTCATCGTCAATCTCAACGCTGTTACTTCTCATTATTTACGTCTATCTTCAAGTTTACTCTCAGCCCACATTCTGCACACAGTCGTCAATCATTTTCGTTCAAGACCCCACACTGATATTGTGGGGCGACATCTTCGGTCGCGTAAGCATGGGGGTGGGGGGTAGGAGGGAGTGCGGAAGATAGATGAGGGTAAAGGGGCCACTTAAAGGACAATTACATTTTCACCAAACCGGCGGGACCGATGAAAGCTTACCACTTACACACTCTGAATCTAAGTATTATAAGGTACCACACCAAATATTTTTTAAGTGGAAAAGAAAATAATATATAGGAACCAGACACATTTTTTAAGAGTTGTATAGTGAAAAGTTTTCCGTACATAAGCGAACAATGTGGCTAGTGCCATTGCAACAAGATCGCATGATTGTTGACTTCCAGGTATATTTTCCAGGCATCTTCAGCTTCTAGTATCTGAAAGGCTACCAAGCGGCTGCAGCACATCGTATTCAAACGAACTTTCGTATTAGGCAGAAAACAACAGAACACAGGCGGTTTTAAATACCAGAAGAAAATTAATTCGTAACTGTCACAAACGGATAGAATGGTGGATGGTAGCTTAGTGTATAAAAGAGTTTAGAAGTCAGTTTCATCTATCGTATGCGTGTTTTTGGAAGTAACTAACTCTTATTTTGATAACCAACTTGACAACTTTTCCCAACAAGTAGTGTGGGCACTTTTCCCATTAGGACTTGATGTCGGCACTAGTGGCCGACAGACAATACTACCAAACTAACGGAACTGAAAAGGAACTACATTTGTGGGACAAAGGCGTAAACTTTGATATACAAGTAAGATAACAATAATAATACACTAATGGCCATTAAAATTGCTACACCACGAAGATGACGTGCTACAGACGCGAAATTTAACCGACAGGAAGAAGATGCTGTGATATGCAAATGATTAGCTTTTCAGAGCATTCAAACAAGGTTGGCGCCGGTGGCGACACCTACAACATGCTGACATGAGGAAAGTTTCCAACAGATTTCACATACACAAACAGCAGTTGACCGGCGTTGCCTGGTGAAACGCTGTTGTGATGCCTCGAGTAAGGAGGAGAAATGCGTACCATCATCTTTCCGACTTTGATAAAGGTCGGATTGTAGCCTATGGCGATTGCGGTTTATCGTATCGCGACATTGCTGCTCGCGTTGGTCGAGATCCAATGACTGTTAACAGAATATGGAATAGGTGGGTTCAGGAAGGTAATACGGAATGCCGTGCTGGATCCCAACGGCCTCGTATCACGAGCAGTCTAGATGACAGGCGTCTTATCCGCATGGCTGTAACGGATCGTGCAGCCACGTCTCGATCCCTGAGTAAACAGATGGGAACGTTTGCAAGACAACAACCATCTGCACGAACAGTTCGACGATGTTTGCAGCAGCATGGACTATCAGCTCGGACACCGTGGCTGCGGTTACCCCTAATGCTGCATCACAGACAGGAGCGCCTGCGATGGTGTACTCAACGACGAACCTGGGTGCACGAATGGCAAAACGTCATTTTTTCGGATGAATCCACGTTCTGTTTACAGCATCATGATGGTCGCATCCGTGTTTGGCGACAGCGCGGTGAACGCACATTGCAAGCGTGTATTCGTCATCGCCATACTGGCGTATCACCCGGCGTGATGGTATGGGGTGCCATTGGTTTCACGTCTCAGTCGCCTCTTGTTCGCATTGACGGCACCTTGAACAGTGGACGTTACATTTCAGATGTGTTACGACCCGTGGCTCTACCCTTCATTCGATCTCTGCGCAACCCTACATTTCAGCAGGATAATGCGCGACCGCATGTTGCAGGTCCTGTACGGGCCTTTCTGGATACAGAAAATGTTCGACTGCTACCCTGGCCAGCACATTCTCCAGATCTCTCACCAACTGAAAGCGTCTGGCCAATGGTGGCCGAGCAACTGGCTCGTCACAATACTCCAGTCACTACTCTTGATGAACTGTGGTATCGTGTTGAAGCTGCATGGGCAGCTGTACCTGTACACGCCATCCAAGCTCTGTTTGACTCAATGCCCAGTAGTATCAAGGCCGTTATTAGGGCCAGAGGTGGTTGTTCTGTGTACTGATTTCTCAGGATCTATGCACCCAAATTGCGTTAAAATGTAATCACATGTCAGTTCTAGTATAATATATTTGTCCAATGAATACCCGTTTATCATCTTCATTTCTTCTTGGTGTAGCAATTTTAATGGCCAGTAGTGTATAAATGACTTGCCTGACACTAGACTTCCCAAAAGGAAAAGAGTTTTTACAGTGTCACTGACAACAATGGCGATGTGTTTTAGAACCGGTCTGATCATTTCTCGGCAGGCAGCACCTCTGTTCAGGGGAACAAATATGCGGTGGCCTTTTTTTCCCGTCCAGACGACTTTACCACACCTTCCCCTACTGATCTTACTACTAATTGATAACCTATATAATTAATATTATATTACTTAGTAACAGTAACTGCGATGTATGAAATGATCACAAATATGTACTAAACGTTTTAGATGTCATTTTCTTATCTTCATTGTATTGTGTTACAGCAGCCTTGATATGAGTTCAGACGTATTACTTGCTACAAACTGCAAAAATGTTCTGCTGTACCAGATTTGAATATGACGCTCTCTATAACGCTTAATCACGAATCCATGCTGCTTTCGTTTGACATTTATGCCACAGTAGTTGATCGGTGCGAGTTAAGCACTGCCGTGAGTGCAATGGAAGTCAAACAGCAACATATTTCCCTTCTCACTTCTTTTAAGCCCGCAATGGCCACGCTACTTACTCTCAGCCCCTCAGGTCTCCGGCAGACTTTACATAACTCACGGTCAAATTCACCGACGTCAATTAAAATTAGGCGTATCTTACAATATTACTGTCCCTGTAGGTATATTTGTTTGTTGCTGAGCACGAAAAATACACTCTTCAGTACCTGTTAACGTTAGTTGTTTTTGTTAGACGTGAGAAGCAAATTATCATAAAATAGGCTGAGAACCCCGGGCTGCACGAACACATGATTCGGTTTGACAAGCACTGCAGTAGAGTGTTCATTCCGTGTAATTCGATCTTTTTTCAATTATACGTATCGTTGCTGATATTATTGTTTCACAATAAAATTCCATTATTGCACGTCTCAACCGACGCGAGTACTGTCATTCCTCTACTGTATTATCATGCGTGGCCGGACGCAAGTGGATCTTCTCTTCCGCAAGATATAGTTTACAGAACATCGAATAAAATATTTAATCATTTGAAGGTAAGTAAATATAATTATTTATGAATATTTCTTGTATATCATCTTGTCGTCTTTATGATTATTTTTTGTATATCATCTTTCCTTAGTCGAAGGACAGGGTTGTCATATCTCGTCGGGACACTCTGACATAGTGGTGTAGAAACGAAGTAAAACATTTAGTTAATATAATTGCTTTTTATTTAGAACGCAATTTTGGTCCTAGCAGTGGACTGCTTTGCGGCGATTTTGGAGTGAGGATACATTGCGGCATTCAGTTTTACGGTACATTTAAGTTGATGATGCTTGACAACTTTATAAGCTGTTGTTAGTTCTGCAGCGGCAACGAGCAGTTCTTGCTGGGGATATTCTTTAATCGTGAGTGTAGAGATAGGCTTTCATATCGATGCTATCGCTAATCTATTTGTATCATTCTTCGTAGAAATGTGATGCCTCACATCTGCCTCATCTCCGTGAGTTACTGAAATGAAATAGCTGCAAATCTCACACAACATTTCCTGATCCGTACGTACTTTCTTGACAAATGCCAGTCTTTTTGTGTAGTCACCCGAAAAGTGACACTTTCGCTTTCCACCCTTAGGCACTTTCATGAGCTATGATAAGTTTATTAGACGGTAAACAGTCGTGAATATCACTAGTTATCGAAGTACATGTTACTATACACTTCATGCCCATACCCCTAGTAAACACTTCCAACATCACTAACTTGCACTCGTTGTTCGTATTAGGTTTAGAAAGAACCGTCTTATCTGATCGCTATTGAAATGGAAACTGCTCGATTCTTTAGCGTGGCGCTGCTTAAATAGTTTCAGCCCCGTACTACTGGAGAAGTGTGGTATTTTCTCGAACGATGGCACTATATCTAGAAAAGTGTTCGCATTGTCAATACAGAATACGCAACGTGCAACGCCATCTGTGAGGCGACCTTGTCAACATCAAATTGTTGACATCAATAAAACTAACTGAGGCTGCATTTACATGTTGTTCAATCAGTCGGCGTTACTTCGGTACTTGAGCCAAGCTCATAACAGTATTTTGCAAAATCGGGACAAAATTGGGTCTTGTCGGTATGTCGGGAAAAGAAAGTCCATAACGGTGACGGTCGTGATATATAGGGTCTGATAGCAACCCTACTTAAAAAGATGACATATTTTTCTTCTTTCTTGATGCAAGATGCCGGAAATTCTGCCAGAATTACTTTGCGACGACAATGACAATGATGAGACAGTGAGAGGTTTCTCTGCGCTTCGCCATGAAAAGGATGAAAAAGTAAATACGACAGTTTTTCTGATATTGTTACCACTCCTAGTGTTTATACGACCACTGTGAATAATGGTTTCTTTTTTTTCTGATCTGAAAGGCAGGACCAAATGAAACAACCAGCCATTTAGTCAAAGGAGCCCATTTAATGAAAAACGCAGTCTTATTATCACACATTTATCTGGAGCTAGGCTGACCCAGTGCTCAGATGTGCAAAAGCGGGACCCAACCGTGAAATTTTCTACCACAAATACGGAGCCGTTTTCCACTGTTGCTACTAGTGTGGTACATTATGTTGTACAGTGCAACAATGAGACATTGAAAACTACAAGAAAATGCAATACAGATTCATTATTTGATGCAACTGTGACGTCAGATAGTAACGTCACTAGGTATTCACACATTAAGTAAGTGACCCTTACAGGAAAAAAAAAATACACGAAAGCATATTCTCATATTCTCTGACGACAAATGAGAACTCATTCCATTTCCAGAGCGTTACTCGTTTAAGCAGTATTTGACTAAAAATCCAAAGGAATTTGGAATAGAAGGTGGTTGGTAGAGAAGAATACAGAAACTTCTATTTGCACACATTGTAGATGTATAAAGATATGCAGTATGACGGCTCGTTCTGAGATGTTAATATGACCGGACGAGCTGGACGTGTGTCCATTGTTCATTCTCTATCAAAATCTTTCATTTGCTAACTATATGCCTACAGTAGTTAGTGCCTTCAGTAGTTAGAATCTTTTATTTAGCTGGCATTATTGGCGCTATCTGTATTGCAGTAGTTCGAGTAACAAAGATTTTTGTGAGGTAAGTGATTCATGAAGCGTATAGGCTATTGTTAGTCAGGGCTATTCTTTTGTAGGAATTATTAAAAGTCAGATTGCATTGCGCTAAAATATTGTGTATCAGTTTAGAAATGATCAGAATAAGTAAAGAGATAACAGTCTCAGTACGTTGAGCTTCACTCTGGAGTTAGAAAAACAAGTAACGTACAAGGTTTACCAGCATAGTCATATTTTGCAATCAAAGGGGAAGTTTCAATGTGATGTACACGTGCAGACAAAGAAATGATTACAATTTCAGAAAAAATTGGATGATTTATTCAAGAGAAAGAGCATCACAAATTAAGCGTCTGTAAGGCTTTGGTCCGCCTCTGACCCTCATGTTAGCAGTTATTCGGCTTGGCACTGATTGACGGAGTTGCTGGATGTCCTCCTGAGGGATGTCGTGTGTCCTACTGGCGCTTTAGATCGTCAAAATCTTGTGCCATCAAGACATTTTTATATTTCCAAGTTGTGCTAAATTTGAATGATCGCCTGCCTCTACCACGGATGTAGTGTAAAAAATCATTCGATTGTTCAGCTTACCGCGATGCCTCGTTGTAACATCGCCAAGAGATTTCGGCAGTATGTTCCTGTGGCGGATTGCCGTTTATGAGCATAATGTGTTAGCACCTCACTAAGGCAGACAAAAAAAAAACAGTCGTCACACCGTGCCCTATAATAATCGGTCTTCGCTATTTCCAACGGAGGTGAATCTAAGTTTCCACTGCTGGCTTTGCTCTTTAGCCTCGGAGTCGTAGTGATATATGGAGCACTCATCCGTAGAGATTAGGCGGTTAAAGGAGTCACATGGCTTGGTCTGTCATAGCGGCTACTACTTCGGAAGGAAGAATCGTGTTGTACCGTTCCGTTGAAGATAACGTCATAAGAGACGGATCACAAGCTCGAAATTAATAGGGCTATCGTGCTAGCACAAAGGTTAACTAGGGCGCATTATCTCGACTTTCTCATTAATGCCCTGTGTAGCTGAATTGACAGCCTTTATATTTGTGTAATTTATCATGTAACGTAAATTTCACGTACTTCTTTAATACTCGTGTGGATGACTTCACACTTTTTATTGTTTAAAGTCAACTGGCACTTTTTACCCCACTGTGATTGTCTACATCCTTTTGCTAATGGTATTGATCTTCTGATGACTTTACTAGACAGCATCGTCTGCATACAATGTAAGAGAGCTGTTCAGATTGTCTCCTCAATTGTTTATGTCGATTAGGAACAGCAGAGAGCTTATAAGACCTCCTTAAGTAACACAAGATGTCACTTCTTTTTTACTCGGCGACCTTCCATCATTCACTACGAACTTTGACCTTTCTAACAGGAAATCACGAATCCATTCGCTCAACTGCGACGAAACTAAGTAGGCACGTAATTTAATTAAAAGCCGCTTGTGAGGAATGATGTCAGAATCTGCAAATATGGAATCAGTTTGAGATCCCATGTCGATTAGTTCGCATAACTAAATATACGATTTTGTTTTACAAATACGATGTTTTCTGAATTCGTAGTGACTATGTCTCAATAGACACTTTTCTTCGCCGGCCGGAGTGGCCGAGCGGTTCTAGGCGCTACAGTCTGGAACCTCGCGATCGCTACGGTCGCAGGTTCGAATCCTGCCTCGGGCATGGATGTGTGTGATGTCCTTAGCTTGTTTAGGTTTCAGCAGTTCTAAGTTCTAGGGGACTGATGACCTCAGCAGTTAAGTCCCATAGTGCTCAGAGACATTTTTTTAACACTTTTCTTCGAGGACGATCAAGTTGACTTAGTACACGTACACACCAACAGCGGATATGTGAATGATTACCGTTACAATTTCCTGTGACAGGTAGAACGGCAACCAAAGTGCACTAACACATTCGTGTTCAGTTTTGTTACCAGGCCTGGTAAGGTACAGCACTGGGACTGAACAGCATCAGATGTCGAGTGGGTGACTGTGGAGGGTCTGCTGCCTTAGCCGAGTGGCCAATGTGACTGACTGCCATGCAGCGAGCCCGGGTTCGATTCCCAGCCGGGTCCGAGAGTTTCTTCATTGAAGGACTACGTGTTCTGTTGGCTTTATCATCATTTCATCATCACGGACACGAATGTCGCCCGATATAGCGTCAACTGCAAAGCCTCGCACCTCGGAGACCGAACTTCACCAGGTGGCGACTGTCGGCCATCAATGCCATACGATCGTTTCATTCGATTTCAGTGTGAAGGACATGAAGATGTCGCGTACGGGTGTGAGATCGTCTTATCAGCACCTAACAGAGTTTGAAAACGGCCTCATTGTGAGTCTTAATAGTTGGCACGCTGATTCAGTCGCGCAGTATTTAGATGCATGGGGCATACGGATGCGACAGCATTGGAACGTGAGTGTAGCCATACTCGTCAAAATTCTGGTAGACCACGTCTGGCCATTACAAGAAAGGCTCACAGTATTGTGCACTAACCATATCGTAAGACCTTCACAACCGTGCCTGCCTTCTATCAACAAGTAATAACTCTCCAAACATTCTCTGTTATACCGCAGCATGGTTGGAGACTAGCAGCAGATGGATAGGATATTATTGTTCCACGCGGAGATGGCCAGTAACACAACAACAAAACTGGTGCATTTGGAGTGATGCAGTGACCGGGAATTACGGACTTTTGATGTGTGGCGTCGAATAGTGTTCAGCGATGAATCGCGGTTCAGCACTACCAAAGATGTTCAACGTCGGCGAGTAAGGTAGCGAACTGGGGAGAGGTCACATCCATCCAATTTGTTGGAGAGGCACAATGTTGTTACTGCTGGCGTTACGGTGTGGGGAGCTTCTGGGTATGATTTCAGGTCGCGTCTGATAACGACCGAGGGAACTTTGACAGCACAAAGGTATGTCATGGACATTCTGTGCCCTTGTGTGTTACCTCTCATCCGACAGTATCGTGTGTGGGATCAGCTCGGACATTAACTCCATCCCAGTGGCAATATTCCACGATTCATGGACTAGTAAAATTTATATGCCAGCTTGCGTCAGGAGAACATACAACAGCTTCATGACACGCTCCCCAACCGAACCACTGGATGCATCCAGATCAGCCGTTGTACAACGTCACGCTGATGAATGGGCTCATACTGCCAAGTTCTTTGTAAATCTGACATGAGTTTGTAATCATTGAAATGACATTATATACTCTCTCAACCAATGAAGTTACACTACATTTCTTCCTCCGCTTCTGGGTGCCCCACTTTCTGTATCAGGCAATATACACATAACATACAGGTTGAGGAAACATTCACGCACTCGGACTTTTCGCATCGTGATTCCTCACATACAGTACAAAAATGTCTCTCACAAAATTTTGTCCTGCCCGTATTTCGGGCAGTAAATGCACGTTAAGGATCGGCAATCAGGCGACATTGTAATTATGTGTATTGTAACTATCTCTGTCAGGAGATAGCAACAGTACTGTGCGCTTGACGCAGTAGATAAGAGTTTTGGGTTAGCATGCAGCAGGTTGAGGATTCGATTCTGGGTCGTGGATTATTTGTTTTTATTGCCTAAAGTAGTCTGTGTGGTACGGTATCTGCGGTCTTAGTCACCATACAGCGATTATAGTTGGTCTTCTGCAAAACACATGCAATTACGTATTACGGCCATAGAAATCGGAATATAATCGTTTTCATTTGTCAGCTTTTAAAGAAACCTTTTGCGTGTCGTGGACGTATATTGCTTCGCAGCACTATTATTCTTGCCACGTTCAGGTCCAATACACGCCGTTAGGACCTTATCTCACCAGTAGGGCTAGCAACGTGCTTTGCAAATACACTCCTGGAAATGGAAAAAAGAACTCATTGACACCGGTGTGTCAGACCCACCATACTTGCTCCGGACACTGCGAGAGGGCTGTACAAGCAATGATCACACGCACGGCACAGCGGACACACCAGGAACCGCGGTGTTGGCCGTCGAATGGCGCTAGCTGCGCAGCATTTGTGCACCGCCGCCGTCAGTGTCAGCCAGTTTGCCGTGGCATACGGAGCTCGATCGCAGTCTGTAACACTGGTAGCATGCCGCGACAGCGTGGACGTGAACCGTATGTGCAGTTGACGGACTTTGAGCGAGGGCGTATAGTGGGCATGCGGGAGGCCGGGTGGACGTACCGCCGAATTGCTCAACACGTGGGGCGTGAGGTCTCCACAGTACATCGATGTTGTCGCCAGTGGTCGGCGGAAGGTGCACGTGCCCGTCGACCTGGGACCGGACCTCAGCGACGCACGGATGCACGCCAAGACCGTAGGATCCTACGCAGTGCCGTAGGGGACCGCACCGCCACTTCCCAGCAAATTAGGAACACTGTTGCTCCTGGAGTGTCGGCGAGGACCATTCGCAACCGTCTCCATGAATCTGGGCTACGGTCCCGCACACCGTTAGGCCGTCTTCCGCTCACACCCCAACATCGTGTAGCCCGCCTCCAGTGGTGTCGCGACAGGCGTGAATGGAGGGACGAATGGAGACGTGTCGTCTTCAGCGATGAGAGTCGCTTCTGCCTTGGTGCCAATGATGGTCGTATGCGTGTTTGGCGCCGTGCAGGTGAGAGCCACAATCAGGACTGCATACGACCGAGGCACACAGGGCCAACACCCGGCACCATGGTGTTGGGAGCGATCTCCTACACTGGCCGCACACCACTGGTGATCGTCGAGGGGACACTGAATAGGCACGGTACATCCAAACCGTCATCGAACCCATCGTTCTACCATTCCTAGACCGGCAAGGGAACTTGCTGTTCCAACAGGACAATGCACGTCCGCATGTATCCCGTGCCACCCAACGTGCTCTAGAAGGTGTAAGTCAACTACCCTGGCCAGCAAGATCTCCGGATCTGTCCCCCATTGAGCATGTTTGGGACTGGATGAAGCGTCGTCTCACGCGGTCTGCACGTCCAGCACGAACGCTGGTCCAACTGAGGCGCCAGGTGGAAATGGCATGGCAAGCCGTTCCACAGAACTACATCCAGCATCTCTACGATCGTCTCCATGGGAGAATAGCAGCCTGCATTGCTGCGAAAGGTGGATATACACTGTACTAGTGCCGACATTGTGCATGCTCTGTTGCCTGTGTCTATGTGCCTGTGGTTCTGTCAGTGTGATCATGTGATGTATCTGACCCCAGGAATGTGTCAATAAAGTTTCCCCTTCCTGGGACAATGAATTCACGGTGTGCTTATTTCAATTTCCAGGAGTGTAATTTCGGTGGCGCCATTGGGGGCAGGGTACATAGAAAACAGATTTGTGATCTAGTAGTTGCAGTTGCGCGAAACAATTCGCCTCCACGACGTGCAAAAGGCTACTTTAAAAGCTGACCATGTAAGTAGGCTGTTTAGGTTTTTTGTTGGTAACGTCACGGAGCGCTCTCTATGAAAATCACTGACTGTGCTGTGTGCAGTCTGTGGCTGGTTATACTCATTGTTGGAATATTCGCTTGTGTAGTGTTGTGCAGTTGGATGTGAAAATAGCTTTGGGCCGTTGGAGGTGAGCCGCCAGCAGTGGTGGATGTGGAGAGAGAGATGCCCGAGTTTTGAGAACGGACGATCTGGACGTGGGTCCGCCAGGAAAAGGAAATTTGTAGAGATGGATGTCATGAATTGATAGATATATATATGATGACTTTTGAACACTATTAAGGTAAATACATTGTTTGTTCTCTATCAAAATCATTCATTTGCTAACTATGCCTATAAGTAGTTAGTGCCTTCAGTAGTGAGAATCTTTTATTTAACTGGCAGTATTGGCGCTCGCCGTATGGTAGTAGTCCGAGTAACGAAGATTTTTGTGAGCTAAGAGATTCATGAAAGGTATAGGTTATTGTTAGGGCCATCCTTTTGTAGGGATTATTGAAAGTCAGATTGCGCTGTGCTAAAAAAAAATATTGTGTGTCAGTTTAGTGATGATCAGAATAAGTAAAGAGAGAACTGTCCGAGTACGTTCAGTTTTAGTCAGCTGTATTTGTATCAAATAACAATTGTGCTTCCATTTTTGTGCTCGTAGTACGTAACAGCAAATGTTTTGTAGAAGACGCACTGTGATCGCTGTATGACTGTTAAGACCAGATACCGTACCAAGCATACTACTTTTAGCAAATAGAAACAAAAAATATGCCTCGACTCAGAATCGAACCATCGATTTCCTGTATGCCAACCCAAAACACTATCCATTGCACAGCAGTTCTCTGTTTGCTGACAGAAGTAGTTACTGTACATGTGATTGCAGTGTTGCCAGATTGCCAATTTTTAACGTCCATTTACTGCCCGAAATAAGTGCAGGTCGAAATTTTGTGAGGGACCGTTTCGTATTGCCAGTATTTGAGGAATAGCGCTGCAAAGTCCGAGGGCGCGAATTTTTCGTCATCCTGTATATATATGATATACTTAAACGCATTTCGAAAGAGGCGAATATTAGATGTTTAATGAGCCACTGAAATTGAATTCTTTGGAAATATGTCAAAAAGGTGAGCACGGGGAAGAAATTTGATGCGGTCTTTTTGAAGAAAGAATGGCCAAGTGATGTGTTACCTCTTCCTGCAACTATCATTAAAATACCTTATAATACATGACAGAAGACTTCGCACACACAGTGCAATATGTAGTGTTCCTGGAAGACATATCGATGTTACGCATCTGTAAAGAGTCAGGCTACGCTAGAAATATTAGACTATCAAGAATTCTATCTTAGCTACAGGCTAATGTATCATCTGTAACACAGCGTCTTGAGCAAAATGCTGTAAACAAATGAACATCTCTCTCCTATACTGATTGGTTCTCTTTGGACAGTTAACGTCTGTCGAGTCATTTAGTAGTAATGACTATATTTTCCAGATAAGGAAATGTTTCCTTTTTTTAAATTGAAAGCTATTGGGAAAGTCAAGTAATACGCAATGTTACCCACAGCTGCACATGCCTATTAGAAGTTTTGTTGTGAGGGTGAGTAAGTAAGTTACCGTACGTGCAATAACATCAGCTGCCCTCAACGTGTCTGCCGGTTTGGGTAAGTGTAGATCGTGATGTGTACCGCGCGCTTCAAAGCTAGTGACATGCAAGTTGCTTTCTCCCATCCCAAGCTGTCCCAACGCATGGGCAGGAGCATGCATCTATGTATCGTGTTACTATACATACATACATATATATATATATATATATATATATATATATATATTAGTGTACATTATGCAACTAATAGTGTGGAACTATGTATGTTTAATGTGAACAGTGTATTCATTACTTTCAATCGATCACTTAGCTCGTATCACCCAATGAAAGTATTTTCACAGATATGATAAAGATCTAAAGTCAAAGAGTAAACAGCTTCTTCAAAGAGTAAATATTTTTCTCTGATTCGTGTAATATTCCTCAAATCAGTCAGTATCCTCTTCTAGATATTTTTGAAAGGAGCCCATGTTCTTCCTGAGTTCTAGCAACAGGCAGAGTTACTTTCGCTTTTATGACAGTAATACGGATAAAACTTCCAATTATGATATCCAGTTATTTGGGGTCTAGTTTAGCAGGGGATACAAGCCGTCGGCTTTGACCAATGACGTCAGTATTCGCCAGAGAGCATGTATTACAAAGATGAAAGAGCTGAGGAGAATGTTCAGAAACAAAGGAATGCCAGAGAGAAAAACTGTACCTCGAAATATGTTACTAGCAAAGAATACATCACGTTACATGTATGTCAGTTGTATCTCGAAAGTCTTTCGAACTGTATTGCTTAAGTGCAGTACGGGATACAAGTTCAGCGTAGTCGATTTCTTAGTTTCAACTAGCATTGCTGTCCTGTTGTTCACTTGAACTATGTATCCCCTGCTTCACTAAACCGCAAATGAAACACCCGATACAAATTAAAAGCTCATTCGAAGTGTGTTGCTTAAGTACAGTCCGGAATACGAGTTTGTCGTAAGGCGATTTCTTCGTTTTCACTAGCATTACTGTCCTGTTCTTCACCTGAGCGATGTATCCTCCGCTTCAGTAAACCCTAAGTGGAACACTGGATACAAATTGTAGATGTGCTGTTTTTTCGTCTCCGCTATTACTAACAGTCTTTTCTTACGTACATATCAGTATTATTGATGACAGAAGGACCTACGTATGTAATATATGTATACCAGACTTCCATTGACCTCGATATATGTACACTGGTAACGAATAGGTGGAAATACACGTACGTTACATTTGCAACCTGTTTCATTTTATATGTTTTGATTGTTTATTTAACCTTTGTGTTTCACTTGTTGAAAGGGAACTAGACATTGATCTTGTCAAAAGCCGAGAAGCGATTCTTCTTAGTGTTGTAGCTCTGGGATGCTCTCTGGGTCACTCTGGGATTCTCTGGGTCACTCTGCCTTGTCCTGGTCACTTTGGTATTGTCTTCGTAATATATTCTATTTTCAGTTTACCATTTTCGCTTTTGCTGTTACGTTTTAGTTTAGTTTTTTTATTGATTGCTTAATAAAGTAGGATCAGTTTATTCTATCTCGTGAGATTTTTTTTTTAAAGCCAAAAAACACTTATCAGCTACTGCAGCATCTGTATCTTAGGATCAGTTTATTCTATCTCGTGAGATTTTTTTTTAAAAAGCTAAAAAACACTTATCAGCTACTGAAGCATATGTATCTTCTAATGGGTGCGGGAGTTCCGACTCCTGGGGAGGTGGGTGGGTGTTATGCATGGCTGTCTTAGGTTCAGCTGTGTCGCTACGAAAGGCGGAGACAAGAAGACGACACATGTACAATTTGCATCCCGTACTTCACTATGGGGTACAGTTTTCGTGTTGACTTCGACGCTAACAGTATCCCATTCGTTACTTGAGCTATATAGCTACACGCAACATTTTTATCTTGCTCTCGAATTGACATATATAGTGTCAGTGTAAAGGCGAAGTGAAGGACGGGATACAAATTATAGTTGTGTCGTCAGTGTAAAGGCGAAGTGAAGTACGGGATATAAAATTTAATTGTGTCGGGGGTTTCGCCTGTAATATAGCAATAAACATTCGGAAATGTCGAACTGATACTAGTGCTGGGAAACGAAAGAAGATCGACAGCTGAGAAATTTCTATTACGTACTTCACAACACGAAAACACACATATTGGTGGAATAAAACTGTGAAATATGTCAAAATTGTGAAATACAGTGAAAGAAGCAAATGGAAAAGTGAGCATACCACACGGAAATATCGAGGAATAACCGAAGCTCGTCTAGACAGACAGTAACGAAAATTACATACCCACAAACAGGCAAATCCATTTCTATAAACGAAAATAATATTAAAAATTGTTCTACAATAACAAACTAATACTCCAAATTACCTCAATATCATTATGAATAATTATTTTAATGTACAATGATAGCGCTTATCCGGAACGCAGAACTCATTTATTATCTATGCCTCGAAGTGAGGACATTACTATCTATGACTAAGGAATGACGTCATTGTTCAAAGCCGACGGGTTGTATCCCCTGCTAAACTAGACCCGTTATTTGGTGATGCGATTTCGATTAAATAAAGCCCTTAGGGTGCCCCGAGCTAAGCATAAAATATCTGTGTAAACCCCATTAAAGGGTTCACGTGTTCAGGCACATGACTGGTTTGAATAAAATTTTAATCTCAATATCGTTTTTTCTTTGTGATCCGATTTTGATAAAATAATATGCTGCGACAAGTCACCTTGAAAATTCGTTTGTCGATTATGGAGATAAGCGTGTTCAAAAAGAGAAACAGATAGATACGACTATTTTAGATAAAACCCAAATCACGATATCTTAATTACGTGATGTGATTTTGATGGAATGAAGCCTATACGGTAGCCCAAGCTATGCTCAAATTATCTGCGAGAACCGTATGAAATGTGTAGTAGTATTGAAGAAACGTGTTCAAACAGATAGACACATACGAGAGGTTTACAGACTTATTGTTAGTACAACAGAATTCCTACAACAGAATTCCGCTAATCCGAACCCCGGTAATCCGAACGTTCGGTTAATCCGAACATGAAAAATGTTAGTAAAAGTGTGGAAACTGTGCGGTAAACGTCTGTACACACACACTGTCTTAATTTACACAGTACAGTAAACATGTATTAGAAAAAATGGCAAAAACATTAGGGATAAACAATGCATAATAATGAAAGAAAAGCTGTCAAACTTACTAAAATACAGCGGAACTGTTATCCCTACATTTTAGATGACAAAAACTCAGTCATTGTTTTTTGGCGTAATGAAGACAGTCTGTTATATGACGCATAGTTGCGCCATCGTCTCATAAACATAAAATTAGCAGGTGTAGCAGTGGGCAGTTGCTCCAAATAACGTAGCGCGAAGTCAAGGGCTTCTGCTGCGCCACTATGTGGTACCAGCTCTCCTTTGTCGCTTTCAGGCTCATTGTCACTTCCGTCACAGCAGTCCACTTCTTCTTAGTCTTGACTCACAGCAGCAACTAAATCAGCATCAGTAAGGTTCTTCACGCATGCCCCATCCGCTGTCATCCACTCATCTACTTCTCCTTCACTAGCTTCTTAACATCCAGGGATTGCTTGTATCATTTGTAGCAGATTCTCCTCTTCCTTTTCAACTAGGTTGTCCTGAAATTCAAGAGATTTCCACAGTTTTCTCCACGATTTTCTGAAAGATTCTGCCATGCCTCAGTGGCCCAATAAACAACATCCTTCACATTGGTCTCTTTTATTTTGTCCACTAAAGGAATGCCATCATCTTGGATCAGCATTCTTAAAATTCTTTTCTGTAAATCAGTTTTAATGTTTGCAGTACGCCCTGGTCCATCGGCTGTGGAAGTGGTGTAACATTCGGCGGCAAAAAACTTCGCCACAATATCTCAATCGCATAATTCCTTAGTGCTGGGGTGAGATGGCGCGTTATCAACCAAAAGTATTGCATTGGGAGACAAATGATCATCTTGAGAAAACCGTCGAACAGAGGGAACAAACTGGTCATGAAACCATTCTTTGAACAGCTTGCCATCCATCCATGCTTTTTTCTGGTTGCGAAAATATACGGACAGGGACTTCGTGTTGCAGTTTTTAAAAGCTCTGGGTGCAGCGGACTTGTCGATCGGCGTTAAAGGCAGCTTCTCATCACCAGCAGCGTTGCTGCTTGCTAATAAAATCACACGATCTTCGCACATTTTAAAACCAGGAGCATGGTCTTCTGCTTTTGATGCCAGGCTTTTTGTTGGCAATGCCCTAAAATTATGGCCAGTCCCGTCAGTGTTATAAATTTGTTAGGGAGAATACTTTCCCTCCCTTATCATTTTTTCAAACTCACCCAAGTATTCATTCACTGCATCACGGTCAGAAGAAAGCTTCTCTCCAGTAATTGTTAGCTGACGGATTCCATGACGTTTTTTGAATCTGTCCAACCAACCTGTACTGGCACTAAAAGACTCATCACCATTCATTAACTTGTTCAGGTAAACAGCTTTCTCCTGAACCAGTGCTCCCCTTTCTCCTTCCTGCGTAAACCAAAGGAAAAGAGCTTCACCCACTTTATCGTACTGGGACTGTTTCAAAGTTTGCCGAATTTCGAGTGTTCTTTCCGAAGACGTTTCACAGGACTGTTCAAGCTTCACTCGGCTCTACTTCCAATCACAAATGATTGTTTTACCAATACCCAGTTCCGTTGCCAGTATAGATACATTCTCACCATTGTCCGCTTCAAAGCATTCAGTTTTTCTTTGAGAGTTAACGTTGTATGTTTTCGTTTAGTCATGACGAAAATACGTACGCCACTACACCTGAACGAATACAATACAACTGTTAAGCGTGCCAGCGATCGATAACTTACATAAGCAAGCGCTTTGTCAGCCAACTGGCAGTGGATTGACCGCAGGCACTACAAAGGTCTCAACAATGCATAACAAAAAGGGCAGGAAGTGAGAGTGAACCATTGTTCCTACACTTATTCCCATTTGTTACCATGGTGTACCTACTCATCTGCTTGGTATACTTCATTCTAGAAACTGGTCAGTGTAATTCCAGGTAATCCGAACAAATCGGTAACTGAACAAGGTTCGGTCCGAAGTTCGGGTTAACGGGACTCTACTGTATATAATAGATTAAAAGAACCAAAAGGAAACAACAAGAATGGAACACCAAGAACGAAGTGCCCCAATTAGAAAAGACATAGGACAGGGATGTAGTTTTTCACCTGTTGTGTTCAATCTAAACCCCGAAGAAGCAATGATGGAAATAATAGAAATGTTCAGGAACGAGATTAAAACAGGGTGATAGTATACTGGGAAACAAAAGAACTGAAGCGTTTGAGATGTGGAAAGTTGAAAATTTGGAGGATCGAAAAGGTAGAAAACGTGGAAGCTCTACGCAAAATAAGCGAGGAAAGGGATAAGTCGGTTAGAAAAAGGACGATAGGACATATATTAAGAAATCAGGGAATAACTTCCAGCAGTAGAGCGTAATAACTTTAGAATAGGGCAGAAATATGAATATATCTAACAAATAACTGAAGACTTTAGATGTAAGTGCTCCTCTGAGATGAAGAGTTTGGCGACTTGTGACCCCTGGGGTAATATATTACCTAAAATATTATTTTAATCAAACGCAGGAACAACAAGGACAAAAATGACAACTCCTGTGGCTGTGTATGGATTACGGCAACAGGTCGTTTTCTATCAAACATTGTTAACCTCTTCCAAGATGAATATTACAGGTTGTTAAATTAAAATTAATTTCTCAGTTCAGATAAATCCTTACCTAAACCTCACTTGAATGAAATCTCACATGTGTTCTTTACTGAATCGGGTGTAGGAATATAGGAACTATTGAATCATCAGAACAGTAAATGTTACTAATACGTAGAGACCGGATTATATGCATCATAAAAACCTACAAATATGCATGTAAATAAGCATGAAAAATTCTCAAAAAAGCATGAAAAGTATCTAAATATGCAGAATCAAATAATAAAAGAACATAGTGAGGAAAATCTTAGGAGCAAGAAGTAAAGATGGCGTGCATTATCCAAAACTCAATGCAGAAATATATAAAAATATTTCCAAAATAACGGACAGAATGCGCCTGAGAGGAATCCAATTCATGGGGCATTTAGAAAGAATGGACTCAAACAGGTTAATGCACAAAATCCGTACATTTTAAAGAACAAAACTACAAGACCGAAATGGTACAAACAGACGGAAAAAGACCTGAGCCAATTAGGGTCTCCAACTCTACATGACAGAAATGAAATCAGAAAAATCACAAACGCACGCGGTTTTGAGGAAGAAGAGAGAAAAAGTAACTGACATACGTTGTTTGATCAACGAAAACTAGCCCATTAGTTGCGTATGAAGGACTACTGGGCGAAAAGGAAGGCCAACAAATGTTGATTACGCATGGTCGTAAGTGATACATCCGTGAAGAAGAAGAAAAGAACATGGTGGTTACTATGTGCATTATACGTCAAAGTGGAACCTGTGCATATCAATTACGAGGAAGAGCGCTGGCCACGCGAAAAATCGGTACATTTAGAAAGCTGATATCATACTACACTTTCTGGTAGTGGTTAGGAAGGGGGCCTTTCTAGGATTATTTTCTAAAAATTCACAAAATGAGGACGCGTACCGTGTTTCAAGAATAGTTCCTATTTTGCTATTGTAGTCGGTAACAAGCGGATGCGATGCGAGTAATTCGCAGCGAAACAATCAATATGTACAGGACCAACTTCGAGATACGTCGCACGCAGAGGGGCACGTTCAAAAACTCCGTAATTTTTTATTTCAAAAACAACATACAATCATGAAATTTTTCGAACAGCATTAACTGTTAATTGATACTATTAGACCAAAGCATCACTTACAGTTAATTTTACATTTTTCTACTCTTGTAAACATAAACGACCAAGTATTATTCCAAATGTTTGGTAGTAAGATTGTGTCGTCGATCACTTGAACATTTTTATAAGCGGAAAAGGACCGTTCTATATCAGCTGAGGTAACTGGGTAGTGTTTGAATTTGGGTGCTATGTTGGCACTAATGGTTTCTGGTAAAAGTACATCTGTCCCACTAATAAAGCTATAAATTTGGCACAAGGATTCATAGCCTGGATTATTGTTTAAAATGTTTTCAGACTTCGCTTTAAATTTTCTTGGGAATACCTCCGGCAAGGAGGAGTTCACTAGAATAATTTTATTCGTTAACTGAATAGATTCAATCAGCGCCAAACCTTGAGTTTCAAGCTTTGTAATACTTGCAAGTATATGGGGAAAAACGAGTGCTAATCACAGCAATTTCTTTTTTAATATCGGAATCATTAAAAGCTTCCTTGCACTGGCAAACTGCCAAAGCTTCTGAAATATGTAAGTCGTTTACTACCCCTCCAAGGGCCTCGAAATGTTCATTGTAAAACAATACAGCTTCGGCCTACGTACCCCAACCAGTTATCACTTGTTCGGGAGATAAAGGCACATTTGATAATTTTCCTTTGTAGGTCTTGATGCGAGCAGGAGTCCTTAGAAACACTTTCTTTGTGGGTGAAATCAGTTTATTCACATTCACAAACGTGGAAAGTACTTCTTCAGCAAGGAGATGTACTCCATGAGCAAAGCACGTCACATGAATGAAATTGGGATAAAATACTCGGAGGGCTTTTCATATAGGGAGCAGTATCTGAAATAAACACAAACAACCTTTCATCTGCGGAAGATTCTGGAAATTCAAAATCTGGCGATCGTAGAATGATTTACTTTTTCAAGTTCTTTGCAGGCTAAATAGGATGAAGAAGGCTCTTCTTTTAGCACCAACAATTAAATTTGCAATGTAACGGCCACAAGTATCTGTAGTTTCGTCAACTGAAATCCAGATAATGCTGTCCTTGAGTTCATTGCGCATTTCTTCCAGAATATTTACGTAAATTGTCGGTATGTAATTTTTACGCAACGTTGATTCATCTACTATATTTTTATTTAAGCAACATTTGCGCAGGAAGTCTTTGAGGAGAGGGCTTGTTAAGTTTGATTGCAATGAATGCTTCACATACATCCACGTTAAACCAACTTTTTTGGTTACATTTTGACAACTTGCTGTTGTCAGAATTTGTTGTCGTGGTCCTTCCTTCTGCTTTGCTACGATATGAAGACTTCTCTTGAAATGCTGACTATTTTAAACTTTTTTTGCGCGAAACGTTTTTCTCGCAAACACGACAATATAAAACAATTCTATCATATGTAAATGTTCCGGATGGTCAGGTATCCACGAAACGACGTTTCTTTTACCGGGCGGCATGGCGCAGAACACGTTACACACTACACGTCGTAAACTCGTACAACTGTGTACAAGCAAGTAGAAAGCTAAACTGAAACAATAGATGTGCGACTAAAAGCTTGTGTAGTTTAATTTAATTGTTGCCGGTACGGTACGACAGCGGCGGGAATTGACAGGGGGCGCGAGCGCAAGAGCATTGACTCTATCCTCCTGTTCCTCTTCTATGATGATTTCACTAGGCAGTGGCCTCTCGGTTAGAGATTGCACGCAGTTCTAGGTCGCGGTCAATCTGTGAGACACCCAAACTAAATCGAGCTACAGACCTCCCGTCTAAATCTTTAAAATATTGTAAACATAGTGCGAAAATATGCATCGTCACTAGTTTTTAGTTAAATTTTGCAAATAACCGGTGAAAAGGAGCCAAATATACAAAATGCAAATTCATCTAATCCGTTCTCTAATAATAAGCAATGGAGTATGTTGAGATGAAAAGCTATAAACGCGATTCGTATATTCTGTTACCCATCAAAACATTTATACGTCTTTTTACCACCAAAGTAAGCTGGTGATGTGTCAGTTGAAATAATTATTAGGATCTGACTAAATCTATTGTTCAACGCCTCAGGCATAATTGCAGCGCAAAATCTGCGTAAGCGTTTACTAGTGCATAGTCGTTTTGCCGGCTACTCGGTGTTTCAGAGATAAGCGAACTAGTGCGCTTGAGGCATGACGCAATACGCTTAGCGTTACAAACATAAACCGCCGGTACCAGCGGAAATGTTTGCAGCCTCCGCGGACTAGTCTAGCTAGTAACTCAGTTGTGCCAGGTGGTCAGTTCACGCAGCGATGGGCATCGAGAAATACAAGGGACGCGTTGCACTGGTTACTGGCGCCAGCGCAGGCATCGGTGCTGCCATAGTGCAGGCGCTGCTGAAGCATGGACTCACCGTCGTGGGAATGGCCAGGAGGGTCGAAAAAGTTAAGGTAAGGACTCTCCAGAACTGCAGCGGATTTGGGATAATTCATCTGTTGTCAAGGTAGCGTTTAAATGCTCAAGACACTACGCTGAGGCCACGGCTAATTCATAGTAGGTATAAGAAAATCCAAAGTTCTGTAGCAGCAATATTAGCTGCAGTATTTACATATCTCGTAAAAGGATTGGACGAACAGTGCTACGTGACTTTCGTGAAACGCTGTTTGTTTACACTCTTCAGTAAGACCGAAAACTTACTATTACTAGTTTTTTTCCCTGTTTTACATACATATTATTATTAATAACAGGAATAGTGAATAATTATATGTACCACAAAGGTATAATCACGGCTATCACGCTAGTGAAAGGCGCTTTATATGTTGAAAATGTAGCGAGACAACGCGTAATTAAGATTACCTTCGCAAGACTAATTTATGATACTGCATGGTCTTATACTTACTACTGAAGTGCCAGATAAACTGGATAGTGTGGCAGCGTGCTGGAACTCACCCCACTAACGTTTACATAAGAGAGTCATTTCCTCTAAATTATACAGATCTCCAAACTACTGTGGTTATTTTAAGATTGTACAATAGGAACTGTATTTCTTCTACATTTTATGAAGAGAATGATTACGTCCGATTGACATTTAAGCGTTCCCAAGAATGAACGTAGGTTTAAAAGATGGAAATACTTTTTGGACAAAATTTTTCCCTTTTTCATTTCTGGAAAAAACTGTAACAAATCACTAATGTCCTGCGTGCCATAGCTCCAAATCGATGTATTTAGGGACATTTATTCTTTGACTATTAAGCCACGTCACATAATTATTTAGAATAGAGACTTTGTAATACAATAAAGTGCAATACAAAGCCTAAAAATAGCGGCAGCTAACCCTACTTTTCCTTGGACATAGTAAAAACTATCAAAATTGTCGCAGAGAGGAGAAATGGCGTTGTGTTTATCTGTTCGAAGCTGTAAGAGAAGTTCTTTCCAATAATGGAATGCATATTGTTAAGAAATTCACGAATAGTGTGTACAAAAATCCCACACACATTTGAACAGCATCGTCTGTACCACAGTACAATGAAATAATCTTGATCATCATGAACTCGGCGGCTGGTTCGTTTTAACATTAGTCAGAAAACATCAAAACTGTATTGATACACATGTATTATGTTATAACTAGTTACGTTCAAAAGAACATGAGTAAGTTACCTGCACAACAAAACAAATATTTCGGATAAAAGCTACATTTATATTCTATATGCAACTCACACAGCCAAAAGTTTTCATAAGAAATTATCACTGAGTTGCGCCGACATCATGATTTAGGAAGTCTTAGTTACCCTTCATAACTTTAACGGCCGGCCGCGGTGGTCTAGCGGTTCTAGGCGCGCAGTCCGGAACCGCGCGACTGCTACGGTCGCAGGTTCGAATCCTGCCTCGGGCATGGATGTGTGTGATGTCCTTAGGTTAGTTAGGTTTAAGTAGTTCTAAGTTCTAGGGGACTGATGACCTCAGATGTTAAGTCCCATAGTGCTCAGAGCCATAACTTTAACGGCAAATTGTGGAAGATGACGATCATAGAAACAGATGCACAGCGACAGAGGGCAGACAGTGTGTTTACGTGTTTACCTGTCATGGAGCAGCCTTCTCTGGAAACTGTATTGTACACAACATGCCCTGTAGTCTGCACTCACTGCTCGCTGTACTTCTGGCAGGCGATCTGCAAAGTGTTTATAAGACGGTCATGTTTCAGAATTGGCCTGACCAGAAAATGGCCTCCAGTCCCGCTCTTACATCGCACAAAGAACAACATACAACTATAAATATTACAGAAACCTTCTCAGTTCTTATGTATATTTGTGGGTGAATTATGTACATATGAGAAATAAATATGACAACAATTATAACTGAAAGAAGGTGCTAACCTACGATGGTGAGTCAAATAAAAACCTTAAATTTGTAATAACAAATCGAAATTTCGCACCGTTATCCTGTAAGTTGGTTAGCCTGTTACAAACAGCGTGCAGAATGGACTGTAGGTGGCAGCATAGTGCAGATGCACACATATCGTCGCAGTATCAGAATAAAGATAATCGCCCCACTTGCGACTTGCACCAGGGAAGAACAGCGTTCTGTTATTCGATTATTGCGTAGTGAAGGTGTGAAACCTATTGAAATTCATCGACGAATGAAGGTTCAGTACGGTGATGCATGTTTGTCACAGCAGCAAGTCTACGAATGGAGAAAGAAGTTCGCAAATAGTGTGACTTCAGTGGAAGATGCTCCTCGTCCAGTCATGCACGAGTTGTGACTCCACAGAACATTGCAGCAGTTGAAGCCATAGTGAAGGAAAACCGCCGAGTGACACTGAATGACATTGCAGCATGTTTACAGATTAGTCGTGAGTCAGCATACCACATTGTGCATGATGTGCTCCAGTTTCACAAAGTGACTGCAAGATGAGTGCCAAGGCAGCTGACTCCTGAAATGACAGAAACGTGTTGATGCTTGTCATGAACTTCTTCGGCGCTTTGAACGAGAAGGTGATGGCTTCCTTGCAAGAATCGTTACTGGGGATGAAACCTGGGTTCACTTCCACCAACTGGAAACGAAGAGAGCGAGCAAGGAAGGGCGCCATTCCTCATCACCAAAACCAAACAAATTTCGAATAGAACCATCAGCAGGGAAGGTTAAGCTGACTCTCTTTTGGGACGAAAAAGGCGTCATTTTGGAGCATTACATGCCTAGAGGGGCAGTGCATCATACACAGATCTCCTAAAAAATCATCTACGGCCTGCAATCAAATCAAAGCGACATGGATTGCTTTCAGCAGGTGTCCTTTTGCAACATGACAATGCAAGGCCCCACACTGCCCGTACAACAGTTGCAGCAATCGCAGAAGCTCTCCTGCGAGGAGGAGAGCTTCTGTGAAGTTTGGAAGGTAGGAGACGAGGTACTGGTGGGATTAAAAGCTGTGATGACGGGGCGTGAGTCGTGCTTGGGTAGCTCAGTTGGTAGAGAACTTGCCCACGAAAGGGAAAGGTCCCGAGTTCGAGTCTCGGTCCGGCACACAGTTTTAATCTGCCACGAAGTTTTTTATGCTTGTGGAGCGAGGGAATTGTTGGTCATGGTGGAAATGAGGTCGAATCCTGTATTCTGAAAGAGCTGTCGTCTTTCAGCACCATCCAACGACATTTACAAATATGGACCAACAACTGTACAAGGCGAAATAAGAAGCCTGTGATTTTAATGGTCCTAATTTAACTTATCGAACGAACTATTTTGCTTCTGTGGATTTGAAATTCATAGTTTCAGGAAATTCCTATATGTCTTGTGACAGGGAATTTTGCAGCACTGAGAAAAGAAGAAGAAATGCAAGACCATGATTCCAGAAGAGGTAGCGGAAATAATTCGAAGTGCTAAAGATGTAAGGTAATAATGCAATAATGACGAAGGATGACGACTTCATTAATTTTTCTGCAGACTGTGACAAAGCTTTGGACACAGCTCATTTAAAATCTGTTGCGTCAGCTGTATTAATTTTTCCATAATAAAAACAAGACAGTCAGTGAATGACACTGAAATGTGCACACAACGTAGATTTTTTTAAAAAAGGACAGTAATTCAGGTCAATCAGTAGTCTGCAGTGCTTGCAACACGTTCAAAGATGACCAGTTATCACCGATGTAACAAAAAAAAAAAAAAAAAAAAAAAAAAAACTTAATGTCTATGGGGAACTTCCTTGATGACAAGCACCATGCATCTTAACTGCAAAATTTGTGCATAAACGAGAAGTAACAGCAATTCTCATTTTGGATAAGGAGTGATTTTGTGTATCTCATTTACAGAAAGTGGGATTTCATAGACAAAAATATACCAAATTTTTCAGATGTCAAAATGGTTTAAATGGCTCTAAGCACTATGGGACTTAACATTTGAGGTCATCACCCCCTAGACTTAGAACTACTTAAACCTGACTAACCTAAGGACATCAGACACATCCATGCCCGAGGCAGGATTTGAACCTGCGACCATAGCAGCAGCGCGGTTCGGGACTGAAGCGCCTAGAAACGCTCGGCCACAGCGGCCAGCTTTTCAGATGTCATATGTAATACAATGCATCAGTGTACGTCTTCCATTTCAAGCAGTATGTCTAATAATGTTAGTAAAAACGAATCCATAAATTTGTTTTTCGGCTGAGAAGTTTTCTTCTTGCCAGCTACTACTTTTCCCGTCCCAATGCATAAATTGTTCGTAGTAAGGAGTCACAGGGTCCAAACATCAAAAGTCGCAAAGGTATCGCACACAACCATTCAATTCCAATCCCAGCCGGCATGAATTTTCATACGAATGTACTTGAAAAGTAGGAACAGAATAACGAAGTACGAAAAGTATTAATCATTCTACGAATTTCTATCTAAGATTGGCAGGAAATGCTTATTGATGTATCTGTAGTGAATGATGTGATGCTGATACCTTGTCACAGACTGCTACTGTGAGTCCATTGTATTTTAAGTGATGGTGCAGGTCCCCAAGTTCTTTGAAGAGTTATTTCTGTTCTATATAGGATTTCAGGTGGAAAAGATACTCTTAAACGAGGGTTATTTGGAACACCTATACATTGAAAGCGTCTGCGCTAAGTAATAAGTTACTCTATACCTTTAGAGCATTTGGTACAGCCCCGCCTCTGTCCCCTACCAAAAATAAATAAATAAATAAATAAATTCTCACCTCGCTCAGTCATACCAAAACATATTTAAACTTTAATAGCTTGTTGCTCAGATGCATACTACAAATTGTAATGTGCCTTTATGTGGTTTAGTGTGGGATTTGACTACACAAAAAAAAAAAAAAAAACGGACCCACATTACCGAAGTGGCACAGTGCCAGAACCAGTTAAAGTCAGTGAACAATAACTGAAATAATACTGGCTGACCTTTGGTTACCATTTACAGTGTTTACTATGCTAGCACTAATCTGTATACGAAATACGAGAAAAAGTAAGGAAGATTACTGTTTAACGTACTGTCGTGTACGACGTCATTAGGAAAGGAGTGCGAGCTCGTATAGCGTAGTATTTGGGAAAGAAATCGGCAATGTTCTTTTCTTTTAATACTTTCAATGAAACCATGGAAAAACAAAATCTGGAAGGCTGGATGGAGATCCGAAACCCGGTGCTCCACTAAGCGAGACTAGTTAAGGTTAGTGAGGATTAGACTGCCCCGGGGGTGCACTAAAGATAGCGCTAATTCTTTTGAGACGCTGTTTACCTATACATTACATCCTTCTTTGTACTTTTGAGTCTGAAAAAATCTCGAGTCTTTTCACAAGTAAGCTGACAGCTTATTTCCATGCAGTTCTGAAGAGAGTACGTGTTTGAACCGTTCTCAGAAATTCGTGTTCCCTTCGTATAGTCACACATACATAAACTGAAGCTTTTAATATATAAAATGCAGTTGAGGAAATCGCCTAGTGTTGATTTTCCGAATTTGAAATTTTAATTTAACATGTAAGATGTTCTCTAGCTTGAAAAGCATAAATCACAGAAGCAATGTTTAGATGCATTTGCAATGTGCTTCTGATCTATCTACAAATAACTGTGAATATATTGCTAATACTACAGGGTATGCTCTAGTCTTCAACATGAGTCTCGAACTTAACAGTACCGACCTGCACAGATAATCGAGCGCGTTAACGCGCCGCTTCGGGGAGTCGGGAAGTCGAGCCTGCCCCGGATAGACGACGAGGGCTGGTGAGCCGGCCAGCCTGCATGTGGTTTCTGAGAGGTTTGCTACATCCAACCCGGTAAATGTTGAGCTGGTTCTCCTGCCTGAGATACACGCTACGCAAACTGCAAAAATTCTGTAGCGGGAGCGTAGTGGCTTCAGAAAGGGCATTCCGCCACCAACTACCACCTTCGGTGCCGAAACTCGTATAACAAATCCGAAGGGAACAGGCAAGTAAGAAGAAGCTGACAAGCATAGAAGTGTTACTACACTCCTGGAAATGGAAAAAAGAACACATTGACACCGGTGTGTCAGACCCACCATACTTGCTCCGGACACTGCGAGAGGGCTGTACAAGCAATGATCACACGCACGGCACAGCGGACACACCAGGAACCGCGGTGTTGGCCGTCGAATGGCGCTAGCTGCGCAGCATTTGTGCACCGCCGCCGTCAGTGTCAGCCAGTTTGCCGTGGCATACGGAGCTCCATCGCAGTCTTTAACACTGGTAGCATGCCGCGACAGCGTGGACGTGAACCGTATGTGCAGTTGACGGACTTTGAGCGAGGGCGTATAGAGGGCATGCGGGAGGCCGGGTGGACGTACCGCCGAATTGCTCAACACGTGGGGCGTGAGGTCTCCACAGTACATCGATGTTGTCGCCAGTGGTCGGCGGAAGGTGCACGTGCCCGTCGACCTGGGACCGGACCGCAGCGACGCACGGATGCACGCAAAGACCGTAGGATCCTACGCAGTACCGTAGGGGACCGCACCGCCACTTCCCAGCAAATTAGGGACACTGTTGCTCCTGGGGTATCGGCGAGGACCATTCGCAACCGTCTCCATGAAGCTGGGCTACGGTCCCGCACACCGTTAGGCCGTCTTCCGCTCACGCCCCAACATCGTGCAGCCCGCCTCCAGTGGTGTCGCGACAGGCGTGAATGGAGGGACGAATGGAGACGTGTCGTCTTCAGCGATGAGAGTCGCTTCTGCCTTGGTACCAATGATGGTCGTATGCGTGTTTGGCGCCGTGCAGGTGAGCGCCACAATCAGGACTGCATACGACCGAGGCACACAGGGCCAACACCCGGCATCATGGTGTGGGGAGCGATCTCCTACACTGGCCGTACACCACTGGTGATCGTCGAAGGGACACTGAATAGTGCACGGTACATCCAAACCGTCATCGAACCCATCGTTCTACCATTCCTAGACCGGCCAGGGAACTTGCTGTTCCAACAGGACAATGAACGTCCGCATGTATCCCGTGCCACCCAACGTGCTCTAGAAGGTGTAAGTCAACTACCCTGGCCAGCAAGATCTCCGGATCTGTCCCCCATTGAGCATGTTTGGGACTGGATGAAGCGTCGTCTCACGCGGTCTGCACGTCCAGCACGAACGCTGGTCCAACTGAGGCGCCAGGTGGAAATGGCATGGCAAGCCGTTCCACAGGACTACATCCAGCATCTCTACGATCGTCTCCATGGGAGAATAGCAGCCTGCATTGCTGCGAAAGGTGGATATACACTGTACTAGTGCCGACATTGTGCATGCTCTGTTGCCTGTGTCTATGTGCCTGTGGTTCTGTCAGTGTGATCATGTGATGTATCTGACCCCAGGAATGTGTCAATAAAGTTTCCCCTTCCTGGGACAATGAATTCACGGTGTTCTTATTTCAATTTCCAGGAGTGTAGTTATTACGCGCATGTGCTTTAACACAGGCTGACAATTACTGACCTATATGAAATGAAATCGTCATAACTTCTGAACAGTTTGCATTAGAACATTCACACTGCACGACTGGACGTGGGGCAAGATGGGAATTAATAAGTGCATGCGCATGCGCCTAATTGTTCTCGGCCATTTGCACGTGATAATGTCACGGTACAGCGCGCCTGAGCGCATAGCGTTTGTGAAGTTTGCAACCGTCTTGTCTTCAAGCTAGCAACCGGTCCAAGTGTACTAAAAATCAACAATTTGATTCGCAAGTTTGATAGAACGTGCAGTGTTCGTGTTACAGTGCTGGCAATGTCAGTCGTCCAAAAAAGACTAAAACGCCTGAAAACTTCGAGAAGACGCGCTCTGTGTTTCAAACCAACCCCAGGAAATCGATCGGACGAGCTGCACAACAGGGAGGAATTAACTGGGAGACACTGCGACAAACTGTTGCTGACGACCGGCAACTCTTCCCATGCAAAATTCAAACCCATCAGCCATTAAGCCCCAGTGCCATGGAACAGCGGTTGTGTTCCGCCAACACTGCTGCCCACAGAATTGATGAACAGGGCTTTTATGTGAATATGGTTTTGTTTGGTGACGAATCTCGCTTTCACTTGGATGGATGCGTCAGTAAGCGAAATTGACGCATTTGGGAGACTGAGAAAATGGATTTCGCGATCGAGAAGTCTCTTCACCCTCAACGGGTGGCTGTGTGGTGTGCAATATCCAGTCACGGAATAATCGGTGCCATAGTCCTTGATGTCACGGTGACTACCAAACCGTACCTGAAGGTTTTGGAAAATGATTTCATTCTCATTACCCATAGTAACCCTGATTTCGCCAATAAATGGTTCATGCGAGACGGATCTTGACCCCAGCGAAGCAGAACAGTGTTGATGTCCTGGAGGAGCACTTTGGGATCCGTGTCGTGGCTCTGGGGTACCCAGAGGTCACTGACATGTGCCTCGATTGGCCGCCATATTCTCCGTATCTCAACACATTCAAATCCTTTTTGTGGGGCTGTTCTAAAGATAAGGTGTACAGCAATAACCCAAAAACCATTGCTGAGCTGAAAACAGCCATTCAGGATTTCATCGACAGCATCGATGTTGCGATGCTGCAGCAGGTCATGCGGAGTTTCGCAATTCGTCTACACCAGATCATCGCCGACGATGGAAAGCTTATCGAACATCTCATAACCTAATCCGAATATGTGTAGTAACTTTTAGATGTTGAATAAAGCGTCTGCACGTCGTACTTCGTAACTAATTTACGTTTTTTTATGTGGTTCAATAATTGTCACCCTGTCGATTGGAGAAAACAGTTTCAATCGTGAAATTAATTATTAAATGAATGAGGTATAACAATGACGTAAAACTCTATTTTGTGCCAATAAAACTGCATAAAAATCTCTGGGCAGCAAACGTTTCAGGCATGTCACCAGAAGAACAGTGCTTGGCCGCGCAAATGTGCCAGTAACGAAGGAGGCTCTAGGAACATCGCGTTTTCGTACACCTTTCGTCTGAGTAAAACTACTTGCTGTTTGACAAATCGCGCCTTCCCGCAATCAGAGCTCTCAGTGTCTTGCGGCTACTGTTCACCTGTGGCCGTTTATGCCACGAAAAGGGTTGCCTTACGGGACGCATACATTTACTTGTCTCCTGTGGCCTGATCGGAGCATGCTGGGAGCGGAAGCTTGCGATCGGCTTGTACCACACTGGCTGCTGCGACGAGCCTCACCTCCGTTTCCCAGAAATAAAATGATCGTGAGGCATTGTTGGCCGTCAAGCCCCGTACGGGGAAGTTCGGCCGCTGGGTGCAAGTCTTATTCCAGGTGACGTCACATTGGGCGACTTGCGAGTCGATGATGATGTGGACAACACAACACCCAGTCAACGGGCGGAGAAAATCAACCCCGCCGGGAATCGGACCCAGGTATGGTAAGCAAGCACGTTACTACTCAGCTAAGTACAGAGGATAGGGGAAATATTGTGAACACCTGTACTACCTTGGGAATGGTTTATTAATAAGGGGGTTCGATCGCCCGTCATACAGCTGCGTTTCTTGGTTCAAATGGCTCTGAGCACTACGGGACTTAACTTGTAAGGTCATCAGTCCCCTAGAACTTAGAACTACTTAAACCTAACCAACCTAAGGACATCACACACATCCATGCCCAAGGCAGGATTCGAACCTGCGACCGTAGCGGTCGCGCGGTTCCAGACTGTAGTGCCTAGAACCGCTCGGCCACCCCGGCCGCCTACTGCGTTTCGTTTTGGAATACTGGCATATAATGATTGTATAGTCTAAAGTGGAATGTTATTCCACGCTTCGAGCAGAACCGCTTCTAACTCCTGTAGTGACGAGGGAGGTGGAAATCTGCTCCGGAGTCTACGCTCCAATGCTGGCCACAAGGATTCGATAATGTTTAGGTCCGGGGACTGTACTGGCCAGGGAATACGCTGCAGTTCGGTTGCGTGCTCCTCATACCAAAATTGTACTGCCCTGGCTGTGTGAATGTGTGCATTATAGTCCTGAAGTATGGCATCATTGGAGCAATATTTGAATCATGGGGTGCACCGGATCACCTAAAATGTTCACATAATCGTTGGCTGTAACACAGCCCCTGAAAGTAATGATGGGACCAGCAGAATACCATGACATGGCTGCACACACCATCACACTTCCACCTCCATGTTTAACCGTTGGAATCAAGCAATCAGGATTGTGGGCTTCTTTTGGCGTTCTCCAGACATAAACCCGGCTCTATGACGGAAATAACGAAAACGTTGACTCGTCGGACCAAATGACGTGTTTCCATTGATCAGACGTTCAGGATTTATGCTTCTGACACCACGCTTTACGCTTCTTTGCGTTGGTTGTCGTCACTAATGGTTTTGGTACAGCAGCTCGTCCATGAATATTCGCTTTATTGAGTTCTAGACGGACAGTGTCAACAGACACTGGGTCTCGAAGATGGCTATTGAGCTCTTCAGTCACTTTAGCCGCCGTAGTTTTGTGTTGTTTTGATACAATTCGTCTTAGCGTACGACTATCTCTATCATTTAGTTTTGATTTGCGCCCAATATTATGTTTACACGGTGATGTCTTTCCATGTTTTGTGTAGGCTATCATGACTGTTAAAACAGTTGCTCTTGAAACAGTCAATAAGTTGGTTACTTATGCTCCAGCTAATCGGGGCGCCACTATCTGCGCTTCTTGGAACTCTGTTAGGTCCTTCATTACAAGTCGACCTCGGCCCCTGAATGCAAATATGAAATGTCCACTATTCGTAAACAACCTGCCCTAATGCCTAGTCTGTACTAAACACACACAGTCCAGCGCGACATGTGCCTTACCTGCGTCGTTGACCGCCAAACACAACCATCCCATTACTACCACCGTTCACATTATTTTCCCTATAGGTGGACCCTTTTCCCATAGCAGCCAGCTCATACCCTAAAAAAAAAAAAAAAAAAAAAAAAAAAAAAAAAAAAAAAACATGTAAAGGATTGTCAACCCAGTTTTATTTGTTTATATACATGGTGTCCCATCTATCTTGACCACCCTAAATAACTGTTGGTTCAGATGCAAATTACCCAATGTGTCAAGCTAATATTGTTTAGCCGTCAGGGAGACGTCAATTAGCATGATTGTCTTCGTTGTCGCTTTGTATTTTACAAAGATATGTACAGCGGTATGAGTTTTTTAAATGGCACCCTGTATTTTTTATTCGGTAATACATTTCCTCTCTTAAAGACCTATTCAGAAATGTATCACAATGTACGATTCACTTAAACAGAACGTTATTAATTATACAGGGTGATTCAAAAAGAATACCACAACTAGGAATTTAAAACTCTGCAACGACAAAAGGCAGAGCTAAGCACTATCTGTCGGCGAATTAAGGGAGCTATAAAGTTTCATTTAGTTGTACATTTGTTCGCTTGAGGCGCTGTTGACTAGGCGTCAGCGTCAGTTGATGCTAAGATGGCGACCGCTCAACAGAAAGCTTTTTGTGTTATTGAGTACGGCAGAAGTGAATCGACGACAGTTGTTCAGCGTGCATTTCGAACGAAGTATGGTGTTAAACCTCCTGATAGGTGGTGTATTAAACGTTGGTATAAACAGTTTACAGAGAATGGGTGTTTGTGCAAAGGGAAAAGTTCTGGACGGCCGAGAACGAGTGATGAAAATGTAGCACGCATCCAGCAAGCATTTGTTCGCAGCCCAGGAAAATCGACTCGCAGAGCTAGCAGAGAGCTGCAAATTCATATTTCATCAGGATGGAGCGCCACCACATTGGCACTTATCTGTCAGTAACTACCTGAACGTCAACTACCCGAGGCGATGGATCGGCCGCCAGACAGCCTGTGACAGAGCACTTCATCACTGGCCTCCAAGAAGCCCTGATCTTACCCCCTGCGATTTTTTCTTATGGGGGTATGTTAAGGATATGGTGTTTCGGCCACCTCTCCCAGCCACCATTGATGATTTGAAACGAGAAATAACAGCAGCTATCCAAACTGTTACGCCTGATATGCTACAGAGAGTGTGGAACGAGTTGGAGTATCGGGTTGACATTGCTCGAGTGTCTGGAGGGGACCATATTGAACATCTCTGAACTTGTTTTTGAGTGAAAAAAAACTTTTTAAATACTCTTTGTAATGATGTATAACAGAAGGTTATATTATGTTTCTTTCATTAAATACACATTTTTAAAGTTGTGGTATTCTTTTTGAATCACCCTGTATAATTCAACATCGACTTTGAGCCCGGGATCACAAACTCGTCCACTTGCTGGAGTTGTCAGAAAACAAATGAAAACCAAGTAAAAACATGACACAAACTTGACTTTGACTCTCGTGTACCGTTGCCCAGGAGTAGAACACTCAAAGGTGCTCGAAGTGGTGACCCTGGACACAGATATACTGGCGCACTCGTTGAAAGAAACAAGTATTTACTGCTTCCAGTGTTGCCTGCTGAAGAGAATTACAAGCAAGCACGATACGTACCTGCATGTCCTCTGGAGTTGTTGGAATATCGCGATAGCCAACATCTTTAATGCATCCCCAAAGAAAGAAGTCCAGAGGATTTAAATCAGGAGAGCCAGCAGTCCAAGTAACTGTTCCTCCAAGACCAGTTCATCTGGCAGGATAGCTTCGGTTCAGAACGCATACAAGGCATTGTGTGCTGGACATCCATCGTGTTGATACCACATAAGCATTCTGGTCCTTAGCGGCACTTCATCCAGAAGAGAAGGAAATATTCGTCTGGGAAAGTTGGCATACGCTGTGCCGGTTAGACTACCATTGATGAAATAAGGGCCAATAATTGTAGTACCAAGCATCCCACACCAGACATTAACTCTCCATTGACGCTGATGTTCCATCCGTCTAAGCCATCGTGGGTTGTCGCTGGACCAATAATGCATGTTCCTTGTATTTACCTGTCCTTTGTTTGAGAAGGAACATTGGAGAAGAAGTTCGGGTTGGCGAGAATTTGCTGCTGTGCCCACTGACAGAACTGTACACGATTCTGGAAACCATTCCCATGCAATTCTTGATGTAGGTGTACATGGTAAAGATGGAACCGGTGACGTGTAAGAATACGATGTACGCTGGTTTTAGGAATGCCAATCTCTTGTTCAGTCTGTCGTATGCGCACATGTGGATTCATAGCAACGGAGGCGAGAACAGTAACTTCGGCAGCTTCGTCTGTGCGAGCGCTACGATTGCGTTGTCGTGGGTTGAAACTTCTCGTTTTCTTAAGCGTCGCACATCACACACATACATGCCCGAGGCAGGATTCGAACCTGCGACCGTAGCAGTCGCGCGGTTCCGGAGTGAGCGCCTAGAACCGCACGGCCACACCGGCCGGCGAGCGGCACGAAGTCGGCCTGGTATGTTTTTGTTAGAATAGCAGCCAGTGTAACTTTCTAACGACTGGCGATTAAATTTGGTGAGTAAAAGAATTACCTGATGTCTTAATGGCTATTTATTTTCCTTGAATACAAATAAAATTAAATATAAAACATCCCACTTGGGCCATGACTGTTAACTGTTCCGGCTAAACATACGATAATTTTCCTGTCGTTCGTATGGGTGATTTTGTATTATGTCACGACCTAAGAAAACCAGACACTCTGCTACCAAAACAACGGTACTCCCTTCTAATCTGCGCTGATCGCTTTCTTTCACGGTGCAGTAACATTCAAACCCAGATCTCGCCTATTGATATTGAACTGACCCACCACTTAACAGTTGTACGTGCTCATGTAGAGAAGAATTTGTTGACTGTGCGTTTTCACTAGCGCACTCTCGAATCCATGCAACAATGAGCCTTAGAAAATATCGCCGAGAATGGGAAGCAAAGGACTGGGCGAAAGGAATGTAGTACCTACATATATTATTAATTGTTCAATTGTGGTGCGTCCTTACATATTTATACTTAAACTAAACAGTTATACTACTCAACATTAATTTAGACTACAATACATACTACTGCATTGTAGCTGGGTCACTGACAGTTCAAAAGATGCCAGCATCTTCGAAGACAGCTATTGCAAATCTACGCGCCCACAGGACGTATCTGCAGAATCATGCAGAAACCGTGTCTCAAAAAATGAAAAGTCGGTACCCTCAAAAGCAACAGCAGAGATTAAATAGTTTTGTACAAGTCGTTGATGAAGTGCAAGGAAAAGTAACTATTTGTATCTGTTTGCGTCTCATGAACTCTTCGATAAAAACCGTTGATCATCTAAGAGTTTTGATAAATAGGATGACTTAAGAAATAATTCACAGAATCAAATGCTATGCTCTCATCAAACATGTTACTGCATCATGATTACTTGATGCTTTATTGCGTGACGCAATGAACCGTACTCGTTAATTACTGACGAGAGCACATATTTGGGGGACATATATCTCTGTATTTATGTGAGGTCCTAAAAAGGTTGCCCACAAGCTTCAATCGTTTTAAGAAACTCCATTACCTCAGTCCTAAGATATGCCTGTGAAAAGCATCAAAGGCGAATTTCAAAGATTTGCCACTCGTAGATAGTTGATTAACAAATGATATGGATGTTACTGAGAATCAGTTTAACTTCATTGATCAAGTTAACTGGGTTGAGTTTTTGTGGCTGCGACGTTTTGAAGAGTTAGTACAAATTTTGGTCAACAGTTTTATACCGTAGGGATGCTGGAGGCTCATTAATTTTCAGAGAGTTATCTGCATTTGCGTTATTGCTGGTATCACTACCTATTTCTAATGCTGCAGTGGAATGTTCAGCATTATGAAAGCAACGAAAACAAAAGTCAGATATAGACTGAAAGTAGAAATACTAAGTGCATTGTTACGAATTAAAGTCCATCTCAGCCCTAAGGGTTGTACCATCTTTGTGTGAACCAAAGAAATGTTTGAACGACTGAATAACTCAGTTTATTCAACAGCTGTAAACAGCAATATTGAAGAATATGAAAGGTTCTGTTTTGTAATCGAAGCTATGCGTGAGCATATCCCTCGCACAAGGTGGTATAACGATTCATGAACCATTTCATGTCATGAATGTTATAAGTTCTTAAATTAATAAATATGATAATTAAATGCAACTGTATCTGAATTTAGTAACTATTGTACTTTCCAGTTTCTCACTATTGCAGTAATATGACAGTATTTTGACTGGCTTCATGGCTCAGTTGGTGGTACGACTGGGTTCAGTTCCAGACTGGACTCGAGAAATGGTTTTTTGAAGAAGGTTTGTCGGTTTTTCCAGTCGAACTAAGTTAACTGATTAAAAATGGCGACAGTTTATTTTTATTGATAAGAAGATACCGATATTTTGGCTACTTTTTTGTTCAACAGTTGGCTACAGAGAAATGGAAGAACCTGGCAACACTCCACAGAGGGGCCAGGATAAAGTCACGATCAGTACTTGAGACCTGGGATATTGTAAAGCAAACGAGTTCCGTCATTTGTGTGTTGTATCCATATCATTTATTTCTGTTGCTGTTTTCGGTATGATTATGCTGCACGTTGAAATACGAAGAAACAGACCCAGGGCACGGGAGTCAAACGAAAAAAGACAGTGTTATAAAAGGATAATAGTCTCAATGTCTGTGCTATTTCCAAAGTATTCTTATGAACCGCAGCCACGGTTTAGTATAGTGTGATGGTTGTCAGTCGACTTCATAATCAAAAATACGGATAGAAAGGCAGTGAGGAAACGTCATGTTCTGAAACTACAGGTAGGAACAGAACAACAAACCTGGATCATTCCTCACGTCTCAAGATTCAACGTTAGGTACGCTGTTATCATACTTAGATAATCACCAGTAACCCCCCGATTGTTGAAAGAATCGAGCTCCCATGCATACGACGGCTCCAAACTTTTGATTACTTTACAAATGAGTTAATTTAACTTTAACCACGTGAGCGAGAAAAAGTTTACAACAGGTTTCAATTTTATTGGAAGACGCTAAGTGCTCCGATTATGAAACGCTGAATGAATATGGCCTGGGTAATTTGAGGCCTATTTTAAGTAAAAGCTAGTTTCTCACGCATCTCAGTGTTATGACGTTATATCTCCGGAACTCGGTGCCGTACACAACGTTGTAATTTGTAGGCGTATTTAGTGATATATGAAAATACTGTCTGCGAATATCTGCAGCTCGTGGTTTTGCGGTAGCGTTCTCGCTTCCCGCGCACGGGGTTTCGGGTTCGATTCCCGGCGGGGTCAGGGATTTTCTATCCCTCGAGATGACTGGGTGTTGTGTGTCTTTCATCATCATTTCATCATCACTGACTCGCAAGTCGCCGAAGTGGCGTCAGCTAAAAATAAAAAATAAAATAAAAAAAAAGACTTGCACTTTCGGCGGCCGAACACCCCGCATGGGGTCTCCCGGCCAACAATGCCGTACGATCATTTCACTGTCTGCGAAGTGTGTTACGGAAATACTTGGTGATAAAGAAGTAATTAATTAAAACGTCATAACTGATGCTGAAGTTCGACTGCATGAACAGCGAAAATGCAGTAAGTCACAAAGTTTCTTCGTTTCGTTATTTTGTGGGGGAGTCAGCACGAGGACAAGTTTCATGAAGATTAGAAATTGTGTGTAAGGTTTTTCGAAATTCGCTAAGTGCTCTCATTCACAGATACGGGATATCTGCGGTAGTCAGTTGAGCTGCCTCAAGACAAATACACAGTTTATAACTCTCATACTGTCTTATTGTGTAACACTTTTAACATAATATCATACTTTCAGGATGACAATTATTGATCTATATGAAAAAAATGTAAATTAGTTACAACCTACGGCGTGCACACACTTTATTCAACATCTAAACGTCACTACAGACATTCGGATTTAGGTTATGACGTGTTCGCTATGCCTGCCATCACCGGCGATGATGTGGCCCAGACGAATAGCGAAATCCTGCATGAACCGCTTAAGTGTAGGAATATCGATGCTGTCGTTGACCTCCTGAATGGCTGTTTTCAGCTCAAGTGGTGGTTTTACGGTTATTGTTGCACACTTTCTATGGCCCCGCAAAAAGGAATCGCATGTGTTGAGATCCGGAGAATATGGTGGCCAATCGAGGCCAATGCCAGTGGATTCTGGGTACCCCAGAGTCACGACGCGGACCCCGAAGTGCTCCTCCAGGACATCACTCTCCTGTTTCAATGGGGTCGAGCTCCGTCTTGCATGACCTGCATCTGGTCGAGATCAGTGTCACTTTGAATAATGGGGGTGAAATCATCTTCCAAACCCTTCACGTAACGTTCGGCAGTCACCGTGCCATCAAGGAATATCGCACCGATTTTTTCGTGACTGTACACTGCACACCAAACAGTCACCTGCTGAGGGTGAAGAGACTTCTCGATCTCCAAATGGGATTTCTAAGTCCCCCAAGTGCGCCATTTTTGCTTATTGACGAACCCATCCAAATGAAAGTGGACTTCGTCGCTAAATTATACAACAATGCGCATAGCAATTCCTATCATGTCCCGCGACCTACAGCGCACTCTGAACGTGCTGACGCAATCGATTCAGAAGTTATGACGATTTTATTTCGTATAAATGATAATTAATTGAAACTTTCAGCTGCCGACAGGTGTTGTTAATATACCTCGATGGGGACAGCTGAAAATGTGTGTCCCGACCGGGACTTGAACCCGGGATCTCCCGCTTACATGGCAGACGCTCTATCCATCTGAGCCACGGACGTCAAAGAGGATAGTGCGACTGCAGGGACTTATCCCTTGCACGCTCGGTGTGAGAGCCACATGCCCAACTGTCCACAATCTACATACGTAATGCTCCTAATAGATATTTGCCCACCTGTATTGGTGTCATCGGACGTCCGTCACGAACACATTCAACGAACAGTATAGAACAAAATTAGATTTAAAAAAAAAGATGGATAAAGCGTCTGCTATTTAAGCAGGAGATCCCGGGTTCGAGTCCCGGTCGGGGCACACATTTTCAGCTATCCCCATCGAGGTATATCAAGAACACCTGTCGGCAGCTGAGGATTTCAATTAATTATCATTTATTCTAGAGAAGCTGCACGGTCATAAATGGTATCGGTTCTTTAGAGAACAGTTACTATCTCCGTATTTATTTCGTGTACTTCAATAACTGTCACTCTGTATAGTTTACTAGATTTCGATAGAACTTTAAATTTTTGAATTCAGTCAATAATTACACGAAATAATGAAAATCAAATTTTTGTTGCCCCTAGTAGCTGTTAGATAGCTAACCTGCAACTGGTACCGAGTTCTGTGATAGTAGTTTAGTAATGTAGACAGGTCGTATTCTACTTCAGGAACACTTCTTCTCATATTATGTGTGCCCGAAAGTATAATTGTCGCTGTGACTCGTTCCCAAGAGTCTCTGTTTCAAACAGAACATTATTTGAGGCCTTACAATATTAATAAAGTGAGCAGGCGTAGCTGTATGGCGATGGCAAATTTTTACAAGAAGCCAAAGACGTTATTTTCGTTGACACATTTTGCGTTTTCTGTAGTACGTAGCACGCGGCAAGGCTGTGATTAGCTCGGCACACGAGAACCTAAGCATTTTCCACGCAGCGGATGTGTTTAATAGTCAACGCTAGCTGCCGATGGTTGCCAATTGGCGTTTTGCTCGACTAAATGCACAACGCGAGTTTGTGTTAAGGTTAGGATGCGACTTTAGCCTGATTAATTGCAACAGAATACGTCGTGTGCGTGCTGTTCTCTATTGGGTCCTTAAAATCAGTTACCGATAATAGCATTGTTTCGGGAGAGACGTGAGAAACAGCAGTTTTGAAATGACCCGCTGCACGTGTGTTGCCCATAAACGCGCGTCAGTTAACAGCCGATACGGCAAACGCTGTTGCGGTACGTGACAAACTTCAAGCAACAGCTAGTTTTAATCAGGATACAGTTTATCACTTGTTTTCCTCCTCCTTTGCGTGTTGCCCTCACATCAGTGCAGAGCGGAGCGGAAGTCTGTTGACTATCGAACACAGTGCTACCAAAGCAGAGTTACTTCAAATGGTTCAAATAGCTTCAAGCACTATGTGACTTAACATCTGAGGTCATCAGTCCCCTAGACTTAGAACTACTTAAACCTAACTAACCTAAGGACATCACACACATCCACACCCGAGGCAGGATTCGAACCTGCGACCGTATCTGCAGCGTGGTTCCGGACTGAAGCTCCTAGAACCGCTCGACCACAGCGGCCGGCCGCATAGTTACTAAACACAGCCTTCTGAAATGCCTTCAGAAAAGAAGACGAAGTAAATATTCCAGAATTCGAATTGAGAACAGCTGCCAAAATGAGTAACGTAGAAGTAACTATCCTCGCAGTAGTGAAACAACTTAAATCACTTAACAAAAGCAAGTCTTTTGGTCCAGACTGTATACCAATTAGGTTCCATTCGAAGTATGCTGATGTATTAGCCAATCATATACAACCGTTTACTGGACGAAAGAACCGTACCCAAAGACTGGAAAGTTGCACAGGTGACATCAATATTCGAGAAAGGTAGTAAGACTAATCCATTAAATTTCAGGCCCATATCGTTAGCGTCGACATGCAGCAGGATTTTGGAACATGTATTGTATTCAAACATTATGAATTACCTCGACGAAAACTGTCTATTGACACACAGTGAACATGTGTTTAAATAACATCGTTCCTGTGAAACACAACTAGCTCTTCATTCACATGAAGTGTTAAGTGCTACTGACAAGGGATTTCAGATCGATTCCGTATTTCTGGATTTCCGGAAGGCTTTTGACACTGTACCACACAAGCGGCTTGTTAGTGAAATTTAGCGTGCTTATGGGATATCGTCTCAGTTATGTGACTGGATTTGTGATATCCTGTCAGAGAGGTCACAGTTCGTAGTAACTGGCGGAAAGTCATCGAGTGAAACAGAAGTAATTTCTGGCGTTCCCCAATATAGTGTTATAGGCCCTTTGATGTTCCTTATCTATATAAAAGATTTCGGAGACAATCTGAGCAGCCGTCTTAGGTTGTTTGGAGATGACGCTGTCGTTTATCGACTAATAAAGTCATCAGAAGATCAAAACAAATTGAGAAAAGATTTAGGAAAGATATCTGAATGATGCGAAAATTGGCAGTTGGCCCTAAATAACGAAAAGTGTGAGGTCATCCACATGAGTGCTAAAGGAAATTCGTTAAATTTCGGTTACACAATAAATCAGTCTAATCTAAAAGCCGTAAAGTCAAATAAATACCTAGATATAACAATTACGAACAACTTAAATTGGTAGGAACAAATAGAAAATGTTGTGGGGAAGGCTAACCAAAGACTGCGTTTTATTGGCAGGACACTTAGAAAATCTAACAGATTTACTAAGGAGACTGCCTACACTACTCTTGTCCGTCCGCTTCTAGAATACTGTAGCGCTGTGTGGGATCCTTAGCAGATAGAACAGACGGAGTACATCGAAAAAAGTTCACAGAAGGGCAGCACGTTGTGTATTATCGCGAAATATGGGGGAGAGTGTCACAGAAATGATACAGGATTTGGGCTGGACATCATTAAAAGAAAGGCGTTTTTCGCCACGACGGAATCTTCTCACGAAATTCCAATCACCAACTTTCTCTCAGAATGCGAAAATATTCTGTTGACACCGATCTACATAGAGAGAAACGATCACCACGATAAAATGAGGCAAAGCGGAGCTCGTACGGAAAGGTATAGGTGTTAATTCTTTCCGCGCGCTGTACGAGATTACAATAATAGAGAACTGTGAAGGTGGTTCGTTGAACCCTCTGCCAGTCACTTAAATGTGATTTGCCGAGTATCCATGTATATGTAGATGTAGATGTAGACTTTGACACATGTGTGTCGTCGCGGAACAGAAATATATATTGTTGATGCTTGCGTGGTTCCAACAGCAATGTAATAAATGGACTGGGCGTACTGTGTTAGCGAAACAGTGATCGACTTATAATTTATTATTATTATTATTTATAAGAAGCTCAGGTCGCAGGAATCGTATTACCCTTTCAGTTTACAACTGCCGTTTTAGCTGGGCGCGCTGCGCATTGTTGACGAGTGCTGCTACTGGATGTTTCGGATGACGCACGTACGGTATAACAGGGCTCAATGAAAATGTAACACAGCTCATGAACTGTACTTGGTATACGTGCAGCAGGTAAAACATATATACATTCTGTTAACAAATTCTTTCACAGAATAACAATCGATATGAACACTAATATAAAACTTTTGTTTTACGGTCGAACAATGCAGCTGTGCATTCGTTTAGGAGACAGCGGTTCATTCACTTTTAATATGTTCTTCTGCAGGCAGACGTAAGAAATGAAAAAAACTGTTGTGTTACGATCTAATAACTGAGGCGAAAGAGTAATACATTTGCTAGTAACACATTCTTGAACAGGGAACCGTGGGAAATTTAAACGAAGACGTTTTTGGATCTAGTAACTTGAGTTGGGCGTACAGCAGTTAAAAACACATTCGCTCTTAATTCATTATAGGAGAGCATAAGAAACGAAAATGAAATAGAAATTCTGGTGTACGGTCTAATAACTAACAAAGAGAGCTTTCGTCTGTGGGGGGTCGACTTGTGAAACGGACTGTACGTTCGTGTGGGTAATAACCTCCTGGAGCGATTCACCCTAGTGGGCCACCGTTTGCAAGTAAGGGACACACAAAAAAGTTTCGGAATTTCGTGCGAGAATCTATACCATTGAAATAAAAAACAATTACTGTCAGCTGAACTAGTGCAGTGGACAACACGTCTGCTTACTGTACTGTCCGCCCCCTGTAGCTGAGTGGTCAGCGCGACAGACTGTCAATCCAAAGGGCCCGGGTTCGATTCCCGGCTGGGTCTGAGATTTTCTCCGCTCAGGGACTGGGTGTTGTGTTGTCCTAATCATTATCATTTCATCCTCAACGACGCGCAAGTCGCCGAAGTGGCGTCAAATCGAAAGACTTGCACCCGTCGAACGGTCTACCCGACGGGAGGCCCTCGTCACACATTTCATTTTACTGTACTACAAGAGGTTGTGGATTCAAATTTTTTCATATGCTGTAACATTTTTTATTTTCATATCTTTATCGAAATGACTATGATCACTACATTGTTAAATCTTGCACAATCAATAGAAACAGATTATTCTACTTTTGTTTTTTAATCAATACATCAGCATTTTCAAACGCGTAAATATTATGACGGATAAATAAAAATGAGAAAAACAAAGACAGGAGCAAAAAATGTGACCTAGTGAAAAACGCTAATATAATGTTTTCAACACCTTTTAATTCGTATGTAAGGGCTGCCTCATCTGCTGACTCGGTAGAGCTGTTGCTGATGTCCGAAGCAGGTGTCTCCGCCGAGTGTGGGTGTGCCGCGTCAGATACATCCTCAAAACCACGCGATGAAATTTCACTGTCGCTGTCTGGTTGAAGTTGAATAATTACGCTCTCAATAGCTTCGTCCAGCAGTGCGTCTCCATACCAGTATTCATCCACAATAGTTTTCACTTTATCACACGCCTTCTTCCAGTCGTCTTTCGTAATGCACTGTATTGCAGCCGTAGTCGCTTATTTAAGTTGGGAAAGAATAACGATGTTGACATTGTTCGATGAAACTTTCTGTTTCATTAAATTCCAGATAAGTCCGATAGGGTTCAAATCACAGTTGTATGGTGGAAGGCGTAAGACTGCAACTCCTTCCCTGAATTCTTTTAGTACACTATCTACTGTGTATTCTGGCTTGTGTTTGTAACGTTTCACAACTTCCAAGAGCTCGTTGCGTATTAAATCCGCACCGGACGGGATTTTATGCTTAGGCAGCCATGATTGTATTATCTGCTTTACCAGAAGATGTGTTAGGCGCATTATTTGCGTCAAAACAATGGTAGGGTGCATTGTCTACCACAACAATACTTCCAGGTGGAATATTTATTATTAGACACCCTAGTAACCATTTTATACAATTTTCACTGTCCATTTCGTTATGATAATCTTCCGATGTTGATCTCAATCACAGATGAGCCCTGTACCCTCAATGAACCCCATTTCTCTTCCCGCATGAACGTCTGTTGCTCTTTGTCGCCGGCCGTTGTGACCGAGCGGTTCTAGGCGCCTCAGTCCGGAACCGCGCTGCTGCTACGGTCGCAGGTTCGAATCCTGCCTCGGCCATGGATGTGTGTGATGTCCTTAGGTTAGTTAGGTTTTAAGTAGTTCTAAGTCTAGGGGACTGATGACCTCAGATGTTAAGTCCTATAGTGCTTCGAGTCATTTGAACCATTTTTTGCTCTTTGTCGAGAACCTTCATTTTTCCGCACACCTCGTACGTCACTGGACTGCCAACATTTGCCGACAGTACAGTGTGTATGCACCCATGTTTCATCGGTATACACCGTGGGTATCTTCACACCTTTCTCGTTTTCTCTCAAAGTTCTAGGAAAGCGTGCACACCATGCTACAATGTCCTCCTTATCAATCAGAAATGTTCGTCCGTTTTTATATTTTTTAAAACGAAACCCCACGTCATTCGAAATATTCCTGAAAGTGGTTCGTTTCCCCTTGAAATTAATGCCTGTATCCTCCTTCACGCAATTGTAAAGCTTTCGAAGAGTGGGTATTTCTATTTTAACGTCGTAATATTCCAAGAACTTTCTTTTCAGTAAACACTCATCAAAATTATCGAGACACTTCGTTTTGATCCTCAAATGGCTCTGAGCACTATGGGACTCAACTGCTGTGGTCATCAGTCCCCTAGAACTTTGAACTACTTAAACCTAACTAACCTAAGGACATCGCACACATCCATGCCCGAGGCAGGATTCGAACCTGCGACCGTAGCAGCAACGCGGTTCCGGACTGGAGCGCCTAGAACCGCACGGCCACCGCGGCCGGCGTTTTGATCCTCAGTCTCTTCTTCCTTGGTGTCACAATTTATTGACCACTATGTCTGGCTTTCTTAACATCTTTCACAGCGTTACGCACTCTTCTTACACTCTTTCACACTGCGGCTGCTACTCTCTCCAGACCTCTTAATAACGACACTAGTAAACCTTTCAGTTTTTGTCCTCGACAGAACTGAATTGCATTATTAATCACGACATTTCCGTCTGAGCGTACTTCAGCAGACGCTAAGACTAGACAGTATTAGTAACGCACTATGACAATAATGTGACTGTACAATTCCGAGCCACGTGCTTCCTTCGTGTATTGTCGAGTATTGTCGGACGCATTCGGCCTTGTCAAGCTTTGTTCTGCGTTCTGCCGTCGGCAATTGTAAAATGAACAGCTAATAACATCACCGGATTATCCATGTTACCAAGTCATCATCTGGTGACAGACTATCTTCTATAGAAACTCATCTGCTCAGAAGCCGCTCTGTTATGTCTACATTGTCAGCGCTTCTCAGAACCTGCTCACTTGTAAATTTATAATTCAAATTAATCAATGATCTGATGATGACCAGGTAAGAACGTAAACCGGTAATGATATCATTTGTGTGACGTTCGGCTGTAATACTTTTATATTACGCTCATCAGGAGGTACAACAACGGAAACGTACAAAAAGGTCACATTCTTGAAATTTTCTGTATTCCCTATTAAAATTTGGTGCTCTCCAGATTCAAGCGCCTTCTAGTTCGCCAATACATGTTCCTGATTCTTTTGATCCGACCGACCACGAATTCCCCTCCTGTGCCGCCCTCTTCATCTATGAGTATCTCTTGCACCTTACATCATCCATTATTTGTTGGATTTATTCCAATCGCGGTCTTCCCCTGGAGCTGTTATTCTCTACAGCTTCCTCTAGTGCCCAGGAATTTATTCCCTGACGTCTTAATAAATGTATCATCCTGTCCCTTCCTCTTGTCTGTGTATTCTCTATGTCCCTTTCTTCGCAAATTCCTCGCTCCCTACTTTCTATTCTGCTTCTTACGTCTTCAAACATCAGGCTGGTTAGCAGCAGTTCGCCATGAGAGCGTTATATGGTATCTTCCATGAACTGTTGATGTGTTTAGTCTGGGCCTGCCTCTTTGATTTTTTTCTCCCACTGCCCCTTAAACGATACTTTTAATGGCCGACCCACGTGACCTTTCTGTGTAAAATTAGCTTCAGGTGACAAGGATTCTCTTCTTCCATTCTAAGCAGCACCTCTTCGTTTTATATCCTGTCTAGCCAGAAAATCTTGAGCATTCTTCGGTGGCACCACTACTCGAACACTGTTATTTTATGTTGTTTTATTTCCTTCTCCAAGTGTGCCTGTTTCACTTCCGTACGGCAGCGCACTCTAAACTAATATCCGTATGAGGCTTTTGCTGAGATGTTTGTCTATACTGTTGGATGTGAAAAGGTTTCTTCTCTTGTTGAAAGCAGCTTTTTCCTGGTGGATTCGGCTTGCAGTATCCTTCCTTGACCTTCCGTCTGATGTAATGTTACTCCCTAGCTAGGCGAAGTGTTCAACAGTGTCCAGTTGCTCATTGTTTAGTGAACGTTGGGTAGCTGTGTTTTGTCTGCTCACCACTAAGATTTCTGTTTTAGCTTTATTATTTTCGTATTATAGGAAGAGCTTATGATGTTTTCCATTTGGGACAGCATAGCTTCTAATCGTGCTGCATCTTCACTTAACATTGCGATATCATCAGTAAATCTCGGCATGTATATTTTCTGTCCAACAACTTTAATTTCTCCTACGTCTCCTAGCTTTATCTGTTCCCCTCTGAATGTATCGAATGAGCCCTGTCTAATAGTAGCTTCATCTTGCTGTTCCACACAGCCGGCAGCTGTGGCCGAACGGTTCTAGGCGCTTCAGTCCGGAACGGCGCTGCTGCTACAGTCGCAGGTTGGAATCCTGCCTCGGGCATGGATGTGTGTGATGTCCTTAGGTTAGTTAGGCTTAAGTAGTTCTAAGTCTAGGGGAATGATGACCTCAGATGTTAAGTCCCATAGTGCTTAGAGCCATTTGCACTATTTTGTTCCACACACCTTATCAAAGCCACTTCTTCTCTAAACAATCTCTGCATTACTCTTGTGCCCTTATTGTTTATGCCAGCCGCTCTCAGCAACTTAAAAAGCTGTCGCCAGTCTACCTTGTCGACTGCATTTTCTAAGTCGATGAAGGCAATATATGTTTCTTGACCATTCTTTAGTCTTTTCTCAAGAATTAATCGTAAGCCGAGTATTGCTTCTCTTGTTCATACGCCTCTACTAAAGCCAAACTGGTTGTCTGTGATCATTGCATCTATCCTACCTTCTATCCTTCTGACAAGATAGAGGTCAAGAAAGTCGATGCGTGTGTTACCAGATTGAAGGTTCTATATTGTTCACATTTATTTGCAGTTGCTTTCTTTGGTGTTGGCTCTGTGATAAATTTTTAGGGTCTGTTGGGAGCTCCTCAGTTTCATATATAACATACGAGGTGTGGCTAGAAAAAAACCGGACTAGTACTGGTGAAACAATAAAACGAATGCAATAAGGCTGAAAGTCGCGTGGCCTGTCACGTGACTCTCGCTCCGCCTACTGCTCGAGTTTCATCTGCCTCCTGCACTCAGTCTGCCCGTGGCGTCTGTTTTAAGTAGTTGACGTTTTGTCTGTGCGTCGGAAAATGTTGAGTGTACAGAAAGAACAGCGTGTTAACATCAAATTTTGTTTCAAACTAGGAAAATCTGCAAGTGAAACGTTTGTAATGTTACAACAAGTGTACGGCGATGATTGTTTATCGCGAACACAAGTGTTTGAGTGGTTTAAACGATTTAAAGATGGCCGCGAAGACACCAGTGATGACACTCGCACTGGCAGACCATTGTCAGCAAAAACTAATGCAAACATTGAAAAAATCGGTAAACTTGTTCGACAAGATCGCCGTTTAACAATCAGAGCAGTGTCTGAGTTAACAGGAGTTGACAAGGAAAGTGTTAGGCAGATTCTTCATGAAAGTTTCAACATGAACAAAGTGTGTTCAAAAATGGTTCCAAAGTGTCTCACAATTGAACAGAAGGAACGCCGAAGAATGATTTGTTCTGACATCCTGGAAAACATTGAAAGTGATCCCACCTTCTTACAAAATGTTATTACTTGCCATGAATCGTGGTTTTTTACTTACGATCCCGAAACTAAACGCCAATCGATGCATTGGAAAACTCCTGGTTCTCCACGACAAAAAAAAGCACGAATGTCAAAATAGAAATTCAAGGCAATGATGATTGTTTTTTTTGACATCAAAGGGATTGTGCACATTGATTGGGTACCAGAGGGACAAACAGTGAATCAGCATTACTACATTAGCGTCCTGGCTACCCTACGTGAGCGAGTACGGAGAAAACGGAACGATTTGTGGAGAAAAATGTCATGGATCCTTCACCAAGACAATGCCCCAGCTCACAGTGCGTTGTCAGTGAAGACGTTTTTGGCAAAACACAACATTCCCATCTTAGATCATCCACCCTACTCACCTGATTTGGCCCCCTGTGACTTTTTTCTTTTCCCTAAAGTCAAGTCAGCTTTGAAAGGAACTAGATTTGAGACTGTTGAAGCAGTAAAAGAAAAAGCGACGGAAGTAATGTATGGACTTACCGAAAATGATCTGCAGCATTGCTATGAACAGTGGAAAATTCGTATGGAGCGGTGTAGAGACCGAGGAGGAGAGTACATTGAAGGAGATAACATGAAATTGTAAATAATTGTAAATAAATGTTTTTTCCAGCATCAGTCCGGTTTTTTTCTAGCCGCACCTCGTATATGAGATGGAACACTTCTTCGTGTAGCAGCCTCCATGAGTTCTGCCATATACCATCACCCAGTGGCATTCGGAGGTTTAAGCTGACTGCAAGGTTGAACTTATTGCGCAACTTATCCCTCTTCTTCCGGATCGATTGCCTCAGTTCCAGGTCTGCATTATTTTCTGCATAAAGTTTTTCAAGGTATTGTTTCCCCCTTTCCATTACGTTTTTCTGATCATCTAATACTATTCCATCTTCATCATGGATTTCAATGCATTTTATTTTTCTGCTTTCAAAGAACTGTTTAATTGATGGAAAGGCAGATATCAGTCTTCCTACCTTGTTCATTTCATTCACGTATTCGCATTGTTCCTTCAAGAAAAATTGTTTAACCTTTTTTTGACTCACGGTTGATTGCGTTCCTCGATGCACTATATTGCCTTACACCTAACTCAGTGATGGCTTGTATCAGATTACGAATTAAATTTATTTTTGTTGCTATGCTTCCCATAATCCATTCTTTATTATGCTTCTGTATTGCAACTATTTCGTTTGCTGCAGGTAGGATACTGCTTTTCAAGGACTCCCATGTTTCATCAAAATTTCTGGTGTTGTCCATGACTGTAGCCATGTTTGTTTGTTCCTCGTATGTCGACCGAATCACACCATACTTTAGTGTATTCAGACCCTATTTCTCACACGTTCTTTTCTTAAGTTTTTCGAATTTCAGATCACATCCTCGCATCACTATGTTATGGGCACTATCGATGTCTGGCCCTGGGTAGCTTCTAGTCTCTTATTTGACTCCGGAATTTCGAATTTCAGATCACATTCCCGCATCACTATGTTATGGGCACTATCGATGTCTGGGCCTGGGTAGCTTCTAGTGTCTTATTTGATTCCGGAATTTCGAATTTCAGATCACATCCTCGCATCACTATGTTATGGGCACTATCGATGTCTGGGCCTGGGTAACTTCTAGTCTCTTATTTGATTCCGGAATTTCGAATTTCAAATCACATCCTCGAATCACTATGTTATGGGCACGATCGATGTCTGGGCCTGGGTAGCTTCTAGTCATTTATTTGATTCCGGAATCTTCGCCTAACGATAATGAAGTCGATCTGTTACATCTTCCTATTCCGGGGGCTTTCCATGCATACCTTCTTCGTGAATGGTGTTGAAAACAAGTGTTACATATTACTAGCCTATGTTTTGTACAAAATTCTACTAATCTATCTGCATTATCGCAGTACCAACAGCCTTCCAGAACTTCAAACACACGCCATCATTCCTCAGTACTCCACTATCTCACTTCCTTCCACACTAATTCTTCCAGACGATTCTCGGCTTGCGCTGGTGCTGTTTCTAGGTTTCCGCCCTCTGTTGCAGGGCAGACAGTATCGTTTAGTCGGCATGGTTGCGGTTTTTTGTCTTCTTCTCGTGTTGACTTTCGCCACTCGGTTTAACAAGCGTTGCGTGCTAGTGGCAGCAGCGGCGGTTATCGATATGTAGTAACTGTTGCCCTATCTTTGGGGCGACGTCGTTGTTTTTCCGAGTCGTGTGAGTATGCTAGTTCGGGTTGGGGACTCAGGAGGAGCCAGATCCGCGCAGTGCCAGAACACGCCAGGACCACTGGCTGCAGGCTTGGACTGCCCGATGGAAGGGCTGTGGTCACAAGGGTGCACGACCTCGTCGTAAACCGGATCCAACAAGCTTAAGAAGAGTGCATTTCAGTCCAAGTAGAGCAGGGTCACCAGTGTGGGCCCCGTTGTACGTATGTGATGTTGTGACAGATTATGATCGCGCCGTCATGGGCAGTTTGTTGGATCTGCGTACAGCTTAGTACTTGAAGACCCTACTATGTTAAAAGCACTTGGCTCAGTGGTAAGACGGTGTGGTTACTCAACTGTGAATCAATAAAGCAGCGAAGAGATTTGTTTCACATTGAGTTCAGTGTGCGTTTGTGTGCCTAATGAATTTGATATCACTTATTTGGTACTTGGTTTTGGCTCGCTTTGCGTTTGTTTCCGCAGTGATGTGTGCTTACTGATTCTGGAGTGGTTACATTTCGGGTTTGCCTCGCACGCAAATCGAGTGGGGTTTTAGTTACTGTTGGTTTGTCTGGTGTTCTCTACTGTGACTTGTTTGTACAGATTTTCGGGTTTGTGAAATCGGACGGAAATCTGGTAGTGGTTCCTTTCTCGTTCCGGGCGCTGTAAGCACAGTATTCTGGGGACTTAGTGCAGACCGCCGGTTCCAGCTTTGGCGTTTTGTTCCATCGTTGCATTTGGTTTATAGGACGTCAGGTAGCTTCAGCAAGATCATCATTAGTCATTCGTTAGACTGCCACTAGTCTGAGGTACCATCTCGTGAAGTGAATGCAACTCTTGGCTGCCTATCTCATCGCTCGCGTCGCCGGACGTTCTCAGAGGTCGATTCCTAGAGCACCGTCTGTGACTGGTCCTTCTGTTTTATTATTGTATTATTTATTACCATACCTTGTAATGCCTACATTAAAGGTTATCTATGTCTAGTTAATAGTTACGGTCGCCTTCTGGAGTAAATCTAGCAGTGTAAGGGTTGTGTTACAAAGTTACCATCATCTTATTTCACCCGTTTGGTGGTCAGTTGCTGGTTCCTTTTAATTAAGCTTTGCTTGTATTTGGTGTTTAACAGCAGGTTTCTAATTTTTTTTTATATAATTGCCGTTCCTGGCGTGTAAGACTTTCAGTCGTGATTGTGGTAATTTTTTTTTGAAAAAAATAATTCGATATTTGTATTTTAGCAATAAGCCTTAAAACCTTATTTGCTGCCATTCCTGGCGTCTGATACCTACTGCTGTGTTTGTGGCCACTTACTTTTTAATATTTCAGTACCTGTAAGTTGTAATTGCAGCGAGTCCTTAAACATTCTTAACTTATTGCTATTCTTGGTGTCTAAGGCCTTCAGCCGTGATCACAGTGGCTTGTGTGTTTTGTTAAACATTATCTGTATCTGTATTTTATGGTGATTTGCTAAATTGTAACGCACTGAAAACACTATTATTTACACAGTTGTTTATTCCTTCATTAATTACGTGTGGTATTTTTTATTTATTGTTGAGTCTGATATTACTGTTTTAAAAATAAATGTGTTACTGTACAAGGCAACCAGCAGTACCTGATTACCGCCCCGTCCACGATCGTAACCGAATCCTGCCTCCCCGTGAGTACCAGGTCACAACCTCGGTTTACTGGCTGTATCCTATCCTGTTTAGGCCTTCAAGCTGAATATCTGATTTCGGAATCTCTGATGTTGATGTAATCCAGCTGGACTACCCCTTTGTCTGTGGGCCTTTTCAAAGTATATCACCTCCTGTTGTGCTTTTTGATTAGTGTATTTGCTATTACGTGTACTAACTGAATTTTTTTGTGGAAGTCAATTAGTCTTTCTTTCCTATTACCACGTCCCGATCCCCATGATTGTTGGATTTTCTTCTCCCTTTACTTACTGAATTACCCTTTCTAAATGCACATATTTACTTCTTTGTCTCCTTTTCTTCTGTTTGTGACGTCGACATGTATACCTAAACTATTGTTGTTTGAGTTGGTTTTACTGCCTACTCTGAGGAGAACAACCATATCACTGAACTGTTCAGAGAAACTCACTCTCTGGTCTGCCGTGCTATTCATAACGAGTTCTACTCCCTTTATACCATTTTCCGATGCTGTTTTATAGTACCCTACATTTTATGTCTCCCTGCTCGTTGAAGTATATGCAGGGTCTAGGAAACCTTCATACTCGGATCGCTAGACAACACTCAAACAAATCGTATTGGTAAGTTTTATTACAAAATGAGAAGAGACAGTACTTATCTTCGACAACTATACAGAAGTGTCGCAAGCAAAGGGCGACATGAAATAACAAGCTTCTTCAGTATGTACAATTCGAAGTCGGTGCTACATAGAGATTACACAGGAAGTAATAAGAGTTCACGCTTCTATCCAAGTCGCTAGTCTCGAAGCTACTATTGAACTGGGGCGTAGCTAGTCGGTCGCGGCGCTTATGTCCTCTTCACATAGAGGCCACTGTTGTCGCGTTGTCGTCCTGGAGGGAGGTCTGGTCAGCGTTCGATTGGCTGACGACTTCTCACAGCCATCTCTTCTCTATCGTTCCCGACTGGCGCGCCGGCAATTGACTTTATGCCGTAACACTATATTGGTTTGACCATTTCCATGTCACTACTAACACTAACGTCTAGACTGGGCGTTTGAAATTTCCTCTTTCAGAATTGCTAGGTTCTCTGCCATGTTCTAACTTCCACGCCCTGATGGTAGAATGTTGCCCTTTCATTGTAATCCAATCTTTTCTCATGGTTACCTCCTGCCGTCCAGAACTTTTCCCTTTGCATAAACACCCATTCTCTGTAAACTGTTTATACCAACGTTTAATACACCACCTATCAGGAGGTTTAACACCATACTTCGTTCGAAATGCACGCTGAACAACTGTCGTCGATTCACTTCTGCCGTACTCAATAACACAAAAAGCTTTCTGTTGAGCGGTCGTCATCTTAGCATCAACTGACGCTGACGCCTAGTCAACAGCGCCTCAAGCGAACAAATGTACAACTAAATGAAACTTTATAGCTCCCTTAATTCGCCGACAGATAGTGCTTAGCTCTGCCTTTTGTCGTTGCAGAGTTTTAAATTCCTAAAGTTGTGGTATTCTTTTTGAATCACCCTGTATTTCCTGTAGACACACATTGTGTATTTTTAATACAGTGGTTTCTATTGTCTTCTGAATACTCATGTCGCTGATCGTTACTGCTTCTGCCGTCTTTTAGGAACAGTTTCCCACCCCAGTGGCAAGAGAGTGCCCTCAACATCTGTTTGTTCCTCCGCCCTCTTTGACGAGGACGTTGGCAGAACGAAGGTGACTCCATATACCGGGTCTTTGACTGCCGTTTCAGATGATTTTTATTCAAAACTAGCGAACCTAACAATGCTTCGAAATTGCTAAATAATTATGCGATTTGGATATATGTCGTAAACTCTGTCTCCCTCCTCTTTGTCCATCTCCTCCTCGCCTCTCTTTGACCATCTCCTTATCCTTTCCATCCTCTCTGTCCATAAAACTCTCCCCCTCACCTCTCACTGTCCATCTCTCTTTCCCGTCTCTCTGTCCATCTCCCCCTTCATGTTGTCTAGTGCAAATTCTTATTTCGTACTAGAATTCTAATTGTAAATTGACAAGCTACGAATACAACTTTTCCTTTTTCTTTGAAAACTAACCGTGAGGAAGAAATCAAAACAGGAAATGGATTTATATATAATTTTTGTCTAGAAATGTATATAGTGGGAATGGATATGTCTGGGAGAAACAATATTTCTAATAGTTTAAATGTCCTACTGTCGTAGTTAAAAATATTGTGGGGTAGAAAACATGACCGCACATATTCAAAGCAGTGCATTTTCTTTCTTACAGTCGGTTTTAACGGAAATCTATACGTTGTTGTTTAAAAAATAATGTTGGCTATGTGCATATGAATGTTTATTAGAGCGTCCTGTAAAAATTTGAAGTAAATTATTCAACAATTTTTCGAGATGTTTGCTAACAACTTTTCCTATTCTATATTTTATATTCATTCATGTATTACACATATTAAAAAATAAATAGACTATGTCTACCACAACGTTTATTAGAGTAACTTGTAAAATTTTCAAGTAAATCAGTCAACAACTTATCGAAATTGTTGGTAAACGTGATTCCCTTTATACATTACATATATATTTACATGTTGTATACATTAAAACGATATATAGCGTGTGCCCATCCAAATGTTCATTAGAGCGTCGATTAAAAATTTGAAGTAAATCGGTCCAGTACTTTATTTTACAGGTCCGTCTTCATCACATAAATTTTTTACATTTCACTATGACCGGTTTAGGCTACTGCCATCTTCTGTTCTGTTACGAAAACAAAAAGTGTGTAACAAGTAACCTAGTTTGCTGACACTAAATCTACAAAAGTCCTAGTGCTACATAAAAAACATAAAATGTTTACATGTATACCAGCTATACTTACCATATGTAACGTCCCCTTAGAAAAATTAATGAATTACTGTGCTGATAAACCCTCGTACATTATTTGATTTTCAAACAGCTGAGCAGAACTGAACGTACTCACACATTTCGCTCTTTACCTATTCTGATCAACACTAAACTGACACACAATATTTTTAGCGCAACGCAGTCTGACTTTCAAAAATCCCTACAAAAGAATGGCCCTGACTAATAATAACCTACACCTTTCATGAATCACTTACCTCATAAAAATCTTCATTACTCGAACTACTGCAATACAGCGAGCGCCACTACTGCCAGCTAAATAAAAGATTCTAACTACTGAGCGGACTAACTACTGATAGGCATAGTTAGCAAATGAAAGATTTTGATAAAGAACAAACAATGTATTTACCTTAATAGCAGTCCATGACATCCAGTCTTACAAATTTACTGTCTCTGATGGACACACGCCCAGATAATCCAGTCTCAGAACTCCGCCAGCTCTCTCCCCACATCCACCACTGCTGGCGGCTCACCTCCAACTACGCAACGCTACGCGCTGTTAACAGCCAAGTGCCCAACGCTACAATGGCGAGTATTACAACAATGCCAACCAGCCACAGACTGCACACAGCACAGCCAGTGATTTTCATACATAGCGCTACGTGGCGTTACCAATATAAAAACCTAAACAGCCTACTTACACATGTAAGTACATAGTAAGTGCTGGTAATGATCAGAATGCGTCTGATATTTATGCAAGGAAACTGAGGCCAGCAGAAGGCACTATAACTAGGCTACATGATTAACCAGTATCGCAATTGTAATGGTTAAAATGTGGTATGCGTAGCCATTAATTAAAATTACTTCACACGACAATGATAAAACATGTACTGACATACTCCAAGTGGAGTTGGACCATAATTAAAATCCACGTAAAAAGTGCAAATATTAATAATGTAAAGGTAAAACAAACAGTTGTATAAAAGCCAGTATAAAAAGTATAATATTAAAAACACCTATAAAATAAAATCTTGCAGCCTGACAGATCAATTAGCATAAACGTAATTGTAAGTTAATTAACAAAGCAGTGACTACTAATTAAAAATTAAAAAATCGATAGTCGATAATACATCTAGAGTGTGGTCTCACTGGCGGCACATCGTGGATTCTCTGTATGACATTCTTGTTTTCCTGCGGCGGACCTTGCGGAGGAAGGCCCAGTCTCCTCGTCGCCGGCGGCCGGCGCAAACGACCGCACGGCAGTCCGCTGGGGCGCTCGACGCTGCTCAAACCAGTAGGTTTCTCAATACATCAAAATAAGCATTTTGTTCATTCAGCAGTAATTCCGGATGCCGTTTTCTGTGCACATAAATCCCCATTTCTTCGAGTAAGATCAGTAACCGTCCCTTTGGCGCCCTATGCAACACTTTCATATTATTTTCTATGTTTCCATCGAATGTTTGTCTAAATGTGTACCGAAAGCGCTCTTATTTTGGTCATATGTATGCTCTCTAAAACGACTCTTGAAATTCCTTCCTGTCTGACCGATATAAAACCTGTAAGTCTTGGCAGTTGACCCTATAGACACCAGATTCCGAATATTTGTTGCTGTTGTTGACAACTTTGTGGCGTAGCCTACAACTGTACTTTTCGTTTGAAATCCAATTTTTATTTTCGTTTTTCTGAAATCCTGGGCAATTCCGTCGGAAAATGCATCATTGTATGACATAGCAACAAACTCTTATCCTCCCGTTCCATTGTCTCCGTTTTGTCACATACTTTTGATTTTAGTCCATTAGAAAGTTTCACTATATCACGCTCCTTATATCAGTTTGTCTTGACTACGTGTCTAATCTCACTTAATTCTTCAACCTCGTCATTAGAGGTGAGTGGCAGTTTTAGCATCCTTTTGATCATAGCTCTGAACTATGCCCATTTATGAAACTTCCTGGTAGATTAAAACTGTGTGCCGGACCGAGACTCAAGCTCGGGACGTTTGCCTTTCGCGGGCAAGTGCTCTACCAAATGAGCTACCCAAGCACGACTCACGCCCCGTTCTCACTGCTTTACTTCCGCCAGTTCCTCGTCTCCTACTTTCCGTACTTCACAGAAGCTCTCCTGCGAACCTCCAGAACTAGCACTCCTGGAAATAAGGATATTGCGGAGACATGACCTAGCTACAGCCTGGGTGATGTTTCCAGAATGAGATTTTCATTCTGCAGCGGAGTGTGCGCTGATATGAAACTTCTTGGCAGATTAAAACTGTGTGCCGGACCGAGACTCGAACTCGGGACCTTTGCCTTACGCGGGCAAGTGCTCTACCAACTCAGCTACCCAAGCACGACTCACGCCCCTTCCTCCTTACTTCCAGGAGTACTAGTTCTGCAGGTTCACAGGAGAGCTTCTGTGAAGTTTGGAAAGTAGGAGACGAGGTACTGGCGGAAGTAAAGCAGTGAGGACGGGGCGTGAGTCGTGCTTGGGTAGCTCAGTTGGTAGAGCACTTGCCCGCGTAAGGCAAAGCTCCCGGGTTCGTGTCTCGGTCCGGCACACAGTTTTAATCTGCCAGGAAGTTTCATATCAGCGCACACTCTGCTGCAGAGTGAAAATCTCATTCTGGAAATATGCCCATTTATGCTTCTTAGGGTGACAGGATCTCGCATTTATAATCGTGTCAGTGGCTGTCGTCTTCCTAATTTTGCTAATCTTATGCCTTCCATCCCTTTTAGTTAACCTAAGTCTCAAAAAACTTATATTATCTTCTTCTTCTTCCAGTTCCACTGTGAATTTAATTTTTCGTGCATGCCACTCATTCTTTGTTACTTCGTGTACTTCACTTTCGTCACCTTTGTACGGTAGTATCATGTCGTCTACATAACATCTACGTATAATAGACAATTTTTTCGCAGATGTCAGGATTTAGACCAAAAAACTTATTTTCTAGCTCATTTACAAATATCTCAGCTAATGTACCAGACAAGCTGTTACCCATTGGGCGTCCGTCCTTCTGATACAAAATTTTAACGTTAAACACAAAGTCATTAAAAGATACTAAAATTTCCAAAAGTGCTACTATTTCACCCTGACTAATCTTCTTATACGTTACCATGTTTTTCCTTAAAATATCCATCGTATCGTTTACTGGGACGTTGGTATAAAGGTTAACAATGTCGAAAGAAGCCAATGTAGCTCCAACTGGGATTGGTTCATCCTTAATCTGATCCGCAAATTCATAACTGTTCTTGACATTGAATTATTTTTTATAAGTATATGCTACTTTGTATCCTGTTGCATTCCCGGTTCAATTTGCAATTGGAACATGGCATATTATTAATAATCAGCCGAATCGGTTCCCCTCTCTTGTATAACTTAGTTTCCAAATGATGCACAGGAATGGATGGATTCATCATTTTTAATCTAAGTTTCTCTTGTTCATCTGGAAACAAAAAGATACTGCTCTCAATTTTTTGCGTTATATATGACTCAAATTTGTTCAATAGTGATTTTTTTTAGGTTTTTTGGATGTAATCGCAATCATAAATTACGAGAACCGAATTCCCCTTGTCAGCCCTCGTAACTAACACCCTTTCCAGTTTCTGATTTAGACTTTTAAGTGCTTCTAAATGATTTGAATATTTACGTTCGTAGCGGCCTTCTTTGGATATACATTTGTTAGTTTTTACTGTTATGTCCATTTGATCAAATTTACTGTGTTTAGCCACGTCACAAGCAACCTTTGCTTCCGCTCTAGTGTTTTTGATTACGCATGGGCGCAATTTTGGAGTGATACTAGAATGTAAGCCCTTATTCAGGAGATCCATTTCACTATCCGCCATTTTTATGTTTGAGATTAACCACCCCATCCGCAAATTTATGTTTGCCTTCCCGCTGTTCGTCTAATGTTACATTATTCTCCGTCTGTAAACCGGAGATTTTCTTCCCATGCTCATTGTAATCTGTTTCTGTTCATTGTCCACTACACTCTTAACACCTTTGTACATGCATGAGAATTGTAATGGCGAGAGTAACGTGCATAAAGGTAACTGTAGTCTGATTACTTCCAAATTACATTTTTCTTTATCCTTGTATGCCTCCTTGATCTCAGTCCTTATCCATACAACTACACTTTTGCCTTTCACACATTTCGCTGCTGTAGAATTATTATTAATCCTTACATTAACATATTTAAGAACAATCTCCTCATTCACACAGGATTTGTTAAACCTATTAATTAATGACTACGCATACCACATTTTAACCATTACAATTGCGATACTGGTTAATCATGTAGCCTACCTATAGTGTCCCCTGCTGGCCTCAGTTTCCTTGCATAAGTATCGGACGCATTCTGATCATTACCAGCACTTACTATGTACCTACATGTTTACTTTGACGTTGAGACTACATCAGAATATTTTATGGTATGTATAGCTGGTATACATGTAGCACTAAGACTTTTATAGATTTAGTGTCAGTAAACATAGGTTAGTTTGTTACACACTTTTTGTTTTTGTAACAGATCTGAAGATGGTAGTAGCCGAAACCGGTCAATGTAGTAGTAGTAGTAGTAGTAGTAGTACGGTATTCTGCCTTACGGCAGGTCTCGTCTTACACTTTTGTCTGTCCACAGCCAGTATTTTCATTTCTGAATATTTGTCTCCTTTGATATTGTTCTGCATTTGATATCTTTCTTTTCCTCTTCCCCTTTTTCTCTCCACCATTCCCTCTATTCCTTCCTACAATAAACAGTCCCTCCTCAAACAATGTCCAATCCAGTTCCGTTTTCTCTTTCTAATGACTTTCAGCATGTTTCTTTCTTCTCCAACTATTTTTAATACTTCTTACTCGGTCTTCCCATTTCACTTTTCCATTCTTCTCCATATCCACATCTCTAGTGCCTCCCGTCTTCTTTCATCTTCCTTCCTCAATGTCCAGGTCTCCGCACATATAATGCAACGCTCCAGATGTAACATTTGGCAAGTCTTTTCCTCAGATCTTTGTTTAGTGGTCCACAAAGTAATTTCTCTTTCTTCTTCAACCCTTATTTTGCATTTCAATTCTTTTCTTAATTTCCGTTTGAGCAATGCATATCACCCATTATTACACTTCCCAAGTACTCGTAACTGAAGTTATTCACTTGCTCTATTTCCTCTCCTCCTATTATCATACGGCGCCTTTCCTCCAATTACCTTGCTTTTCGTTTTCTTCTTGTTAATCTATATTCCATATTATTCTGATTTTGTGTTTATATCATCTAACATTTGTTCCATCTCTCTTGCACCCTATGCTATCACAACCACGTAGTCTGCAAATCTTACACATTCCACTCTCCGACCCGCTATACGAATTCCTCTCCTTCCATCAAAACTTTCGCTAATAATTTCCTCGAGATATATATTGAACAGTGTTGGTGATAAACAACAACCCTCTCTTACACCTCTTCCCAGTTCAATTTCTTCACTCATCACACCTCCTATTCTTACTCTTGCTCTCTGGTTCAAACCTAAATTTGTAATTAGCCGTCTATCCCTCCAGTCAACTCCATGTTTCCTTAGGATTTCCATCAGTTTGTCCTATCTGACACAGTCAAAAGCCTTCTCAAGGTCAATGAACACAACATACACCTTCCTTTTCTTCTCCACATACCTCTCCCCTATCACTCTCAGTAGCCCAATGGCATCTCGAGTTCCCACTCCTCGCCTGAAACCAAATTGTTCGTCTCCTATTACGCAATTCAGCTTTCCATATAGCCTTCTGTTGAGCGTCCACAGCAAGACTTTGGCTGCATGCGATATCAGGCTCACTGTTCTATGATCGTCACACTTTTTGCTGTTTATTTTTTCTTTTCTATAGGTATTAAGATACTTTCTGTAAAGTCCTTTGGTCATTTTCCTGTCATGTATATTTGATTACACAATTCAGTCAACTCCCATTTTCCCTTCTTTCTCCAATGACTTTAACAGTTCTGCAGGAATCTCATCAATTCTCATTGACTTTCCATTTTTCATCTCCTTCATAGATTCTTCAGTCTCACTAGTTAGTATTGCATTTCGTTTATCATCATCTGCAACTTTATCTTCTTCTTCTATCCCAAGGTCTTCTTCACTTGGTCGGCTGTCTGCAGCGTATAGCCATTCAACATATTCTTTCCATCTTCTCATTATTTTTGGGGTTCACTCACCTTTTTAGCGTCTGCTGCCTCAACTTCCTTTAGTCCATTGTTGTTTCTTTTTCTCTGAATGTCAAATCCATAGCTTCTTCGTACATCATATCATGTTTTCCTTCGTTCTCTAATTTCTCTATCTTGTCACACTTTTCCGTCAGCCATTTCTCCTTTGCTTTTCCCGTCTCCCGGTCATAGTGATTGTAAAAAAATTATGTAATCAAGACGGACCTCTAAAATAAAGTGACAAAAATATGATCACGGACTCGTTTCCAGACTTTATGTCTTCAACTGATAAGATCAAGTACTTTTTTGATAACAATGTTTACAGTCGCACAAAAGTGGCGCTAGTAGCCCCACTCTGGGGATGCAAATCAGGTCTGCTTTAGATACGGTCGTGAGCGCTATTTACCTTTGAGATTGGACGTTCAAATGGTTCAAATGGTTCTGAGCACTATGGGACTTAACATCTCTGGTCATCAGTCCCCTAGAACTTAGAACTACTTAAACCTAACTAACCTAAGGACATCACACACATCCATGCCCGAGGCAGGATTCGAACCTGCGCGCCTAGAACCGCTAGACCACCGCGGCCGGCTGAGATTGGACGTGGTGAGCTGATATTAGGTAAAAATACCTATAAATGACAAAGTTGTCATTATCAGCACTTCAATGGGTTTGAACAAGGTCGTGTAATAGGGTCGGTAAGGTGGATGTTCCATTTGCGATACTGCAAGAACACTTGGCAGGTACGTAGCCGCTGTACATCACTGTTGGCAGCGGTGATCACGAGAATGTACAGTCACAAGAAGACCAGGTTCTGGACACTCAAATGTTCGGCGTGTGGCTCTGGCGCATGGTAACTGCTCGTGAAGCAGCAATTTGACAAACAGTTGGTACCACAGGGAAACAATGAACTGCTACAAATCGGTTGTTTCAGCGAGAGCTTGCTGGAGAGTAAGGTCTTTTGTGTTTCCTGATGAAAGCTGCTTCTGCCACAGTGCTAGTGATGGCCGTGTGTGGGTTAGAAGGAGGCCAGTTGAGAGCCTGCAACCAAACTGTCCGTATGCTAGAAGCACTGGACCTATACCTGGAGTTACGGTCTGGGGTGCGATTTCGTATGAGAGGAGAGCTCCTGCGGTTATCCCACACACCCTGACTACAACGTTGTACGTCAGTGTGGTGATTCGACCTGTCGTCCTGCCTTTCATGAACAGCATTCCACGGATGTTTTCCAACAGGATAACGCTCACTCAATTACCGCAGTTGTAACCCAACATGCTCTACAGAGTGTCGACATGTTGTCTTGGCCTGCTTGATCATCAGATCTGTCTTCAAGCGAGCACATATGAGACGGGAAAATGGAAATGATCCTTTGGCGTCATTGGTCGGGAGGCCCTTACGGGGCAGGTCCGGCCGCCTTGGTGTAGGTCTTATTACATTCGACGCCACATTGGGCGACCTGCAGGCCGGATGGGGATGAAATGAGGAGGAAGACAACACAACACCCGATCCCTGAGCGGAGAAAATCCCCGACCCACCCGGGAATCGAACCCGCGCCGCTTAGGACGGCAGTCCTTCGCGCTGACCATTCAGGTATTGGGGCGGACACGTATGGGATGTCATGAGACGACAACTCCGGCGTCATCCACAAACAGTATTAACCGTCCCTGTATTGTCCGACCAATTGCAACAGGCGTGAAACTCCTTCCCACAGACTGACATCCGGCACCTGTGGAACACAATGCATGCACGGTTGCATGCTTGCATTCAACAGTCTGGCGATTACACCGGTTATTGATTTACCAGCATTTCACATTTGCAATGACTTATCTCGCGCTTAGACTAAGCTGTGATCTTGCGATGTTAATCACTTAAATACGCTACCTAGACAAAGGTATTCCCGAAATTTCATTCCTCTAATTAAATATTTTTTGGTGTAGCGGTTTTTCTCTGTCAGTATATTATAAGATTGCGCTTCAGCAGGTATACAGAACATGTGCATATTCGATTGCAATGTTGAGTGAAAATTTCAAAGCAGTCGGTGAAGAACTTTCACCGATTTAAGATATTCAACAGACGAGAATTTACAATATATAAGCAATGGTTGGGATCGAACCTGGGATCCTGGGCGTGTTGGCTATTAATTAAATTCGCTACATCACGTTCTTTCCCTACCCATTGCTTTGCCGTTTTTCTTCTGAAGCTATCTGCGGATGTTGCATGATAGTCTCTCAAATTTCATCGATGCAAAATTTACTCAGTTTTTTCTATTTTTAATACACAGTGTGGCCAGGGCCCTGACAGAACACTCTGAGCTACCGTTTCGGTATCCTCTAGATCACAAGATATAGTCCGATTTAAAATACCAAGTGGTTATAAATGAAGCGAGCTACTCATAGAGATCCAATATGGATTGTAATTATCATATGGCAGCGTGACTTGGTAGATATTCTAGAGCGATGATACAAAACCGATTTACACTGGAAAAAAATGGTTCCCATTTTGGTCGCCTGGAAAAACCTGGCATTGTACACTGTTTGTATGGCAGTATAACGTCTACGATGCCGTTCGACAAGCCGTAACGTGAGTGAACAGTGTGGATATCCAGAAGGGAGACCGCTCGCTGTTAGCGAAATACACTCCTGGAAATGGAAAAAAGAACACATTGACACCGGTGTGTCAGACCCACCATACTTGCTCCGGACACTGCGAGAGGGCTGTACAAGCAATGATCACACGCACGGCACAGCGGACACACCAGGAACCGCGGTGTTGGCCGTCGAATGGCGCTAGCTGCGCAGCATTTGTGCACCGCCGCCGTCAGTGTCAGCCAGTTTGCCGTGGCATACGGAGCTCCATCGCAGTCTTTAACACTGGTAGCATGCCGCGACAGCGTGGACGTGAACCGTATGTGCAGTTGACGGACTTTGAGCGAGGGCGTATAGTGGGCATGCGGGAGGCCGAGTGGACGTACCGCCGAATTGCTCAACACGTGGGGCGTGAGGTCTCCACAGTACATCGATGTTGTCGCCAGTGGTCGGCGGAAGGTGCACGTGCCCGTCGACCTGGGACCGGACCGCAGCGACGCACGGATGCACGCCAAGACCGTAGGATCCTACGCAGTGCCGTAGGGGACCGCACCGCCACATCCCAGCAAATTAGGGACACTGTTGCTCCTGGGGTATCGGCGAGGACCATTCGCAACCGTCTCCATGAAGCTGGGCTACGGTCCCGCACACCGTTAGGCCGTCTTCCGCTCACGCCCCAACATCGTGCAGCCCGCCTCCAGTGGTGTCGCGACAGGCGTGAATGGAGGGACGAATGGAGACGTGTCGTCTTCAGCGATGAGAGTCGCTTCTGCCTTGGTGCCAATGATGGTCGTATGCGTGTTTGGCGCCGTGCAGGTGAGCGCCACAATCAGGACTGCATACGACCGAGGCACACAGGGCCAACAACCGGCATCATGGTGTGGGGAGCGATCTCCTACACTGGCCGTACACCACTGGTGATCGTCGAGGGGACACTGAATAGTGCACGGTACATCCAAACCGTCATCGAACCCATCGTTCTACCATTCCTAGACCGGCAAGGGAACTTGCTGTTCCAACAGGACAATGCACGTCCGCATGTATCCCGTGCCACCCAACGTGCTCTAGAAGGTGTAAGTCAACTACCCTGTCCAGCAAGATCTCCGGATCTGTCCCCCATTGAGCATGTTTGGGACTGGATGAAGCGTCGTCTCACGCGGTCTGCACGTCCAGCACGAACGCTGGTCCAACTGAGGCGCCAGGTGGAAATGGCATGGCAAGCCGTTCCACAGGACTACATCCAGCATCTCTACGATCGTCTCCATGGGAGAATAGCAGCCTGCATTGCTGCGAAAGGTGGATATACACTGTACTAGTGCCGACATTGTGCATGCTCTGTTGCCTGCGTCTATGTGCCTGTGGTTCTGTCAGTGTGATCATGTGATGTATCTGACCCCAGGAATGTGTCAATAAAGTTTCCCCGTCCTGGGACAATGAATTCACGGTGTTCTTATTTCAATTTCCAGGAGTGTAGTTTTACGTGAACGGCAGCAATTACAGTGCTGCATTCAGAGAATGTCGCCGACTGAAAGATTTGAGGAGAGGCCCGATGTCATTGCATGGTTTAAAGAAGATGGTAATGAAATTCGATTATATGGGGAGCTTGGTGTGGAACCTGGAAGAGGAAGGCGTCCTGTCCCGATGGAAGTTATTGTTGAGGTTGCTGTTGCTGCAGCTGACCATGCAGCACGTGCCGCAGTTAGTGATAGTACTCGCGCAGTGTCACTACAGTTGTCCATCCCATGGTCAACAGTATGGGGAATTCAGCGGTCTGTTTTACACTGATACCTTTACAAAATCCAGACGGTGCAGCAATGTTCTGAATTTCCTCTTCAGTTCTGGCACGGGTCGAAGTTGCTGACTTATGGCTGGGCAATATTCTTTGGATTGTCGAGGCACATTTTACACTATTGACTGCAGTGAACACACAGAACTGCCGAATTTGAGGTACTGTTAAACGGCGCATTGTGCACGAAGAGCCACTGCACTCCCCGCATATGGCTGTATGGCGTGAATTCACAAGCACTTTTATTCTTCGTCCGTTCATCTTTGAAGGGAATACACGCGAGGGCCTGTCAGGTGTACTGTGACGTCTGCACGTTATCGAGACCTCCTTGAACGGAAAGTGATTCCTGCTTTGGGAGAGCGCAACTGTGTGGAAACCACAGATCTTATGAAAGATAGGGCATTGCCAGGTTTCATTTCCATACGATGACTACAGCCCACACTGGACCTCTTGTGAGTAGCTCCACTTTAATCATCACCACCTGTTACATCCTGTTACAAAACCCACATTGAGACTCGGCGGTGTACCACAAAAGCGGTCGTCATTCGTTATGCGGATTTGACTCATGCCTGCTTTACCGTAAGTCTCACAGACCAGCGCGCTTTGCTTAAACTTGCACTAACATGTAGGTGGCAGACAGTTCTTCAAATTTAAATGATACAGCAACTACTTTCAATTACGTTGGTTTGATTCTGTGACAAACAAAAAGTACGATTGTTGACAACAATTCCTCTACATAATTCACAGACTACAACCCCTCTATCTCTTATTGTGTATTTCCAATCTGCACATACAATAGTCTTAATGCCTCCCATTTCTGTTGTTACTGTAAGGAAGTAGGACAGCATCAGAAATGAATATCTTTCTAAACATGTTTTTACACTATAGGTCACAGACTCAAATAAAATAACAAAACGAATTTCTATCTTGAAATCCATGTGATGAGGTATATTTCTTCAGAATAGTCAATCCAAATTCGAGAGTATGGATACGCAAACTGACATTAGACACGACACTTTAATCATATTCAGTTTGAAACCGGAAATTGGGTGAATATTCAGTTGAGTTAACGTATATATTCTACTAATATGTACAGGGTGACAATTATTGATCCATTCCCGGCGGGGTCAGGGATTTTCTCTGCCCCGTGATGGCTAGGTGTTGTGTGCTGTCATTAGGTTAGTTAGGTTTAAGTAGTTCTAAGTTCTAGGGGACTTATGACCACAGCAGTTGAGTCCCATAGTGCTCAGAGCCATTTGAACCATTTGATTTGACAATTATTGAAGTATATGAAAAAAGGTAAATTAGCTACAAACTACAGCGTATACACACTTATTCAACATGTAAACGTCACTACAGGTATTCGGATTTGGTTTGTGACATATTTCATGTGCCTGCCATCATTGGCGACGACGTAGCGCAGATGAATAACTAATTTTTGCACGACCCGGTGCAGTGTCGGAGCATCGATGCTGTCGATGACCTCCTGAATGGCTGTTTTCAGCTCCTCAGTGGTCTTGGTGTTGTTGCTGTACACTTTGTCTTTAATGTAGACCCATAAAAAGAAGTCGGGAAAATATAGTGCGCAATCGAGACCCATGTCAGTGGGCTCTGGGTACCCCAGAGCCAGAATGCGGTCCCCAAAGTGCTCCTCCAGGACATCACTCTGCTGCGTCGATGGGGTCGAGCTCTCTCTTGCATGAACCACGTCTCCTGGAAATCAGGGTCACTTTGGATAATGGGGATCTACCAAAACCTTCACGTACCGTTCGGTAGTCACCGTGCCATCAAGTAATATCGCACCGATTATTCCGTGCCTGGACATTTCACATCACACAGTCACCCGTTGGGGGGGGGGGGGGGGGGGGGATAGGAGAGACTTATCGATCTCGAAATGCGGATTTTCAGTCCCTCAAATGGGCCAATTTTGCTTATTGACGAACCAATCCAAATGAAAGTGGGCTTCGTCGCTAAACCAAACCATATTCACATCCAGGTCCTGCTCGTCAGCTCTGTGGACAACAGTGTTGGCGAAACACAACCGCTGTTCCGTCCGTGGCCCTGGGGCTTAGTGGCTGGTGGGTTTGAAGTTTGTATGGGAAGAAATGCAGGTTTTCAACAACAATTTGTCGTAGTGTCTCCTAACTGATTCCCACCTGTTGTGCAGCTCGTCTGATCGATTTTCTGTGGCTGGTTTGAAACACACGCGGCTTATCGATGTTTTCAGGCGTTTTCACCCTCTTTGGGCGACCGACATTGCCGACTTCCCGTTCTATCAAACTTGCTAAACAAATTCTTGATCGTTAGCGCACTTGGACCGGTTGTGTTCAGCTTGAACTTGGTCGCAAACTTCCTTTGAGCCACAGTTGAGCTATTATTGCTGGCATAGTTCAAAATGGTTCAAATGGCTCTGAGCACTACGGGACTTAACATCTGAGGTCATCAGTCCCCTAGACTTAGAACTTCTTAAACGTAACTAACTTAAGGATATCACACACACCCATGCCCGAGGCAGGATTCGAGCCTGCGACCGCAGCAGCAGCGCGGTTCCGGACTGAAGCACCTAGAACAGCTCGGTCACAGCGGCCGGGTGCTGGCATAGTAGGCCTTCACAAGCGCTATACGCTCAGGCGTACCGTGCCATTTTCAAGTGACCAATGGCCGACAACAACAAGACGTGTGTTCATGCAGATACTAATTCCCATCATGCCCTGCGGCCTACCGTGCACTTTGAACGTCGCAACGCGAACCGTTCGGAAGTTTTATTTCCTATAGTTCAATAATAATAATAATAATAATGGCGTGTGACGAGGGCCTCCCGTCGGGTAGACCGCTCGCCCGGTGCAAGTCTTTCGATTTGACGCCACTTCAGCGACTTCCGCGTCGATGGGGATGAAATGATGATGATTAGGACGACACAACACCCAGTCCCTGAGCGGGAAAAATCTCCGACCCAGCCGGGAATCGAACCCGGGCCCTTAGCATTGACAGTCTGTCACCCTCTACATCGGCTACACTCATGTCTTTGCCTGTGGTTTTAGTGCGAGTTTTGGCTCATTGGATGAAAGTCGCGGGCGCGGTCGCTTTACTTACGCAGGCCAGTTTTCGCATTCAGGTGGCAGTTGGAGTGTGGTAGTAGGTGCGAAACAGTCAGTTGGAATGTGTTTGTTGTTGTGGTTGCGAATAGCAGACAGTACTGCCTGGTAAGTGTCATCGGAAGTTGGGGTGTGCCGGTTCCACAATTGTCTGATGCATTCTGTTTAGGCACTTAAGTGGATAGAAGGCGTGACATTGGTAGAAAGTGATACAATAAGATGCACAGAAATAGAGAGAGATAGAGCCATGCTTGAGTGCAGTAATAAGTTCTTATTGAGGACGTGAAAACAACACGCATATACCCAGCCCCTCCATTTGTATGCTCATCAACACAAAGTGAATTTTGCTTTTTCCTTACGACTTGGCACGTTACATTGGAGCAGTGTGGTTGATTAGGCCTTCTTGTCGAATGTGTAGCAGACTGGCTCTAATGGCGACGATCATCGTGTGGCGGATCTTGCTCTGTTTATGATCTGAATTTAACACGTGATTAGGTATAGTAACTCGGCACTTCATTTACCAAATAAAACTTGCACTTTTCTACCGCTTTCAAACATATTTGTACATTCATCAGTTGGGGTACACGGGTTGTAGGAAAGCTTGCTATTTGCCTGTTTAACATTGCACGCAAAAACGGGAAATTTTTCGAAACTCGACACCTACAAAAAACGAGTCTTGTTAAGTGTGAACATGTCGTAGACATTTATTGTTAGTTGTCGACAAATCAGCTTACTGCTTGCCAATCAGGAGTCATATTTTCTGTGCATGTCACTTGCTATGCTATTTTATGCCATTAAAAAGCAATTGAGAAAACCTGAAACTATAACCTTGTCATCACGTTACTAGGAGACCCTAAGTCTCCAGAGTACCTGCATCGTTATGGGCGACGACTGGCGAGAGTAAGATTTCAGGACCAGTGATAACAGCTTAACAAAAGAGAAGCCGGAGTTATTATTTATGTAAATAAGCACACTCGAAGAAATTTTTCCTCTCTGATCATTGCTGAAGTAAATAAAACCCATATAGATAGTTTCAGGGACATTGATCAGTCAGCTGTAATAAAATGCAGAAAAACGCGCGTGTCAAGAAAGCTGACAATGTCAAGAAAGTAAAAAGATTTTTAGAACGTCATCAGAAGCAGCCCGAGAGTTCTATGGGAGGCCCTAGAGTGTTGTGATGAACTTGTCAATGAAAATAGTGAAGTACAGTACTTTAAAGAAACAGTTTATTAAATTATTTTTTGTTCAGTAGGTTAAAATAATGGAATAATGAATCTGTAGATGTCCAATTTTGGAGAAAAATTCCTGATTTTTACAATTTTTTTCTTTACAACTAAAAGCTGATAGACTGTTTTTCCACCGTTGAATTATGTATCTAGAGGTTATTTGTGAAATATAATTTTGTAAGACGCCAACTATGTATACTGTTCGCCGGCCGAAGTGGCCGCGCGGTTCTGGCGCTGCAGTCTGGAACCGCGAGACCGCTACGGTCGCAGGTTCGAATCCTGCCTCGGGCATGGATGTGTGTGATGTCCTTAGGTTGGTTAGGTTTAACTAGTTCTAAGTTCTAGGGGACTAATGACCTCAGCAGTTGAGTCCCATAGTGCTCATAGCCATTTGAACCATGTATACTGTTCAAGTAATTCAATACAATGTGCTTCCCGAATTTTTTTTTACCGTAGTTATCGGCTTGTTTGATATTAGTCCTCAAATATTCTAATATTTATCGCAAGCCTAGTTTTCACCAAAAACCGTTTCGGTTGGTAAATAAGGTAAGTCACTTCGAGAGCTTCCAGACGGCGGTTTGCCGACATTTTATTCATTTCTATGTGCTGTTGTGGCGTTGATAGGTTATATCGACGGAATATACCAACTTTATATTGGAAAGCACAAATGTGAGTCTCTGTCTCGTTAATCTAGGAGTTATCAAATGTTGTTTGGATTCATTTCGGATTCAGCAAGGGGAAAGTTAACCACTAGACAACGTTAACATCAACTTCAACTATTAAATAAAACGTCTATTGCTCTGTGGAAGTGCGGACGCCTGTAGAACCACAAGTGAGAACAGTTAGATTTTATGTGCAGCAAGCCGCGTGGGATTAGCCGAGCGGTCAGGGGCGCTGCAGTCATGGACTGTGCGGCTGGTCCCGGCGGAGGTTCGAGTCCTCCCTCGGGCATGGGTGTCTGTGTTTGTCCTTAGGATAACTTAGGTTAAGTAGTGTGTAAGCTTAGGGACTGATGACCTTAGCAGTTAAGTCCTATAAGATTTCACACACTTCACACACACACACACACACACACACACACACACATGTGCAGCAAAATAAGCCACTCAGGAATAAAATTAACAGCAAATGCGTGGAAGCAAAGGCGAAAAGGTAGCAGGAAATGTGAAGAAATAGAAAGACGACTGTTTCAGCATACAGAAAAAATGAAAGGACTCAACATTGAGAGTGGAAGAGGAGTCCTACCGTTATATGCAGAGGAGGGAGCAGATAGGTAGAACGACTACGTTAAAGGCCTTTAAGAGAAGAGGGACTACATAACGGTGTTATCTAAGGAGGACTGGAAATCGATACAGATGACACGGGTGATTCAATATTACAATCAGAGTTTGACAGAGCTTTCGAACCCTTGTGATCAAATAAGGCAAAAGGGATAGATAAAATTCCTTTGGAATATCTTAAATCCTTGTTGGAGGCGGCAACCAAACGACTGTTCAAGTTGGTAGAAGTTTGAGACTGGAGACAAACCATCCGAATTTCGAACAAATACCGTACACACAATCCAGAAGATCGCAAGGGAGGTTAGGGGGAAAACTATCACGTTTTCAGCTTAACACCACATACATCAAAGTTCATGAAATGAATAATACACTTAAGAAATTTGAGGATAAGTTGGATGACGATCAGTTTGGCTTTAAATGCATAAAGTAGACAGATATTACTTTACGGTTGATAATGGAAGCAAAACTTAAGAAAAATCAAGAGACTTTCATCGAATATGCCGAAATAGAGAAAGTTCACGACAGTGTAAAATGGTTCAATATGTTCGAAATTCTCGGAGGAATAATTCTAAACTGTAGGAGAATAGGGGTAATGTACATTATACACGAAGCACTCAAATTAAAAAGATGTGATGCAAGTATTTCTCCTCTGCTGTTCAATCTGTACATCAATGAACCAATCACAGAAATAGAAGTTAGATCAAGAATTGGATTAAAATTCAGGCTCAAAGAATATTAACTGTTAGATCGCTGATGTCTTTGCTGTCATCAGAGGAAGAGAGAAAGAATAACAGGGCATAGTTAATCACATGGATAGTCTAGTGAGCACAGCTTTGTACATAAGTGAATCATAGACCGAGGGGGAACTGAGAAGAAGAGAAAAGGAGCATTTGAGAGGTGATGCTACAGAACGATGCTGAATATTAGGTGGACTGATAAGAAATGACGAGTTTCTCCACAGAATCGGCAAAGGAAGGAAAAAGAGACAGGATGGTGGAAAATGGGTTAAGACGTCAGTGAATAATTTCCGTGGTACTTGAGGGGGCTGTAAAGGATAAAAACTCTAGAGGAAACTCCGGATTGCACTATATTCAACAAATAACTAAGGACATTGTGTGTAAATGTCACTCTGAAGTGATAGAGGGACAGAGGGGAAGTTGTGGGGGGCCGCATTAAATCAGTCAAATGATCATTGACCAAAAAGAATTTCTTTTAAGTAATCCATGAGCAACCGTTGGGGTAATTACTGATATCGTACTGAAATGAATCAGTGTCACAGGCGGCCTTTTTCTGATGGTTACTGGTTCTCGTAGATTCCTATTAATTTTTTTCAATTTTTGTATTGATTAGCGATGCAAGATGCTAAAAACGTTCTACTTTGATGCAGATCAAATTTTACGTGGTATGGTCAAAGGATTCCATTGCCATTTCCCTCATAAGATGGTTTCCATATTAGTATCGCCCGCAGGGTATTTCCTTCCATCGCCCGTGGTGACATGACTGCGTTTCCTTTTTCTTTTTCATATGTGTCTACCGAACCCAGTCCCAGTGACTAGAGATACGGCAGAACACGTCGAGATGGTTATGTCGCACTGATGGCCCATCCTTTTACTGATTACTTCGTAACAGATTTCGCCCCATATAAATGATGGAGCGAAACAGCCATCTCATGAAGCAGCCTCGTACAACTGCTTCGTCTGGCAAGTATCGCTTAGTAGAAATACAGATTTAGGCTTGATCAGCTGGTATGAATACAGACCTGATTACGTCAGTTCGACGATGTAGAAATATCAGGGAAAATATGTATCAGTAATCTTATGTAATCACGAAAATGTTTCAAATCACATTGAAACATCCCCTTAGAAAACTTTATGGATTACTGTGCTGGTAAACCTCTTACGTTATTTGATTTTCAAACAGCTGAGATCAAAAGAATGGCCCTAACAATAACCTTACATTTCATGAATCACTTACCTCACAAAAATCTTCGTTACTAAAACTGCTGCAATACAGCGTGCGCCAATACTGCCAGCTAAATAAAAGATTCAAACTACTGAAGGCACTAACTACTGATAGGCATAGTTAGCAAATGAAAGATTTTGATGGGGAACAAACAATGTATTTACCTTAATAGTGTTCAAAATATCAAAAAGATATATATATATATCTCAGTTCATGACAGCCAGTCTTACAAATTTCCGTTTTCTGACGGACACACGTCCAGATCGTCCGCTGTCAAAACTCTGCCATCTCTCTCCCCACATCCACCACTGCTGGCGGCTCACCTCCAACTGCGCAACGCTACGCGTTCTTCACATCCTACTGCCCTACACTACAATAGCAAATATTTCAACAATGCAAACCAGTCACAGACTGCACACATCACAATCAGTGATTTTCTTACAGAGCGCTACGTGGCGTTACCAATATAAAAACCTAATCAGCCTATTTATAACACGCACAGCAAAATATTATATTAATGACGAGTTTTATATAGTAAAGTGTTTATGCCTCACAACAGGAGCTTGCACTCAAAGACGCACCAGGGAAGCTGTACGCCGTTGCCGGAGATGTGAGCGACGAAGCCAGCATCCTGGCGGCCTTCAAGTGGGTCAAGGACAACCTGGGTGGCGTCGACATCCTCATCAACAACGCTGGTGTATTTCCCATTACTAGCCTTACGGGTAAGAGCAACGCCTTGCATTACTTTGTACGACTTACATACGGACATTTGAAAATAATAAATAATTTAAAAATTAGTACGATGCTACCATGCCATTCCACAGTAATTAGGAACTATTGTATTTATCCGCCGACCCCAGGTGTTCGACTTTCAAGTAAGAGGTACCCATGTACGAAAATATACATGAAGTATGTACGAATACAGCTTGTCGACACATGGTTTACAGGATGTGGGAGTTCAGACCTGGCCATCAGTCGTGGTCTGATAGCGTAAGGCTAGTTCGGCTCGCGCAGCCATGATACGCGGACGTCTGCTGCGTCCTGGCTGTGGTGGAGCTGGAGCGCGCTTTCGTTTACTTCTTGCCGCGGTTTTGAGTCCCTCTTACGAGCGAGCCATGGCAAAGTCTTACCGGCGGACAGCGATCAAGATCACATACCACGCAGTATATGCACGACCAAGACCTTACGAAATTGAGAACTTTATACCGGATTATCTTCACCTGGATCCGCAGGATGTCATTGGCGTTCACTTTTCCATCACTGGGAACGCTGTATAAGTCCAGATGCGAGCTGAAGAGATCTGTGCACCGAAACTCGTGAGCCGCCACGAGCGAAACCTCAAGTTTCGTCACCCCGACAGAGAGTTAGATGAAGTAGTGGTTGACCACGTGGGTTTCGGCCTGCGTACGATCACGGTTTTCGAACTCCCATTCGAGGTCCATATGCCAATGTACTTAGTCGCCTGGTCAAAAAATGGAAAATCTTTGAGACCTATCCTGCAACAAACGGCGTCCGTCAGGTGAAAATGGAATTGCTGAAGTATGTGCCGTCTTACTTGGTTATAGGAGGATGCAGGGCCGCCATTATGTATGACGGATACCCCCTTACCTGCGATGGCTGCGGCCAAAACTGTCTCCAGCGCCGGACTGTACAGACACCACTCAACGACGCCGCCTCCACTGCGCCGTCCTCAGCTCTTCTTATCACCAATACTGCGGTCACAACACCAACTGCCGATCTTCTGCACGACCCACGCGACCCGTCGCAGGTGATGACTACCGTCGTGGAGGCTAATCCGACGTATTTCAAAAAATGGCTCTGAGCACTATGGGACTTAACTTCTGAGGTCATCAGTCCTCTAGAACTTAGAACTACTTAAACCTAACTAACCTAAGGACATCACACACATCCATGCCTGAGGCAGGATTCGAACCTGCGACCGTAGCGGTCGCGCGGTTCCAGACTGTAGCGCCTAGATCCGCTCGGCCACCACGGCCGGCCCGACGTTTTTCACATCGCTGCAAACAGAACCACTGTCGGGAGGAGACACTCGCCTGCCTAGAACCGCTGACCGCGACACGGATCTGACGCCTCGCGTTGTACTGACTATTGCCTTCTTTCCATCTAGCAAGGAGGCGATAGCCAACCGTTCGCATTCTAACACAGAACAGCGTATACGTGAACAAAAGGCCCCATGGAAGCGCCGGAAACGGCACCGTAAGCCCTTGGATCATTATCTTCAAAGAACGGGATAGACGATGACGACAACATGTCCGATGACGCAGTGTGGGACGGTAATGTTCCACTAGCTCCTCCAAGACAGCTCAATGCCACAGTGCCGGGGCCGCGCCAAACCCTCCTGCAAGTGTCCTGGGTGGCGTTCCTCTTGCTGTGCCAACTGCAGCTGGGTGCACAGCTCACGTCCCGTCGAGAGACATCCGTACCGACGAGCTCTGGGCTGATGACGTCGAGGATGACACTGTACTACTGTCTGGTGCCGCGGAAGGGCACGTCCTGATGAAGGGCTACGGCTGCGGCTGCGGCTGGTCCACCCCTGACGGCCGCCAGCGGAGTGGACGCCACATCCTGGCGGCCATGGAGACCCAACAACACGACTGGCGACTCTCAACATCAGTACCATCTGTGCGCGCCATGAACTGACGTTGTAGCAGGGTACGCTTAATCCGGCAGATATAGACATTGTCCTCCTCCAGGAGGTCTCTGTCGAGGATTCCGTCGGCACTTTTGGGTACACTGCTCAAGTCTCCCGCTGGCAGTAGTGTGCCAATGCTTCTACGCGATGTTCTAACTGCCTAAGGCGTCGCTTTCCTGCCTCAGGTAGAGAGACACTGCGCTCACTCTCCATGACGTCAGAATCGTTAATACCTATGCGCCCTCCGAATCGGGACGACGCCATGAATCGTCCGCTTTCTTTGCAGATGCAGTCGCGCCCCTCTGTGTGGGACGCTAGGATGCCTTAATGTTCAGTGGGGCTTTTACCTCCACTGAGGCGCCGAAAAGGCGACGGCCTTGCCGCAGTGGATACACCACTTCCCGTCTGATCACCGAAGTTAAGCGCTGTCGGGTGTGGCCGACACTTGGGTGACCATCCGGGCCGCCACGCACTGTTGCCGTTTTTCAGGGTGCACTCAGCCTCGTGATGCCAATTGAGGAGCTACTCGACCGAATAGTAGCGGCTCTGGCCAGAGAAAACCATCGTAACGACCGGGAGGGCGGTGTGCTGACTGAGGATGACACGGCGTTCGGATGGTCCCGACGGGCCACTTGTGGCCTGAAGACGGAGTCCAGGTGCCGAAGGATCAATTGCCACACTACGTTCCATGTCTGGCGCTCTCCACCTTCATAACGAACCTTCGACTAGTGGAAAAAAAAGGTTCAAATGGCTCTGAGCACTATGGGACTTCTGAGATCATCAGTCCCCTAGAACTTAGAACTACTTAAACCTAAATAACCTAAGGCTAAGGACGTCACACACATCCGTGCCCGAGGCAGGATTCAAATCGTAGCGGTCGCGCGGTGCCAGACTGTAGCGCCTAGAGCCGCTCGATCAACCCGGCCGGCTGACTAGTGGACTCGTGGGAGTATGTACATAGCAATAGTGCGAGTTTCACGCACTGTACCAGCCACTCCTCCAGCCGTGTAGACCATATCTGCCTCTCGTGTTTCATTGTTCGGGTCCAACCGGCTGCTGAAACTGGCCTGTTGCTTTTTCCTACCATGTGCACAGTCACCTTGGGCGCCAGATAGTACGGTATGGGCGAGGCTCCCGGAAATTGAACGTGACACACCTACATTCGCCTGAATGCCGACAGATCGTGGAAGCAACGTGGACGTCATGCACCCGTCGGCAAGGGGTTTACCAGACGGCACTGTCTTGGTGGCTACTATGTGCCAAGCTGGCTCTTAGGAAGGCATTTATTGGTCATGGCAGGAAGATCGCTGCCTGGAGGCGGCGTTCACTAGATTTTTACTATCGCATCCTGCGTGATTGTTCCACAATGCCAGACTCACTTGCCCGTCTGCAAGCAACGAACCGCGCAAAAGCGCGGATCACAGGCTCACGAGGCACCACCTCGAAGGGACGATTGTTCGTCTGTGCACCGTGGATGGAATGGACCGAAGCGTCGTCGTCTACGACGGACGCCGATCCATGCTTTAGCCGATGGTCGCTGTGTCACAACATGTGATCGGAAGTGCTCTCCATGCTCACTATAGTCAACTGGTCGTGGACCGCCATTATCCTCCAGACACGACTGAAGAAATCCCTCACCTTGCATATGGCACACTACCGCGGGATGCGCAGAGGCATTACTTGAGGACGTGACTGAGGAGGAGGTCACTGCAGCTAAACTGGCCGCCGCGCCTCTCAAATCGCCAGTACCCGACGGCCTCCCGTTAGAATTTTACAATTTCTCAAAAGATTGCTCATTACTGTCCAACCGGTGGAACATCCATCAGTGAATATCACCTCCCCTTCCCATATCGCTCCTGAACTGTGATATGAAGATGTTTACCCGCGCATTTGGCAGCAGATTTCAGGATAGCCGCCCGACCCGTTATGCACCAGTATCAGGCCTCTTTAGGAGGCAATCACAACATCTGGACTGCCTAATGTCGATAACGTGACGTGACGGGGCTTGCGCGGACGTGGCGCATCAGAGGTGTCCTAACCTTCCTTGATTTCAGTCAGGCCCCTGGCAAGGTTGATCGCTTCTATCTGACTCTGGTGATGTGGAATATGGGATTGCCAGACAGCTTCGTGGAGGCCGTAATACGTCTACAATGGGGCCTTACATCTAGGATCCTCAACTTCGGTCGTCTTACGCCGCCCGTCCTGGTACAACGATTAATGCAGCAAGGATGCCCTCTTTCCACGATCCTGTATGCTCCCGCCATAGAACCGTTACCTTGCAGCCGCCACCAACGCCTCAGAAGGATGACTCCTTTTCGTTACGCGGCCTATGCAGAGGACTTCCTACACCTGCGCAACGTCAATGATGTTCAGGAAGCGCTGGAGTGTGTGGGGTCCTACGGCGCTGCCTCAGGCAGCGTCCTTAAAATTCGCAAATCTTCCGTGTTGCCTACAGGCTGTAAGTGCCCAGTGAATGGGAAGCTCCCCTGCGGATTTGCGCTGGGTACCGCTTTTGCAACCGACTTGAAGCGATCAGTGACCCTTAACAGTAGGCGGTCATTACACCGGATCCGAACAGAGCTCCATGACCAATGACTCCGGACCTTGGACATGCTCCAACGCACCTGTTTTTCTGCCGGTCGCTGTGGCCGAGCGGTTCTAGGCCCTTCAGTCCGGAACCGCGCTGCTGCTACGGTCGCAGGTTCGAATCCTGCCTCGGACATGGATGCGTGATGTCCTTAGGTTAGTTAGGTTCAAATGGTTCAAATGGCTCTGATCACTATGGGACTTTAACTTCTGACGTCATCACTCCCCTAGAACTTAGAACTACTTAAACCTAACTAACCTAAGGACATCACACACATCCATGCCCAAGGCAGGATTCGAACCTGCGCCCGTAGCGGTCGCGCGGTTCCAGATTGTAGCGCCTAGAACCGCTCGGCCATCCCGGGAGGCGTTAGTTAGGTTTAAGTAGTTCTAAGTCCAGGGGACTGATGACCTCAGATGTTAAGTCCCATAGTGCTCAGAGCCTTTTGAACCATTTTGAACCTGTTTTTCTAATGTTTGTATCACATCGCAAATTCCGCTTGTGGCCCATACTTTCCCCATCCCGCCGTCAATGGGCAGATGCATCTTGGCTTCCTTTGTGAGTCAAGGCTTGTCATTTAAAGTCAGCTATGAGTCCCTCACCTTCCCAAAGGACAAAGGAGGTCTCAATCTCTGTCTCGTCCACTATCGAGCAACAGCCCTCTTTGTAAGCGGGCATGTTAAGATGTGGCGACGCTCTCCGACATGACCCACATACCTACTGATGAGGGCCCTTACCCCGAGCTCAGTCATTGCCCCAGTGCCGCTGATCGATGTTGCAGCGCCCGTTTTCTACTTGAGCTATTTTTTTCCTTGATTATAGTTACATCAAGCCCGTGCTTCTCCTTCCTCATCTACCGACGGCCAAGACATGCTGCAATCGCGGCTTCCGCCGAATGTGATTGAACGAAAACATCCCCTCGTCCGGTGGAATGCCGTGTGGCGGGCGGTGCACTCCCTCTCTCTTGCGTCGGACGTCAAATCCACGTAGTATGTGACGGTTAATGGGAAGCAGGTTTGCAGTCGCGTAATCACCGGGTCTGTATGGCGCGATCACCATTATGTACCACGCATGCGGTGCAAGACGACAGTGGCCATCGACTTGTGTGCGGCGAGTCAAGTAATGTCTGGCTTTTGGTTCTCCAGATGCTGGCATTCATCACACGCATGACCCCTGACAGTATCACCCACAAATTATTCTCTTCCCGGACATGAACATGTCTTTTTTGAATCTTCTTTGAACTATTCTCTCCGTATTTTAAAAGTAAACCTCTCTAATAGCGTCTGCTGCTACAGCTGGATGAGCTAGTTCATACCGTATAAATGTTTACAGAAATGCAGTAGAATTTTTTTTTCTTGTGACCAGATGGCAAGACGGAGGACTGGAAGCGAATCCTGGACGTGAACGTGCTGGGTCTGAGCATCTGCACCAGGGAGGCCGTGCAGGGCATGCTGAGCAGGGGCGTCGACGACGGCTTCATCATCCACATCAACAGGTGGGTCTGTGGCCGGTCCTGTGTCACCATCGTACTCTCACTTTTATTCAGCAACATTTCATGTTATTTATGTAGTTAAATAAGCTTGCTGTCTTGCCTACCATGTTTCTGGTACAGCTTTCCGACTGCGAGAAGAAAGTCTGAAAGTGTTTCTCACACCCAGTGAACACCCGTTGCAACAGGGCACAGGGTAGCACCAGCAGTCATTGTCCGTGCTGAAAGGTTTTATCACGTACAAGCTCAGGTAAAACCCTTGAATTTAAGCACGTAAAGAATACAGGCATTTTAACACACAAAGAAGTACTAAGTGATCCATAAACGAAAATACTCCGCAATGGAGAAATGAATTAAACTGGACAGTCTCACCAGTACATAACTATTAAATTTTCTGGCTAGCAATTCGTTTGGAGGTTTAAAAAAATAATTTTTAACATATTTTTTTTTGCAGCGACAGCAACTGAAATTGTTTATATAAGAACTGTAGGCTATAGGCTCTATATTCTTATATATTTAAAAAATAACAATTGAAGAAGATACGCTAAGCAAAATCAGCCAAAGCTACCCAATGCTAGCCATGTAAGTCTTGTCCTGATATTGTAACTCGGTCTTTTATCGGTCCATGTTAGATAGAGTTGCAGTAGGGCGGTATACTGTTTCATTATTTTCATCATAGCAACAACACCAGCAACCGTTACGAAATTGTTTCGAATGAAAAACAGCCACAACTGCACTAATTACAGATGTACTAATGCACTAATACACTAATAACTGATGTAGTGGCGGAGGACATACAGAGCCATATGTAGTTTTACTTGTGATCGAAACAGGCTTATGTCCGTTGAAGTTATTTTCACCGATCGTGACGCAGCCGCTGGGTTAAGGCCTTTTTCATTTTTAAAAGCTTATGACTTCTGAAGAAGGCTATATTATTATAGTTGAAACCATGGTCAAGATTTAGTATAAACGTAATTAGTGCAACTGTAGGCTGTTTTTCATTCGAAATAGTGTACTGTTGTACTCAGAGTGAATGCGCTCATTGTCATCACAATAAAGCAAAGAACGTATTGCAGTAGTCTGTTGGCTATTTCTGTGCAAATGGCTTTAATCTGATCTATTATGTTTAAGGCAATTTAAAAAACAATCTTTAATCCCTACATAGATGGACGACGCCTCTGTTAGTAGTGTTATTTCAGCCAGCGCAGATGACTTCGTTATGACTAATGAATGAATTTGAACTTTACTAAGTCCGTGTACTGTTACGCGTACACTACCATTTCTTTAGATTTGCAGTTTCGTCTGTCTTGAGGTGATAACAGTTTCTGTCAGGAGAGGTCGTAATCTAGTTGTTGTTTATCCGCATTTCTCAGCTAGCCAATGACAACACTTAAATTGCCCTTTGCTGAATCCACCAAATCTTTGATTCGCTAGCACTCAAATAAGGAATCAAGTATTTTCCGCTTCAATGTAATCTGTGGATAAGTTCAGTCAACTGAAGTTCAATCACTTTCATTCACATTTCATTTGTAGATCATTCATATTTTTAAAAAAATCAAACAGTGTTATGAACATACTGCATATAATGGTTACAAGTGCAGATATCTTTGAATTTTGTCATAATGAGAGTATTGAAGGGCGATCTGTATTCCGGCGTATCGACAAGCGCCGGCACGAAGACGAAGAACGCAGGAGCAGAGAAGGCTGTGAGACGACGTCAGACACTAGTTAGCTGACTAGGACCGCACCAGGACAGGAGCGGCCTCTGCAAGAAGAGAATATAAACGCCGCTCCTGCCAGCCCCGTCCGGACAGTAGAAGATGCGGACAGTAGTAGACCAGCACTAGAAGACCCGGTCTAGAAACCACGAAGACGCACCCTGGTAGGGCCGTCATCCTAACTGTTGTACTGAGACTTCTGCCTTATATCAAGTGCTTAGATGGACATTGTACTATAGTGAAGTACTGAGTACAAGACAAGTAATTCGTGTTTCTGTACTAGTTTAGATGTACTAAGGAGGTCACCGTGTTGTCACTCCGATGAAAGAACACGCCTTCCTTAGACAGAACCTACACGTGACACATTATGATCTTTCGTTTATACGAGTCAGTGCTATAATCCAGTTTTATCCTGATCATTTAATGGGCCTTTTATTCAGAATAGTTTCACCCCCCACTATCATGATCGTTCTCGTAAATAAATGAATAGTCAATAAATTTAAACTAGTAATTTTATACATGACCAGGTTTATAAGTATAGGAGAAATGAGTGAGTGCTTATGGTGTAGTGATGATATAAATGTTAGACTTTAGTCGTCCAAGTAAGTGGGTGATTAGGCGTTTCAATGATTGATGTTGACTTTTGTCAATCCTTGACTAGATTACGTATAACAATACGAGAGTTATACTCTGTATACCTTACTGTGGGCTTTTCTTTAGTAGTTAGTTATTAGAAGAACTACAAGTATTTTACATATGTGAGGAACTGTTTCGACTGACAACATCCTGTTTACTTCTATTTGAAGCACTGATATGTACTTGATCGTTCTTTTACTAATGCAGGTCTATTAGTATTTGATTATTTTGACTTGGGTTACGGCCTTAAATGAAGCACCGACATTGAAATGGTACATTTTGGTGGCATGTTAGCGTACATTTCTCTTGCTGGAATGAGTAGATTAATGAATTGAATCATATGTATTTATTTTACGCCATTTACTGCCTTTTAATGTATTAACTGGGTTCCATACCATTCTTCCAGTTCCTCCTCACTTGTGTTTCGTATCGTTATGAATGATGCTGCTTCAGCAACCTATTTCATTTTGTTACTTTATAGTAATGTCGATACAGTGTTACGCAAACGTAACTCCTTTCCACATTTCCCACCTTTCACTATTTATAAACAATGGGATCATACCTTACATATGTCTGATTAGCAATGCATATTTTCCGTCCTGTTAGTTAAACTGTGCACACAAAGAAGGGTTTAGGGTATTGTTATTCGCTTTCAACACAATTTTAGTACTGTTTCATGCCTATATTATTATCTCTAAGAGTAACGGTTTGTCACCTAGACTTATATATAACCCCATTTTTATTCAAATGTCTGGTGTTGATCTATAATGGAAATAACCGTGTATATATATGTATATCCTCATTTGTACTTGTTTGTACCATATAAATTGCTAATGTCAAGGTAAATTGCATCTTAGTGAAAATGAACTACTTTTAATGAATTCATCCTTTATACAATATGTTTGTATAATATATTTATTTTGTACAATAGCTCACAGACTACTGATGTCTCACATTGTTTTATGTATGGTGTCTTATATAGGGCCGGAAGATGGCGTTGATGCAACGTCGAAACTAGTAGCCAAATATATATGAAATATTAAGTACAGCTGGAGGAGTTTCATTTTTAATAAAAATTATACCAGCTGATGTCTCACTATCATCCAATTTAAATATCGATGCACAAAGATTAATGTGATTTGCTTAAATTGTTGTATAGTTATCCGAGAAAGCAGCATCCTTTAGGCACCCTATAAGATACGAGTGGCCAGGGCTCCCCCAGTCTGTTTTAATTGTTAAAAGCAATTCAAAACCCAAGATAACACAAAATATTTTTTTATTCAAGACAATCATTTTCAACAGTCTTAGCTGTCATCTTCAGGTGTTAATCATTCTACTGTAGTAAAACACGCTCATTTTACGCTGAACCTCATGTACAAGATGTCAAGTTGATAAAACTCAGTACATTATAAACGTTTGTCATCGCTGAAATATTTTAAAACATACAGCACCCTGTTCAAAAGACCATGTCCGTATACATATTGCTCACAGGGGATTGTCACATGATACAAATACAGTGCACAGTAGCACATCTGTGTACATGTCATATGTACTACAAAGAGATGTTCAAGACCTGAAGATGACAGCTAAGACTGTTGAAACCGGTCGTCTTGAATAAAAAATATATTTTGTGCTCTCTTGGCTTTTGAAAGGTATTTAGCAGATATTTTTATTGGTGTCCTGGACAACACTGCGTCAGTATTTAATTCATTTGCAGACTGATATTTATAGCTATAATATATTTAGGTTGGTTGGTACCTCCAAGTAGACGTAGCAAGGGCAAGCTATTAGTTCTTATTTTTACTCCTGGGCAGCGGGTCATGTGTTAAAGTGTGGACGCATGGACACGAAATGGTTAGTGTACACTGACAGGTGTAGTGACGTTAGTAGTGCAGTTACGACTATGGGAAAACAATACGTAGTAAGCTATGTGATGTGTTTGCGGGAAGACTATTCGACACAGAGGGAAAAAAACCAACATACTGATGTGTGTACATATCAATATATCAGATGTAAACATACCTGCACTTATACCCTTCACACCCCGAATATTTTGGCGAACTGTTTTAAAACCACTTGCATGGGGGCTTAATAAAAATATTGAATGCAAATAATTTTAATTTCTGCTTTAGTAGCTGTCTGTCCGATTACGAAGTCTCGTAACGGTTGGCCCTGACTATTATTATTACGCAATCTGACTGCTTAGAACAATAACAAAGAATGAAATGGAAATTTTCATTAACACAGTTAATTAATTAAGTCCCCAGCAACTATAAAACCAACGCAACAACAAGCACAAGAGTAACTGTTCTGTGTGTGGGAGTGTGACTCAACGTACGCATCTGGCACGGTTCTTCTTCAACAACACAACAATTTTTAAATAACATTATACTGAATTAATTAAAGAAAATACAAATACCATAATTACTCAAGAGAACCACAATTACACTCTAATCCAAGAACACAAGCCAGATGCTTTGTTGACTGAACCTGTAATGACACATTATCTAAAACATGGAAATAATGAAAAATAAATCAAGTTTCGTTACCTTCATATATTGAGCAAAATCACTCTCATAATTACAATATATCTCCACACCGCCTCGCTATTACCACATCTGAACAAGAACCTTTCAGTATCACATCTCAGCAAGCACTCCCTACTAGCACATCTGAACACGAACTGACTACCACGAGTCCTCGACAAGCACTCACTACTACGACATCTCAATAATCACTCTGCCAGTGGAGGCGGGCGAACAATGCTCTCTAGCGATCTCTGGCGCTGTGGCTCAGTGTAGCCACCTTTCATATGCCCTTCCTCCACGGCTAGAATTTGATGGTATTTTTGCCAGCATTGGTGGTGAAAATACCACCAAATTCGTCAAAAAAAATACAGACAAAAATGAAAGATAATATTAATACGTAAATATCATATAACTAGATAAAATTTTGGCTTTGCACTGACCTTTCAATAACCTATTATATAGAATACAGTAAGCAATACAAATTCTTTCATACATGTGACTTTACATAACAGTTTATACAAGTATTATGTGGTTAAACAGTTCAATCAATAGCGTCAGCAATGACGAATATGTGCAGGTAAGAGTCTCATAACTTTCCACAAACAGTAATACACAAAAAATCAGTTTATACAAATATTCACATAAACGCTTTCCATAGCCCAAGAATAAGCAGTTGACAGTTCCAGCAGTAGCACCCAGCAATGGTCAACAGGTGCAAATACCAATAAGTAACATTTTTTCAATAGAAGCAGTCCATCAGTGGCACCCGCAATGTTGAGCAGGTGCAGACACCAACAAGTAACACCATTTCAGTAGAAGCAGTCCATTAGTGGCACCAGAAATGTTGATCAGGTGCACACAGCAACAGGTGACTTCATTTCAGTAGAAGCAATCCATCAGTGGCACCCAGCAATGTTGAGCAGGTGCAGACATCAACAGGTGACATCTTTTCATTAGAAGCAGTCCATCACTGGCACCCAGCAATGTTGAGTAGGTGCAGACACCAACAAGTAACACCATTTCAGTAGAAGCAGTCCATTAGTGGCACCAGCAATGTTGATCAGGTGCACACAGCAACAGGTGACTTCATTTCAGTAGAAGCAATCCATCAGCGGCACCCAGCAATGTTGAGTAGGTGCAGACACCAACAAGTAACACCATTTCAGTAGAAGCAGTCCATCAGTGGTACCCAGCAATGTTGAGCAGGTACACACAGCAACAAGTCACATTTCTCAGCAGAAGCAGTTCAATAAAATACACTGTCACTGATCACACTGTTCATCAGAGTTTATAAGCAGAAATTAAACATGTCCTAGTGGCACCAATATTGTAGAAAAGGTGCAAGTAACAGTCCATACTATTCACCATAACTACTGAGACAGTTCAGTCATGAACAATAGTTTGAATGCACATACAATTTCTTTAACAAATTATTATCAATGCTCTTACACTAAACATACAAATCATAATAAACACACAAATGATATCAGGTAATTGTCACATTAACTATTACAGTACACAATAACAGTTAACCTATAATATTTATGGGTGTCAGTGCAAGCCACAACAAACAAGTGAAATAATATTTAGGAGATAGGTTGGGATCACTTCTCTGGGATTATAAAAGGAAAACACACAAAACACACTCACTCATCTTTCATCCACATTAGTGCTACTGTGTAATTGAATAGTGTTAACTGTGTAAATGCAATTCTGTCGAAATTTTATGTTCATTATGTGTATCAAGTAGTAGTGGCAGCAATGTATAACAGTCAATAATAGTTAGTCAACGTCATAGTCATCATGTCTAGACCAATGTTTGCCAAGCCAGATCAAATTGTACTGTTGCTGAACAACTGTCAGTGAGCCAAGATATGCAAATACTTCCTCTCTTCAAAAAAAAGTGTATACTGCTTAGTGATTTGACAAAGTGTGTGTGTAGACAATCTTCCTTCTACTTGAGTGTTCTAGTCTGCCATCTTTATCCTCCTTGTTCCATATGGACCAACAAAAAAAAATATGCTCCTCATTTACTTTACCTCTTATCCACCAAAACTCCAATAATCATCAACTTAATCTCAATACTTCACTAATACCTTTTCAATACGTCGATCATCAATATCATTTATCTTACCTTTTGTCCACGAAAACTCCAATAATCATCTACTTCACCTAATCTCAATACCTCAATAATACGTCGATACATATAAACCTCAGCACCAATATCATTTCACTTCCATAACAACTCTTTCCTCTAGTCAGTCTCCTTGAACAAGTACAGACAAAATCCTAGTGCAACTTCAATTCATCATCCTATACAATCCGAAGACACAGTGTCCACACACAACCTCTGTGTAATCCATCTGACCCAAATTTTCTACTCATTATAAATTATAAGATACATTTTGGTTCCTTGTCCATCATTAAATAAAAGAAATGCATACATGACCTCTAACAGACTTAGTTCGAATAACTTTCAGTAATTAAGTACGATTACGAAGTGTTAATGATCATAATATTTCACAGTGTGTACACCACTTCAAGAATCATAGCAGAAGCAAACATGTGGAGTATTTTTTGTGTCAAGTGTCACTTCCTATTTCAATTGCTCACGAAAATGCAGTGTAATACTGTCAATGGTCTAAACCTAGTTTTGGTCTGTCATGTCGTTAGCTTCCTTCCTATTAGCATAAATTTATACAGCTTCCATAAAACCTCGGCTCATGTGACTTCTATGACTTTCTTGTACTAATGTCGTTCGTCGAATTATAGCAGTTCATTTTCTTATCTTAAAAATATAAGGCACTGAGCGTAAGCAAAACATGCAATAGCGAGTAAATATACCAGTAGAGAACAGAATGTCAACAAGTGGATGCAGCACAATCCCTATAACAAGGCTCTGCCAAGCGAACAATCTATAATTAATACCACAGTGTAACCTAAACTCTGTTCGTACACAGTATATCAGCATTTCTGTATACTAAATTGAAGAGTAGTTATGACAACAAAACAGAAATGTGTAAATATGCAATCCATACGCACAGCAGCAAACATGCCTTACACAATAAACAGGTCATTAGCATCACATCGACATAAGCAAATAAATGTTCATATGTAATCTTAATAAGTACCCATGAAGGCGCAAGCAGATAAATCACGAAGTATAACTTACATATCTAACCACATTAGCACAATTAATCAGGTGACAATTATAATTTAAATAAATAAGCACAGCAGGCACATAATAGAAAAATATGACATCAGTGAAAAAGCAGTGCAGCCAAGCAATGCATAATATATACAAATAACAACCCTGTTCATTAGTCAATCATTGTCAAAATCAGTTAATATGCGTGAGCACGTCGCTTCACTAGTAAATTCATAGAACATGAAATTAGCACAAAGTATGAATCACGTAATCGCAAGCAGCAAATTACGTCTGAAGTACGTACCTAAGTGGAATTATGTTACCTGAAAAATAAACTCAATTAACCGTTACCTTTTTTTGTTTATTACTTTCTTCTTCGAAATGACCTTCTTCCTGAATATTTTCTCCAAAGCAAGTCGTCTTAACGTCGGACACGCACAGAATTTACCTGAAGGTCTTAAATATTTTACACAACCGTATCCTGAAAAATACTAAACGTTAATAACATAATTTATAAACTCACCATAGCTTTATACAGAATTTAGTCGGAGAAATTAGACTGCGTATTTGTTTACGTCTGTCAGTGCATTCGCACTGAGCGCTCGATCAGCTGTAGGCGCATGACGTAGAAAGTGATTGTTTGCGGTTAACGACTGCCTTGTGCGGCGCGCCGACTTGACTGTTGCTTTGAGTATGTGCCGCCGCCAAAACACAGCGCGGTATCCTTGTACTCTCTCCATGTTTACGTAAACTGTTGGTTTCTCACAAGTATGTCATTCCACAAAAATTTTTACGTTAGATATGTGATGTATTCCCTTAGAGCGCCGAGTTTTAAGAGTTTCTACTTCAACAGTGTTATCATGAATAATTTTGCGAACTCTATATGGACCGTTATAAAGCAGAAAAAATTTGCGACATAAGCCTTTTCCTTTATGAGACAAACGATGAGATTTAATTAACACCTTCTGACCAACTGACAAGATTTTTAAACGACCAGGACGTTTAGCTGATTTCTCTCTTCTAGCAGCCGCAGATGCAATATTTTGTAGAGCCAGGTTGACAACTTCAGAATGCCGCAGTTTCCGTGAAGGCGGAAAAGAAACGATTTCAGAAATGCGATTTATCGGTGCTTTATTTTTTAATATCAGTATAGGCGGTAAAGAAGTTGAATCATTAGGAAGTTCATTCAGAATGTTTTGAAAAAGATGAAGATACTGATCCCACGTTCTGTGATTCTGATGACAATAAAGACGACACAATTTATTGATTTCTTTCATCCATCTCTCTGAAGGATTAGATTGAGGGTGAAAAAGTGAAATGAAAATTGGTTTAATTTTACGACGCCGTAGAGTACGAAGCCAAATTTTAGAGCGAAACTGTGATCCATTATCTGATATAACCTTATCAACATGACCAACTTCCTTAAGAAAATGTTTGATGAAAGCATTAGATACTGAACGAGCTGTTGCTTTGCGTAAAGGTGTAAAACACACATATTTTGATGTTAATTCCACTGCTACGAAAATATACGCAAAACCATTAGTAGAACGAACCACTGGACCGAACAAATCGACTGCAGCCATCTCCTTTAATTTCGCTGGAATGATAGGAAACAACGGTGCTCTGTGAGAAACTGTTGGCGGCTTAGCCTTTTGACATAATTTGCATTTGGCAAGAACAGATCGAATACGTTTTTCCATATTACTGAAGTAGCAATTTTCTCGTAATTTATGAAAGCATTTTCTGGGACCAAAGTGCGCATAACTGAAATGTGTGTACCAAATCAATTTATTGACCCACTCATCAGGAATACAAACTAACCAAACAGAGTTGTCGACCGATTTTCGTTTGAAAAGAATATCATTGCGAACTAAATAATACTGTCTGATCGCTACGCTTTCCTTTCTCCTCCACTTCTCCTTAATGTCCTTCCAGATTGGATCCTTATTTTGCTCCTTAGCGATGTCCTGGAGCGAAGACGAAATAAAGTTCTCAAACGCAACACCTTGAATGTACATCAAACAATAATGGTTTTCTTTGCCGTCCTCTTCGGCACTTTGTTTCAAACCCATAGGTGCACGTGATAAAGCATCAGCAACAATATTTGAAGATCCCTGTATGTAAACAATACTAAAATCAAATTCCTGTAGGTACAACGCCCATCGTGACAATCTGCCATGAGTTAATTTTGTCGACATAAGAAATTCCAGAGCTCGATGATCGGTGTAAACCTTAGTATGTCTGCCAAACAAAAATGTGCGAAATTTTGTGAAGGCCCATACAACAGCCAAAGCTTCAAGTTCCGTAATCGAATAATTCTTCTCTGATTTAGAGAGAACACGGCTTCCAAAGGCAACAGTTTTCTGTACTACAACGCCGTTTTCTTCTATCTCTTGAAATAAATGTGCACCTAGGCCTTTGTATGATGAGTCCGTCGCCAAACAAAAATCTTTAGATAAATCCGGATGTGAAAGAAGTGGGGCAGCAACTAAAGCATCACGAAGTTGTTCAAATTCTGACTGAGCTTCCTCATCCCAACACCAATTAGAATTTTTTCCAGATAATTCACATAAACGAGGTGTGGCCAAATTGTCCAATCTAACAAAGCGTCTAAGAAAATTACAGACACCAAGGAAACTACGAACATCACGTTTTGTGGTAGGAACAGCATAATTATGAATAGCGTCTAGTTTCTCTGGATCAGGGAGAATACCTTCTGTAGAAATAATGTGACCGAGAAATTTCACCTGAGAACGACCAAATTCAGATTTTTCCAAGTTCACTGTCATGCCAACTCGTGCAAAAATACGTAATAATGAATCCAAAATTTTGTTATGCTCACTCCAAGAACGTTTAGCAATAAGAATGTCGTCAACATAAGAAGTAATATTGTCACGAAGATAAACAGGTAAAATTTCATTTAAGCTACGAATGAATGCTGCTGAAGATACAGTAAGTCCAAACGGTAATTTCCGAAACTGGTAACAGTTACCAAAGGCTAAAAAAGCAGTATATTTTCTACAATCAGGGTGGAGTTCTATTTGCCAAAAACTTGCGCGCATATCAATCGTGGATAAAACTTTAATTCCATGGAAATGTTGAAGAAGTTCATCTAAATTTTGTGGACGGTCAGTTTCAGGAATAATAATATTATTTATCTGTCTGGAATCCAGAACCAAACGAATTGACCCATCCTTTTTAAGAACAACGTGTAATTGGCTGGTATAAGGACTGACTGCTGGCTCAACAATGCCCTGATCTAACATGTATTGAAGTTCATTCTTAACCTTGTCTCTGTAAGCCAAAGGAATAGCGTACGTTTTTCCGCGAAATGGTGTGTGTTCTTTTACTTTAAATAAATATTGTAAGCCTTGTATAGTTCCTGTGTGATGACTAAACACTGTAGCATGTGAAGTCAAAATATGGTGCAGCTCTTCTCTTGCAACGTCATCTGGCACTTCAGCTTTTTTAACCTTTTCATTAATTAATTCTTCGCTACTAATTATATCCTCCATCGCGTCTCTGTATCTATTGTCATTGTCATGAATAAACACACTGTCGTCATAATGCTCAACGAAAACATCAGAAGTAAGAAACCTTAAACATTTTGTATCTGATTCAGATCTTGCTAAACACTCGAAAAATTTCAAACATTTCGGCATACCGGCAACATTCAAATTCACACTTCCTTCTTTAAAGTTCAAAATTGCCTTATGTGTGTTAAGAAACTCCATACCTAATATAATCTGTGTACTGAGTAATGGAACAATAATAAAATTAGCAGACAATTCGTATCCTTGACAAATGAAATTTATGTTGGTCTGTTGTTTAACTTCCACACCTTTTCCAGAAATCGCTCCTCGAATTGTAGTTTTAGAAATAGGTAACACAGGACAGGCAATAGTTCTTTCACATATACGAAAAACTGATTCACTAATGACGTTCAATGGGCTCCCAGAATCTAAAACTGCAGTGAACTTATTCTTACCCACACATACTTCAATGACAGGATGTAAAAATGCGTCTACATTATTTTCCTTTTCATCTAGCAAAATGTCTCTCATGTCTTCCAGGCGTACGTAGTGTAAAGTCGTAGTGTCATTACTTTCTGAACCGTCTATATTGCTGCCAGAAGCCGAAGCTGCTAGTCATTGTCGATTGTTTGCGTCACGTCTTTGATTATTCCCGACATTTCGCGGATCAATTTCTACTATTTCCACTTGTCTCTCTGAATTTCTATCACGCGGAGGATGCCAATTAGGTCCTTCCTGTCTGTTAGATGCAAATTCTTGGTTGTGTCTGTTATTAAAATTTCTGTTTTCCTGTCTGTCTGCATAACTACTCCTTGTATAATTTCGACTGTCACTTCTGAAATTATTGTTGTATCTACTATCCTGGTTATTTCTGTAGTAAGAATTTCTATTGTTGTATGAATAATTTCTGTCTTTATGATACCGATTACTGTTTCCGTATGAATGATCATTCCGGTACGAATTACCGTTATCATAATTGCCTGTGTAATTTCTGTTAGAACGTCTGTTATTGTCATAAGGCTGGTATCTATTGTCCTGTCTGTTACGTCTGTCATTCTCAAAATTACCCATATAACGCCCGTTCCGATCACTATCCCTTTTCTCTGAAAATCTATCGTAATTACTGTTACTGAAAAAGTTACAAGAAGTCCCGTCGTCGTTGTCATACTCAAGTTCTTGTAACAAAGTCTTAAAAGTCTCAATGTCGTCTTTACATCTTCCAGCTAAAGCAATTTGTCTTATGGATTGTGGCAGCTTAGTTAAGCAAATGCGAATTAATTCAGTCGGGCTGTAAGGGTTAGAAAGGAACTGATTCTTTCGAATCATGTCTTCAAAATATTCTGCTGGTGTGCGGAACTCAGACTGTTTGAAATTACGCTGCATAATAAGACTGTGTTTGACTCTGTCTTGCGTGTTTTCGGACCAATATGCCGATAGAAATGCATGATAAAAATCATTCAGATTATTACACTCTCTAATGAGTGCACGCATCCGCGTCGCCGGTTCGTTTTCTAAATATCCACACATAAATTCCAGTTTGTGACTTAGTGGCCAATTTGGTGGGAGTGCATACATAAATTGATCTAACCATGCACATGGATGTATGTCATTCTTAGAATTGCGGAAGATCTTAAATTTCCGAACAGTCAAAAAGTGTTTATAGTCAAAGTTTTCGCCTCGTGGCGACAAAGACCTACCGCGTCTGTCCCAGTTTGAATGTCGATTATTGTCAAGTTCGCGCGCCTGGCGCTCTCTTGTTGCATCCCGTAAATGAAACAAATTATTTTCTTCAAACCCCTCTGGTATCTGTGATTCTAAATCTCTTTTGCCGTCTTTTCCTACGATTTCGCCTTCAATTTGTTTGACTTGCTTTTTTAATGCCTCAAATTCCCTTTTCACGCGTTCATTAAATTTTCCCTGATTTTCAACATGCTTATTTATGTCCTGATACTCTTCGGTTTCTGCAAATGGCAATGGTGCTGTATCATCTGAATCTCTGTCTCCATGTAAACTAAGATTTGTCAATTTATCTGAAATTTCCTCAAGTCTTTCCGATAAGTTTACGTCTTCCGTAAGTGTCGCGACTCGGGTTTCGGTATTGTCACATTTAGTAGTTAACTGTTCATATTGTTGTGTTAGATTATTTATTCTGTCATTTGGTACGGATTCCTCGATTCTCTCAAATATTTCTTCCTTATCGTGTGCACGTTGTAAATTTAACTCTGAAAATTTTTGTACTATCACGCGATCTCTTTCTTCCTGTTCTCTATCCTGTTCCCTTTGTCTAATCTCTACTGCAATTAATCTATTATTGTGAGAATTCAAAATCGGTTGTACTTCTTCTCTGATTTCTTTCTTTAATTCATCTTTCATGTTTTTGAAACATGTCCCTATTCGTGAATCTAACCGTGTTTCCATTGTTCCCATCTCAGTTCTAATTGTTCCTATTTGTGAGTCTAACCGTGCTTCCATTGTTCCCATATCTGTTTCTAAACGTGTTGCCACTGTTTTTAATTCAGATGCTATATCAGTTTTAATTTCAGATCGTAACTGTGATCCCATATTTAATATTGCACCCAACAACTGCTCCATAATAGCCGGTTCGAAATTCTTTTCGCCCCTAACATTTCCCGCAAAACCAGTTTCCTTTGTCATAGCTGTAAAGCTATCTGTGTTCGATACTATTCCAGAATCTTCTATCGGTAATCTCGTATTCTCTGAATTTTCTGATTGAGAAAAATTTTGAAAGGGTTCTGGACTATTTTCCCTGCTTATTAAATTGTTTTCAACTTCATTATTTATCGTACTGTTGTCCTGTGTTGGCGAGTTCGCCATGTCAACAATTTCGTCATTGTGACTATCCATCATTTTTGCCTTTTTCATCGATCGCGTAATCATTTACAAAACATACAAAACTCGTCACAGTACGAAAATTACAGAGAATATAACACGTTATCACCAACAATACCATTCACACGAAACGCTTCCTTCAAACACGACTAACGAACAATTGAAATAATTGCACTAATTTGTCAAACCCATAGACAAGACAACCAATATTAAATTTTGAAAAATACCATCAGAAGAATGCCAATTACCAAATCTACACATGCAATATAGACTACAATTACTAAACTACAAATTACTACAACAATACTACTGTCTACTATTTTTACAATCAGAAGAATTCCAAGGGACGATCCGAAGCAGCGGTCGCCACGTGCATGGGGGCTTAATAAAAATATTGAATGCAAATAATTTTAATTTCTGCTTTAGTAGCTGTCTGTCCGATTACGAAGTCTCGTAACGGTTGGCCCTGACTATTATTATTACGCAATCTGACTGCTTAGAACAATAACAAAGAATGAAATGGAAATTTTCATTAACACAGTTAATTAATTAAGTCCCCAGCAACTATAAAACCAACGCAACAACAAGCACAAGAGTAACTGTTCTGTGTGTGGGAGTGTGACTCAACGTACGCATCTGGCACGGTTCTTCTTCAACAACACAACAATTTTTAAATAACATTATACTGAATTAATTAAAGAAAATACAAATACCATAATTACTCAAGAGAACCACAATTACACTCTAATCCAAGAACACAAGCCAGATGCTTTGTTGACTGAACCTGTAATGACACATTATCTAAAACATGGAAATAATGAAAAATAAATCAAGTTTCGTTACCTTCATATATTGAGCAAAATCACTCTCATAATTACAATATATCTCCACACCGCCTCGCTATTACCACATCTGAACAAGAACCTTTCAGTATCACATCTCAGCAAGCACTCCCTACTAGCACATCTGAACACGAACTGACTACCACGAGTCCTCGACAAGCACTCACTACTACGACATCTCAATAATCACTCTGCCAGTGGAGGCGGGCGAACAATGCTCTCTAGCGATCTCTGGCGCTGTGGCTCAGTGTAGCCACCTTTCACACTTTTTGTACAACTTAAATCTGAAATACTTCTTTCAGCTTAAGCAGTAAGTTAATTATGGGTTCCTCAAAAAAGATAAATTTCTTCTGTTGACACTTTAGGAAGTATTGATAACTCAGTGAATATTTATTATTATTACAATAACTCCAAGTTGGTTTACTCACCACCACAGAATACAGTATCGTGCAATGTGTTCGCGAACTTCAAGTGGTGTAGTAACAAAACAGCTGACCTGATCATGATGAGAACGAAAACTGGTTTCAACATTGATACACAAGCGTTCATACAGTTTATTAATTTCGTTTCATTGTGCAAATATCATTGCAGGAGATGTAGTGCAGATTCAAACCGTTTCTTGTTATGAACGGCCGTAGACCAAGTGAATGCTGAATGTAGCGTCGTAAATTTCCGAGTGCACATCTCGACCAATCTCCGCGACGTTGAAGCAAGAAAAGAAAACAACAAAAAACCTTTGTAGTTTCACTTTGATCAGCTTTCTTCTTTCAGTAATTCTGTTCTCAAACAGGGGACTGATGACCCTAGAAGTTAAGTCCCATAGTTCTCAGAGCCATTTGAACCGTTTTGTCCTCAGACAGGTTTCAATCGACATCCTCCATATTTCTCTGTCCCGAACGTTCTCCTTCGTTTGGTTGTAACTTCTTCCCCTCTTCATACCTGTTGACATTCCAAACCATTTTCTCCCTCTCCCTCTTTTTCGTTCTACTTTTTCCTTCATAAAAGAAATGATCGTATGGCATTGTTGGCCGGGAGGCCCCAAGCGGGGAAGTTCGGCCTTTTTAGTTGACGCCACTTCGCCGACTTGCTAGTCAGTGATGATGTAATGATGGTGAACACGCAACACCCAGTCATCACGAGGCAGAGAAAATCCCTGACCCCGCCGGAAATCGAACTCGGGACCCCGTGCGCCGGAAGCGAGAACGCTACCGCAAGACCAGATCATAATTCTCTGTAGTAGACAATTACCACGTAATATGTGTCCAATCAAACATATTTTTCTCTTCTTTATCATCTTCATGAAGTACCTCTCCTCTCGTACCCTGCTCAGCACCTCCCCCTTTCTCATTCTGTCGATCCATTTCACTTTCTCATTTCTTCTCCATAACAACATTTCAAAACCTTCTACAAATTTTTGTTCTTTCTATATAACTTTCCACATTTCAGAACCATAAAACGCCACACTTCACATAAAATATTTGGCGAACCTCTTTCCGGCTGTCAGCAAACCCTTCACTCTCCAGAAAACTCTCTTTTCGATGGAGATTCTGCGTTTCATTTCCTCTGGACAACTTCTGCTGGAAGTTATCAATCTTCCCAAATATTGGAATGACTGAAACTGTTCTAATAACATTTCCTGAAGTGACATACTAATCGAGTCGCCTTACTTTCCGATTCTCATCACCTCGGTCTTGCCAATGTTCAGTTTCATTCCACATTCTTTACCAACACTTACCATACTCCCCGTTATAACCTGGAGCTCTTCCTCCGTTTCTGCTAGCACAGTCATATTGTCAATGTACTTGGCGGTTTTTATTCTTTCTTGTCTCAGTGCAAATCCTTTTGATTTTTTCAGGAAACATATTGAAAAGTGCTGGTGAAATACAGCAACCCTGTCTCACATCTCTTCCAGTCCCACCTCTTCAGTTTGTCTACTTCTACTCGAACTACCATTTTTTGTCCTGTATAGAGTTGCTTTATCAACCCTCTGTCTTTCCAATCTGTACCTGAATGTTTCAAAATCTTCAGTAGCACATACCGGTCGTCCAATCAAGTATTTTTTCTCAGTCAGCGAAGTAAACACACGTTTGTCTGTTCCCTTCCAAAAACGTTTCTGCCATCTTCCTCAGACAGCCAACTCTTGTGTCTCTTCATTTTCTACACTCTCCTCTCACATTAATTAAGAATTATGACGTTCCTGGAAATGAACAGCTTCTCTATAAAAATCGACATGGATTCGGCAAACAGAGATGATGCGAAACTCATGAGATCCACAGCGCAGTGGACAACGGCGCTCAGGCTGATGCCGTGTTCCTTGATTTCAGTTAGGCATTTCACCCCGTCCCCAATTGCCGTTTAATGAAAAAAATAGGAGCTTACAGAATATCGGAACAGACCTGCGATTGGATTCAAGACTTCCTTGCAGATAGAACTCAACACGTCGTTCTTAACGGAACTAAATCGACAGATGTAAAGGTAATAACCGGAGTACCACAGGGAAGTGTGATAGGACCGTTGCTGTTCACAATATACATAAATGATCTAGTAGAAAGCGTCGGATGCTCTTTAAGGCTATTCGCAGATGTTGCAGTTGTTTATACCAAAGTAGCAACGCCAGAAGACAATAAGAATTTGCAGAACGACCTGCAGAGAATTGATGAATGGTGCAAACTCTGGCAGTTGAACCTGAACGTAAATAAATGTAACATATTGCGCATACATAGGAAAATAAATCCACTACTGTACAGTTACACTATTGACGGCGAACAGCTGGAGACAGCGTCTGCCGTAAAATATCTAGGCATAACTATCCAGACCGACCTTAAGTGGAATGACCTTATAAAACAAACTAGTGGGAAAAGCAGACACAAGACTCAGCTTCATCGGAAGAATCTTAAGAAACTGTAACTCATCCACGAAAGAAATGGCTTCCAAGGCGCTTGTTCTCCCGATTCTTGAGTCTTGTTCATCTATCTGGGATCACTATCTGATAGGGCTGATAGAGGAGATAGAGAAGATCCAACAAAGAGCGGCGCGTTTCGTCACGGGATCGTTTTGCTGGCGAGAGAGCGTTACGGAGATGCTAAACAAACTCCACTGGCAGAAGTTACAAGAGAGACGTTGTGCACCACGGAGAGATTTACTACTGAAATTTCGGGACATCACTTTTCAGGAGGAGTCAAACTACATATTACTTGTTTTGTAAATAAAACTGTCTTTTGCTGCTGCTAGCTACTTTATTTATCCCATACGCGTTTCGCCTTTTCCTTTTCCAAGGCATCATCAGTGGTATCTATAACGATACAGTTTTGTTAGTTACAGATTATCAAACAGTTCACTTCGCGATCTTTTTGTAAAAAAAAGTAATTACTTACAATTCGCTGATCTGCGTTTCCTCACATCTGGTCTGGAGGTCGCACTACGACTTTTATCATTGCCATATAATCTCATCTTTGTGTTCTCGCCATTCACACACTGTTCATCATGTTTCTGACTCTTTTTTGTGGTGGCCTGTTGTTCTTTTGGCACTCGATACAAATATTTCGTCGTACACTGTTTTTCACAACGTAAATATTGCGACTCCATTACGTGTTTCATCTATTTTCGGTATGTTTACCTATTTGGTGCCAACCTACCGAAGTATATGTTCGAGACTAACTTTTATTTATGATGTTTATACCGTGTGTGTGTGTATTAGTGAGAGAGAGATGGGGATAGAGCCGACGAGTTTGTTTGTTTGTATTTTTTTTTTTTTTGGGGGGGGGGGGGTGCGGGTGTACTTGCTGTTAGCGAGTCGTTGGAAACTTTGGTGACAGCAGATTTGACTTTTCAATATTCTGTGGAGGATTCTGTGGAGGGGTTCATGCATGACTGAAAAACAATGTAGGACGAAATAGTTGTATCGAGTGACAAAAGAGCACTTGCCCGCGAAAGGCAAAGGTGCCGAGTTCGAGTCTCGGTCCGACACACTTTTAATCTGCCAGGAAGTTTCGTATCAGCGCACACTCCGCTGCAGAGTGAAAATCTCATTCTGCAAACATCCCCCAGGCTGTGGCTAAGCCATGTCTCCGCAATATCCTTTCTTTCAGGAGTGCTAGTTCTGCAAGGTTCGCAGGAGAGCTTCTGTAAAGGTTGGAAAGTAGGAGACGAGGTACTGGCGGAAGTAAAGCTGTGAGGACGGGGCGTGAGTCGTGCTTGGGTAGCTCAGTGGTAGAGCACTTGCCCGCGAAAGGTAAAGGTCCCGAGTTCGAGTCTCGGTCCGGCACACAGTTTTAATCTGCCAGGAAGTTTCATATCAGCGCACACTCCGCTGCAGAGTGAAAATCTCATTCTGGAAGTATTTATATGCTTGCTGCGGAGGATGGCCGTACAAACAAACATATTACTTCCCCTGACATACATCTTGCGTATTGACCACGAGGAGAAAATTCGAGAAATTAGAGCCAATACAGAGGCTTACCGACAATCATTCTTCCTAGGCACTATTCGCGAGTGGAACAGGGTTGGAGGGATCAGATAGTGGTACACACACCATTATGTTGTGGAGTAATATGTGGATGTAGATGAAGGAAGAGACCGGTGAGGCTCTGGAAGGTACCGACAGGGATGCGGCGCCATGCCGACTGCATTGCCGTGTCCAGCTGCCTATATTTCTCAATTAAGGGTCCATGGCTCGAACAACACGATCAAGGTGGTCCCATATATTCTCGAGCCCACAAATTCTCGCATGGTTTAATCCCTGGGAATTTGGTGGCCAGGGGAGCGTGGTAAACTCATCCTGCAGATCTTCGAACCACGTTCATACACTGCGAGCTGTGTGACACGTTGAATTATCCTGCTGGTAGATGCCATCGTGCCGAAGAAAAACAAACTGCATGAACGGGTGTACATGGTTTCCAAGGATAGATGCATATGTGTGTTGATCCATTGTGCCTTCCAGAATGACAAGATTACCCAGGGAATACCACGAAAACATTCTCCAGACCAAAAGCTCCCTCCTCCGGCCTGACCCTTCCGACGATACAGGGTGAGCACAAAGTCTTGCCCTGATTATAAAAATTTATTACAGAATAACCGTTTGACATAATAATTTACATTTGATGCCGTTACATAGGTTAGTGTTATTAGTTTTTTTTTTAAGACCACTTACGTTAGTAAACCTCAACGTGTGCTCCCTTGGTAGATCGGAGAATGTAGAGGCGGTATTCCAGTTCACGTCAGGTGTTTCGTAACATGTGTTCTGTCACAGTACCCACAGCAGCTTGTGTCCTAACCCTCAGTTCGTCGACGTCAGCAACTAGTGTGACGAAGACTCTGTCCTTGACATAGCCCCAGAAAAATAAGTCAAGGGGCGTAATGTCTGGAGAGGATCGGTGGATTGGAGGGAACGGTCCAACACTTTGGCCACCCCACTCTTCAGACATTGCGCCCTTGACTTTTTTTCTGGGGCTATGTCAAGGACAGATTCTTCGTCACATTAGTTGCTGACGTGGCCGAGCGGTTCTAGGCGTTACGGTCTGGAGCCGCGCGACCGCTACGGTCGCAGGTTCGAATCCTGCCTCGGGCATGGATCTGTGTGTTGTCCTTAGGTTAGTTAGGTTTAAGTAGTTCTAAGTTCTAGGAGACTGATGACCTCAGCAGTTAAGTCCCATAGTAATCAGAGCCATTTGAACCATTTTGAACTAGTTGCTGACGTCGACGAACTGAGGGCTAGGAGCACACGTTGAGGTTTACTAACGTAAGTGGTCTTAAGAAAACTAATAACACTAACCTATGTAACGGCATCAAATGTAAATTGTTATGTCAAAACTGGCGCTAATAGCATAGGCACATAGGGAACACGCACGACACAGATCTGTAAGACCACGGTATTGGTGATAAGTTGAGAAAACCGTCCCGAAACACGTCTGCTACAAAACGCCCATGTTTCCTGCGCAGTTACCCCGACATGAATATGGGATATGATCACCATGCACACGTACATAGGCCACACAACGGGTTGGCATACTCTGAACCAGGTGGTCGAGCAGGTGCTGGTGTATAGTCTCCCATTCTTGCACCAGTGCCTGTAGGAGCTCCTGAAGTGTCCTAAGGGTTTGAAGACGTACAGCGGTACGTCGACCGAGAGCATCCCACACGTACTGGATGGGTTTTAGGTCTGGAGAGCAGGCAGGCCACTCCATTCCCCTGATATCTTCTGTTTCAAGGCACTCCTCCACGATGGCAGCTCGGTGAGGCAGTGCGTTATCATCCATCAGGAGGAAAGTTGCACCCACTGCACCCCTGAAAAGGCGGCCATACTGGTGCAAATGACGTTCCGATACACCTGACCTGATACAGTTCCTCCGTCAAAGACATGCAGGGGTGTACGTGCACCAATCATAATCCCACCCCACACCATCAAACCACGACATCCAAAACAGGTCACTTTCGAGGACATTAAGGGGTTGGTATCTGGTTCCTGGTGCACGCCAGATGAAAACTCAGCGATAATCACTGTTAGGACCATACCTTTACATGTCCATGAACATAACCTGGGACCACTGTTCCAATGACAGGCTTTACGGCCTCTCCTGTGACCAGGGGTCAGTGGAATGCACCTTGCTGGTCTCCGGGCGAATAAACCATGTCTGCTCAGTTGTCTGTAGACTGTGTGTCTGCAGACAGCTGTTCCAGTGGCTGCGGTAAGGTCCCGAGCAAGGCTACCTGCAGTCCTCCGTGGCCGTCTGCGGGCACTGATGGTGAGATATCGGTCTTCTTGTGGTGTTGTACACTGTGGACGTCCCGTACTGTAGCGCGTGGACATGTTTCCTGTCTGTTGGAATCGTTGTCATAATCTTGAGATCACACTTCACGGCATACGGAGGGCCCGTGCTACGACCTGCTGTGTTTGAGCAGCCTCCAGTCGCCCTAGTATTCTACTCCTCATAACGTCATCAATATGTGTTTTTTGAGCCGTTTTCAACACAGTCACCATTAGCACGTCTGAAAACGTCTGCACACTTACTCGCTGCACCGTACTCTGACATTCACCAACACACCCCTGCGTATGTGGACTGCTGCCAGCGCCACAGTACGACGACCGCAGGTCAAATGCACAGCATGGTCATACCCCGAGATGATTTAAATCCGCAAACCGCCCACCAAAGCGTTGTTTCACCATGTATCAGCGTCATCCTTAATTTATGAGGATGAGTGTACTTTAATCACGGCCATACGCGAACGGTTTACATACTTAGCAGATTCGGAAATATTTCCACTCTTCACCCAAAAGCCAGTGACCACGCCCTTTTGATCGTTAGATAAATCGCTCCGTTTCCAAATTACGAGAACGACTGCGCTGTTTCCCATATCCCCTGAACATGCTTTATATACCCCTCCCCCTCCCGCACTATTGGTGCTGCCATTTACAAAATGTGAGTGGTTATTGCATGTTGACATCGAACATAGGCAGCAGTCACATTAAAGTGACTGGACTGTACAAATTCGAACCGATCTCCACCTATATTCTCCCCTAGCTTCTTTTCTATTCGTTTCAGCACTATTCTGGTCACAACCCTGGTAAAATGGCATATAAAACTAATTATCCTATAATTTTTACGTTGACTGGTGTTGCATTTCTTTGGTAAGGGAAACATTGTGGTTTTAAGGAGGTCTTCGGGCCCCATACCAATGTTATATATTTTGTTGATCAGGTTTGTAATTACAATTATAGCATCATTTCCTAAGGTCTTCAGAGCCTCAGATGGAATTTAATTACAACCCATCGCTTTCCTTTCCTTAAGATCCTGAATCGCTTTCTCCACCTCACATTTTTCTGTAATCGGTCCTAAGGTGTTTAAACAATTACCAGTGTGGAAAAACATTAACATTAACATACGATAAACTCTGTGGTGCACTTTATCGTGTATCGTTTACAAAGCCAATTCTTCAGTAGTACAGCAAAAAATCTGAGTCACTACTAGTTACAAATACTAACGTAGAATATGTGGATATCTCATAATCGCTGTTGTGTGGATCCTTACTAGGGACGATATGAGCAACGCCAGTCATAGCAGTAGAGTAACACTCACAGGTCCTCCGATCAACATGTCAAATGAGAGAGGAAGTAAGCGTAGCAGTAACAGTAACTATGGTGTGAGAAAATGCTCTCAGCCTTCTTGGCACTCCGTAGCCTGTTACTCCTGATAAAGGTGATACAGGTAATAACAGAAAGCTCGATTTTATACCCTAATTTAATGCCGCAAGAACACCGAGAACATCTTTCACGAATATAACATCACATTAAACTTTGCTCCCGTACTAACACCGTGTCGGATTTACTCCTGTTGAAACACTTGGCGCATCAATAAGCAAAGCTAATGTTAGATCGCTACATAAACATTCAGAGTATGGTGCAAGGTTGCGTACGAGAGTGTTTCTCGAAATGTGTGGTAAACATTGAAGTTACGTTCATGGAATTTTTCCCTGTCAGTCGTATGAATTACTATGACTGTGGAGTTTATTGACATGCCTAGAAAAATCTAAACACAGTTTCGCAAATCATCACCACTGAATGATGTGCTATCTTCAGTTTGAGTAAAGGAGGAATATCAAAGGAACAGTAGGTATATCAAAGGAACAGCAAGAAAGATGCGGGAGATGTATGAAGAAGTAGAACACTATAAGAATAGGCAGAAAAATACCACATGTGTGTTTCACTGTTAAACTATTAGTTGAGATTAATCATCCAAAGTAATGCTGCACATACTGACTTCCAATTCACCTGCGAAGTTGCAACCAGTATCTAATGTTGCAATCTGTTTCCTAATTTTCAGTGTTGCAGGACACACACTGCAGCTTACAGATGGTAAGGCGATGTATGCTGCCAGCAAGCACGCCGTAAAAGTCCTGCTCGAAGGGCTGAGAAAAGATCTCGTGAGCAAGGGTAGCAAGATACGAGTTGGGGTAAGTTATCCATTACATGTGGTACATGGCTAGCAGGTCTATGTCAGTCGTTTTCATGTCAATTATATTTCCAAATCACTGTTGTTACGAGTACTTTTATCGTTTTCCGTTTTTCTGACACAACTTGTTTTTCACATATTCATATTCCAGCCATCCTTAGTAATGTAGCATATATCTATCTCCTAAAAGTACGCTGGTTCTCATAAAACAAGGAAAACTCAGACTACAATCAAAAAACTAAAATGTCGTATAGAACGTACTTTGCGAAAGTATAAGACACATGACACATGGTTAATTGTACAAGGAAACACAGTTCTGAATGAAGGATCAGTGTAGTATGCTGTTTATGTTCACCACATAAAAAATAGAGCAGTTTGTTTCAAATACGCCATATTGACCGTAAATTTTTTTACATAAGCTGCTTGCAGGCAGTAGTTTATTTAACGGGACTAGTCTCAGGCGTTGCCCACCATCAAGGCTGTCTCTACTACACAAAAGACACATATTTCTTATAATGCGTTACTTATAGTTTGCATAGTAGTGTTTTATGCACATGTGACTTTTCAGTTCTTTGAAAAGCGATTTCCAGTATGGTAATGCACTCTAGCGTATGCCAATGACAGTATTTAGTAGTATCCATGTAATAATGCATTTTGGAATTTGTATGTAAATATATGTAATCAGCATAAGGTTTTTTTACTAATATATACAGAATTATCATTGGTAACTGCTGTAAATGCGAAAATTATTTTGTTATACATAATAGAATATATAACACCACTTCTAATTTGTTTTAGCTTTGTTAGAAGAAGAAAGACGTGTGTTATCATTAAAGAAACTAGTTCTGTTAAATAAACTGCTACCAACAAACAACTTATGTCAAACAATTAATGATTAATATGACTTATTTATACTTTCCACAAGCTGCAGAGCACCTTATGCACTAGACATTCTAGATAAGTTTACTACAAGTAAAATAACACTCTTGCGGATTTTTGCAACCCTCAGCAAATGAACTACACATAGAACGAACTTTGGTGCCATTTATCATTGCTGTGTGCTCCGTGCAACGTGAATGCCAGTCGTCTTACAAAGCTAGCCTCTGCATGACCATTCCAAAGTTGTTCTATGAGACCGGATTGTGCGACTGAGGTTTTCACATCACGTGATGAATTTATTGTGTAGCACAGGATTTTCGTGGGAGTTGTGTTTGGCTGGATGTTGTGTAACTATGGGTTTTTGAATAAATGTTTTGTTTTACAATAACAATTTACGATGCCAGGGTACATGCATAAATAAGGAAGTCGATATTTGCACCCCGTCTACGAATCAACAGCTTCAAATGACACAATACTTACGAAAAGTAATGTTCCTAAAGTAATAAAATAATAACAGTTTAAAAGAGGTACTAAATACATACAGCAGTAGTTAAGATACGTGCATAGATATCATTCATAAGAAATACAGCTCCAACCAACAGAAAGAGACTTTGCAGAGGCTACAGAAATAGTATTGCACAGCAACGTTGGATTAGCAAAAGTTACAACAACATCCAACTACAATCCTCACCTTAAAAACACACAGAGCGACAACACATATGAATAGCACAGTGTACACTGACAGAATAAGCTAACGTACAGTCAAACTTAAAATACTGAAACACCGTTGGCTACCAGACCACATCGCGTGGTTCAAATGGTTCAAATGGCTCTGAGCGCTATGGGACTCAACTGCTGTGGTCATAAGTCCCCTAGAACTTAGAACTACTTAAACCTAACTAACCTAAGGACAGCACACAACACCCAGCCATCACGAGGCAGAGAAAATCCCTGACCCCGCCGGGAATCGAACCCGGGAACCCGGGCGTGGGAAGCGAGAACGCTACCGCACGACCACGAGATGCGGGCCACATCGCGTGTTAACTGCTGCTGTCCCAATGCCCTCCTTCTTTCACCAGTCTCTCTAACTCCACCGCACTGCCTCTTTCTCCAGGGTCCGTCTCGTTTGCTAGCGTAAATTCACTGTCACTCCACTCCACTGCACTGCCCTCATCTGACGACTGTGGCCAACCCTTTGGCCAGCTATGCTAATGACAAAGACAAGCACAGCAGACACGCCTTGTTATGGCTGGTGTGGAACTCAAGGCTTATCGTCTGGCCACAGCCCCCCCCCCCCCCTCCCCAGTACTCTCTCAAGTTGCTGTGACACCTTCCACTCCTTACGGCTGCCACTATATCCACTGCCTGCAGTGAACCTACAGCAATCTGTACAGGGTCTACTTTTCGGTGGCTAACTCCCACAGCCAATAGCCCCGTCATGTAAACAGGACCCAATGGCATGCCCTGCATTGCCTTATAACACACATTATCTGCTGCCACTGCTGAGAGGATCCAGAGATGGCTTCTGGTTCACGCTACTTTCAAGTCATGTCGTTTTGCCACCGCAGACCTCAGAGTGTCGCTGCCTATCCCAATTTTGCCGACGCATGTGTCCCATGATTAAGGCTCCATACCTGCACTAGCGCGACCAGTTGGGTGGGCAGTAAATCAGAAGTACCCCAAAAATTCTTTTTAACAGCACAAACTCCATGCCCCCTCCCACCCACAAAACTGGACGCCACCCCAACCAGTAAGGCAACAGAGCACCGTATTCATAGGAGACAAGACCTGTGTACATAGCAGTTAGCTCCATCTTCTCCATTGGCGATCGTGGCAATCAGTCGCAGTTACAGAACGACAAGCATTGCGAGACGTTCAGCCTATGGTCCGTCAGCCTGAAAAGTCACATTTGCTGCTGAAGGGGTGACCATCAGCAGGCGCCAACGCCTATAGCCTCAACACTCTGTACGTTCGTTGGAGGACGTTTCCGGGCACAGGTTCCTATTCTCAATTTGTTCCTCACAACACCATCTACAACCCCTCAAATTTTATCAGTATCATGTTCTAACAGCCTGTATTTACTGAGGGCTTAAAATGGAGGGCAGTTAATCTGAACAGGCTGTACTAAGTGAAGTCATTAACTAAAGAACTGTGATATTTCTAAGTTGGCATGAGAAATGCTTGCTGTATATGACATACACATTGCTGATGAATTACTGCTTTCTAACGCCGTTTTCTAGCAGCCATGAACATATCGATAAAAACACCAATATCTCGTTAAAGCATTCCGTCATCAGGCCACAAGTGGCCTATCGGGACCATCCGACCGCCCTGTCATACTCAGGTGAGGATGTGGATAGGAGAGGCGTGTGGTCAACATACCGATCTCGCGGTCGTTATGATGGTTTTCTTTGACCGGAGCCGCTACTGTTTGGTCGAGTAGCTCCTCAATTGGCATCACGAGGCTAAGTGAACCCCGAAAAGTGGCAACAGCGCATGACGGCCCAGATGGTCACCCATCCAACAGCCAGCCATGCCCGGACAGCACTTCGATGATCTGACGGGAACTGGTGTATCCACTGAGGCAACGCCGTCGCTAATATCTCGTTAAGTACATGCTCAATTTTGAAGAAACTTGTCGAAATTTGCTTTCTTGCGCTTCTTGCATTGACCGTGTAATATTTACTGCACAAGTTTTCTTTAGCGGTTGTAAAATGAATGTACAATGGGCTGTGATGTCATCACTGGAATCTTGATATGGACGGTTGACAGAGTGGTCAGTTGTGTGTAAACAGATAGCAGCTATGAGGAAGCCTCATTTGCTTCCCCACATACACTACCTTTTTACACGCGCAGTAGTAACTATACTCACTGATAGCTGATGGTATACAGAGAGAATGTTAATTGTGATTAGTCTGAACTGCCAATGTACTGATGAGTAGTGTTAATCTTTCTGTGTATAAACATGTATGAGCACAGGCATATCTGTGTTTGTGTGTGTGTGTGTGTGTGTGTGTGTGTGTGTGTACGTGCGTGCGTGTTTTTCAAAATTTCATTTCTGTGACTGCACATACTTTTTATTGCGACACATGTTTTCTTACAGGAGGTTTCTCCAGGTTTAGTGCTAACTGAGGGAATAACAAACGTAGCGGCTGCTGCTCCAAAGGGAAACGATTTTTTCTCCAAATTGAACGATATACCTTCTTTGGAATCAGAAGACGTAGCAGGAGCTGTTCTTTATATGTTGTCCCAGCATCCTCGCATTCAGGTGTGTACCATGCGCTATAGAATCGATAGAGTGGAGTTTTGGGTTCATTCCGTGTAGACTAATAATTTTACTTTAAAATAATTCGAGACTTCATCCATGTTTACCTAGCAATCTCTGTAATAAGATGTTTGAACGGTGACTACCTAGTGTGAAGTGACCTAATAGCTCAGATCGAGCACTTCTACTTTTTTTCATTTTTTGCTTAATAATTATCATGTACCAGCTACAAAGTTTTATGTGGGAGTTGTGTGTAGCGGCTCTAGCTTGCGTAGTTTTATCACTATGCTTTGGCCTCCGCTATGCAATTAATTGGACTAACAGCAAGTTCCAGAAAACCAAACACATCAACACTCGGCAACTCTAAGATAGCCACCACACCCTACCTGGATGTAGTATCACTTGGTACGACTTAGGAGACAGGGCTAATCAAAGTAGTAGGTATAACATGAAATATTTTAACGGCGGGAATTGTGGGTATAGACAGACGAATATTATGATGAACATTATTCAGTACATGATGTAAAAGGCAAAATTTAGTTTGACAGCGGCAGATAAAGTTACATTTTTTCTACATCAGAGCTTAGAAGTACACCTTAAAGTATGAAAACATCATTATAGAAAATACAAAAACTGCTGAATGACACAGCTTGTAGAAAACGATATAACATTAAGTACAGCAAATAATCCACTTAATAAATGAAAAATTATGAGTTGACTTAGACGGAAAAAACATTTCGGTAACAGCAGGAAGAGATCCGAAATTAAACGTCAAGTAACGGCTTTATATTGTTGAAGATATTTTTATTACAGAACTGCAGCTGCTCATTGAGAATGAGGCTGTCATTTCGAGAAAGATGTTTAAAAATTTTTAATTCTTCAAGAATATCTAATCTACGCCCTTTCTTCTCGGTGTGCAAAATGTTGATATCGTCACTAGCATGAGGCGCGTGACCTGTAATCACAAGGTAGTCGGCAAAAGACGAGTTTTGGGTGCTAGTGCCATTTTTTTCTTAAAAGATGTTCTTTGTATCAGACTGTAAAGGCACGTCCTATTTGTCCTACGTAGTAAGAAGAGCAGGTGTCGCAGAAAACCTTATAGACGCCAGAACATTCTAAAGGGGAACGAGTCGATTTTAAATTATGAATGAATTTTTTTTTTTCAAATTATTATTGGTAGAAAAGTCAGCGTTGCAGTTGTATTTATTACGAAGAAGGCGTTGGATCTGATAGGAGATGGGCCCCAAGAAAGGAATAGAAAAATATTTTTTTGGGTTAGATTCAATGATAGAGGTGCCGAGCGTAGTAACTCATTTAACAGTTTCCTTTTTAAGGATGTCATCTACTACGCCGTGTTCGTATTCGTTATTAACTGCTATCGTTTTGAGTAAATTGATTTCATCATTGAATTTTTCTTTCGAAAGTGGAATAGAAGTAGCTCGTTGAATGGCAGAGTAAAAGAAAGTAGTTTTATGAGATTGTAAGCACCAAGTCAAGAAAGTTTAATTGGCGGGTCTCGATTTCGGGTTCGATGGTGAAAGGTTTTTTTCTCATGAAGTTCATTGAAGAGATTGAAAATTCGTTCAGTGCCATCAGCAGGTCCCTTGTAGAAGACTAAAATATCATCAACGTATCTGAAATAGGAGAGAATGCCCAATGCTGTAACTGTATAACAGTTGAAAAACTTTTCTTCTAGAGAGTGGATGAAAATATTGACAAAAATACCAGCTAAGAGATTTCCCATAGCGAGACCCTCGGATTCCCGGTACATTAGTTCATTAAATTCAAAATAGTTGTTTATGACCACAACTGTGATGAGATTCATGAAGTCCGTGATTTGTTCACCTGAAAGATCATTTTTGAAATGATGTAAATTTTTTTCTACGATTGTAAGCGTTTCTTGCAACAGGGACGTTAGATTAAGATTTTTGGTGTCTAATGAAAATAACTTGGTGTCTGAATTGCATTATAAATCTTTTATTTTATGGACTAAGGTGTGACTATTGGGGATGGAATAATTGTTCTCGGAAAACAATGATTTTTTTTTTAGTGTTAGTAAGGGGTCCGTAGGCCCTTACTATAAGTTTGCACTCGGCACAGGTCGACAGGGCAACTATCGATTAGTGTGTCGTGTTGCGAGAGCGAGAGTAGAGTCGGTTGGTTCCCATGTGGCGGGCCGAGCTGTGCGGAAGCCAGCAGTTGTTGTAATGCAAGGTTTACCGACAAAGGGAGTGGCCATCGCCGCGGTTTAACCCCTTTGTGTTAGAATAATACGGGGAAAGTGAAAAAGTATAATTACGAGTGTGATCAGTGATATTTCTGTGCCGTTATTTTGATTTCGCGTCTACCGCGCCGGCATTTATTTTGGATTAGCAGTGTTGGATTGCAGTGATTGAATTTGCGTGTGACGAATATGAACAACGAAGAAGCCTGTGCTGAGATTAGCAGTCATTAAAAGTGTATAGACGAAGGCAGTGGCTGTCTCCTCCTTATTGTGTTTCTTGAGACGAATATAGATTCTTGATTAGTGAAGCTGTGTTGTTATTACTAGACATTTCATTATTACAGCATTTGAGAAGGACAAAATGGAATGTAACAACTCCGTAGCAGTCCATTCCGATTGCCAGCCCCATTAGGTACACGGTCACATTAATTAATAATTTATTGGTCTGCTATCAGATCCCGATCGAGCGGGATACATAAATACGGACGTGTTACAAGTTTCATGCAGAAATTTGACCAAATCATGGTACGCGCTATTCATACTATTAGATATCGGCCGTATCGGGCGATTAGGTTTGTGAATTTGACATTGAGACCGAAGTTTTTGGGGCTGATGCTACCTGTAGCTCGACATATGCGAGCAGCCCGTAGAGGCTCGCTTTCCACGCACTTTACTTTAAAATTGTGACTAAAGCTTTTTCGCTAAATATTTATTTTATACATGAGGTGTAAGTACTGCTTCTTCTTGTACTGTTAATCAGTTTCACACTGTATTTCTATGCTTCTACATGAGCAAAAAGTTACCACGTCTGCTGTTGTAATACAAAACTTTGCCTGTGGGTTCATGTACTAAATACTGTTCATTTTAACATTCAGTTGTCGATATTTTAAATGTTAAGTTGCCTACTTATATTTATGGCTACTAGATGGCACTCTTGGTGTAATATTCACCTGCCCGCACTTGCCAACGCTCTTAATAGCTGCTGGCGACATCTAAAACTATGTGTTCCTGAATACTGGACCCCTTTTGGGATCAAAATAAGTTGCGTCAAGTCTTTATGTCACTTGTTTTTATTCCTGGTACTGTTCCAGTGTGTTGAGCTGTTGGTTGGAAAAATAAACATGTTACTTACAGCAAAAGTCGGTAAGGAATAAATATACTAAGAAGCAGAAGTGACTATATCCAATTCTTTGAATAAGTTTCGTCATGCTGTTCATGAACTTACACCAAGAGTCTTACTACAAGGTTTTGTTCTCTAAAGACTTTCTCTTTGTTTGTAAAGTTACTCCAAAACATGATACTCTTCGACACAACACAGTAAATACAAGCGAAGTTTGCCAATTTTTAAATATTTAGATCTCGATTGTCACCGGTTGCAAGAAAATGTGGTGCAGCTGAAATTTATTGTGAATAAATCTCCCTTGAACCTCCCTTAAAATCTTGTTCAATTTCTTCCTTAGATCCGTTATATAATAGCACTATAGCAGATATCTTGGTCAATTATGTTGAAATTCAATTTTTCAAAAATAATCCAGAAATAACAAATAAAATTATGTACTACAAAAGATATGTTGATGACACATTGCTATTATATAACGGTTCTAAGGAAGAAATTGATGCTTTCGCTAACAACTTAAATAATTTACATCCAAAACTTGTATTTACAGTAGTACACGAAAGTAACAATAATACTAATTTCCTGGACCTCACAATTGCAAACAAGAATGGAAAACATAATATCGCTATTTATAGAAAACCCACGTCAACCGATGTAATAATAAATGCTACACCATGCCATCCATTAAGATACAAAATTGCATTTTTTTAAATCTATGATACATAGGATACTGAAATTACCTCTTCAACCTGATGCAATCCAGAAGGAAATTGATACATTAAAACAGATAGCAGTTGCTAACAATTATAATTCCCATCAGGTTGATCTCTTATATTAAAAATTACTATAAACAAATGATGCTGTTATAAATTCCAAGAAGAGATTTACAAAAATGACATACATGGGACCTATTTCAGATAATATAAATAAATTATTTAAGAATACAAGCGTGACAATAGCATTTAAAACCAATAACCCACTACAGATGAAACTGAAACACACAATTGGGGAATCAAATATTACCAAAAGTCAGGCGTTTACAAAATAATATGTAATGACTGAGAAACAATATATGGGCCAAACTGGCCGTAAGTTTCTAACACGTTTTAAAGGACATACTACTGGTACTGCACGTACCAAATCAATATTTGGTCATCATCTTGATGGATACTATCCTTCTGAGGGTTGCATTTCTAACAATTTGAAGATATTACATACTGTGCCAAAAGGACTACTGTTAAATACTTTAGAAGAAATTGAAATCTTTTCACTTCACAAAAGTAATCCATTATCTGTTTTAAACGAACAACTTCAGTTCAAAGACAAACATTTCTTTGAGCTTTTCGATGAGCTGTTTTAGAATGTTCACTCTTCAGTCCTATGTTTTTTAAAATTATTAAGACTTTAAGAAATATTTTATCTTTACTTTTCAATTTTATTTCACCAAACATTATTTTATGACTGAGTATCTGTTTTAGAATGTTTGCTTAAGCTTTTAGACTGCATATTGCTAATTCACATCCTTATTTTTTACGGCTCATAGTATTATAATTCTATATTCCTTCCATTTCTTTATTAGTTTTATTTGTTTATAAGACTGGCATACAACTTAAAGAACACCAATGCCTTTTAAAAATTGTCACATGTAATAAAAAATGCAATCTACATACGAACTTCATAGACAATATTTCATAAATATGAACAACTACTTCGTATCGTATTTGTGCAGCATGTAGTATACATGTCAGCTAAAGATTATTGCAACCTACTCACTGAAAATCGTTTCAATAAAGACATGTTGCTGCACAATGTACATCGTCTGACGATGACAGTCTTCGCCATTGCACTTTTGCATCAACTTCGTTAGAAAGAAGCCTGCTGGTACATCTTTGCACTGGCGTTTGTCCTCACCATGACAACCACTAGTTCGCATATCAAATTTACAACTTTAGTGGAAAGAAACTTACTGCCTCATCTTTGGAACGGCGTCCAACTTCACCATGGCAACCAGTGGTTCCAAATGGTTCACTAACAGGCCTTGAGAGGGCAACCCATGAACTGCCAAACCGAAGTTCATTTATCTTACATATTTAAATATTTTTAACGCTTCTTAATTGACAATAGCTGTTCAATAAGCTAAGTTTAGTGTGTGTTTATTTTTATTTCTTGACAATGTTCTTTAACTAAGAAATTTTACATTGTTATTCGACTAATAACTCATTGGTTAGTAATGACATCATGCCGTCAGAAGTGGGCGCAACCTCCATTATACGAGGGCAGTTCAATAAGTAATGCAACACATTTTTTTTTCTGAAACAGGGGTTGTTTTATTCAGCATTGAAATCCACCAGGTTATTCCCCAATCTTTTAGCTACACAACACTATTTTTCAACGTAATCTCCATTCAATGCTACCGCCTTACGCCACCTTGAAATGAGGGCCTGTATGCCTGCACGGTACCATTCCACTGGTCGATGTCGGAGCCAACGTCGTACTGCATCAATGACTTCTTCATCATCCGCGTAGTGCGTCCCACGGATTGCGTCCTTCATTGGGCCAAACATATGGAAATCCGACGGTGCGAGATCGGGGCTGTAGGGTGCATGAGGAAGAACAGTCCACTGAAGTTTTGTGAGCTCCTCTCGGGTGCGAAGACTTGTGTGAGGTCTTGCGTTGTCATGAAGAAGGAGAAGTTCGTTCTGATTTTTGTGCCTACGAACACGCTGAAGTCGTTTCTTCAATTTCTGAAGAGTAGCACAATACACTTCAGAGTTGATCGTTTGACCATGGGGAAGGACATCGAACAGAATAACCCCTTCAGCGTCCCAGAAGACTGTAACCATGACTTTACCGGCTGAGGGTATGGCTTTAAACTTTTTCTTGGTAGGGGAGTGGGTGTGGCGCCACTCCATTGATTGCCGTTTTGTTTCAGGTTCGAAGTGATGAACCCATGTTTCATCGCCTGTAACAATCTTTGACAAGAAATTGTCACCCTCAGCCACATGACGAGCAAGCAATTCCGCACAGATGGTTCTCCTTTGCTCTTTATGGTGTTCGGTTAGACAACGAGGGACCCAGCGGAAACAAACCTTTGAATATCCCAACTGGTGAACAATTGTGACAGCACTACCAACAGAGATGTCAAGTTGAGCACTGAGTTGTTTGATGGTGATCCGTCGATCATCTCGAACGAGTGTGTTCGCACGCTCCGCCATTGCAGGAGTCACAGCTGTGCACGGCCGGCCCGCACGCGGGAGATCAGACAGTCTTGCTTGACCTTGCGGCGATGATGACACACGCTTTGCCCAACGACTCACCGTGCTTTTGTCCACTGCCAGATCACCGTAGACATTCTGCAAGCGCCTATGAATATCTGAGATGCCCTGGTTTTCCGCCAAAAGAAACTCGATCACTGCCCGTTGTTTGCAACGCACATCCGTTACAGACGCCATTTTAACAGCTCTGTACAGCGCTGCCACCTGTCGGAAGTCAATGAAACTATACGAGACGAAGCGGGAATGTTTGAAAATATTCCACAAGAAATTTCCGGTTTTGTCAACCAAAATTGGCCGAGAAAAAAAAATGTGTTGCATTACTTATTGAACTGCCCTCGTATATAGTAAGACGTGCACTGGTTTCTCCAATAGTGATTCTCCAGATGAAAGGGGTTCCTACTCAATGGTAATTCATCGTTTTATAGCTTTATAACTTTATGTATTTTCTTTAATGTATGTAGCCCTCTAATTAAAGCTTTGTATATTACTTGTAGGTCTGAAGATGACCACAGAGTGGTCGAAACCGGTCACCTTAATAAATATAAATCGTGATCAAGACTGTTTTTAATAGTAAATATTTGTAACACATTGATCACTGCCTCTCCCATAATGTATACAAAGGTAATATAATAAAGTGTGAATATAATAAAGAGTGAATATACTAAAGTGTGAATTTCCTTGTCAGTCTGTTAACACCTCCGAGCTGCTTTCCATCTTCTAAAAACCACGATGTAAGCAAAACAACAAGCGAAGATAATCTTCTCACAACCTTCTAAACTCATCTGCAGTTAGTTTCGATTGCGGAAACGAAGACTTAACCCACAAAAAATTTCTGGCGTAGAGAAGTTATCGATCACAGGAAGATGGGGCTCGGCAGGCGCAGACGCCCAAACAAACTTATTTGAAACATACTTCTAGCCAGAATTCGATTATGAAACTGTGCAAAGTTATTCTTAAAGAATCAATCTAATAAATTACGCAACAAAAAAAATCGAATTTTTTCACACTCTTGCCTACGTCTGCCCTTAAAACGGCCGTACCGCTCTTCGTTAGAGCATTGTTAGGCGTTAGTCGCAATTCGACTAATAGCTTCGTTAATATGGAGGCGCATCGGGCGGAAAACTATTACCAAAACTCGTGGGGTATGTTGGAAACCATCTATTCAGCATAATGACCTGGTAGCCGATTACTTAGCCACTGTAATACTCGGCGGTACCAGACAAATTTTTGTCTTTTCTGTTTGATTGTAATAGTCTTCGAAAACTCTGTCATCCATACCGTATGCAACAACATTTCTGCTTGTGGCTATGCATTGTTCATGCAGTAATTCGTCTGTAAGGTAAGTAATTTTCTGTGGACGAAGGGCTGCTAAGAGCGTGGAGTTGTGAATACACCGGATTATGAGAAAACATATGGAGAGGAAAATGGCTTCTTTAGTGGATTTCACTGATAGAGAGAAGAATTAAAAAAATTTCTATGACTGTCATGCAACGTTTCCTAATAGCCTCTGTGCTACGTTCGCATTTTGAGAGACTGGCGGTGAGACGACGCCTCATGTCAGAAGGCCAATCTATTCTGTATAAAAAGAAAGGTGTAATTCTTAATCATTTGCAAGCTCTTAACACCATTCTCAATTCCTGTTGCAGGTGCGCGATATAATTGTATTACCAACTGGCACTCCGTTCTAAGACAAAGCAAGGTCCTGCTGCCATCTACTAACGTTTGTGTAGATGTGCTAGGGTAAGAATAGTAATGCTATGTTACTGTTGTATTAGCGGAAATGCTTTAAAGAATAAACAGCCTTTTGTTAAACAGTGAGCGTCATTTTTTTCTACACAACCAAACTTTCAGTTAAACTGTCAAAATGATACTACATTTCTGGATCATCGTTTATGGTATGGATTTTGAATGCTGTAAGAGGTAACGTACGTAATTTAGTCTTATTCCAAGGAAAAATTTCGCAGGTAATCGATGAATTTATTTCATACGTCGAATACAGTGTACTGGACTTTCTTCCTTTCTGAGGTAAGGCTTATGATATGGCTGGCACCTTGTTCACCAACAACCGTAAAAACGTTAATTATTGGATGATTTGTAAGACGGCAATTCAGATTTTTAAACAGCTGGTTCTAGTTTCCGATGATTTGCTGGGTTCACGTCAGTGTCGGCAGGGTAACGATTCGCAGCTCATATTTGGCATAACGTGCCAAAACGTGACTACTAACTGAGATGGAACGTCTCCTGCTTATGCAGATAAAATGCACAAATTACTTACACGTAAACATATATTGAACACGCTCTAGGGTCAACATATTTTTATGTTACATTTGCTGTTGTTATTGTATTTAGCACAAAGGCTGTTTTCTGCAACTATTCACGCTAGCCTAACCCGTGGGAGCCTGCTCATCTCTGTGTGACTACTGCAATCTGCATTCATTTCAACTGACATATGGTAGTGAAGCCTATGTCTCCTTTTTTGTACTATTCTCAAGCCGCATCAGTACCAAACTGCCAATTCTTTGATGCCTCGGGATATCTCCAAACTGATCCCTTCTTTCCGCCAATATGTTCCGTAAATTTGTTTTCTGCGCATTTCGATCAGTACTTCTTCATTAGTTAGTGGATTTACCCATCCAATCTTCAACATTCTTCTGTATCACTACAATTTAAAAGCTTCTATATTCTACGAATAAAAAGGAAACGCGCAACGAAAGAATTTTCCGAATGGGAAGAAATCAGTAGATGTAATGGACATGTACAGACAAATGATTACAACTTCAGAAAAATTGAAAGATTTATTCAAGAGGAGTCAATAACGCGTTGATCCATAACTGGCCCTTATTTGGATACTCTGCTTAGCATTGATTGACAAAGTTTTTAGATATTCTCCTGTGGATATAGTTCCATATTCTGTCCAACTGGCACGTTAAACCATCAAAATTCTGAGCTGGTGGGAGTGCTCTGCCCACATTGCTCCCAACGTTCTCAACTGGGGAGTGATCTGGCGACCTTGATGGCCAAATAAGGTTTGGAAAGCACGATGACAAGCGGTAGAAACTCACGCCGTGCGGGCAGGCATTATCTTGCTGAAATGTAAGCCCAGGATGGCTTACAATGAAGGGCAGCAAACCGGGTATAGAATATCGTCGCCACTCCCTCACCACCAGACACCTCAAGTATACAGGGTGAGTCACCTAACATTACCGCTGGATGTATTTCGTAAACCACATCAAATACTGACGAATCGATTCCACAGACCGAACGTGAGGAGAGGGGCTAGTGTAATTGGTTAATACAAACCATAAAAAAATGCACGGAAGTATGTTTTTTAACACAAACCTACGTTTTTTTAAATGGAACCCCGTTAGTTTTGTTAGCACATCTGAACATATAAACAAATACGTAATCAGTGCCGTTTGTTGCATTGTAAAACGTTAATTACATCCGGAGATATTGTAACCTAAAGTTGACGCTTGAGTACCACTCCTCCGCTGTTCGATCGTGTGTATCGGAGAGCACCGAATTACGTAGGGATCCAAAGGGAACGGTGATGGACCTTAGGTACAGAAGAGACTGGAATAGCAAATTACGTCCACATGCTAACTGTTGTGACTTGGCAAGACAGCCAAGTCACAATGGGAGGAAGCCGAAAGGCACGCGTTAAGCTCACGCAGATTGGCGTGAGGTCTGGAACAGTTAAAGGAATTAATAGTAGCAAATAAAGTACGTAGTTGATATAATACTTAACTTTAATCCACAATTGTAGAACATCTCTCTTGACGGTACATGTTATAACCACAATATAAAATAATATCAAATGCTATGGCGCCTTGCTAGGTCGTAGCAAATGACGTAGCTGAAGGCTATGCTAACTATCGTCTCGGCAAATGAGAGCGTAGTTGTCATTGATCCATCTCTGGCAAAGTCGGCTGTACAACTGGGGCGAGTGCTAGTACATCTCTCTAGACCTGCCGTGTGGCGGCGCTCGGTCTGCAATCACTGACAGTAGCGACACGCGGGTCCGACGTATACTAGCGGACCGCGGCCGATTTAAAGGCTACCACCTAGCAAGTGTGGTGTCTGGCGGTGACACCACACAAACACCTTTTTATTGGTCTTTTTCACTGACGCACATGTACATTACCATGAGGGGTGAGGTACACGTACACACGTGGTTTCCGTTTTCAATTGCGGAGTGGAATAGAGTGTGTCCCGACATGTCAGGTCAATAGATGTTCAATGTGGTGGCCATCATTTGCTGCACACAATTGCAATCTATGGCGTAATGAATGTCGTACACGCCGCAGTACATCTGGTGTAATGTCGCCGCAGGCTGCCACAATACGTAGTTTCATATCCTCTGGGGTTGTAGGCACATCACGGTACACATTCTCCTTTAACGTACCCCACAGAACGAAGTCCAGAGGTGTAAGATCAGGAGAACGGGCTGGCCAACTTATTCGTCCTCCACGTCCTATGAAACGCCCGTCGAACATGCTGTCTAGGGTCAGCCTAGTGTTAATTGCGGAATGTGCAGGTACACCATCATGCTGATACCACATACGTCGACGAGTTTCCAGTGGGACATTTGCGAGCAACGTTGGCAGATCATTCTGTAGAAACGCGATGTATGTTGCAGCTGTTTGGGCCCCTGCAATGAACTGAGGACCAATGAGGTGGTCGCCAATGATTCCGTACCATACATTTACAGTCCACGGTCGCTGTCGCTCTACCTGTCTGAGCCCGCGAGGATTGTCCACGGACCAGTAATGCATGTTCCGTAGATTCACTGTCCCGTGGTTTGTGAAACCCGCTTCATCGGTAAATAGGTAGAACTGCAACACATTCTCTGTTAATGCCCATTGACAGAATTGCACTCGATGATTAAAGTCATCACCATGTAATTGCTGATGTAGCGACACATGAAACGGGTGAAAGCGGTGTCGATGCAGTATGCGCATGACACTACTTTGACTCAGTCCACCGGCTCTCGCAATGTCCCGTATACGCATGTGTGGGTTCATGGCAACAGCAGCTAACACACCAACTGCACCCGCTTCTCCTGTGACGGGCCTGTTCCGGACCCGTTTGCGTGCTACGACCATACCTGTTGCATACAGTTGGCGGTAGATGTTTTGCAATGTGCGGCACGTTGGATGCTCTCTGCCCGGGTACCGTTCTGCATACACCCTGCGGGCTTCAGCTGCATTTCGTCGACACTCGCCATAGGTGAGTATCATCTACGCCTTTTCAGAGTTCGAATAAACCATGGTCACAGTTCCTACAACACTACACTATCACAGACGTCTGGTAAAACGGTGTACTACAGTTGGTCTGCGTGCGGAGACGAATGCAGAATAACAATAGCAGCAAGCGCTACATGCGGACACTGCGACAGCTAGACCAAACCACAACAGTGCACTACAGCCACACTCGTAAACACGGTCGTCATCGTAAACATGTCCCTGCAGATGCTGCTCGCCGACCGTGGCCCGTGTTTGTTACAACACGCAACTGAATGTCGGAGGTTTCAAGCGTCAACTTTAGGTTACAATATCTCCGAATGTAATTAACATTTTACAATGCAACAAACAGCAGTGATTACGTATTTGTTTATATGTTCAAATGTGCTAACAAAACTAACGGGGTTCCATTTTAAAAAAAACGTAGGTTTGTGTTAAAAAACATACTTCCTTGCATTTTTGTATGGTTTGTATTAACAATTACACTAGCCCCTCTCCTCACGTTCGGTCTGTGGAATCGGTTCGTCAGTATTTGATGTGGTTTACGAAATATATCCAGCGGTAACGTTAGGTAACTCACCCTGTATATATCGTAACTGCTTATGGTTGGGGAATCACAGTTTACTGTGGACAGATACACAGATAGAGAAAGAGAGAGATTGGGGGAAAAGAGAGAGAGAGAGGGAGAGAGAGAGAGAGAGAGAGGGAGATCAGGTAATCCACCGATAGCATTCAGGAAAATCAGGGCAATCATGCACCTTGCTCACCAACAATGGTCGAACACCACCTACACTGCTGATAGATCGAGTGGAGTGAGATGGAGAATACTTCCTCTCTTTGTTACAACTGAAGCGGCGAACTGCCGTAACACTAGGCTCACCTCTAGCTACCGTAAGGCCAACAGACCGATCCGTCAGAGATACCATCAACAGAAGAGGATGATGTGCATTAACTGCTATAATAACTTTTATTACAGATCTAATTCCCAACAACATTTCCCGAATTCAATGGTTATTATAATCATTCCATCACAAGTAGGCACTCTTCCATCAGTGTAACATTCTTTAGTTCTTGTCCAAAACTCAATGTACACATATGAAATCAGTGGTTTGATTTCCACGTGGCAGTGGTGAGCCACTCATTATGGTATTCCTTATACCCTTCGAACGATTTGCTGTAGTAAATCGATTAGCTGATTGCTTTAACGACTTACCTTTTTTTGTGATATGTTACAATACAGCGTCACCGGTCTATTGCGGTCTAACTGTGTTGGTGAGGCAGTAAATTTATCCACAGGGCAGTGACTGCGTCACTGCAATTCACTTTGGAGGTGTGGCTGTGGGACTTGTAGTCCTGTACCACCCTCTGACGGTGACAGTACTACATGATTCAGGCAGAAAAATTTAGCCTAACGTGGGCAGGTATGATTGGAAAGTATTGGACGTGTAGAATGGGGGCTAGTCCCGCCAAAGGATGCGTCCGTGGTGGGCGTGCCAGGCCTATCGTTAGCCATGGTCGGAATCCGATTCCTCTAGGATGGTTAGGGGAACCGGATGTCGATGCCAGCGGCGTGGAAGTGTGGTTCCAAACTGGCGTAACCCATGGACAGTGTCCCGCAAGGCATCCACTTTCTCATAGAGCCGCCGCGCGTTGTTGCGTGTGGTCGTCTTTAGGGGGACGATATCCGCTTCCTCGTGGAGAGTGACAATTCTCGTGAGTGGCGGGGCGTGCAGGCTCCACCTGAGCACCTTGTTCTGCAGGCGCTGCAATGTCCGCATCCTGGTGACACTAATCGTGGCCCATGCAGCAGATCCATACGTGAGGGCAGGCAGGATAACTGTTCGGTAAATGCGGAGCTTGGTATGCAGGTTAAGTTCCCTACTGCGAAAGAGCGGGTACAAAGCCCTGGTTAGCTTTTGCCCCTTGTTGGTGACATACTCCGCATGACAGTGGAAGAGCAACTTGTGGTCCATCTGGACCCCGAGATAGGTGGTTGTCGGGGACCAGGGCACCTGCACACCTGCAATCGAGATATTGCGACGGAGGGCTGGGCGCCGTTTCGTGAAGTAGACTGCCGTAGTTTTGGCGGCATTGAGAGCTATTTTGTTTGTCCGGCACCAGGTGATAGTGGCGTCCACCTGTCGCTGGAGGCGGGCGACGACGCCGTCAGTAATGCGGCCAGTGGTGTATAGTGCTGTGTCGTCAGCGTATTGTGCAAGGTGGCACTCGGGGATGACCGGCATATCATTGACATAGATATTAAAAAGGTTGGGAGATAGCACCGAGCCTTGCGGAGTGCCTGCCGACAATTGGCGAATGCCAGAACGCATTCCCCGTTGAGCCACTAGGAAAGTCCTACCACGGAGGAAGTCATCCACGATCTTGACATAAATATCCGGTATAGGAGTCTGTGTCAGCATCTTGTGTACGAGGATGTCTTGCCAGATCTTGTCGTAGGTGTTTTGCAAGTCCAGAAAAACGGCAGCTGTCGACTTGGCAGTGTTGAAGCCTTTGCTGATGTGTTCAGTGATCCGTAAGACCTGAAGTTCAGCAGAGAGGTGCGAAGTGAATCCGAACTGTTCAGGACGGATCGTCCCAGCTGCCGCAAGAGGATGGGAAAGTCGGTGAAGGATTACAGATTCAAGGATCTTCGCCATAGTGTTTGGGAGGCTGATGGACCTGTTGTTAGTGGGGACTGTAGGGTCCTTAAACCTCTTGGGGATCGCAATCAGCTTGGCTTGTTTCGACTGAGGGGAGAAAATACCAGATGTGAGCTTCGAAGTTAATATATGCCGTGTGGTGGCGCGCTTCTCCTGCACGAGCGAAATATTTATTCCTTGACTTAGCGTTGCTCCATGGCGAGAGAAAAAAAGTAAGAAAATCGGTATGTGACCGGACTTTGTAGCGAGACAGGATAACTAGAGGACGTGTATGAAGTTTTAGCCGTCATATTGTATAATTTGTGTTTCTGAGATTCGCGAGCGATAAGTAACGTTAATGTGGAGTTTAGTAACAGCCATAATACAGTCTGACGCATTTCAAAGGTAATTTCAAGTATTTATTTTTGATCAAAAGATTCTTTGATGAACTATAATGTACGACAAGCTTGTATAGGACTTCGAACATTTGGTGGTCGATGTTTGCTGTAGAACCTGCTTCAGTAACACGATCGAAAGCATAGAGAAAGTTTTCTCTGCTAAAACGAACTCATTTCACTCGCAGACAATCATCCTATGAGCAAATGCGAATGGCAGTCCCCCAATTCGAGAAGATCCTACAGAAGTTTTCTCTCACTTCCACCTCAAGAATTTTAAGGGCAACCGTTGGAATCGGCAGCTGCTTCTACACGACGAAACTTACTTTTGTACGTGTACGAAATTACGTACGCTGTGGTAGTAGCTGACGCCGTTTTGGAAATTAATGTTGTCCTTCACAGACATACAAACAGAGACATACACACGCTAGTTCACTAACAACGAGTTTAATATTACCAGCTTAAGAACGTTAATTTCTTCTTTTGAGACTTAATATTACAGTATAAACCACGTTCTTGTCTTGAGTTCTGGAAATGCTGTGATGTCCTTACACATTGCTTGTTTTGTGTTAATTTCATTAACACTCACTGACAGTAATCTCACTGATTTAATCTTTACTCACTCACACAGGTACGTAACTTTGTGGCAATTTACTGCTTTGTGTATGGGTGTGTTAACCATACTGCAGTGCTGGCGCTAGGGTGACTTGCCAGTTTCATTTTGTGGCGACGTAATGCTCTCAGGTTAGATCATTTACAAACATTTACGCCACTAATGGTGTGTGAGAGCCAATGTATTTGTCGATGAGTTCTATCCATAAGGTCTTCCCGTTTCAACCTTTATATTTAATATGGCAAGGAGTTTTTCTGAATGTTTAAAATAACTGGCTTTTTCATAAAATATCTTTCACTGGGAATAATACATATGTTGCGGTTTGTAGGGTCTGAGAATAGTTGCTAGCATGTGTAGCTTGTGTATTTTCTGCTGTGATACCCCCTGCAGTCTTTAGTAAATCCGACCGACTTACAGACAGTTTCAGCGTATTTATTATATTCTTCACGGCAAAGGCTACACATTTTGTCTCACAATCTATTAAACTTAGCCCACCTTCTGCAGGTGATTTCGTCATCTGATCCATGAAACAACATGCCTGTTCAAATGAACTGTCCTACGTATTTTTATTTGTGCTACATGTTTTCTATCAGTGGGTAGGGCTTGTGCAACATGCCACATATTGGAAAGGGCTACTTTGTGGATGCGTTCAATCCTCTGAAAGATATTCAATTTTTTGTACTACAGTGCCGGAAAAAATGTTACATCCTTACAGAGGTTTCCAATTCACTCAAGATTTACTGTTGCAACAGTGCATGGGTATTACATGAAATTATTACATTTACAGATGAATACCACAAGTGGTTCTGATGTACCAGGTATTGACCCTTGCTGAAATACCCTTAGTACGTAGTGTAGCCCCCATGGGCGACAATCCAGGCGCTGTCTCTGGCATCCATTCGATCGTACAGATGGCGAACACTGTCCTGGGATACATTATTTCATGCCTGCTCGACCTGTTCGCGTAGTTCTACAATAGTTGTTGGTTGACGAGTGCACGACTCAATGCTGGTCCCATCGTGCCCCATACATGCTTGGTTGAAGACAAGTCCAGAGTTCATGCTGGCCAGGGGAGTTCACGCACGCCTTGCAGAGCGCGTAGAGGTTCATGGGCAGTATATGGGTGAGCATTATCCTGTTGGAACAACACACCACGCTCTTTTCGCAAGAACGGCAAAAGATCGGATCTAGCAACATTCTGCACGTGCTGAGTGGTAGTGAGTGTCCCATCTAGAAAGGCCAAAGGTGAACGAAAGTTATAGCTTATCACAGACTAGACCATAAGCCCTGGGGTGCGGCCAGTGTGTCTTGGCCGAATCCAGTCAGTGAGACAGCGTTCACGAGGTGTGTGTTGTATACTCAAACGACCATCACTCGCATGCAGGCAGAATCTGCTTTCAGCACCGAAGACCAAGGCGCGCCATTCCATCTTCCATGTGATCCTCTGAAAATATCAGTCGAGTCGTACACTTCAATGCTGTGGCATGAGTGGAAGACGGGCCGTAGATGTGCATGCCCTTAATCCCAGTGCTAATAACCGGTCCGCAAGAGTTCTTACTGTGGTGATTGTACGATCTGCCACTGCTGTCCTTTCAATACGATGATCATGGTGGGCGTCTGTGCTGTGTGACTGTCCTTGACATTGTCTACAGATGTGGGAATGTTCACGTGACAATTAATAACAGCGTCATTGCAAAATTGGCACAGCACGTCAAGCCTGTGTGGCAGTTCTCCGGAAAGAATATCCCGCCAATCGGAAGGCTATAATTTGGCTCCTCTAAAACTAGTTTAGTTAGCTGTAGGAAGCAGAAAGTGTCTCCGTGGATTGGTTCCTTGCTGGCTTCACACGTCTGCATCATATCAAGCCATCTGGCTGTGAACGTTCCCTGTTAAAGGGTAGACGAAGGTGGCGCTCTGCTATCTATGCCACTACGCTACGTGTTGGCGGGGTACGTTGAAATCATTATCAGTACATTTTCTATTCCCCAGGTGGCACATACAGTCATCGGATCAAGATCGACAGCGTCTTTCGAAATGTACAAATTTTTCCCAGCAGCATATTTGCTATGAGCACCGCTTACGTTTCCTTGTATTCCCTTGGAATTACGTCTATTAAGTCGTCTATGTTTTTCCTTAGTTTCAAGTCCAACACTCTCTTTTCGGCGCCTTTGGTAAAAAGACATATCATGGAATTTACACATTCAGTAAGTCACAAGAGCTGTGTTTTATAATTGCTCGAAGTTACCGCCGTTGCTCACTTGCAGAAGTCCATTATGTCCGAGATTTCACCAATATCTTGGGGTGCACTTTTTTCGTTGCACTTTTCATTGTAACAGAAATACAACGGTAACAACTCATTTGCTTTCTTCATAGGCATCACTCAGGTTTGTTACAATGACGCAGCTCAGATTGTTGGCGCTGTTTTCAAACACTCCCGCCACCGTTGACATGACTGTAGCTAGAAACAAAAATTCACTCAGTCACCTATTATTTACATGTGTCTGAATACCTAGGATAATCGGATCAACACCCACCTTCTCCGCAGTCCAGATTTGACACAATCAAAGAATAGAACTTCCAATGGCCACACACAGGCAAACAGCTAGTAATATTTGCAAGCAATGCATGCTGAGCGCAAAATTTACTCGTTAGCAACACTTCTGACATCCAAGACGGGAAGGCCCTGCTATTGTAGCTGTACGACACTGAGAAAAAGTTTTTCCAGTCAAAATGAAATCAAGAAGCTACTCAAATAATGCTCAGAAATATAAAAAAGATAACATGAACTATGTCGTGGACAAGTGTCAGCAAAGCAAGTTAATTCTCGCTGTTTTGAAATCAAAAAAATGATTGCTGCAAGAACTTACTTGATTTCGTACAGGCTTAATGCTATGGACAAAAACATTAGACAACAATGCACTGAATACTAATCATCTCCCAATGAATAAAACGACACAAACCAAATTAACTTATGAATGAACGAAGGTACCTAACATCTTATGCTACCTACATTAAAGCACTTCATTCAGATTTCCATCTTCACAATTAGCTGATTACTATCTGTTAACAGGTGGTGTGTGACCAAAACAAAATCACCATCACATCAAATGCTGAAAGACTGGTGCAATCGAAGTTACCAATACTTCGATAATAATAACCCCACTTCGGATGCGGTTATTAGGAGATAATATCCAGACTTACATAGCTGTATCCGTCAACAGCAACGATGTGCATGCCTGTCAGCCATTAATATCCCTCCATATTCCAAAAACAGCCCATACATCGACGTAATTTCAACATTTATTATGAGCAGCCGGTACCTCGGATGATGAAGATTGACTTCTCAACCGGCATGTCTGGAATCAGAAAGATGACACGTAAACGAAATGTGAGTAGGGAATATACTAACTCGTTTTTAATTATTTTGACCTCCCTCAAATTTTCTGGGTGTGTCGTGTATCAGGGTGATAGAATACAGTGTGAGGTGGAGGGGTGCTGATTACATGTGGCTTAGCGGTGCATTAGAATACCGAAAGATTCAAAAATCAACAATAGATTTATTACTTGACAAAGACGAATCATTGTTATATACATCTCCGAAAGGAATTCATGAGGCTCATCTTTGTAAGTATCAGTACTCTGTAATCAAACTCCTCATGGACAGTTCCAGTCACGAACACTGGTGCAAATAATTTGAAAGGGTAATTGCAGATACGATTATTAGCGCGGTATGGCTTTTTGGATTACGGGAGGCTGCTCCAAGGAAGAGGCAGAAAGCACTGAAAACACTGGTGTACGGTTCTTTGTATAAAACTACAGTAACTCCTCAACAACCAATTCCTATTCTCGATACCAGAGAACAACCAAGAGTGTCAGGAACGTGCACCCCGCAGGTTGGGGCAATTCCACGGTTAACACTCGAACCATGTTTGTCCGTCCTTTTCTAGTGTACTGCTGCGCCGTATGGGATCCTTACCATGTAGCAATGACGAGGGATACCGACAAAGTTAACAGAAGGGCGGCTCGTTTTGTATTATCACCTAATGGGGAAGAGAGTGTCAAGGATAGGATATGCGAGTCTGGTTCGAAATCACCTTTCCGTTGCAATGAGATCCAGTCACAAATTTCTGATTGCTAAATTTCCATCCTGAACGGCAAAATATTTTGTTCACTACCACCTATACAGATAAAGGTGACAACCATGATAAAATAAGAGAAACCAGATCTCGCACGGAAAGATTTAGGTATTCACCTTCACAACGTGATAAATATTGTGAAAGTGGTACTATGCATCTTCTGCCAACACTTACGTGCAATGTGCAGAGTATTCAAGTACCTGCAGGTGTAGCTGTGTACTGGCGATCAATGTTTATAACAATAGACACTTAGTCACTGTACGCTTTCCGTACCCTACTGTTTGTCTTTCTAAACAGTAGTTTTACAACGTATTCCTTTCGGAGTGGGACCACTTTCATCTTCGACATTTTACCAGTATGGATGCAAGTTTCAATTAGACACACTCTTTTATACCTAGGATACGGAGTAGCTGCACAGTTCAGTGAAATTTCCAGGACTAAAGTAACGTACGCCAGCCGTCTGAAAATCGTGCAAAAAGTTTTTTTTCCTTGTCTTGTCGTACTGTAGCTGTTACGTTATCGTGTTTTCTGTGGCAGAGATTGGGAACCACCCCAGCATTTCCCAAACAGAGCGTTAAAAAAGCGCCAAAAACCACACACAGGCTGGCCGGAGTATCAGAACAACGGTCATTCATCCACTGCGGTGTGAGTTTTTATTTATTTATTTATTTTTAAGCGGGGAGGAGGCTTTCACCTCCGTTTCCTTTCGCTCACCTCTAGTTGCCTTCTCGTTCTAGCTTCTGTGCCATTTTATTATGGGTACTTCTTGTTATATGACAAGACTTCTTTATTTCATATGGTTTCTTAAAAATCATAGTTTTTCGGAAGTAAGGCAGAAAATAATTGATTAACAAATTAAGACTTTTATCCATTGTGGATGTGGAGCACTGCGACTGTGGTGTGAACAGGTTTTCAGAAATTACTGCAACCAGTCGCCTTTTATGTAGATGTATTTTATTTAACCATGACCAGTTTCGAGCTGCCTAGCAACTCAACATCAGATGGTGTATACATTTAGTGCTTTTTTGTACCCATTGTGTGGGTGGTTGAGTATCTGTGGCTAGACAGAAACGAGAACAAGTAATCGCTACATGTGGTACAGTAACACGAAATATTTACAGCATAATTTATGTTTAACGTATAAGAGCAAATAATCACTACATGTGGTACAGTTACATGAAATATTTACAGTTTAATTTACGTTTTGACGTGTTACCTACAAATAAATCTTTTTGCAGGTATATATATCTCTTTTAGGACGTATTTTTGAAACCATTGTGTCTTGTTTTTCACAATTTCACAAGTTAAAACTTCCACTAGATGTATATTACTTTTATGAGGCACTGTTGGAAACATATATCCCGTTTTTCGTAAACATCGCTGAACACACTTAGCCACAGATACGAATACAGGATTTACACATTATAAACAAGCCAAAGATTGCAATATAACTACAGTATCAAAGATTTCAAGTTGACCAGAGGCATTATTAGTCATCACACACACTGACAAGAGATTTGTCTTTATTACATAGAAAATAAATGTAAATTAGCTTAAACTAGTAAAATGTTTATTTATAAATTAGCTGTGCAATTTAACAGGTATATAAAACTAGATTTTATACATTATATTTCAGTTACATTTAAGATTATTGGTATTGAGAGTATTATGACAGCTAATTTCTTGCTCCTTCCATTGGCTGATCTTGACATATGATGTCTGGGATGAGAGGTTGATGGTTAACTTGAAATAATAAGTAATGCTGGAACTTGTAAGGGTGTGGAAAAGGAGTTGGCGGTGGGGGGGGGGGGGGTGTTGAGAGGGTGATGTGGAAAGAGAAGAGAGCTGAAGGGGGGGGCGCAGAAGTGGTACAAGCTTTTATGTGTGTGTGTGTGGGGGAGGGGCATTTTGTTACTGAATGACTGTTTAGTTTTTTAAGTTCAAAGAATCCTTAAAATTCTGAAAGAAGGAGTTATTCGCCAGTTCTGTCTGCTCATTTAAAATGGTATGTGGGGAATTATGTTTGTGGGTAAAAATCTCTAATTGTTCGAGAAGATCCATCTTGAATCCCTTGTCTACAGTGTGTAGGATTTGAAGGTTAGTTTTAATGTCTGTTATGGAATGTTTATTATCTGCTAGATGGGTAGCAAAAGTGGATCTATTTAAGTTGTTTAGGCGAAGTGCATCAGTGTGCTCTTTGTATCGGATCTCAAAATTTCTACCTGTTTGCCCTATGTAGTAGCAGGAGCAACTGTCACATCTTAATTTATATATACCAGATTTTTGGTAGGGTGTGCTGGCTCTTTTGGTGTTGTGGACTATTTTGTTCTGTATTTTGTTGTTAGTGTGAAAACTTATTTTGACATTATGTGGTTTGAATAGTTTAGCAAGTTTGTATGAGATATTGCCGAGAAACGGCATACAAACGAATTTGGTTTCTTCTGCTACTGAGGTCTGGCTTGCTAGTTTTGCTTTGTTAGATATAATGTTTTTATCTAATTTTTCAATTATGCTTGGGTCATAAGCATTGTTTGATGCTATTGTTTTTAATATATTGATTTCATTAATTTTTGCAGTAGGATCAGCTTGAATCTTGTTGATACGGTTAAGTGCTGATTTGAAAAAAGCTAGTTTATGCTGATTTGGGTGGCATGATGTATTGTTTATTATAACATCTGAAGTGGTGGGTTTCCTATATATCTGAAATTTATGTTTGTTGTTGTGATGTGTTATGTTTAGGTCAAGAAAATAGATACCTTTTTTGGTTTGGTGTTCTACTGTGAACTGTATTTTGGGGTGAACCTTATTAAGTTTACCAGCTAAGGCCTCAATTTCAGTGGCTGTCCCATCATATAACAACAGGGTGTCATCAACATATCGTTTATAATAAATGATCTTGTCTGTTTCTATTGGGTTTGCTTTAAAGAATTTAATTTCAAGATCATTAATGTAGATGTCAGCAAGAAGGCCAGCTAGACTACTGCCCATTGCTAGACCATCATGTTGAATATATATTTTGTTGTTGAAGGTGAAGTAATTGTGGGACAGCACTAATTCAAGTAAATCCATCAGCTCACAGATTTCCATGTCACTTAACTTTTTATGTTGTAATAAGTTATTTTTTATTATTCGAAGTGTGTCTATTATAGGTATGTTTGTGTACAGGTTGACAATATCAAGGGATGCAAAGTTAGCTGCATTGGGAATGGAAATTTCTCTGATACTGTCAATCAAATCATAGGTGTTTTTTATGGAATAATTGGTTGGGAATGTATAATATTTCTTGAGTATTTCATGCAGTTTTTTAGTCACTTTGTACCCTGGGCTATTTATGGAATTCACAATCGGGCGTATCGGGTGTCCATCTTTATGAATTTTAGGTTGTGATCTAAGCTTTGGTGCTGTAGGGTTCATTATAACACATTGTTTGGCTTCAATGGATGTCAGCAGAAAGTTACAATTTTTTAACATGTCTTTTATTTTAGCTTGGTATTTGGGGGTGGGGTCAGATTTCAACTCAGTTATGTTGTTATTCTTGAAAAATTCTAGGGTTTTCTTAATGTAATCAGACTCGTACATTATCACGGCTGTGCTGCCTTTGTCAGATTTAACAACAAGGGCACTACTGTTTGTTAGCTTTTTGTTAATTTGTTTCAGTGTTGCAGATTCATCATGTTTATTAATATGGAGCCTTTGTGCATCTATGGTTTTCTTTATTATTTTGTTTGCATCATGGGCTAGAGCATTTTGATCATTCTGATCTAGTTTTGATGTTATACATGCTATTTTGGTGTTAGTTATTAGGTCTTTAACACTGTTGTAATCAAGTTTTGTGGCAATATTATGTTTAAGTCCCTTATTTAACAAATTTAATTCTGTGCTATTGAAATTAATGCTTGTTGTGTTAACTACTCTCTCAAAGAATTTATGTTGCACGGGAGGGCATTCATTTGGTGGAATGGGGGATTTTTTGGCAATCAGGAGTGAGAGCTTTTCTTTTTGTTTATGTGCAATTTTCAACATCTCTTTATGCACATTTAGTTGGGTTAGATCTAAGAAATTCGTGATTTGGCTTAGAGTGAGATAGTTGCTTAACTCTAGGTGCAGCATGTAGATGTCCCTGTTTAACAAGTCTTTTCGTTTGTAATGTGATCTAATTTCATTTTTGATCCATACAATTTCACATTTTCTCTTGGCTGCTTGTGCAGATTCACTCTGGTCTTTAACTACAACTCTTATGTAATTAGGAGTTACATTCTCTAAGATACATTGCTTATTAAATTTGATGGCAAGAATAGTTTTCATTAGTTTCACTTTGCACTTCCTGTATTTGTTCATTGTTCCTTTTACCTGGCTAGGTAGCAAAATAAGACTTTTATCCATTGTGGATGTGGAGCACTGCGACTGTGGTGTGAACAGGTTTTCAGAAATTACTGCAACCAGTCGCCTTTTATGTAGATGTATTTTATTTAACCATGACCAGTTTCGAGCTGCCTAGCAACTCATCATCAGATGGTGTATACATTTAGTGCTTTTTTGTACCCATTGTGTGGGTGGTTGAGTATCTGTGGCTAGACAGAAACGAGAACAAATAATCGCTACATGTGGTACAGTAACACGAAATATTTACAGCATAATTTATGTTTAACGTATAAGAGCAAATAATCACTACATGTGGTACAGTTACATGAAATATTTACAGTTTAATTTACGTTTTGAGGTGTTACTTACAAATAAATCTTTTGGCAGGTATATATATCTCTTTTAGGACGTATTTTTGAAACCATTGTGTCTTGTTTTTCACAATTTCACAAGTTAAAACTTTCACTAGATGTATATTACTTTTATGAGGCACTGTTGGAAACATATATCTCGTTTTTCGTAAACATCGCTGAACACACTTAGCCACAGATACGAATACAGGATTTACACATTATAAACAAGCCAAAGATTGCAATATAACTACAGTATCAAAGATTTCAAGTTGACCAGAGGCATTATTAGTCATCACACACACTGACAAGAGATTTGTCTTTATTACATAGAAAATAAATGTAAATTAGCTTAAACTAGTAAAATGTTTATTTATAAATTAGCTGTGCAATTTAACAGGTATATAAAACTAGATTTTATACATTATATTTCAGTTACATTTAAGATTATTGGTATTGAGAGTATTATGACAGCTAATTTCTTGCTCCTTCCATTGGCTGATCTTGACATATGATGTCTGGGATGAGAGGTTGATGGTTAACTTGAAATAATAAGTAATGCTGGAACTTGTAAGGGTGTGGAAAAGGAGTTGGATGTGGGGGGGGGTTGAGAGGGTGATGTGGAAAGAGAAAAGAGCTGAAGGGGGGGGGCAGAAGTGGTACAAGCTTTTATGTGTGTGTGTGGGGGGGGCATTTTGTTACTGAATGACTGTTTAGTTTTTTAAGTTCAAAGAATCCTTAAAATTCTGAAAGGAGTTATTCGCCAGTTCTGTCTGCTCATTTAAAATGGTATGTGGGGAATTATGTTTGTGGGTAAAAATCTCTAATTGTTCGAGAAGATCCATCTTGAATCCCTTGTCTACAGTGTGTAGGATTTGAAGGTTAGTTTTAATGTCTGTTATGGAATGTTTATTATCTGCTAGATGGGTAGCAAAAGTGGATCTATTTAAGTTGTTTAGGCGAAGTGCATCAGTGTGCTCTTTGTATCGGATCTCAAAATTTCTACCTGTTTGCCCTATGTAGTAGCAGGAGCAACTGTCACATCTTAATTTATATATACCAGATTTTTGGTAGGGTGTGCTGGCTCTTTTGGTGTTGTGGACTATTTTGTTCTGTATTTTGTTGTTAGTGTGAAAACTTATTTTGACATTATGTGGTTTGAATAGTTTAGCAAGTTTGTATGAGATATTGCCGAGAAACGGCATACAAACGAATTTGGTTTCTTCTGCTACTGAGGTCTGGCTTGCTAGTTTTGCTTTGTTAGATATAATGTTTTTATCTAATTTTTCAATTATGCTTGGGTCATAAGCATTGTTTGATGCTATTGTTTTTAATATATTGATTTCATTAATTTTTGCAGTAGGATCAGCTTGAATCTTGTTGATACGGTTAAGTGCTGATTTGAAAAAAGCTAGTTTATGCTGATTTGGGTGGCATGATGTATTGTTTATTATAACATCTGAAGTGGTGGGTTTCCTATATATCTGAAATTTATGTTTGTTGTTGTGATGTGTTATGTTTAGGTCAAGAAAATAGATACCTTTTTTGGTTTGGTGTTCTACTGTGAACTGTATTTTGGGGTGAACCTTATTAAGTTTACCAGCTAAGGCCTCAATTTCAGTGGCTGTCCCATCATATAACAACAGGGTGTCATCAACATATCGTTTATAATAAATGATCTTGTCTGTTTCTATTGGGTTTGCTTTAAAGAATTTAATTTCAAGATCATTAATGTAGATGTCAGCAAGAAGGCCAGCTAGACTACTGCCCATTGCTAGACCATCATGTTGAATATATATTTTGTTGTTGAAGGTGAAGTAATTGTGGGACAGCACTAATTCAAGTAAATCCATCAGCTCACAGATTTCCATGTCACTTAACTTTTTATGTTGTAATAAGTTATTTTTTATTATTCGAAGTGTGTCTATTATAGGCATGTTTGTGTACAGGTTGACAATATCAAGGGATGCAAAGTTAGCTGCATTGGGAATGGAAATTTCTCTGATACTGTCAATCAAATCATAGGTGTTTTTTATGGAATAATTGGTTGGGAATGTATAATATTTCTTGAGTATTTCATGCAGTTTTTTAGTCACTTTGTACCCTGGGCTATTTATGGAATTCACAATCGGGCGTATCGGGTGTCCATCTTTATGAATTTGAGGTTGTGATCTAAGCTTTGGTGCTGTAGGGTTCATTATAACACATTGTTTGGCTTCAATGGATGTCAGCAGAAAGTTACAATTTTTTAACATGTCTTTTATTTTAGCTTGGTATTTGGGGGTGGGGTCAGATTTCAACTCAGTTATGTTGTTATTCTTGAAAAATTCTAGGGTTTTCTTAATGTAATCAGACTCGTACATTATCACGGCTGTGCTGCCTTTGTCAGATTTAACAACAAGGGCACTACTGTTTGTTAGCTTTTTGTTAATTTGTTTCAGTGTTGCAGATTCATCATGTTTATTAATATGGAGCCTTTGTGCATCTATGGTTTTCTTTATTATTTTGTTTGCATCATGGGCTAGAGCATTTTGATCATTCTGATCTAGTTTTGATGTTATACATGCTATTTTGGTGTTAGTTATTAGGTCTTTAACACTGTTGTAATCAAGTTTTGTGGCAATATTATGTTTAAGTCCCTTATTTAACAAATTTAATTCTGTGCTATTGAAATTAATGCTTGTTGTGTTAACTACTCTCTCAAAGAATTTATGTTGCACGGGAGGGCATTCATTTGGTGGAATGGGGGATTTTTTGGCAATCAGGAGTGAGAGCTTTTCTTTTTGTTTATGTGCAATTTTCAACATCTCTTTATGCACATTTAGTTGGGTTAGATCTAAGAAATTCGTGATTTGGCTTAGAGTGAGATAGTTGCTTAACTCTAGGTGCAGCATGTAGATGTCCCTGTTTAACAAGTCTTTTCGTTTGTAATGTGATCTAATTTCATTTTTGATCCATACAATTTCACATTTTCTCTTGGCTGCTTGTGCAGATTCACTCTGGTCTTTAACTACAACTCTTATGTAATTAGGAGTTACATTCTCTAAGATACATTGCTTATTAAATTTGATGGCAAGAATAGTTTTCATTAGTTTCACTTTGCACTTCCTGTATTTGTTCATTGTTCCTTTTACCTGGCTAGGTAGCAAAATAAGACTTTTATCCATTGTGGATGTGGAGCACTGCGACTGTGGTGTGAACAGGTTTTCAGAAATTACTGCAACCAGTCGCCTTTTATGTAGATGTATTTTATTTAACCATGACCAGTTTCGAGCTGCCTAGCAACTCATCATCAGATGGTGTATACATTTAGTGCTTTTTTGTACCCATTGTGTGGGTGGTTGAGTATCTGTGGCTAGACAGAAACGAGAACAAATAATCGCTACATGTGGTACAGTAACACGAAATATTTACAGCATAATTTATGTTTAACGTATAAGAGCAAATAATCACTACATGTGGTACAGTTACATGAAATATTTACAGTTTAATTTACGTTTTGAGGTGTTACTTACAAATAAATCTTTTTGCAGGTATATATATCTCTTTTAGGACGTATTTTTGAAACCATTGTGTCTTGTTTTTCACAATTTCACAAGTTAAAACTTTCACTAGATGTATATTACTTTTATGAGGCACTGTTGGAAACATATATCTCGTTTTTCGTAAACATCGCTGAACACACTTAGCCACAGATACGAATACAGGATTTACACATTATAAACAAGCCAAAGATTGCAATATAACTACAGTATCAAAGATTTCAAGTTGACCAGAGGCATTATTAGTCATCACACACACTGACAAGAGATTTGTCTTTATTACATAGAAAATAAATGTAAATTAGCTTAAACTAGTAAAATGTTTATTTATAAATTAGCTGTGCAATTTAACAGGTATATAAAACTAGATTTTATACATTATATTTCAGTTACATTTAAGATTATTGGTATTGAGAGTATTATGACAGCTAATTTCTTGCTCCTTCCATTGGCTGATCTTGACATATGATGTCTGGGATGAGAGGTTGATGGTTAACTTGAAATAATAAGTAATGCTGGAACTTGTAAGGGTGTGGAAAAGGAGTTGGCGGTGGGGGGGGGGGGGTTGAGAGGGTGATGTGGAAAGAGAAAAGAGCTGAAGGGGGGGGGCAGAAGTGGTACAAGCTTTTATGTGTGTGTGTGGGGGGGGGGCATTTTGTTACTGAATGACTGTTTAGTTTTTTAAGTTCAAAGAATCCTTAAAATTCTGAAAGGAGTTATTCGCCAGTTCTGTCTGCTCATTTAAAATGGTATGTGGGGAATTATGTTTGTGGGTAAAAATCTCTAATTGTTCGAGAAGATCCATCTTGAATCCCTTGTCTACAGTGTGTAGGATTTGAAGGTTAGTTTTAATGTCTGTTATGGAATGTTTATTATCTGCTAGATGGGTAGCAAAAGTGGATCTATTTAAGTTGTTTAGGCGAAGTGCATCAGTGTGCTCTTTGTATCGGATCTCAAAATTTCTACCTGTTTGCCCTATGTAGTAGCAGGAGCAACTGTCACATCTTAATTTATATATACCAGATTTTTGGTAGGGTGTGCTGGCTCTTTTGGTGTTGTGGACTATTTTGTTCTGTATTTTGTTGTTAGTGTGAAAACTTATTTTGACATTATGTGGTTTGAATAGTTTAGCAAGTTTGTATGAGATATTGCCGAGAAACGGCATACAAACGAATTTGGTTTCTTCTGCTACTGAGGTCTGGCTTGCTAGTTTTGCTTTGTTAGATATAATGTTTTTATCTAATTTTTCAATTATGCTTGGGTCATAAGCATTGTTTGATGCTATTGTTTTTAATATATTGATTTCATTAATTTTTGCAGTAGGATCAGCTTGAATCTTGTTGATACGGTTAAGTGCTGATTTGAAAAAAGCTAGTTTATGCTGATTTGGGTGGCATGATGTATTGTTTATTATAACATCTGAAGTGGTGGGTTTCCTATATATCTGAAATTTATGTTTGTTGTTGTGATGTGTTATGTTTAGGTCAAGAAAATAGATACCTTTTTTGGTTTGGTGTTCTACTGTGAACTGTATTTTGGGGTGAACCTTATTAAGTTTACCAGCTAAGGCCTCAATTTCAGTGGCTGTCCCATCATATAACAACAGGGTGTCATCAACATATCGTTTATAATAAATGATCTTGTCTGTTTCTATTGGGTTTGCTTTAAAGAATTTAATTTCAAGATCATTAATGTAGATGTCAGCAAGAAGGCCAGCTAGACTACTGCCCATTGCTAGACCATCATGTTGAATATATATTTTGTTGTTGAAGGTGAAGTAATTGTGGGACAGCACTAATTCAAGTAAATCCATCAGCTCACAGATTTCCATGTCACTTAACTTTTTATGTTGTAATAAGTTATTTTTTATTATTCGAAGTGTGTCTATTATAGGCATGTTTGTGTACAGGTTGACAATATCAAGGGATGCAAAGTTAGCTGCATTGGGAATGGAAATTTCTCTGATACTGTCAATCAAATCATAGGTGTTTTTTATGGAATAATTGGTTGGGAATGTATAATATTTCTTGAGTATTTCATGCAGTTTTTTAGTCACTTTGTACCCTGGGCTATTTATGGAATTCACAATCGGGCGTATCGGGTGTCCATCTTTATGAATTTGAGGTTGTGATCTAAGCTTTGGTGCTGTAGGGTTCATTATAACACATTGTTTGGCTTCAATGGATGTCAGCAGAAAGTTACAATTTTTTAACATGTCTTTTATTTTAGCTTGGTATTTGGGGGTGGGGTCAGATTTCAACTCAGTTATGTTGTTATTCTTGAAAAATTCTAGGGTTTTCTTAATGTAATCAGACTCGTACATTATCACGGCTGTGCTGCCTTTGTCAGATTTAACAACAAGGGCACTACTGTTTGTTAGCTTTTTGTTAATTTGTTTCAGTGTTGCAGATTCATCATGTTTATTAATATGGAGCCTTTGTGCATCTATGGTTTTCTTTATTATTTTGTTTGCATCATGGGCTAGAGCATTTTGATCATTCTGATCTAGTTTTGATGTTATACATGCTATTTTGGTGTTAGTTATTAGGTCTTTAACACTGTTGTAATCAAGTTTTGTGGCAATATTATGTTTAAGTCCCTTATTTAACAAATTTAATTCTGTGCTATTGAAATTAATGCTTGTTGTGTTAACTACTCTCTCAAAGAATTTATGTTGCACGGGAGGGCATTCATTTGGTGGAATGGGGGATTTTTTGGCAATCAGGAGTGAGAGCTTTTCTTTTTGTTTATGTGCAATTTTCAACATCTCTTTATGCACATTTAGTTGGGTTAGATCTAAGAAATTCGTGATTTGGCTTAGAGTGAGATAGTTGCTTAACTCTAGGTGCAGCATGTAGATGTCCCTGTTTAACAAGTCTTTTCGTTTGTAATGTGATCTAATTTCATTTTTGATCCATACAATTTCACATTTTCTCTTGGCTGCTTGTGCAGATTCACTCTGGTCTTTAACTACAACTCTTATGTAATTAGGAGTTACATTCTCTAAGATACATTGCTTATTAAATTTGATGGCAAGAATAGTTTTCATTAGTTTCACTTTGCACTTCCTGTATTTGTTCATTGTTCCTTTTACCTGGCTAGGTAGCAAAATAAGACTTTTATCCATTGTGGATGTGGAGCACTGCGACTGTGGTGTGAACAGGTTTTCAGAAATTACTGCAACCAGTCGCCTTTTATGTAGATGTATTTTATTTAACCATGACCAGTTTCGAGCTGCCTAGCAACTCATCATCAGATGGTGTATACATTTAGTGCTTTTTTGTACCCATTGTGTGGGTGGTTGAGTATCTGTGGCTAGACAGAAACGAGAACAAATAATCGCTACATGTGGTACAGTAACACGAAATATTTACAGCATAATTTATGTTTAACGTATAAGAGCAAATAATCACTACATGTGGTACAGTTACATGAAATATTTACAGTTTAATTTACGTTTTGAGGTGTTACTTACAAATAAATCTTTTTGCAGGTATATATATCTCTTTTAGGACGTATTTTTGAAACCATTGTGTCTTGTTTTTCACAATTTCACAAGTTAAAACTTTCACTAGATGTATATTACTTTTATGAGGCACTGTTGGAAACATATATCTCGTTTTTCGTAAACATCGCTGAACACACTTAGCCACAGATACGAATACAGGATTTACACATTATAAACAAGCCAAAGATTGCAATATAACTACAGTATCAAAGATTTCAAGTTGACCAGAGGCATTATTAGTCATCACACACACTGACAAGAGATTTGTCTTTATTACATAGAAAATAAATGTAAATTAGCTTAAACTAGTAAAATGTTTATTTATAAATTAGCTGTGCAATTTAACAGGTATATAAAACTAGATTTTATACATTATATTTCAGTTACATTTAAGATTATTGGTATTGAGAGTATTATGACAGCTAATTTCTTGCTCCTTCCATTGGCTGATCTTGACATATGATGTCTGGGATGAGAGGTTGATGGTTAACTTGAAATAATAAGTAATGCTGGAACTTGTAAGGGTGTGGAAAAGGAGTTGGCGGTGGGGGGGGGGGGGGGGTTGAGAGGGTGATGTGGAAAGAGAAAAGAGCTGAAGGGGGGGGGCAGAAGTGGTACAAGCTTTTATGTGTGTGTGTGGGGAGGGGCATTTTGTTACTGAATGACTGTTTAGTTTTTTAAGTTCAAAGAATCCTTAAAATTCTGAAAGGAGTTATTCGCCAGTTCTGTCTGCTCATTTAAAATGGTATGTGGGGAATTATGTTTGTGGGTAAAAATCTCTAATTGTTCGAGAAGATCCATCTTGAATCCCTTGTCTACAGTGTGTAGGATTTGAAGGTTAGTTTTAATGTCTGTTATGGAATGTTTATTATCTGCTAGATGGGTAGCAAAAGTGGATCTATTTAAGTTGTTTAGGCGAAGTGCATCAGTGTGCTCTTTGTATCGGATCTCAAAATTTCTACCTGTTTGCCCTATGTAGTAGCAGGAGCAACTGTCACATCTTAATTTATATATACCAGATTTTTGGTAGGGTGTGCTGGCTCTTTTGGTGTTGTGGACTATTTTGTTCTGTATTTTGTTGTTAGTGTGAAAACTTATTTTGACATTATGTGGTTTGAATAGTTTAGCAAGTTTGTATGAGATATTGCCGAGAAACGGCATACAAACGAATTTGGTTTCTTCTGCTACTGAGGTCTGGCTTGCTAGTTTTGCTTTGTTAGATATAATGTTTTTATCTAATTTTTCAATTATGCTTGGGTCATAAGCATTGTTTGATGCTATTGTTTTTAATATATTGATTTCATTAATTTTTGCAGTAGGATCAGCTTGAATCTTGTTGATACGGTTAAGTGCTGATTTGAAAAAAGCTAGTTTATGCTGATTTGGGTGGCATGATGTATTGTTTATTATAACATCTGAAGTGGTGGGTTTCCTATATATCTGAAATTTATGTTTGTTGTTGTGATGTGTTATGTTTAGGTCAAGAAAATAGATACCTTTTTTGGTTTGGTGTTCTACTGTGAACTGTATTTTGGGGTGAACCTTATTAAGTTTACCAGCTAAGGCCTCAATTTCAGTGGCTGTCCCATCATATAACAACAGGGTGTCATCAACATATCGTTTATAATAAATGATCTTGTCTGTTTCTATTGGGTTTGCTTTAAAGAATTTAATTTCAAGATCATTAATGTAGATGTCAGCAAGAAGGCCAGCTAGACTACTGCCCATTGCTAGACCATCATGTTGAATATATATTTTGTTGTTGAAGGTGAAGTAATTGTGGGACAGCACTAATTCAAGTAAATCCATCAGCTCACAGATTTCCATGTCACTTAACTTTTTATGTTGTAATAAGTTATTTTTTATTATTCGAAGTGTGTCTATTATAGGTATGTTTGTGTACAGGTTGACAATATCAAGGGATGCAAAGTTAGCTGCATTGGGAATGGAAATTTCTCTGATACTGTCAATCAAATCATAGGTGTTTTTTATGGAATAATTGGTTGGGAATGTATAATATTTCTTGAGTATTTCATGCAGTTTTTTAGTCACTTTGTACCCTGGGCTATTTATGGAATTCACAATCGGGCGTATCGGGTGTCCATCTTTATGAATTTTAGGTTGTGATCTAAGCTTTGGTGCTGTAGGGTTCATTATAACACATTGTTTGGCTTCAATGGATGTCAGCAGAAAGTTACAATTTTTTAACATGTCTTTTATTTTAGCTTGGTATTTGGGGGTGGGGTCAGATTTCAACTCAGTTATGTTGTTATTCTTGAAAAATTCTAGGGTTTTCTTAATGTAATCAGACTCGTACATTATCACGGCTGTGCTGCCTTTGTCAGATTTAACAACAAGGGCACTACTGTTTGTTAGCTTTTTGTTAATTTGTTTCAGTGTTGCAGATTCATCATGTTTATTAATATGGAGCCTTTGTGCATCTATGGTTTTCTTTATTATTTTGTTTGCATCATGGGCTAGAGCATTTTGATCATTCTGATCTAGTTTTGATGTTATACATGCTATTTTGGTGTTAGTTATTAGGTCTTTAACACTGTTGTAATCAAGTTTTGTGGCAATATTATGTTTAAGTCCCTTATTTAACAAATTTAATTCTGTGCTATTGAAATTAATGCTTGTTGTGTTAACTACTCTCTCAAAGAATTTATGTTGCACGGGAGGGCATTCATTTGGTGGAATGGGGGATTTTTTGGCAATCAGGAGTGAGAGCTTTTCTTTTTGTTTATGTGCAATTTTCAACATCTCTTTATGCACATTTAGTTGGGTTAGATCTAAGAAATTCGTGATTTGGCTTAGAGTGAGATAGTTGCTTAACTCTAGGTGCAGCATGTAGATGTCCCTGTTTAACAAGTCTTTTCGTTTGTAATGTGATCTAATTTCATTTTTGATCCATACAATTTCACATTTTCTCTTGGCTGCTTGTGCAGATTCACTCTGGTCTTTAACTACAACTCTTATGTAATTAGGAGTTACATTCTCTAAGATACATTGCTTATTAAATTTGATGGCAAGAATAGTTTTCATTAGTTTCACTTTGCACTTCCTGTATTTGTTCATTGTTCCTTTTACCTGGCTAGGTAGCAAAATAAGACTTTTATCCATTGTGGATGTGGAGCACTGCGACTGTGGTGTGAACAGGTTTTCAGAAATTACTGCAACCAGTCGCCTTTTATGTAGATGTATTTTATTTAACCATGACCAGTTTCGAGCTGCCTAGCAACTCATCATCAGATGGTGTATACATTTAGTGCTTTTTTGTACCCATTGTGTGGGTGGTTGAGTATCTGTGGCTAGACAGAAACGAGAACAAATAATCGCTACATGTGGTACAGTAACACGAAATATTTACAGCATAATTTATGTTTAACGTATAAGAGCAAATAATCACTACATGTGGTACAGTTACATGAGATATTTACAGTTTAATTTACGTTTTGAGGTGTTACTTACAAATAAATCTTTTTGCAGGTATATATATCTCTTTTAGGACGTATTTTTGAAACCATTGTGTCTTGTTTTTCACAATTTCACAAGTTAAAACTTTCACTAGATGTATATTACTTTTATGAGGCACTGTTGGAAACATATATCTCGTTTTTCGTAAACATCGCTGAACACACTTAGCCACAGATACGAATACAGGATTTACACATTATAAACAAGCCAAAGATTGCAATATAACTACAGTATCAAAGATTTCAAGTTGACCAGAGGCATTATTAGTCATCACACACACTGACAAGAGATTTGTCTTTATTACATAGAAAATAAATGTAAATTAGCTTAAACTAGTAAAATGTTTATTTATAAATTAGCTGTGCAATTTAACAGGTATATAAAACTAGATTTTATACATTATATTTCAGTTACATTTAAGATTATTGGTATTGAGAGTATTATGACAGCTAATTTCTTGCTCCTTCCATTGGCTGATCTTGACATATGATGTCTGGGATGAGAGGTTGATGGTTAACTTGAAATAATAAGTAATGCTGGAACTTGTAAGGGTGTGGAAAAGGAGTTGGCGGTGGGGGGGGGGGGGTTGAGAGGGTGATGTGGAAAGAGAAAAGAGCTGAAGGGGGGGGGCAGAAGTGGTACAAGCTTTTATGTGTGTGTGGGGGGGGCATTTTGTTACTGAATGACTGTTTAGTTTTTTAAGTTCAAAGAATCCTTAAAATTCTGAAAGGAGTTATTCGCCAGTTCTGTCTGCTCATTTAAAATGGTATGTGGGGAATTATGTTTGTGGGTAAAAATCTCTAATTGTTCGAGAAGATCCATCTTGAATCCCTTGTCTACAGTGTGTAGGATTTGAAGGTTAGTTTTAATGTCTGTTATGGAATGTTTATTATCTGCTAGATGGGTAGCAAAAGTGGATCTATTTAAGTTGTTTAGGCGAAGTGCATCAGTGTGCTCTTTGTATCGGATCTCAAAATTTCTACCTGTTTGCCCTATGTAGTAGCAGGAGCAACTGTCACATCTTAATTTATATATACCAGATTTTTGGTAGGGTGTGCTGGCTCTTTTGGTGTTGTGGACTATTTTGTTCTGTATTTTGTTGTTAGTGTGAAAACTTATTTTGACATTATGTGGTTTGAATAGTTTAGCAAGTTTGTATGAGATATTGCCGAGAAACGGCATACAAACGAATTTGGTTTCTTCTGCTACTGAGGTCTGGCTTGCTAGTTTTGCTTTGTTAGATATAATGTTTTTATCTAATTTTTCAATTATGCTTGGGTCATAAGCATTGTTTGATGCTATTGTTTTTAATATATTGATTTCATTAATTTTTGCAGTAGGATCAGCTTGAATCTTGTTGATACGGTTAAGTGCTGATTTGAAAAAAGCTAGTTTATGCTGATTTGGGTGGCATGATGTATTGTTTATTATAACATCTGAAGTGGTGGGTTTCCTATATATCTGAAATTTATGTTTGTTGTTGTGATGTGTTATGTTTAGGTCAAGAAAATAGATACCTTTTTTGGTTTGGTGTTCTACTGTGAACTGTATTTTGGGGTGAACCTTATTAAGTTTACCAGCTAAGGCCTCAATTTCAGTGGCTGTCCCATCATATAACAACAGGGTGTCATCAACATATCGTTTATAATAAATGATCTTGTCTGTTTCTATTGGGTTTGCTTTAAAGAATTTAATTTCAAGATCATTAATGTAGATGTCAGCAAGAAGGCCAGCTAGACTACTGCCCATTGCTAGACCATCATGTTGAATATATATTTTGTTGTTGAAGGTGAAGTAATTGTGGGACAGCACTAATTCAAGTAAATCCATCAGCTCACAGATTTCCATGTCACTTAACTTTTTATGTTGTAATAAGTTATTTTTTATTATTCGAAGTGTGTCTATTATAGGTATGTTTGTGTACAGGTTGACAATATCAAGGGATGCAAAGTTAGCTGCATTGGGAATGGAAATTTCTCTGATACTGTCAATCAAATCATAGGTGTTTTTTATGGAATAATTGGTTGGGAATGTATAATATTTCTTGAGTATTTCATGCAGTTTTTTAGTCACTTTGTACCCTGGGCTATTTATGGAATTCACAATCGGGCGTATCGGGTGTCCATCTTTATGAATTTTAGGTTGTGATCTAAGCTTTGGTGCTGTAGGGCTCATTATAACACATTGTTTGGCTTCAATGGATGTCAGCAGAAAGTTACAATTTTTTAACATGTCTTTTATTTTAGCTTGGTATTTGGGGGTGGGGTCAGATTTCAACTCAGTTATGTTGTTATTCTTGAAAAATTCTAGGGTTTTCTTAATATAATCAGACTCGTACATTATCACGGCTGTGCTGCCTTTGTCAGATTTAACAACAAGGGCACTACTGTTTGTTAGCTTTTTGTTAATTTGTTTCAGTGTTGCAGATTCATCATGTTTATTAATATGGAGCCTTTGTGCATCTATGGTTTTCTTTATTATTTTGTTTGCATCATGGGCTAGAGCATTTTGATCATTCTGATCTAGTTTTGATGTTATACATGCTATTTTGGTGTTAGTTATTAGGTCTTTAACACTGTTGTAATCGAGTTTTGTGGCAATATTATGTTTAAGTCCCTTATTTAACAAATTTAATTCTGTGCTATTGAAATTAATGCTTGTTGTGTTAACTACTCTCTCAAAGAATTTATGTTGCACGGGAGGGCATTCATTTGGTGGAATGGGGGATTTTTTGGCAATCAGGAGTGAGAGCTTTTCTTTTTGTTTATGTGCAATTTTCAACATCTCTTTATGCACATTTAGTTGGGTTAGATCTAAGAAATTCGTGATTTGGCTTAGAGTGAGATAGTTGCTTAACTCTAGGTGCAGCATGTAGATGTCCCTGTTTAACAAGTCTTTTCGTTTGTAATGTGATCTAATTTCATTTTTGATCCATACAATTTCACATTTTCTCTTGGCTGCTTGTGCAGATTCACTCTGGTCTTTAACTACAACTCTTATGTAATTAGGAGTTACATTCTCTAAGATACATTGCTTATTAAATTTGATGGCAAGAATAGTTTTCATTAGTTTCACTTTGCACTTCCTGTATTTGTTCATTGTTCCTTTTACCTGGCTAGGTAGCAAAATAAGACTTTTATCCATTGTGGATGTGGAGCACTGCGACTGTGGTGTGAACAGGTTTTCAGAAATTACTGCAACCAGTCGCCTTTTATGTAGATGTATTTTATTTAACCATGACCAGTTTCGCTGCCTAGCAACTCATCATCAGATGGTGTATACATTTAGTGCTTTTTTGTACCCATTGTGTGGGTGGTTGAGTATCTGTGGCTAGACAGAAACGAGAACAAATAATCGCTACATGTGGTACAGTAACACGAAATATTTACAGCATAATTTATGTTTAACGTATAAGAGCAAATAATCACTACATGTGGTACAGTTACATGAAATATTTACAGTTTAATTTACGTTTTGAGGTGTTACTTACAAATAAATCTTTTTGCAGGTATATATATCTCTTTTAGGACGTATTTTTGAAACCATTGTGTCTTGTTTTTCACAATTTCACAAGTTAAAACTTTCACTAGATGTATATTACTTTTATGAGGCACTGTTGGAAACATATATCTCGTTTTTCGTAAACATCGCTGGAACACACTTAGCCACAGATACGAATACAGGATTTACACATTATAAACAAGCCAAAGATTGCAATATAACTACAGTATCAAAGATTTCAAGTTGACCAGAGGCATTATTAGTCATCACACACACTGACAAGAGATTTGTCTTTATTACATAGAAAATAAATGTAAATTAGCTTAAAACTAGTAAAATGTTTATTTATAAATTAGCTGTGCAATTTAACAGGTATATAAAACTAGATTTTATACATTATATTTCAGTTACATTTAAGATTATTGGTATTGAGAGTATTATGACAGCTAATTTCTTGCTCCTTCCATTGGCTGATCTTGACATATGATGTCTGGGATGAGAGGTTGATGGTTAACTTGAAATAATAAGTAATGCTGGAACTTGTAAGGGTGTGGAAAAGGAGTTGGCGGTGGGGGGGGGGGTTGAGAGGGTGATGTGGAAAGAGAAAAGAGCTGAAGGGGGGGGGGGCAGAAGTGGTACAAGCTTTTATGTGTGTGTGGGGGGGGGGCATTTTGTTACTGAATGACTGTTTAGTTTTTTAAGTTCAAAGAATCCTTAAAATTCTGAAAGAAGGAGTTATTCGCCAGTTCTGTCTGCTCATTTAAAATGGTATGTGGGGAATTATGTTTGTGGGTAAAAATCTCTAATTGTTCGAGAAGATCCATCTTGAATCCCTTGTCTACAGTGTGTAGGATTTGAAGGTTAGTTTTAATGTCTGTTATGGAATGTTTATTATCTGCTAGATGGGTAGCAAAAGTGGATCTATTTAAGTTGTTTAGGCGAAGTGCATCAGTGTGCTCTTTGTATCGGATCTCAAAATTTCTACCTGTTTGCCCTATGTAGTAGCAGGAGCAACTGTCACATCTTAATTTATATATACCAGATTTTTGGTAGGGTGTGCTGGCTCTTTTGGTGTTGTGGACTATTTTGTTCTGTATTTTGTTGTTAGTGTGAAAACTTATTTTGACATTATGTGGTTTGAATAGTTTAGCAAGTTTGTATGAGATATTGCCGAGAAACGGCATACAAACGAATTTGGTTTCTTCTGCTACTGAGGTCTGGCTTGCTAGTTTTGCTTTGTTAGATATAATGTTTTTATCTAATTTTTCAATTATGCTTGGGTCATAAGCATTGTTTGATGCTATTGTTTTTAATATATTGATTTCATTAATTTTTGCAGTAGGATCAGCTTGAATCTTGTTGATACGGTTAAGTGCTGATTTGAAAAAAGCTAGTTTATGCTGATTTGGGTGGCATGATGTATTGTTTATTATAACATCTGAAGTGGTGGGTTTCCTATATATCTGAAATTTATGTTTGTTGTTGTGATGTGTTATGTTTAGGTCAAGAAAATAGATACCTTTTTTGGTTTGGTGTTCTACTGTGAACTGTATTTTGGGGTGAACCTTATTAAGTTTACCAGCTAAGGCCTCAATTTCAGTGGCTGTCCCATCATATAACAACAGGGTGTCATCAACATATCGTTTATAATAAATGATCTTGTCTGTTTCTATTGGGTTTGCTTTAAAGAATTTAATTTCAAGATCATTAATGTAGATGTCAGCAAGAAGGCCAGCTAGACTACTGCCCATTGCTAGACCATCATGTTGAATATATATTTTGTTGTTGAAGGTGAAGTAATTGTGGGACAGCACTAATTCAAGTAAATCCATCAGCTCACAGATTTCCATGTCACTTAACTTTTTATGTTGTAATAAGTTATTTTTTATTATTCGAAGTGTGTCTATTATAGGTATGTTTGTGTACAGGTTGACAATATCAAGGGATGCAAAGTTAGCTGCATTGGGAATGGAAATTTCTCTGATACTGTCAATCAAATCATAGGTGTTTTTTATGGAATAATTGGTTGGGAATGTATAATATTTCTTGAGTATTTCATGCAGTTTTTTAGTCACTTTGTACCCTGGGCTATTTATGGAATTCACAATCGGGCGTATCGGGTGTCCATCTTTATGAATTTTAGGTTGTGATCTAAGCTTTGGTGCTGTAGGGTTCATTATAACACATTGTTTGGCTTCAATGGATGTCAGCAGAAAGTTACAATTTTTTAACATGTCTTTTATTTTAGCTTGGTATTTGGGGGTGGGGTCAGATTTCAACTCAGTTATGTTGTTATTCTTGAAAAATTCTAGGGTTTTCTTAATGTAATCAGACTCGTACATTATCACGGCTGTGCTGCCTTTGTCAGATTTAACAACAAGGGCACTACTGTTTGTTAGCTTTTTGTTAATTTGTTTCAGTGTTGCAGATTCATCATGTTTATTAATATGGAGCCTTTGTGCATCTATGGTTTTCTTTATTATTTTGTTTGCATCATGGGCTAGAGCATTTTGATCATTCTGATCTAGTTTTGATGTTATACATGCTATTTTGGTGTTAGTTATTAGGTCTTTAACACTGTTGTAATCAAGTTTTGTGGCAATATTATGTTTAAGTCCCTTATTTAACAAATTTAATTCTGTGCTATTGAAATTAATGCTTGTTGTGTTAACTACTCTCTCAAAGAATTTATGTTGCACGGGAGGGCATTCATTTGGTGGAATGTGGGATTTTTTGGCAATCAGGAGTGAGAGCTTTTCTTTTTGTTTATGTGCAATTTTCAACATCTCTTTATGCACATTTAGTTGGGTTAGATCTAAGAAATTCGTGATTTGGCTTAGAGTGAGATAGTTGCTTAACTCTAGGTGCAGCATGTAGATGTCCCTGTTTAACAAGTCTTTTCGTTTGTAATGTGATCTAATTTCATTTTTGATCCATACAATTTCACATTTTCTCTTGGCTGCTTGTGCAGATTCACTCTGGTCTTTAACTACAACTCTTATGTAATTAGGAGTTACATTCTCTAAGATACATTGCTTATTAAATTTGATGGCAAGAATAGTTTTCATTAGTTTCACTTTGCACTTCCTGTATTTGTTCATTGTTCCTTTTACCTGGCTAGGTAGCAAAATAAGACTTTTATCCATTGTGGATGTGGAGCACTGCGACTGTGGTGTGAACAGGTTTTCAGAAATTACTGCAACCAGTCGCCTTTTATGTAGATGTATTTTATTTAACCATGACCAGTTTCGAGCTGCCTAGCAACTCATCATCAGATGGTGTATACATTTAGTGCTTTTTTGTACCCATTGTGTGGGTGGTTGAGTATCTGTGGCTAGACAGAAACGAGAACAAATAATCGCTACATGTGGTACAGTAACACGAAATATTTACAGCATAATTTATGTTTAACGTATAAGAGCAAATAATCACTACATGTGGTACAGTTACATGAAATATTTACAGTTTAATTTACGTTTTGAGGTGTTACTTACAAATAAATCTTTTTGCAGGTATATATATCTCTTTTAGGACGTATTTTTGAAACCATTGTGTCTTGTTTTTCACAATTTCACAAGTTAAAACTTTCACTAGATGTATATTACTTTTATGAGGCACTGTTGGAAACATATATCTCGTTTTTCGTAAACATCGCTGAACACACTTAGCCACAGATACGAATACAGGATTTACACATTATAAACAAGCCAAAGATTGCAATATAACTACAGTATCAAAGATTTCAAGTTGACCAGAGGCATTATTAGTCATCACACACACTGACAAGAGATTTGTCTTTATTACATAGAAAATAAATGTAAATTAGCTTAAACTAGTAAAATGTTTATTTATAAATTAGCTGTGCAATTTAACAGGTATATAAAACTAGATTTTATACATTATATTTCAGTTACATTTAAGATTATTGGTATTGAGAGTATTATGACAGCTAATTTCTTGCTCCTTCCATTGGCTGATCTTGACATATGATGTCTGGGATGAGAGGTTGATGGTTAACTTGAAATAATAAGTAATGCTGGAACTTGTAAGGGTGTGGAAAAGGAGTTGGCGGTGGGGGGGGGGGGGGTTGAGAGGGTGATGTGGAAAGAGAAAAGAGCTGAAGGGGGGGGGGGCAGAAGTGGTACAAGCTTTTATGTGTGTGTGGGGGGGGGGGCATTTTGTTACTGAATGACTGTTTAGTTTTTTAAGTTCAAAGAATCCTTAAAATTCTGAAAGAAGGAGTTATTCGCCAGTTCTGTCTGCTCATTTAAAATGGTATGTGGGGAATTATGTTTGTGGGTAAAAATCTCTAATTGTTCGAGAAGATCCATCTTGAATCCCTTGTCTACAGTGTGTAGGATTTGAAGGTTAGTTTTAATGTCTGTTATGGAATGTTTATTATCTGCTAGATGGGTAGCAAAAGTGGATCTATTTAAGTTGTTTAGGCGAAGTGCATCAGTGTGCTCTTTGTATCGGATCTCAAAATTTCTACCTGTTTGCCCTATGTAGTAGCAGGAGCAACTGTCACATCTTAATTTATATATACCAGATTTTTGGTAGGGTGTGCTGGCTCTTTTGGTGTTGTGGACTATTTTGTTCTGTATTTTGTTGTTAGTGTGAAAACTTATTTTGACATTATGTGGTTTGAATAGTTTAGCAAGTTTGTATGAGATATTGCCGAGAAACGGCATACAAACGAATTTGGTTTCTTCTGCTACTGAGGTCTGGCTTGCTAGTTTTGCTTTGTTAGATATAATGTTTTTATCTAATTTTTCAATTATGCTTGGGTCATAAGCATTGTTTGATGCTATTGTTTTTAATATATTGATTTCATTAATTTTTGCAGTAGGATCAGCTTGAATCTTGTTGATACGGTTAAGTGCTGATTTGAAAAAAGCTAGTTTATGCTGATTTGGGTGGCATGATGTATTGTTTATTATAACATCTGAAGTGGTGGGTTTCCTATATATCTGAAATTTATGTTTGTTGTTGTGATGTGTTATGTTTAGGTCAAGAAAATAGATACCTTTTTTGGTTTGGTGTTCTACTGTGAACTGTATTTTGGGGTGAACCTTATTAAGTTTACCAGCTAAGGCCTCAATTTCAGTGGCTGTCCCATCATATAACAACAGGGTGTCATCAACATATCGTTTATAATAAATGATCTTGTCTGTTTCTATTGGGTTTGCTTTAAAGAATTTAATTTCAAGATCATTAATGTAGATGTCAGCAAGAAGGCCAGCTAGACTACTGCCCATTGCTAGACCATCATGTTGAATATATATTTTGTTGTTGAAGGTGAAGTAATTGTGGGACAGCACTAATTCAAGTAAATCCATCAGCTCACAGATTTCCATGTCACTTAACTTTTTATGTTGTAATAAGTTATTTTTTATTATTCGAAGTGTGTCTATTATAGGTATGTTTGTGTACAGGTTGACAATATCAAGGGATGCAAAGTTAGCTGCATTGGGAATGGAAATTTCTCTGATACTGTCAATCAAATCATAGGTGTTTTTTATGGAATAATTGGTTGGGAATGTATAATATTTCTTGAGTATTTCATGCAGTTTTTTAGTCACTTTGTACCCTGGGCTATTTATGGAATTCACAATCGGGCGTATCGGGTGTCCATCTTTATGAATTTTAGGTTGTGATCTAAGCTTTGGTGCTGTAGGGTTCATTATAACACATTGTTTGGCTTCAATGGATGTCAGCAGAAAGTTACAATTTTTTAACATGTCTTTTATTTTAGCTTGGTATTTGGGGGTGGGGTCAGATTTCAACTCAGTTATGTTGTTATTCTTGAAAAATTCTAGGGTTTTCTTAATGTAATCAGACTCGTACATTATCACGGCTGTGCTGCCTTTGTCAGATTTAACAACAAGGGCACTACTGTTTGTTAGCTTTTTGTTAATTTGTTTCAGTGTTGCAGATTCATCATGTTTATTAATATGGAGCCTTTGTGCATCTATGGTTTTCTTTATTATTTTGTTTGCATCATGGGCTAGAGCATTTTGATCATTCTGATCTAGTTTTGATGTTATACATGCTATTTTGGTGTTAGTTATTAGGTCTTTAACACTGTTGTAATCAAGTTTTGTGGCAATATTATGTTTAAGTCCCTTATTTAACAAATTTAATTCTGTGCTATTGAAATTAATGCTTGTTGTGTTAACTACTCTCTCAAAGAATTTATGTTGCACGGGAGGGCATTCATTTGGTGGAATGGGGGATTTTTTGGCAATCAGGAGTGAGAGCTTTTCTTTTTGTTTATGTGCAATTTTCAACATCTCTTTATGCACATTTAGTTGGGTTAGATCTAAGAAATTCGTGATTTGGCTTAGAGTGAGATAGTTGCTTAACTCTAGGTGCAGCATGTAGATGTCCCTGTTTAACAAGTCTTTTCGTTTGTAATGTGATCTAATTTCATTTTTGATCCATACAATTTCACATTTTCTCTTGGCTGCTTGTGCAGATTCACTCTGGTCTTTAACTACAACTCTTATGTAATTAGGAGTTACATTCTCTAAGATACATTGCTTATTAAATTTGATGGCAAGAATAGTTTTCATTAGTTTCACTTTGCACTTCCTGTATTTGTTCATTGTTCCTTTTACCTGGCTAGGTAGCAAAATAAGACTTTTATCCATTGTGGATGTGGAGCACTGCGACTGTGGTGTGAACAGGTTTTCAGAAATTACTGCAACCAGTCGCCTTTTATGTAGATGTATTTTATTTAACCATGACCAGTTTCGAGCTGCCTAGCAACTCATCATCAGATGGTGAATACATTTAGTGCTTTTTTGTACCCATTGTGTGGGTGGTTGAGTATCTGTGGCTAGACAGAAACGAGAACAAATAATCGCTACATGTGGTACAGTAACACGAAATATTTACAGCATAATTTATGTTTAACGTATAAGAGCAAATAATCACTACATGTGGTACAGTTGCATGAAATATTTACAGTTTAATTTACGTTTTGAGGTGTTACTTACAAATAAATCTTTTTGCAGGTATATATATCTCTTTTAGGACGTATTTTTGAAACCATTGTGTCTTATTTTTCACAATTTCACAAGTTAAAACTTTCACTAGATGTATATTACTTTTATGAGGCACTGTTGGAAACATATATCTCGTTTTTCGTAAACATCGCTGAACACACTTAGCCACAGATACGAATACAGGATTTACACATTATAAACAAGCCAAAGATTGCAATATAACTACAGTATCAAAGATTTCAAGTTGACCAGAGGCATTATTAGTCATCACACACACTGACAAGAGATTTGTCTTTATTACATAGAAAATAAATGTAAATTAGCTTAAACTAGTAAAATGTTTATTTATAAATTAGCTGTGCAATTTAACAGGTATATAAAACTAGATTTTATACATTATATTTCAGTTACATTTAAGATTATTGGTATTGAGAGTATTATGACAGCTAATTTCTTGCTCCTTCCATTGGCTGATCTTGACATGTGATGTCTGGGATGAGAGGTTGATGGTTAACTTGAAATAATAAGTAATGCTGGAACTTGTAAGGGTGTGGAAAAGGAGTTGGCGGTGGGGGGGGGGGTGTTGAGAGGGTGATGTGGAAAGAGAAAAGAGCTGAAGGGGGGGGGGCAGAAGTGGTACAAGCTTTTATGTGTGTGTGTGTGTGGGGGGGCATTTTGTTACTGAATGACTGTTTAGTTTTTTAAGTTCAAAGAATCCTTAAAATTCTGAAAGAAGGAGTTATTCGCCAGTTCTGTCTGCTCATTTAAAATGGTATGTGGGGAATTATGTTTGTGGGTAAAAATCTCTAATTGTTCGAGAAGATCCATCTTGAATCCCTTGTCTACAGTGTGTAGGATTTGAAGGTTAGTTTTAATGTCTGTTATGGAATGTTTATTATCTGCTAGATGGGTAGCAAAAGTGGATCTATTTAAGTTGTTTAGGCGAAGTGCATCAGTGTGCTCTTTGTATCGGATCTCAAAATTTCTACCTGTTTGCCCTATGTAGTAGCAGGAGCAACTGTCACATCTTAATTTATATATACCAGATTTTTGGTAGGGTGTGCTGGCTCTTTTGGTGTTGTGGACTATTTTGTTCTGTATTTTGTTGTTAGTGTGAAAACTTATTTTGACATTATGTGGTTTGAATAGTTTAGCAAGTTTGTATGAGATATTGCCGAGAAACGGCATACAAACGAATTTGGTTTCTTCTGCTACTGAGGTCTGGCTTGCTAGTTTTGCTTTGTTAGATATAATGTTTTTATCTAATTTTTCAATTATGCTTGGGTCATAAGCATTGTTTGATGCTATTGTTTTTAATATATTGATTTCATTAATTTTTGCAGTAGGATCAGCTTGAATCTTGTTGATACGGTTAAGTGCTGATTTGAAAAAAGCTAGTTTATGCTGATTTGGGTGGCATGATGTATTGTTTATTATAACATCTGAAGTGGTGGGTTTCCTATATATCTGAAATTTATGTTTGTTGTTGTGATGTGTTATGTTTAGGTCAAGAAAATAGATACCTTTTTTGGTTTGGTGTTCTACTGTGAACTGTATTTTGGGGTGAACCTTATTAAGTTTACCAGCTAAGGCCTCAATTTCAGTGGCTGTCCCATCATATAACAACAGGGTGTCATCAACATATCGTTTATAATAAATGATCTTGTCTGTTTCTATTGGGTTTGCTTTAAAGAATTTAATTTCAAGATCATTAATGTAGATGTCAGCAAGAAGGCCAGCTAGACTACTGCCCATTGCTAGACCATCATGTTGAATATATATTTTGTTGTTGAAGGTGAAGTAATTGTGGGACAGCACTAATTCAAGTAAATCCATCAGCTCACAGATTTCCATGTCACTTAACTTTTTATGTTGTAATAAGTTATTTTTTATTATTCGAAGTGTGTCTATTATAGGTATGTTTGTGTACAGGTTGACAATATCAAGGGATGCAAAGTTAGCTGCATTGGGAATGGAAATTTCTCTGATACTGTCAATCAAATCATAGGTGTTTTTTATGGAATAATTGGTTGGGAATGTATAATATTTCTTGAGTATTTCATGCAGTTTTTTAGTCACTTTGTACCCTGGGCTATTTATGGAATTCACAATCGGGCGTATCGGGTGTCCATCTTTATGAATTTTAGGTTGTGATCTAAGCTTTGGTGCTGTAGGGTTCATTATAACACATTGTTTGGCTTCAATGGATGTCAGCAGAAAGTTACAATTTTTTAACATGTCTTTTATTTTAGCTTGGTATTTGGGGGTGGGGTCAGATTTCAACTCAGTTATGTTGTTATTCTTGAAAAATTCTAGGGTTTTCTTAATGTAATCAGACTCGTACATTATCACGGCTGTGCTGCCTTTGTCAGATTTAACAACAAGGGCACTACTGTTTGTTAGCTTTTTGTTAATTTGTTTCAGTGTTGCAGATTCATCATGTTTATTAATATGGAGCCTTTGTGCATCTATGGTTTTCTTTATTATTTTGTTTGCATCATGGGCTAGAGCATTTTGATCATTCTGATCTAGTTTTGATGTTATACATGCTATTTTGGTGTTAGTTATTAGGTCTTTAACACTGTTGTAATCAAGTTTTGTGGCAATATTATGTTTAAGTCCCTTATTTAACAAATTTAATTCTGTGCTATTGAAATTAATGCTTGTTGTGTTAACTACTCTCTCAAAGAATTTATGTTGCACGGGAGGGCATTCATTTGGTGGAATGGGGGATTTTTTGGCAATCAGGAGTGAGAGCTTTTCTTTTTGTTTATGTGCAATTTTCAACATCTCTTTATGCACATTTAGTTGGGTTAGATCTAAGAAATTCGTGATTTGGCTTAGAGTGAGATAGTTGCTTAACTCTAGGTGCAGCATGTAGATGTCCCTGTTTAACAAGTCTTTTCGTTTGTAATGTGATCTAATTTCATTTTTGATCCATACAATTTCACATTTTCTCTTGGCTGCTTGTGCAGATTCACTCTGGTCTTTAACTACAACTCTTATGTAATTAGGAGTTATATTCTCTAAGATACATTGCTTATTAAATTTGATGGCAAGAATAGTTTTCATTAGTTTCACTTTGCACTTCCTGTATTTGTTCATTGTTCCTTTTACCTGGCTAGGTAGCAAAATAAGACTTTTATCCATTGTGGATGTGGAGCACTGCGACTGTGGTGTGAACAGGTTTTCAGAAATTACTGCAACCAGTCGCCTTTTATGTAGATGTATTTTATTTAACCATGACCAGTTTCGAGCTGCCTAGCAACTCATCATCAGATGGTGTATACATTTAGTGCTTTTTTGTACCCATTGTGTGGGTGGTTGAGTATCTGTGGCTAGACAGAAACGAGAACAAATAATCGCTACATGTGGTACAGTAACACGAAATATTTACAGCATAATTTATGTTTAACGTATAAGAGCAAATAATCACTACATGTGGTACAGTTACATGAAATATTTACAGTTTAATTTACGTTTTGAGGTGTTACTTACAAATAAATCTTTTTGCAGGTATATATATCTCTTTTAGGACGTATTTTTGAAACCATTGTGTCTTGTTTTTCACAATTTCACAAGTTAAAACTTTCACTAGATGTATATTACTTTTATGAGGCACTGTTGGAAACATATATCTCGTTTTTCGTAAACATCGCTGAACACACTTAGCCACAGATACGAATACAGGATTTACACATTATAAACAAGCCAAAGATTGCAATATAACTACAGTATCAAAGATTTCAAGTTGACCAGAGGCATTATTAGTCATCACACACACTGACAAGAGATTTGTCTTTATTACATAGAAAATAAATGTAAATTAGCTTAAACTAGTAAAATGTTTATTTATAAATTAGCTGTGCAATTTAACAGGTATATAAAACTAGATTTTATACATTATATTTCAGTTACATTTAAGATTATTGGTATTGAGAGTATTATGACAGCTAATTTCTTGCTCCTTCCATTGGCTGATCTTGACATGTGATGTCTGGGATGAGAGGTTGATGGTTAACTTGAAATAATAAGTAATGCTGGAACTTGTAAGGGTGTGGAAAAGGAGTTGGCGGTGGGGGGGGGGGGGGTTGAGAGGGTGATGTGGAAAGAGAAAAGAGCTGAAGGGGGGGGGGCAGAAGTGGTACAAGCTTTTATGTGTGTGTGTGGGGGGGGGGGCATTTTGTTACTGAATGACTGTTTAGTTTTTTAAGTTCAAAGAATCCTTAAAATTCTGAAAGAAGGAGTTATTCGCCAGTTCTGTCTGCTCATTTAAAATGGTATGTGGGGAATTATGTTTGTGGGTAAAAATCTCTAATTGTTCGAGAAGATCCATCTTGAATCCCTTGTCTACAGTGTGTAGGATTTGAAGGTTAGTTTTAATGTCTGTTATGGAATGTTTATTATCTGCTAGATGGGTAGCAAAAGTGGATCTATTTAAGTTGTTTAGGCGAAGTGCATCAGTGTGCTCTTTGTATCGGATCTCAAAATTTCTACCTGTTTGCCCTATGTAGTAGCAGGAGCAACTGTCACATCTTAATTTATATATACCAGATTTTTGGTAGGGTGTGCTGGCTCTTTTGGTGTTGTGGACTATTTTGTTCTGTATTTTGTTGTTAGTGTGAAAACTTATTTTGACATTATGTGGTTTGAATAGTTTAGCAAGTTTGTATGAGATATTGCCGAGAAACGGCATACAAACGAATTTGGTTTCTTCTGCTACTGAGGTCTGGCTTGCTAGTTTTGCTTTGTTAGATATAATGTTTTTATCTAATTTTTCAATTATGCTTGGGTCATAAGCATTGTTTGATGCTATTGTTTTTAATATATTGATTTCATTAATTTTTGCAGTAGGATCAGCTTGAATCTTGTTGATACGGTTAAGTGCTGATTTGAAAAAAGCTAGTTTATGCTGATTTGGGTGGCATGATGTATTGTTTATTATAACATCTGAAGTGGTGGGTTTCCTATATATCTGAAATTTATGTTTGTTGTTGTGATGTGTTATGTTTAGGTCAAGAAAATAGATACCTTTTTTGGTTTGGTGTTCTACTGTGAACTGTATTTTGGGGTGAACCTTATTAAGTTTACCAGCTAAGGCCTCAATTTCAGTGGCTGTCCCATCATATAACAACAGGGTGTCATCAACATATCGTTTATAATAAATGATCTTGTCTGTTTCTATTGGGTTTGCTTTAAAGAATTTAATTTCAAGATCATTAATGTAGATGTCAGCAAGAAGGCCAGCTAGACTACTGCCCATTGCTAGACCATCATGTTGAATATATATTTTGTTGTTGAAGGTGAAGTAATTGTGGGACAGCACTAATTCAAGTAAATCCATCCATGGTTAAATAAAATACATCTACATAAAAGGCGACTGGTTGCAGTAATTTCTGAAAACCGATTAACAAATTGTCAGATCTGATAATTTATTTTTTATCAAATGCTATTTTTTATATTTTGCTTAAATTAAAGATCTTCTTAATAGTAAATTAAATCGTAAGGGAAGATGTTCATTTGGTGAAAATGGAAGAAAAAACAGTAGTGAAATAATAAAGTCCCTTTCGATGACTGTAGACCCGTTTACTGTTACAATTTAAAGTAATCTCGCCTTCTTCTGAAATTCTTTATGTCTGTGTCACTCTCTGTTCTATAAAAAACAAAGCATTCTGATATTCTGCGTAACTCCAATCACTTACCTTCTATAGAAACTGAAATTCTTGCTTTATGTTAAAAATAATTCTGCTCTGTTGTAGCAGTTGTATTGTATCATTTTTGTATACCCATGCTGCAGATTTATATAACAAATTTCATAATTTTGATAGGTCATTCCCACCATGAGGTGGGCAAACAAGGGTGTGCGTTTAGTTAGGTCGAGTTGAAGACGAAACTTTCTTCTGGGACCGTGTTGTTCAATATGATATTTTTCATTACATGTGAAGCATGCTGGTAGTTACCGCACGTTTGCGAAGTGTGGTTGATAGCCCCCAATACTCATTACTGGTGGTATTCGTTTTTCTAACTTCCATTTGTATAGATCGTATTCTATTTTGGACAGGGAGTGGATAAAATAACTCCGAATTGCAAGAACTTTTCTATAATTGAGCAATTTGAGTTTTATTCCTTTCTTCAGAACTTCCACAGGAATGTTAAAAACTCGCAAATCTATCAGGTTGCCTTCGACTAGACCAACTGTGATTTTAAGACAGAGTCTGATGTTAAAGTTAACTCAAAGATACCAGTGCACTCACAGATTACTAGCTCTTACATTAACGTAGAGCTAAGATTGACATAGTAGTCTGTTCCGTTAGTATTAGTTTAGACACTATCTGCTTATCTCTTCTTAAGCAGGTATTACATCACACACGTACCGTATACAAGTCTGCAATGGCGCCCCAAGCGTGCAAGTCTGGAACTGCGAACGTTTTCTAATATCATGAAAGTAGTAACTTGTAAATTTTGAGAGGTATTAACCGCTCGAGCGAGGTCCTTGTCGAATTCTAGTTTAACAGTATTTTTCTGAGGGTACGTTTCCATTGTTTACACTTTTTTTACACACTTGAGGAAGTGTAAATCGTAGGACTTTTCACGTAACGCAGCTGTGTAATATGTTACGCGAAACGTCACAAATAGTGCGCAACTTCTAAATACTGGATGCGGCGCACACAAATAAACAACCCTGTGGCCGAACGCTAAGAGCACTGAGACGAAACTTGTGGATTACGCTATACGAGCAGGTCCATATTTCTTATACTGCTTCCAAGGATAAATTTGGTGATTTGTCTAGATAGCAAAGAAGGAAATGCCACAGTCTTTGGTTGGTTGGTTGGTTGCTTGCTTTGGGATATGAAGGGACAAACTACAGCTTCGTCAGTCCCCACAGTCTTTTGCCAAGGAGGACAGTACTTCTGAAGAAATGGCTCTGAGCACTATGGGACTTAACATCTGAGGTCATCGGTCCCCTAGAACTTAGAACTACTTAAACCTAACTAACCTAAGGACATCACACACATCCATGCCCGAGGCAGGATTCGAACCTGCGACCGTAGCGGTCGCACGGTTCCAGACTGAAGTGCCTAGAACCGCTCGACCACACCGGCCGACGTACTTCTGAAGATCCAAGGACTGCGAATTAACTGTTGTCTACTCTGAAAAGTGGATCATTGCATGGGAAAGCGGAAACGAGTATGGAACTGCTGTTGCCACTGACATCCGAGGTGAGCATCGATTGCAGCTACACGCAAGGTTCCACTGTTAAGGCACGGTGGAGCAGCTCTTCGATCAGAATAGAAGTGGGGGCGACACAACAGTGTCACATATACCTGTTTATTAGTTAACAGTTTCATATAACAGCTGTCCTACAGGGTCTAGAAATGAAAGTTTGCCCTGTATTTAGAAGTTATAGATATAGTCTTACTTTTACTAATGACAAAACTGGCCTACAGTACCAGACATGCTTTTCCGACAAGGACTTGCTATTTCATGCAAGTCTGATGTCTTTTGACGTGTAAATACATTTTTGTACTTGAAAATGTCCTAACACAGAAATTTAAATTGTATAACAATAAAACAAAAATTATTGCAACCAAATGACGACAGCATCATTCAAAAAATTTACCGTGACTGTGTCTACAGTCCAAATAAAAATTATCATTTTGCCAATCTGTTGATGTTTTGCAGACTTGAGACCGTGATGCCGTTTGCAGTTGGTGAAGCTTCAACGCAGACATATAAACATATGGCAAATGTTTATATTCATAAGAGTATTTTTATATTTTTTTATCTAAAAAACGCCATCGTAACCGTTTGCCATAACGATAACTTTTATGGTTATCCATACATGGGAATCACATTTATTACGTAGCAAACGATATTAAATAGAATGTTCTACGCACGTGTAGACGATCTTTTGATGTAAAATATTCTCAACAATAATCAATACATACTTGCGCCTGCTATTTAGTGGTTAGTAATGACGTTCTACAAAGAATATGTAAGTTAGCATTTAGCATCACTTTTTCATAAGTAGTCGGTTACTGGTTCACTCGTCAGTAAACTACCAATCACGCACAAGAACGTGCACACACGTGAACACTTTTAGTGTGGTTTATTAAATTTATAACACGCAGACAGGAGGTTTCAACATGTCGTTTTTATTTGAGAGCTTGATACAACTCGAAAGAACAGCTAAACGATATCTCTTCATGAGACCCTTCTATTACAAATGTCTCATTACGTGCAAAGTGCAAGACGAGAACTGTCTTAGACATGTTTCATTTAGTAGCAGGGGAAACACGTGCAATATTTTGCTCCCACTTTCTCATTTTGTTTCGCGAAGCAAATTCCACAAAATTATCACGTCAGTTTTACCATATCTTCTGGTTGATGTACGTATTATGCAGGAGGTGATGAGAAGGCGAGTTCGTTTTATAGTGCACTTGCAGTCGGAATGACCAGCATTTCATAGACCTGCAAATAAAACAAAATAAATTGAAATATTACTAACAATCATCAACAAAGTAATTTCTACAAAAAATTGGTCTGTACTTTCTATGTATGAATTACTGACCATCACTTCTGAAACACACACACACATATATACAGGGTGGTCCATTGATAGTGAGCGGGCCAAATATCTCACGAAATAAGCATCAAACGAAAAAACTACAAAGAACGAAACTCGTCTAGCTTGAAGAGGGAAACCAGATGGCGCCATGGTTGGCCCGCTAGATGGCGCTGTCATAGGTCAAACGGATATCAACTGCGTTTTTTAAATAGAAAACCCCATTTTTTATTACATATTTGTGTAGTACGTAAAGAAATATGAATGTTTTAGTTGGCCCACTTTTATCGCTTTGTGATAGATGGCGCTGTAATAGTTACAAACACATAAGTACGGGGTACCACGCAACATTCCGCCAGTGCGAACGGTATTTGCTTCGTGATATATTACCCGTGTTAAAATGAACCGTTTACTAATTGCGGAAAAGGTCGATATCGTGTTGATGTACGGCTATTGTGATCAAAATGCCCAACGGTCGTGTGCTATGTATGCTGCTCGATATCCTGGACAACATCATCCAAGTGTCCGGAACGTTCGCCGGATAGTTACGTTATTTAAGGAAACCGGAAGTGTTCAACCGCAGGTGAAACGTCAACCACGACCTGCAACAAATGATGATCCCCAAGTAGGTGTTTTAGCTGCTGTCGCGGCTAATCCGTACATCAGTAGCAGACAAATTGCGCGAGAATCGGGAATCTCAAAAACGTCGGTGTTCAGAATACTACATCAACATCGATTGCACCCGTACCATATTTCTATGCACCAGGAATTGCATGGCGACGACTTTGAACGTTGTGTACAGTTCTGCCACTGGGAAGAAGAGAAATTACGGGACGATGACAGATTTTTTGCACGCGTTCTATTTAGCGACGAAGCGTCATTCACCAACAGCGGTAACGTAAACCGGCATAATATGCACTATTGGGCAACGGAAAATCCACGATGGCTGCGACAAGTGGAACATCAGCGACCTTGGCGGATTAATGTATAGTATGCATGGTGCGGCATTATGGGAGGAAGGATAATTGGCCCCCATTTTATCGATGGCAAACTAAAAGGTGCAGTGTATGCTGATTTCCTACGTAATGTTCTACCGATGTTACTACTAGATGTTTTCTTGAATGACAGAATGGCGATGTAGTTCCAGCATGAGGGATGTCCGGCACATTGCTCGCGTGCGGTTGAAGCGGTATTGAGTAGCGTATTTCATGACAGGTGGATTGGTCGTAGAGGCACCGTACCATGGCCCGCACGTTCACCCGATCTGACGTCCCCGTATTTCTTTTTGTGGGGAAAGTTGAAGGATATTTGCTATCGTGATCCACCGACAACGCCTGACAACATGCGTCAGCGCATTGTCAGTGCATGTGCGAACATTACGGAAGGCGAACTACTCGCTGTTGAGAGGAATGTCGTTACACGTATTGCCAAATGCATTGAGGTTGACGGACATGATTTTGAGCATTTATTGCATTAATGTGGTATTTACAGATAATGACGCTGTAACAGCATTCGTTCTCAGAAATGATAAGTTCACAAAGGTACATGTATCACATTGGAACAACCGAAATAAAATGTCAAACGTACCTACGTTATGTATTTTAATTTAAACAACCTACCTGTTACCAACTGTTCGTCTAAAATTGTGAGCCATATGTTTGTGACTATTACAGCGCCATCTATCACAAAGCGAAAAAAGTAGTCCAACTAAATCATTCATATTTCTTTACGTACTACACGAATATGTAATAAAAAATGGGGGTTCCTATTTAAAAAAAAACGCAGTTTATATCCGTTTGACCTATGGCAGCGCCATCTAGCAGGCCAACCAAAGCGCCATCTTGTTTCCCCCTTCAAGCTAGACAAGTTTCGTTCTTTGCAGTTTTCTCGTTTGACACTTATTTCGTGAGATATTTGTCTTGGTCACGATCAATGTAGCACACAGCACAGCATTTTCCTTCATGCAATCAGTTGAAATAGAAAACCTGTAAATTGTCGTTATTGTCGTTTACAACAAGACATATAGCACATGCCCATCTGAATATTTATCACTGTCGTGAAATTTGTAGTAAGTCTGTCAACAACTTTTCAGGATTTTTGCAACCAACATTTCCCCTTTCTATATTAAATATATATTTATAAATTATGTACATTAAAAATATGTAACACATCTCCGTCTGAATCTTCTTTAGAGTATCGTGTGAAATTTGAAGTAAATCGATCAAAAACGTTTCTCATTTTTGGTAACAACTTTTCCCAAATATATATTACACATATATTTAAATGTTGAAAAATATATAGCCTATAGACCGGTCGAATGTTCATTAGGGTATTGCGTAAAAATTTTAAGTTAACTGTCAAGCACTTTTCGAGACTTTTGTTTATAAACTAAAACGATGACTTGTCTTTGTAGTATAGATTGATATTACGAGAAATTTGACGCCAGGGTGTCAACTATAATTTATCATCTAACGCTTTGAAGGAATACGTCATAGTTCTGGTGTAGAGGCAACGACAAATATCCAAGGCAAAAGTGTATTCTCCACTATAAGAAAAATCGATCAGTAAGTGGATGAAGTGTTCAGCACTTGTGAGATCCTTGTGTCTCAGGGTGACTCTTACAACGTACCAAGTGGAACCGAACTCGCCCTTATCACGTACGAGACACTGAAAGCCATGGATCGAGGCAGTGAGGTAGATTCAGTTTTCTCTGATTTCGAAAATCATTTGACTCAGTACCATATATACTCTTTTTATCCAAAGTGCGATCGTTTGGGGTATCGGAAGAAATTAATGACTGGATTAGGGATTTATTGGTAGGGAGGAGGCCTCATCTCATCTTGGATGTAGTAGTTACTTCCGGCGCGCGCCGGAGTAATGTACTGGGACCCTGGCTGTTCAAGTTTTATACCAGTGACGTAACAGACAGTGTTAATTGTAACCTCACACATCCCGCAGATAATGCTGTTATCTGTAATGAAGTACTGTCTGAAAACAGCTGCAAAAATATTCAGTCGGATATTGATAAGATTTCAAAGTCGTACAAAGATTGGTATCTTGATTTAAATGTTCACAAATGTAAAATTTGGGGCTTCACAAAACGAAAAAACGTAGTGGGTGACTACAATATTAGTGACTTACTGATGGAACCGGTCAACTCATATCTGGGCGTAACAATTTGCGAAGATATGAAATGTAAAGACCTTGTAGACTCAGTCGATGGTAAACAAAATGGGATACTTTGATTGGTTGAATACTAGGGAGGCGTAATTTACATATAAATGATTACTCTGCAATACACCATAAATTATGAGAGGATTTATCGAATTACCTTCAAGATATCTCTCTATCGTTCCACTCTCGAATGCGTGCGAGAAAAACGAACACTTAAATCTTTCCGGGCAAGCTCTGACTTCCCTTATCTTATTACAACGACCATTTCTCCATATGCAGGTGGACGCCACAAAATATTTTCACACTCTGAAGAGGAAGTTGGTGATTGAGATTTTGTAAAAAGATCCTATCCCAACAAAAAGTCCTTGTTTTAATGAATGCCACCACAGTTTGCTTCTCATATCCGTGACACTCTCTCCTTCACGATAATACAAAACGAGTTGCCATTCTTTGAACTTTTTCGATGTTGCCCGTCAATCTTATCTGATACGGATCACACACCGCGCGGCTGTACTCCAAAAGAGGAAGGACAAGAATAGGGTAGGCAATCTCTTTAGTAGACCTATTGCGTCTTCTAAGTGTCCTGTAAATAAATCGGATTCTTTGGTTAGCTTTCCTTGGAACATTATCTACACTATGGGATCAAAAGTATCCGGAAAGTCCCAAAATTATGCTTTTTTCATATTAGGTGCATAGTGCTGCCATCTACTGCCAGGTAGCCTACTCTATATCAGCGACCTCAGTAGTCATCGTGAGAAAGCAGAATGGGAAGCTCCGCGGAACTCACAGACTTCGAACGTGGTCAGATGCTTCAGTGACACTTGTATCATACGTCTGTACGCGAGTTCTCCACACTCCTAAACATCCCTAGGTCCACTGTTTCCGATGTGATAGTGAAGTGGAAACGTGAAGGGACACGTACAGCACAAAAGCGTACAGGCCGACCTCGTCTGTTGTCTGACAGAGGCCGCCGACATTTGAAGAGGGTCGTAATGTGTAATAGGCAGACATCTATCCAGACCATCACACAGGAATTCCAAACTGCCTCAGGATCCACTGCAAGTACTGTGACAGTTTGGCGGGAGTTGAGAAAACTTGGATTTCATGGTCGAGCGGATGCTCAAAAGCCACACATCACGCGGGTAAATGCCTAAGGACACCTCGCTTGGTGTATGGAGCGTAAACATTGGACAACTGAACAGTGGAAATACGTTGTGTGGAGTGACGAATCACGGTACACAATGTGGCGATCCGATGGCAGAGTGTGAGTATGGCGAATGTCCGGTAAACGTCATCTGCCAGCGTGTGTAGTACCAACAGCAAAATTCAGAGGCGGTGGTGTTATGGTTTGGTCGTATTTCTCATGGAGGGGGCTTGCACACCTTGTTGCTTTGCTTTGCACTATCACAGCACAGGCCTACACTGATGTTTTGAGCATCTTCTTGCCTGTCACTGTTGAAGAGCAATTCGGGGCTGGCGATTGCATCTTTCAGCACTATCAAGCATCAGTTTATAATGCACGGCCTGTGACAGAGTAGTTACACGAGAATAACATCCCTGTAATGGACTGGCCTGCACGAATCCTGACCTGAATCCTGTAGCACATCTTTGGGACGTTTTGGAACGCTGACTTCGTGCCAGGCATCACCGACCGACATCGATACCTCTCCTTGGTGCAGCAGTCCGTGAAGAATGGGCTACCATTCCCCAAGAAACCTTTCAGCAGTTGATTGAACGTATGCCTGTGAGATGGGAAGCTGTCATCAAGTCTAAGAGTGGGCCAACACCATACTGAATTCCAGCATTTTCGATGGAGGGCGCCACGAACTTGTAAGTCATTTTCAACCGGATACTTTTCATCACATAGTGTGTGTGATAGCTCCAATTGAAATTATTCGTAACAGTAATCCATAAGTATTTAATAGAATTCACAAACTTTAGATCTGTGTTATTTATCGCATAACCGAAATTTAGCAGATTCCTTTTAGTGCTCATGTGGATGACTTCCATTTTCTCATTATCTAGATCTAACTGCCATTTTTCGCGGCATACAGATACCTAAATCATTCTGCAATTGGTTCTGATCACTTTACAAATAGAAAATGGCAGCATTATCTGAAAACAATCTAAGAGGGCTTCTCAGATTTCCTCCTAAATGGTTTATACAGATTAGAAACAGCAGAGGACCTATAACACTGCCTTGGAGAAAGCCAGATTTCACTTCTGTTTTTCTCGGTGACTTCCCAGCAATTACTGCGAACCGTGTGACCTTTCTGACAGGAATCACGAATCCAGTCTCATAACTGAGACGATACTCCACAGGTACTCACTTTGATCTTAAGCTGCTTGTGAGGGACGGTGTCAAAAGCCTTCTGGACATGTAGAAATATGGAATTAACTTCCGTACACTGCCGATAGCACTCACTGCTTCGTGTGAATGAGAACTAGTCTTGTTTCACAAGAACGATATTATCTGGGATATTTCTTGGTAGGGAGTACGCCTCATTTTATATTGTATGAAGGGTCATCAACAGATGTTTAAGTTACTTCCTGCGAGCCCGCGAGTAATGTGTTGGGTTACGTGCTGTTCACGTTGTGTATCAGTGTCACAGCAGACAATACAAATTGTAACCTCACATTTTTCGCAGATGATGCAGTTATCTATAATGAAGTATTCTTCCAAGAAAACGAGTTATTGTCAATAAATTCTTTTATTGTAGAAGTACTGCAATATAGATAACTGCAGTATCTGCGAAAAGTTTGACGTTACAATTAATATTGCCTGTTAGGTCACTAATGCACAACAAGGGTACTACCACATTACTCGAGGGTATGCAGGAATTAACTTCTGCATCTGTTTAGTCAATAAATCGTTTTCTTGGAGGTAATTCACAATGATCGAAAACAGTATGTGTTCCAAACCCCTACTACAAATCGACGTTAGTGATATGTATCTGTAATTCAGCTGGTTACTCCTATTTCCTTTCTTGAGTATTGGTGTGATCTGTGCAGGTTTTCAGACTTCAAGTAGGGATCTTAGGTCGAGCGAGCGGTTGACTTTGATTGCTAGTTATGGAGCTATTGTATCAGTATATTCTGACAGCAACCCGCCTGATATAAAATTCATACCGAACGTCTTTCCTTTATTGATTTAAGCTGATACACCATGCTGAAGGTATCTACACTACTGGCCACAAAAATTCCTACACCAAGAAGAAATGAAGATGATAAACGGGTATTCATTGGACAAATATATTATACTGGAACTGACATGTGATTACATTTTCACGCAATTTGGGTGCATAGATCCTGAGAAATCAGTACCCAGAACAACCACCTCTGGCCGTAATAACGGCCTTGATACGCCTGGGCATTGAATCAAACAGAGCTTGGATGGCGCGTACAGGTACAGCTGCCCATGCAGCTTCAATACGATACCACAGTTCATCAACAGTAGTGGCTGGAGTATTGTGACGAGCCAGTTGCTCGGCCACCATTGACCAGACGTTTTCAATTGGTGAGAGATCTGGAGAATGTGCTGGCCAGGGCAGCAGTCGAACATTTTCTGTATCCAGAAAGACCCGTACAGGAACTGCAACATGCGGTCGTGCATTATCCTGCTGAAATGTAGGGTTTCGTAGGGATCGAATGAAGGGTAGAGCCACGGGTCGCAACACATCTAAAATGTAACGTACACTGTTCAAAGTGCCGTCAATGCGAACAAGAGGTGACCGAGATGTGTAACCAATGGCACCCCATACCATCATGCGTGTGAAACGCCAGTATGGCTATGACGAGTACACGCTTCCAATGTGCGTTCACCGCAGTGTCGCCCAACACGGTTGCGACCATCATGATGCTGTAAACAGAACCTGGATTCATCAAAAAAATGACGTTTTGCCATTCGTGCACCCAGGTTCGTCGTTGAGTAAACCATCGCGGGCGCTCCTGTCTGTGATGCAGCGTCAAGGGTAACCTCAACCATGGTCTCCGAGCTGATAGTCCATGCTACTGCAAACATCGTCGAACTGTTTGTGCAGATGGTTGTCGTCTTGCAGACGTCCCCATCTGCTGACTCAGGGATCGAGACGTGGCTGCACGATCCGTTACAGCCATGCGGATAAGATGCCTGTCATCTAGACTGCTCGTGATACGAGGCCGTTGGGATCCAGCACGGCGTTCCGTATTACCCTCCTGAACCCAACGATTACATATTCTGCTAACAGTCATTGGATCTCGACCAACGCGAGCAGCAATGTCGCGATACGATAAACCGCAATAGCGATAGGCTACAATCCGAACTTTATCAAAGTCGGAAACGTGATGGTATGCATTTCTCCTCGTTACACGAGGCATCACAACAACGTTTCACCAGGCAACGGTAGTCAACTGCTGTTTGTGTATGAGAATCGGTTGGAAATTTTCCTCATGTCAGCACGTTGTATGCATCGCCACCGGCGCCAACCTTGTGTGGATGCTCTGAAAAGCTGATCAGGTGCATATCACAGCATCTTCTCCCTGTCGGTTAAATTTCGCGTCTGTAGCACGTCATCTTCGTGGTGTAGCAATTTTAATGGCCAGTAGTGTACTTCTAAGTTATTCTTCATTTGAATTCTAGAACATTTACTTCGTCTTCTTTGGTGATGGAATCTCGGAAAACTGTGAAATAAAGTCACCTTAGTGGCTCTGTCATCGGTAATATTAACATTGCTGTTGCGCAGTGAAGGTGTTGTTTGTCCCTTGCCGTGGTTGTACTTTACTTACGACTCTATCAATTTTCTGTCAGTTTTAGAGGCAGAGTTTGATTGTGGCAGCTATTAAAGGCATCTCTTACTAAAATCAACGCTAGGTTTCGAGCTGCAGTAAAACATCAATGCACTACAGAACTGTTTGTGATCGTCTTCCTATGTAACTGCTATGTTAGTGATAATTTGTGAACAGTGACCAAGAGAGCCACGGAAATGGATACACCGCAACGCATCACAACGAGACCGCCACGCCAGAAGAACAAAGATGTCCAGAGCAATTACGAAAAGACTATGTAGTGTCAATATGACCTTATTGTGAAGTTGTTTTTGCAGTGCCATTTAGCCTGAAGGTGAGGTTTAACCCTCGAAACATGTCGCTAAATAAATAATTAATACAGTGGTTGACAAAATTTGTGACTGGTAGCGGTAATTAAAAAAAAAAGCCTTTCCATATTAAGTGACAGGTTTGCTTGACCCATTGTAGAGCGTTCGGGAGATGCTGCAAGACCAGAATTAACTGGCAAACGCCTGAACTTAGACGCTAAATAACCCTTGAAATCCTACTTACAAGGGAAACGTGTCTGGTCGTTATAACCGGTTTCGTCCGCATTTATGGTACATGTAATGTTTGGCCAGAGATGAAAGTGACACAAGTGGGAGCACCAGACGGACAAGAGTCTAGAAAAAAAAAATCCAAGTAAGGGCAAGCAGGACTCACGCGCCGAGGGTTCCGTGCAAATTTAATTATGTAGGCCTACCTGCAGGGGGTTTCAGGAAGAGCGTGCAAAAATTTATCAGGACATAGAGGATGCTCTACTGAACAATTTGACGTAGCAAACCTGGGGTCTTAGGATCAGCTTAAGGAGATAATGGGAATAAAATAATATGTCTATTTTTTATGTACGTTAGTTATAGTTCAGATACCATCATTAACACAATGAATCTACACACATCAAAAAAAGTTTTGCATCACTTCGGTTCCGAGAGTTCCGGAAACTGTACAGAAAATTGGAATAGAGATCAACATAAACATCGATCCCGCCCTTTTTATTGCTCATGAAAACCACACATTACATGTTGTAACACCATACAGCGAGGCCTTCAGAGGTGGTGGTCCAGTTTTCTGTACACACCGGTACCTTAAATGGCTCTGAGCACTATGGGACTCAACTGCTGAGGTCATTAGTCCTCTAGAACTTAGAACTAGTTAAACCTAACTAACCTAAGGACATCACACATCCATGCCCGAGGCAGGATTCGAACCTGCGACCGTAGCGGTCTCGCGGTTCCAGACTGCAGCACCAGAACCGCGCGGCCACTTCGGCCGGCGGTACCTTAAATACCCATAGCACGTCCTCTTACTTACATTCCTCGTGGCATACTATTCACAAGTTCATCAAGGCACTATTGGTCCAGATTGTCCCACTCCTCAACGGCGATTCGGCGTAGATCCCTCAGAGTGGTTGGTGGGTAACGTCGCCCATAAACAGCCATTTTCAATTTATCCTAGGCATGTTCGATAGGGTTCATGTCTGGAAAACATGCTGGCCACTCTAGTCGAGCCATGGCGTTACCCTGAAAGAAGTCAATCACAAGATGTGCACGATGGGGGAGCGAATTGTCGCCCATGAAGACGAATGCCTCACCAATATGCTGCCGATATGGTTGCACTATCGGTCGGAGGATGGCTTTCACGTATCGTACAGCCGTTACGGCGCCTTCCATGACCACCAGCGGCGTACGCCGGCCCCACATAATGCCACCCCAAAACAGTAGGGAACCTCCACCTTGCTTCACTCGTGTGCCTAAGGCGTTCAGCCTGACCGGGTTGCCTCCAAACACGTCTATGATGACTGTCTGTCTGAAGTCATATGGGAGACTCATCGGTGAAGAGAAGGTGATGCCAATCCTGAACGGTCTATTCGGCATGTTGTTGGGCCCATCTGTACCGCGCTGCATGGTGTCGTGGTTGCAAAGGTGGACCTCACCATGGACGTCGGGAGATCAGTTGCGCATCGTGAAGCCTATCGCGCACAGTTTGAGTCGTAACACGACGTCCTGTGGCTGCACGAAGAGCATTATACAGCATGGTGGCGTCGCTGTCAGAGTTCCTCCGAGCCAAAATCCGTCGGTAGCGGTCATCCACTGCAGTAGTAGCCCTTGGTCGGCCTGAGCGAGGTATATCATCTACAGTTCCTGTCTCTCTGAATGTCCATGTCCGAAACGCCTGGAGAGCCCTTCTTGGCACAAAGTAACAATGCGGACGCGATCGAACTGCGGTATTGATCATCTAGGCAGGGTTGAACGACAGACAACATGTGCCGTGTACCTCCTTTCTGGTGGAATGACTGGAATTGATTGGCTTTCGGATCCCCTCCTTCTAATAGGCGCTGCTCATGCATGGTTGTTTACATCTTTGGGCGGATTTACTGGCATCTCTGAACAGTCAAAGGAACTGTGTCTCTGATACAATGTCCACAGTCATCGCCTATCTTCAGGAATTCCGGGAACCGGGTGATGCAAAACTGTTTTTGATGTGTGTACCATTTGTACTCTATCTCACTAAATGAGCTGAAACTGACAGCCATCAACCTCAATGCAACTATGACATCGGCGAACAAGATTCTGGTGTAGCCTAACAAACATCCCTGGTCTGTTTAGAATCATATCACAGGTAGCTACAATTCTGGCAGTTAATTCCTTCCCCTTACCCACTGGGGTCTCACAGACAAATGACATTAGATATCCCCATAAGAAATAAGCAAGGGGATTCAGGTTAGGTGCCCTCTCAGGCCATCGGACAGGACCTCCCCTTCCAATCCAGCGACCAGAAAATGCAGCACTGATATGGTTGCGGACACCCACATTGAAGCAAGGCGATGCACCGTCGTGTTGTATCAACATCCTCTCACGAACAGCCAAGGGTACGTTCTCCAACAACTCAGGTAGAACTCTTTGCACAAACCTCCAGCACAGGTGGCCATTCACACGGCCAGATTGTCGCCTGCAATGCCGGTCCGGATGTTCACACCAAACCGTTTTGATTGTGTGACCCTACTACAGCGTGGACGTTTCCCTCATCCTACACATGGTTGTTCCTGCTGTTCGAAACACCATCATGGCCGCATGAGGTCCCGTCAGTAAACAGCACGATTTGGAGGAAATCTGGTCGATCAATCCACTGTTGGTGCATCTACTGACACAACGCGACCCTTAGTGCATGGATCCGTTGTGGGTTATATGGGTGTAATTGTTGTTCGTGGAGTGCTCGGCACAAGCTAGTAGGTGCGTCGCCCATTTGGCGTGCAATAGGACGAGTACTTGTAGCGAAGTCCGCTGTAACACGTTTCAGCACCTCCGCTTCAAAATCGGGTGTGCGAGTGGTCCTCATGTTGCCAGGTCCCTCGTTTCTTCTGTTCAATGAACCAGTCTCCCGCATTTGTCGATCGAGAGATGCCTGTTAAGGAACCTTTCCCTGCACAGCCTTTCAGCAGCTAAAGTATTGCAAAATACTTCCCCATACACAGAAAGTGCATGTCAGTGAGTTCTGCGAAACTGTACCGGTACTGCTCTATCATGTTGTAACGTACGTCCCTGAATAGCACTGGGTAATGAATTGGTATGTCGATGAGTCATAGAACGTTCCGTCATGAGACAATGTAAATACGATACAACAGAGCCACCTTAATGGACAAGTAAGGTAAACAAAACCTGTATCACGACTTCCTAGTATTCAGGCTCGTCCTCCTTGTTTCCTTTCGGATATAAAGAATGTACATCTAAACAAACAGCATAGTACCGCGTAAACTTGTACGCACGTTAGTTGCAAATAAGCTAGAAAACAGTAAATCTGGACAAAACGGCAGACAAGTTTACTTCAGTATCTCCGTAAAATGGTTTCTCCTACCCCAGGTTCCCTACCTCAAATTATTCAGTGGTGCATTCTCTATGTCCTGTTACATTTTTGCGCGCTCTTGCGGGAAATCCTGTAGACAGTTCATCCATTCCGGGAATCGAGAATTTCGGCGATTTTTGCCTGTTACCGATATCGATACAGGCTCGATGTACGTTTACCTATTCCTCAACAGGACAGGCAGTCGGAAAACAGATGACAAAAGTTTTGTTTTCATGTGATATAATTACAAATTAAAATTGTCGGATTTATTTCCTCACTTCTACTATGAAATATTGCTACACGCCAAATTTCTTGAATGTAGGTCAACGAAAAGTACCTTGTACGGTTCGATTGAGTTTGCGAATATATAAATAAGTGACATAAATAGCCTTATCCTCTGATTATGTTGACTTACAAGGATAAATTTCTTAGAACGCCAAGAGACCAGAGACTTTAGCAAGTGATGTCAATTTCAGCTATATACGTCCACTCATTCCTGAGAAAAAGGATTCTTAACAGTCAGGCAGACAGGTGGATAACACATTGTTAAAATATATTTTCTTCACGTAATGTAATTATAGATTGAAAGTTTTCTGATATTTTCCTTTACGTCTACTGCGATTTTTTTTTTGTGCAAATTTCGTGATTCTAGGTCAACGGGAAGTACCCTTTATGTTTTGATGAGTGAATTTGCAACCATCATAATATGTGACATAAATGGCCGTAACTTTTGACTGCATTCACGTGCCAGATTCAATTTTCTTAAACCGCCAAGGCCCTGTAGCTCCTAATATGTGTCATGACTTTCAACTTGATGCGTCTACCCGTTCCTAGGAAAAATGGTTTTTAACAGTCGGACAGACAGAAAGAAGTAATCCTGTAAGAGACCAGTTTGTACCGACTGAGGTACAGAACCTTGAAACCGGTATTACTGGCGTGGGTATGACGAGACATGAGCCATTTATGTTAGCGCACGTCCTATGAAGCTGTTTTCGTAGTGGAAAATTTCTGGTAATCCGAGGATCAGAGGGTTGAGAGCGTGCGTGGAACCTTCCTTTTTAATCTTCAGGCTCTGTTTTACCTGTATTGCAAGTAAACCGTAAAAATGCTTAGTAAACGATATTTATTAATATTTTCATAAAAGATATGAAAATTAAAGGCAAAAATAGAGATCTTAGGGTTTATAATGAATCACTCGCCTCTAACATTATCTTTTTTTTTATGGAGATAACGGGTACTATGTATACTATCGATTCTTGCACAGGTGAAGATTATCTCAGCTGTTTCATTAAAAGATTTGCTATGATTTTATATACGATGTATTATATTTCCAGCTAAAATCTATAAAAAAGAAATTAATGTGTTACAGTCGATATGTACTAACAGATAAAATTACTATTCTTTTAAAAATATTTGAAATCACGAAATTTCTGGCATACTTAATATTCATGCTATTAATTGTACAATCTATCTCTAATTACGAAATTTATTTCTGGATTTATTTTTAAACTAAAGATATAATTTTGTGAAGATTCTTCCTTTGCAAAGAAAGTTTGTAAACTCTTTTGCTTTGTAAACTCTTTGGAATAATGTGAGTACCGCCGAATGTAAGTGGTGGTGGAAATGCCTCTGATGGAAACGGACGTTTTCTAAGTTTGTCATCAACAATGTAATTATTGGTTTTATCTTAATGTGGATAATGCAAAACCGGTGAGATGTTGAAAGGTGTGATGAAGAATAAATTTCAAGAATAATACAGGCAAATCATATTCTGTTATTTAATCATCAAGAATCTACAAATTCGAAATTTCAGTTGCAAGAATGTACCCCGATACAAGACTTTGAGCTAGCGACAACAACAAAGAGACAATGAAGATACGTAAAAAGTTATTCTTTGGTATATCTTACGCCTCGCAAAGTTTTCAAAATTTATGCAAAGACGGAGAATTTTAATAGTGATGTGTGGGAGGGCAATGTTACAGGTTGCAGTAGCGGAGTGTACTTGGGGTAATTACTTTAATGCCATACTATGGCAATCATTCTTCATATTGAAAAATCTCGCCGAACAATAGTGGATCTGTGAGGACCCCCTCCCCGCTCCCCTTCCATGAAATAGTTAAGAGGAGAAATTTGTTCTCCTGCACTCAGGACTTAAATTTCAGTCGCAAATTTTCCTTTCTCTTTCGATTTTCTCTCTTTTATGAAAACAGTAATAAATGAATGAGAGGAAGGAGGTCAGCATCGAGCATAATACCATCTGTCTCTCTTACTACAGATCTAGATTTTAGGCGAGAGCGCAGTGTGTCATATGTAGTAATGTAGTTCACATGTATGGCATGAACTGTCAAAAATTATAGGAAATGTCTACAATATTACATCAAAATATTACGCCACACTGTATAAAACAGTTCAAAATGTACGTAACATCGATATTTTAGAATTTCACTTGAAATATAACGAGGAAAGTCACCAGATATAGTGATACTGTAAACTTACTTACTTTCTGAAGTCCCGTGATACTTCCGAAAATATGTCGACAATATATCGAAAGCTAAACTGGGGACAGTACTGTGACGGAGAGGGTATCGCATACACCACTGGGAGCACTGCAGTTATGTCTTCCAAAATACGCTACCGAACGTACACCTAAACGGTCATATAACAAAAGTAATTGTGACTAACAGAGATGAGACAAGGTAGCTGCGTAACTCCCACTGTTTTTAATATTTATACGGACAAGAGTGAAACAACCAAACAACAACCATATTCTGTTTTAATATTGACACAATCTTAAATTCTCCTTTGAATGCCGACGATTTGGTAATTATACGACGAATTCAAAATGGCGTTTCAAGGTAATGAATTATCAATATTGAAAAGCAATACAAATATGTATTATAGACTTCGCGGATAAAAATTTTGTACCAGCCAAAACAGTGCTAATAAATCATAAGTGCCACACTTTTCAGGTTTCAGATACCTACAATGTATTTTGACTTTTAGGTACTGACGCCATCATCAAAACAGAAAGTTCAGTCACATGTGTGGCCCAACACAAAAATTCTTGAGAAACAATTCGAGGAAGGCAATAACAACAAAATTTTACAAAAGAATAGCGATTGCAGCCCTAGACCACTAGACTGAGGCACTTGCGAGCTGTGTGAGAGGTTCTCTAGAAAAGACATGATCAGAAGCAAGGATATCCGCAAGGAATTAAACGTTTACAACGTGCTGAACGAATTAATGGAATACAGGAGACAATGGAGTGATCATATTACATGTATTTCGAAAGCTGGCTGACTCTGAAAACGTCGAGATTCCGACCCTCTATCAAAGAAGACCTTGGAAGACTGAGTACAAGAATGACGCCAGAAGTCGCTTGAGGAATGCTTGAATAACAAGACGAAAGACGATCAAATTTTTAAAGCAGTTTAGCTTTCATCCAGTATACGTCCTAAGTATGCAGTCAGGCCTGAGACGTTCGCAACATGTGTTCACTACTTGCAGGTATCGAAAGACTGATTTTTATTAAAAATCCAAGCAGTAAGTATGTTGAAATTCGGATCCGTAAGTTAATACTAAAAGATGTTAAACATTAAGTGTACGTGATAACATCGTTTCTGAGGGACCAGTTTTTTTCTTTTGTTCGCGTAAGGCGTCCTGAATGTTACGGGAAACACACATGTGGTAACAACCTACAGCCGTGCACACGAATGCGTGCATATACAAAGTTGTAAATTTATGTTTCGTTGTCTTTTGTCTACGCAGTGCAGAATGTAACTGCGTATAATTTATTTTCATAAATGCTACGTAATATCCGTCTGGCCAAGCGAATTCTAGAGAAAAGTACTGACACGCACAAGAAATGGAATTCATTACGGAAGCTGAGAGGATTTAGTACTGCTGTAGTGCAACAGATGGTAACACTTTTCAAGCTGTAAACGAAAGAAAACAAGAAAAAGTTCTGGGCTAAATATTCAAAGAATATCCGATGAATTGTATAATGTGCATTACTAACGTGCGATGGAAGGCCATAAATGTGAACTAGATAACGTCTATCTTTAATATTGTAAGATATGGATTTAATAATGTTCTCTCATGATAGTTTTTTTTTTTTTTTTTAATATAGAAGGAGAAGGTATGTGACCAGTAACTTATGTTACAACCAGTGACGTCACAACTTTGTTTTGATGATATAAAAAAAAGAGAATGATGGAATGCAATTTTTTATGTTGCTAATAACTAGAATCACTACATCTATAGGACCACTACATCTATTAGATGTGGTGTTGAACCTAACACCCCTCTTGCAAGTAATACTGTCTGCAGTATAGGATGCTGTGTAGGAAGTATAAAAAAGGATCCATTTACTTTTTTGTATTTCAAAGAAGACAGTTTTCTTGAATTTTGCATTTAAAATTGGTAGTATAGAGGTTCGTGAGGTACCGATCAGGAAACTAACTATAATCTAAGAATCACGTTTTGATATCGTGAATATGTGAAGATGTCTAGACATAGTTCTGGATCGACGAATTTCATTTTAATCGGTAAAAAAATTAATCGAGTGCCTTATTACATTTTACATATCTGGTACAGCATCAGGTTTAAGTCAAACATTAATTTGATGAAAACACCAAAAAATGGTTCAAATGGCTCTGAGCACTATGGGACTCAACATCTGTGGTCGTCAGTCCCCTAGAACTTAGAACTACTTAAACCTAACTAACCTAAGGACATCACACACATCCATGCCCGACGCAGGATTCGAACCTGCGACCGTAGCGGCCACGCGGTTCCAGACTGAAGAGCCTAGACCCGCACGGCCACACCGGCCGGCAAAACACAAAAAAAAAAACCACAAAAAATTTGATACACTTTTAAGTACTATTTTTTCACTTGTTGGTCATCGCATACAAACAAAATATTATCTTTCTGTACATGAATTTAATATACGATACTCTCTGGCGTCATGTAGAGATAAATTTCAAATAGGAGTGCTGATCTGGCGATGTTGTATTATCAAATGTCATTCGCAACTCAGCACAGTATTGAAGCCATTTAAATAATAACGAATTCGTTCATCGATAAACGGTAGGAAACTTTCCTATTGACGTTGTCAGTGCATTCGATGCGTCGTGACCGCTTTCAGTTTTTCGTAGTATTCCATAGCTTGACGTCTAAGCGACAATCTTCGAAATATTAAAACAGCACTCCAGATTGCGGTTTGCTCTAGTGCCGACCACTGACGCGATCCTAAACAAGTTGCATTATGTGGATCCCGGATCCTTACACTTGGGGCTATGATATCTTTTTTATTTTATTTTTAGCTTTACTGAGTGAAGTGCCACATCTATTAGCTGCTCTCAAAGCTTATAAAGCTTATTGAAAGGTGACGTCAAAATGACGACTTCCAGAAAACTCGATGTGACAAAGAAACTTGACAGCTGTCGACAAATGGGCTGGACGAGTATACGCCATTTTGACGTCACTTTCCAGTAAGTTTAGAATGAAAATAGCGTCTTCCGTCATATCTGGCAGACCTTTGTCTAATAATAACGGGGAGAGGGTGACATTGAGGGTCACGGAAGGCGAACTGGATGTAACGGCTGGCAGTACAGTGCAGTACGAGTCTGTTCGTGGAACTGCTAGGGCTGAGTATGAAGCGGAATGACGATGGTTATTGGTACATGGAGTAAATCTTTTAAATACATGCTAAATCCGTACGATCTTTGTGAAAATATTCAGAGTGTACCATCTGCAAAACTGGCTTTAATTTCAGTCAAAAAAGTCCTGCTCATGTTCGGTCCGAAATTAGCAATGTCACAGCAGTAAATGGTAAATGGAGTCACGTTCGTCAACAGTGAAGGGGAAGAAATTAACAGGGGCTTATTCACCATGCAATACAAGTGTCTGGTAGCGGAATAGTGCGATGTCCGCCTGCCGCAATGTTATGTGTTCCCTCTTATGCGACTCGTCTTGATACCAGAGCTGTTCCCTGATAGCTTCATTTAGTTACTCGGAATGTGAGACCAGGATTGCAGGTCGTAGGAAACAGCACTACTGACCTGTACGCGCGGATGTCGCGACAGCATGTAAACAACAGCGTCAGCAATGTCCTCTGGATGCAAGGCAGGCGACTCTTTTACCTCTTTGGGCAAGTCGAACTTCGGCAACGATCTTCTCAGTCCTTCGGTATCCACCATACCAGGGGAAATTTGCTGCAATGAAATGTTCATTACTTAGTTACAACTAGCATAGCCATGTACTAAAATTTGGTCTTTGAACGAAAATCGGTGGAATACGATTCTATTTATAACATGAAGCTGAAGAATGATGCAATTTTACAATAAAAATGAGTGCAAAATACAGGTGTAACAAAACTACGTATGCAAAATTTTTGAGATTTTACAGGAGATAGGATGGATGATTCTCTTATGTGACAAAAATATCACTTTCCCCCCTCCCCCCAGGCGTCCATTGACATTTACATACAGCGCCCGCTCTACGTGAAACCTTGACCCACGATTATCGTTTTAATTTGCTTTTGGCATTTTACGATGTGATATTGGTTATAACATATTTTTCCCAGTGTATAAAAGATATTCATGTCACAGGTTTATAATGAGAAGACATTAATTTTACTCGTGTATGTATGGCAATAGAAGAGCGTCAGCTATAATTTTCAGATTTACCATTAGAGGGACCTAAAAAATCTATTCAAATTTAAAATGTTCATTTGACATCATAAACGGTCGTCAAGCCATAGTTACTAAAGTAATGAATTTTTTAAAAGGCTGCGTAACTACTTCTGGCGCTGTCAGTCGTCTTTTTCAAATTGTAATCACAAACCTGGAAAACGGCATTACTAATTGCAACCACACTTCTTTCGAATATTACGGAAAATACAATAAAACCAGTAAACTGAACCGAAGGCAGCACAAACGGGTTACGTCATGACAATTTTTGGTTGATCAGTCATTTCACACCTTAATGCATTGCAGATGAAAACTGCATCGGGAAGAAAGACATTATATACTCTTGCATTACGATACGATCCTGCAGCGATACAACAATCATTTTGCAAACGTAGGATCACACGTCCCACTCCTATAACGTGCAGCAAGCCCAAACCTAGAACACAGCACCCAGTCGTACTGTGTTCTCCTAGTGAAATCTTACAAAGACGATGCACTCCCATTTGGGCTAACACAAAAATGATCATTGCATCACTGCAGGACGTAATACAATAGTACTGTATATGTGTAACCCAGATGCGAAAGCCGCTAACTGCATGATAAGCGAAACTGAGATATCCCGAAAAACTCATCTCACCCAAACTATTAAAGTTAAAGACTTCAATTCTTTTCTAAAAATAGGTGAAAAATAATTAAATACACGGTATTAATGGCTGAAATCTATAACTGTGTTTTATACGTTAAAATCGTAAGTGAATTATTGACTTAGTTGTTTTTTTTCACCAGATTTATCCAGTTAGTGGATTTTGCAAATGTATCTATCTAGTTACTTATTAAAAAATATTCGGCTGCAAAATCCGCTACTCGGTGTTAGTTACGAATGACGTAAGGTGGAATTTACTTATTGCGAGTATAAAAGCAACACGTTTTATATCAAAGAAAAATCTGAAAATTCTACGAAACTGGCTTATAAAAATACGAAGGGAACATTATTTTACCGGGAAAAACTGACTTATTTAATGCCAGAAAGAGAACAGAGATGAATGCTCAACATTGTGGTTTTTTTACAAAAAAATATACCATTCCGTTTTTCACATCAAAAGATATAGCAGAAAATAAAATAAACTTGTAATTGCATATTAGTAAACCACCGAAATTGATTTGGAAAAGAATAAAATTGGCGGGAATTTGCATCTTAGTTAAAATAGCAACAAAAAGTTCTACAAAATGAAATCAGCTGAAAATTGCTTGTAAGTGACATCGTCCTCAACACTACCCATTAATTCAAAATCGCTTGCCGCATCTTCAGGTGCAGCGGTGTCCCTGCCTGCTCGTGTAAAACCTCGATTAGAATTTGAGTTTGCTGTTGGTCGCCTAGTCGTGAAGACTAGCTATAAAAGCTATAAAAGCTTTTTGATGTTTCCGAGTTTGGCTTCTGAAAGTTTTATTCCAGCTGTGATTGGTGTTGGCCGTTTCCTTTTCAGGATACTCTTCCCGTCTCCAGTCTCAAAGTTGTAGAAGGGCTCTCCACGAACTAGAGAAATCATCTTGTTTAAGCTTTTCGTGAACACCATTTTTTTGGCTTCCTGAATCTGTAAATGTCACTTATCAATTCCTTTCTCTAATCCTTCCACGTATGTCATAACAATTACTGTAAACAGAGTACTCTTTGCATAATATTGCTTTAGTAATACTTTTCATGTTCTTACATTTTTCTTCTGGTAACATTTCTCTCTCACTGATCAGGCTGCCTCTTGCTTTTCCATGAGGGGCTTTCGCCCTCCTTCTGGTCATTTGCAACTGCTACGACAGGTTCGACCTCTTGTGGAACTCCTACTGTTTCAATTACGCAAACTTTGTTTGTACCATCTGCTGCATTTAAGCCGCCCACAAAATATCTTGTTTTCTTCAAAAGACTCACGCAAATACATCAACAAACATCCTACTGACCAGCTGAACTGTGCTCACCAGTGCATATTTCAACAAGTAATCGGCAGCGAGAGCTTCATTGTTGCGTACACGTTCGTTACAGCGTAGCCACCCTAACTCTGAATGAGAAAAATGTCCCTTCGAATCGTAACAAACTGAAAGGTAGCTTTGAATGTCTAGATTGGTAACTCTGGTGTCAGTTCGCGTTCCTTGCATCAGGATCTGGTACAGCAACTGCTACGCCTATTGAACTTCGCAGGTTTTACAAATTTAGGACATTTATCAGACTTTGCACCAGAAGACAACGTGCAGTTAGCGGCTTTAGCAAACCAAACAACATCTTCTACAGCCAATTTCAAAGGTTTATAGCGGGTTTTGCGCACTGAAACCTATTTTTGCATCGGGGCTACTCATATAATACCTTTCGTCCAGATGCAGTTTTCATCTACACTGTGTGAAATGACTTATCGACCAAAAATTGTCGTGACGTCTCGTGACCAGTTTCTGCTGACTTTGCGTAAGTTTACTGGTTTTGATGTATTCTTCATCATATTTCAAAGAAGGCTTTGCTTCGGTTTAAGGTTTTAATGTATTCTTCGTAATATTTCAAAGAAGTGTGGTTGCAGTTATTAAGTCAGTTTTCCAGGTTTGTGATTACATTTGAAAATGATAACTCAGTGACGAAACTAGTTACGTAATCTTTTAAAAATTCCGTTGTTTGAGTGATTGTGGCCTCCACGACTGTTTGTGGTGTAAAACAAACATTTTAAATTTCATTCAGTCACACTCCTTGATGACAGTTATCTCAAAATACAAAATCTATTCACATTATACTAAAGCTGTTGCTTACAGCTGTTGCTTAAAGCTACTTTCACTTGACAAATTCTTTTAAATGATGCAGTGTTATGATTTTATCATCTGCTTGTTTTGTAACTTTCGTCACTATTGTTATATAAATTTATTCGAGTCTTTGTAATTTAATATTATAATTTGCTGATTTTTAGTGAGCACATTTGTGTACAGTTTAACTGACTCCTACTGAAACTGTCATCAGATTGTTTTTCCTAATAGTTGGCCAATTGTTTATTTCATTTTTTGATAGAGACCTGAAACCAAATTTATGAAGTGAGTTTACTCGTTTAGTCGAAAAGTCTATACTGTGGTGGGCACCACTCGTGATAATATACACATTAATTTTTTGCTTGTTTTTGTTACACATGTTTGTAGATTGTCTATCAAAATGTGTTTGCTAAAGATTTGGGTAAATAATAAATAATGTTTCAGTTTAGTTTACTAATGGAATGTAAATCGTTGTAGGCTGTAATGTGTAAAATAGTTAAATTTTGTCTCACAGTTGTTTACTAATATTTATAGAGATGAAAATGTTGACAAACATAGAAAAATGAGAAAACTATCAATAGTTACATTACAAATAAGACAAATTCCAGAATAGTAATATTTCGTAAATATGACACCATGTCAAAGAATTATTTTCTGAAGTAAGGCAAGAGAATGTGTTTCAATCAGAACATCTCAGACTACCACATTTGAAAATACCGTCCTCTCAACTCTGATATATTGCTTTTTCCTGGTTGCCACTTTTTGAAATATGAAGAGCACATTTTAAATTCTTAAAATATGGTAGCGGTGGCTGAATTGATTGTCTCTTCCTTTTGCTCTTTCTTTCATCACGTTCTTCCTCCTCAATTTATGGGATTCATATTGAGAGTGCTTCCTCTTGCAGTGGCGTTGCTCATCAGATTTTTGGCAATATCTGTCTTAAAGAAATTACATTATTGGTTTAGTTCCTATTTTTTTATTAGATGCATCATTCCTGGATTCACTGTATTATTCAGGAAAAAAAATTAAGGAAAAGAATGAATAACTGTTCCCACCATATCCTTGGGGCCCCAGTTCACCTCTCTGTCTTACAAACTAGTGTGTACAACCAGTTCAGATTCGTCACAGTAAGTGGAACGAATATTACAATGACAATTCAGACTGCCCTAGCGTTATGCAGGTTCACTCAGTGCACTAGCAGGGTTTGTACCCATCTGCTGCATTGTTGTGACTACATTAGGTGACTTACCCCTACGCGTATCTTGCTACCCCTGGCCGTGAGGTCCTTCCTCAACCCTTCCAGCAAGACTTTCACTGCATGCTTGCTGGCACTGTACATCGCTCCTGCGGCTATGAACGGCGGCATGTGTCCTGCGATGCTGGAAAATAGAACGGATAGTTGCAGGACTCGGACATAGTAGCTGACTGCCTTATGAGGAGAAAAACTGCACTCTGATACTTTACTCTAGGGCGGCCTGTACAGACAACTAAAACATTTCTCAAATAAAGACTCATAGGCCTGATATTCCACTTTTGTATATCAGGTGTTGTTGTAGTCATCACTTTGAAGAATGGTTAATGCAGTTCTCTATGTTACTCTACAATATATAAGTAGTTTCATAGCAGGATAACTGCTAAATCTAAATTGGATATCCACTTGAACCTGCTTACTATATTCAGTCCTTTGATTGCTCTACAATGTTGATTCCCCTACTCTGTGCTGAAATACTAAATTACTAATTCCTTGATACTTCACTATGCTTCCTATAAATCTATCCCTTCTTTCGGTCAAGTAATTCCAATAACCTCTTTTCTCCAAAATTCGACTCAGTATTGCCTGATTACTAACACCATCTACTAACGATCATCGTTTATCCGTTTGTTCCCCACATTTCTCGTACACACAAGGCTACATTCCAAACTAATACATTCATAAAAAGCTTCCTGTCGCCCAAGTTTATGTCTTTATGTCAACATATTTCTCTTTTTAAAAAGAGTTTTTTTTTTCCTTGCCGTCATCAGCTATTTGAATGCACAGAGACCAAAACTTGTCCACTACTTTTAGTATCTTGTTTTATCACCTAACTCCCTCTGTATCGTTTTACTTAATTCGAATACCCTCAATTACCCATGTTTTACTTTCATTTCTTTTTACCTTATAATTTTTTTGAGGACATGTAATATCCCCACGGAAAATTACCCTCTACCATGCACTAATTAATAGTGATCAATCAAATTATCCACATTTATTTACGTTTGAAAAGTATCGGATTAGATTTTTCTAGTAAAATATGCGCCGACAGCTCGTCGACGCCAAGGTATTTTTCTAGTACGTTTATTCTTTGGAACAACAGAGGTACAGATATGTATACTCCATGGTTATTATAGTAGAGAGAGAGAGAGAGAAGGGAACAGTTTCGGAAATATCGGTGGGAGGATTTTTGGATTCCTAAAGAAATTTAGGCACTCTTCTTCGCACTAAAGCGAACAAGGGAAATTTGTGCCGATAGCGGGATAGATAAAGAAATGATAAACCTGTAAAAAGGTAAATTTCCTGAGACTTAAAATACACGGAAACGGAACCTGTAATTAACAAGGATTCAATATACTTCTTTCATCAGAAATAAGGTTTGTGACCATTTTTTTACAGAGTGAATGAAGAATGAGTTCTCTGTATGAATCATTGATGATTGTCTAGGCCTGTAATTAATTGGGAAGTTTCAGCTGTGACGAAGAGAACCTGCAATCTATGAGTTTTATAAATCGTCCAAAAAGGCTTCGTCCACATCTGAAATATTAGATCTGTCGTAAACTGAACGAATTGTTCAAACGATCGATTTTCCCAACTGAATGCAGCGCTTAATAATAATAACAAATGTAAAGATTTTTTCTAGCAAGACCGCCGCTGAGTATTAAGACGAAGGGCTCTACCGGAGATTGGACCAGGCTGATCTCAAGTAATTTATATTTGAATTGTACACAGATAAATTAGAGAGAGAGAGAGAGAGAGTGAATGTAATTCTAGAAATTACTTAGAATCCTCCAGTAGTATAATTGTTTGTCTGTCCTCTTACGGATCAGCCAGCCATAATACACGAAGCCCTGACTTTACTGTACTGATTCAGGTGTGAGAGTGAAGGAGCGATAAATAAGACAGATACACTTCTGTACAGACAAACATTACACCAAGTTAGCGGCAAGCTGCATTCATCACACACATAGACTTTCATCAGAATCAAAACCACAAAACAAAGTAGTAATCAAAGAATTCATTAGAATGGCCAATCCGTGACAGGACACGTTTTTGGACGGTGTTAAAATAATTTTGTTCTTTGTTTCATGTGAACGACGACGAGACAACCTAACTTAAAAAAAAAAAAAAAAAAGAGAAGAAATACTCGCAGTCGAATTACTTGGATCCACAGATATACAGCACGCAGGGCGCAGACAAAAGGCCAGATCTATAATATTTTAATTAAAGCTTGCTAGTATTCTGGAAGTAGACGTAGATTTGAACATTTACTAATTGTGTTCATACAAGACGTAGTTTGATTGAACTGCCCCAGTTGCATTTAACCGTATAAGTACTATACGAAAGTATTCTTGTGTGAAGGGAGATATATATAAATCTTGACTGTAGAACATTTATATGGTTTCAACTAGGGCAATGTTTAAGATGAGTCAAGCAGAGCAGAGCAACACGCAACAGCCTTCAGCTGTGAGCACCGATGATAATGAGGTAGTAAGAAGTGTTGTAGAACCGATCGCTACAGATAGCGCAATAGAACGCCCGGTAGACACGGCTGGAGATGTAACAGCAGGGATGCAACATGGATTAGATCCATTAGTAATTATAATGAGACAGATGCAAATGATAACGGAGAGTATGAATAATATGAAAACCGACATTAACGCGAAATTAGCCTCAGTTACTGAAGGGCAAAACCATTTGAATACAAAATTAGCTTCAGTTACTGAAGGGCAGGAAAATTTGAAAGCTGAGATTAAGCAGCAGTTACATGATAGTTTTTCCGAATTAGAGCAGCGGATAGAGGAAAAGACAAAGGAACTAAAAGATCAGGCCGAAGAGACGGAACGAAAATTAACTGCACAAATCGAATTAGTTAAAGCTCAATGTGAGGAATCTACTCAACGCGTTCGTGTAGAAATGAAGGAGTACGTGGCTATTAAGATAGATACCGTACGGGAACAGGTGGAAATGGTTCCGCAGTTAGTACAAAAGCAAGATGCCATGTCATGTGCAATTGCGCAACTCCCTGAATTGGCACGTACGCAGACGAACCTAAAGGAAAGTGTGGAACATCTGACAGAACGTCAAGACTTTATTGACCACCAGATTAATGTATTAACGGGTAAATTATCCGAAATCACATTAGAAAACAAAAGGCTAATGTGTGAAAACGTTGAGCAAAATGTTAAAGTAGCATTCCAGAGTCTATGCGGCAAACAGGAAGAGAATTTGTTTGCGAAAGGACTTGAGGAAGTGCGACAGCAGTTAGGTGCTGATTTCGAGCATTGGAAACAAACGATCGAAGAGTCGATACGCGTTTCACAACAAGGCTCAGAACAAATGAATACAGGCCGACAGCAGAAGTTGTCAGCGACTATAGACCCAGTTACTGCACATTCGCACACAATACCGACATGTGTAAGTAACTCGAATATCAAATTGCCACGAGCTAGTTGTTCGCGTGACGTTTTAGCGGATGGAGATTACGAAAGCCTTTGTCATGCAGAAGAAAAAATGATAAAGCATCGGCAATTTCAGATTTTTAACACTGACAAAAGGGGGGTCCACCCGATTGTTTTTATTCGAAGTTTTAGAGGAGTGCTACCCAGAAATTGGTCGGAGTGGCAGAAGATCAGTTTCGTTACTGGGTATATACAAGGTTCGGGGGCGATCTGGGCCTCGGACATGACTTCTGTTTGCGCGACCTATGAAGATTTTGAAAAAGCGTTTTTAGCAAAATTCTGGTCAGAAGGGGTACAGGAACGCCTAAGGCAGGAGGTGCTCTACCCAGAGCCTTTCTCTTTTTCGAAAGGAAGCCTTAGGAAGTATTTTGAAAAATATATAAATAAAACAAGATATTGGGACAGACCTATGCCTTTGCCAGACATAATAAACATACTTAAGGCAAGATTACCAACTAGCATCCGGAATCAATTAATTTACGGCAACGATAAAGACCTGGAGTCGTTCCTCACGACGTTAGATCATATAGACATTATAGAAGAGAACAGCCAGAAAGCCCGTAATAACAGATTCCAGTATAGAGAGATAGAACTTCCGGCAAATGGTAGGCAAGGGAACGCACAGAGATCGATAAATAGTGGAGAAACCCCTCAAAATATCAACAATAATACCGGCAATAGTCTTGCGAGGGGCTATCCAAGGAATAACAGGAATGGGAAAAGATACAATCCCGTATGGGGAAACGAAAGGAATTTTAGACCGCAAGCTTGGAATAATAACGGTAATAGAAAGTGGAATCAACCGGGGGGAATAAACTCCAACAATCAACATCAGTGGGGACGGACATCTACGAATCAACCGGTAATTACCGAAGTGACGGACGATGTCAACCACCAGGCGAATCAAAATCCAACAAACTTGTAAGGACCCACTCGTGCCCCGGAGGAGCGGTCAACAATAGGTTGAGGGGCAACAGGATATGTGTACCCATGCTAACGTATAATGATGGACGATTACTGGCAGATGAATTGACCGAAGACTTAGAACCCAAAGATGAAGATAAGGAACAGGTGGCAGTAGCCGAAGTGCAAGTAATTTTGGAGACTGTACCTATAACGGCGGTTTTAGACACAGCTGCAACCACGAATGTTACTTCGGAGGCTCTATTCAACAAGATCAGAAATATAAGAAGAGTACCAATGTTTCCAGTTCAAAATTGCAGAATGATAGGCGCCGTTGGGGCTCGATCGGCGAATGTAAAAGTGCAGTCACTACTTAGTGTAGAAGTAGGAAATGTAGCAATATTAAGCACATTCCTTGTTGTGAAAAATTTGGTGGTAGACTGCATTATCGGAGTCGACAGCCTACGTCAATACGGATGCAGAATAGATTTTAAAACAGGAAAATTTTGGTTAAATATAAATAAACAAGAAATTGAGTTGGACTTGTTGAAAAAGGAAGGCCTTACCAGAAAATATAATAGTGGGATCAGTGTGCAAGTAATCAGGACTGCACAGAATTCTAAACAGCACGCAAATAATGAGTTCCAAGTCAAAGGAGATTTCGGTCAATTAGTGTATGAGAAGTTAAATGAATCCGACTGCATCACTGAAGATCAGAAGAAGCAGCTCAAAGAATTATTATTAGTTTATGAAAACGTGTTTGATGAAAGGCCAGGAGTGATTAAAGGATACATATGCCATCTCTACGTTAAGCCGCACGAAACATATTGTCGAACTTTCTATCCTGTTCCCTGGAGGTTAAAGGCTCAAGTTCAAAAAGAAAGAGATCGCATGTTGAATTGGGGTTTGATCGAACCCTCCACAAGCCCCTACTGCTCACTATTGTTGGTCGTGCCAAAAGCATACACGGGATCGAACAAAATAAAAGGGTAATTTCCTCATAATGACTTAAAAAGATATAATGAAGAATAGGAGATAGGGAGGAATGGGTTTCCGAGTGACAGAGATGAACGCTCGTAAAAAATATAACGATGAACTGTGTGTGTGTAGTGTTAAAAACCTTTAAAGTGAAGTAGTTAATCAATGACATAGAATATAGAAATAGTGACTAATTACTACTATTGAGTGTTGTAAAAAGGATAGTGGAGATAGGCTTCACCTGTGGTTTGAGTGAACATAGAACTTTAGCTTTGCTAATGTGATCAAGATGTATAAAGTATCTGAATGACCTGCGAGAAGAATGAAATGTTTCCCGCAAATGACGCTGAGTAATAAAAAAAAAGGTTTAAAGTGAATATTCATATATAATCTCATGTGAACGCTTAGATGGGTAAACGTGTGAAGGGATGTGTTGTGGTAGTGAATCGTGAGTGACGGTTAACGCCGCAAAAACAATTTCCCGCGCAAAACAGTTGACGTCGGCGCGAGAATTAAAATCGATAGAGACGACACAGATATGCTTTATAAGAGACTCGCACCAAACGCGAGGATAAACTGATTCATGTTGAACTTTAAAAGGAATAGGTGTTATAATTAGAAGTTAAGAGTTTTTAATTTATTAATGAATAATTAAAAAAAGTAATATTCATAGAATTAATAGATGTTTAATGGTTTGTGTTCGTTTGGGAATTCTGTTTGAAAAATCCATTTCCATAGATGAGCATGGATGAACGCAGTATGAATCAGAGAGTAAATGAAAGAAGCGAATCCGCATTCCTCAATGCTAATAATTTTTACATTTCAGCACTAAAGCGAAGAAATATATGTGTTTAGAATAAAAAGTTTTTGAGGATAGCTAAATTATAGGACTTATTAAGGAAATATGGATGATGTCTTGGTATAAAATAAACTACACTTTCCATTATTCGATGATTTGAATCCAAAATCTATAGTAAGTTACATGAATCCTTTAAATTACGAAGAACAAATCAGTCATAGAAAATCTGTTAAAGCGTTTGGACTTCTAAGTACAAGTGGGGAGACAAAGTAAAAAGGAGTATTCAAACGAGAGTAAATCGGATGATGCTTTTGGCAACATCATTTATTAAGAGTTGAATTCATTGAAATACGTCGTAACAAAAAGGATCCATGAAGCCATAAGGATTTTGCTTTCAAAAAGGAGAATCTTGGATGGTGCAACCTAATCAGTTCTCTTACAGGAAGAGTCTTCCTTTTTGGTCATTGCTAATTCTTTTGGAATGAATGTTGCATGTGAATTCGAGTATCCCTGTTCCTTCTACTCTTCCCATTGTGGTCCGCGTAGAAGATCAACTACAAAGGGGGCCGCGTAGAAGACCGACTACAAATGTGGACGTCGGGGACATGCAAGACCCGGGGGAGTTTAGCACCGCAAGATACTGTACTAGGAGCAAGATTGTAAAACGCAAATTCACGTTATTTATTGTAAAAAGTTTTTTTTTGCTAGAGGCACAAACTACCCTTTTCCAAATCGTGATACAAATTGATCCCTATCTTTTCTTTAGAGATAAATTTCAAAATTATTTTTGTTCTTCTATAGGCTTTCCTATCTTCTATGTACCGTAGGCTGGGGGTCTAAGCTTAAGAGGTTTTCCAAGGTTTCCCTGCTTAAGAAAGTTCCCGAATGGGTAGACCCTGACAACAGTTCATGAAAGATCATCTTCCTTGGTTGTGCACAGCAAACATAACACCGAGATGCACGTAAAAGCAATACAGTCGCGGTACTTGTCTCTTCATTTCTTCTGTTTTCCACATTTCTTTTCTTCGTCTGTTTCAAACAGAATATTCTTTTTCAGTCGGAGGACTGACAATCATCACTTCCGGGTTATCCACACTAATAGATAGCTCGCGAAGTGTGTTCGGTGAATCAAAATTGAGCTCACAAACTTCGCTCGCTGCGAGGGGCATTGTAATATCCCCACGGAAAATTACCCTCTACCATGCACTAATTAATAGTGATCAATCAAATTATCCACATTTATTTACGTTTGAAAAGTATCGGATTAGATTTTTCTAGTAAAATATGCGCCGACAGCTCGTCGACGCCAAGGTATTTTTCTAGTACGTTTATTCTTTGGAACAACAGAGGTACAGATATGTATACTCCATGGTTATTATAGTAGAGAGAGAGAGAGAGAGAAGGGAACAGTTTCGGAAATATCGGTGGGAGGATTTTTGGATTCCTAAAGAAATTTAGGCACTCTTCTTCGCACTAAAGCGAACAAGGGAAATTTGTGCCGATAGCGGGATAGATAAAGAAATGATAAACCTGTAAAAAGGTAAATTTCCTGAGACTTAAAATACACGGAAACGGAACCTGTAATTAACAAGGATTCAATATACTTCTTTCATCAGAAATAAGGTTTGTGACCATTTTTTTACAGAGTGAATGAAGAATGAGTTCTCTGTATGAATCATTGATGATTGTCTAGGCCTGTAATTAATTGGGAAGCTTCAGCTGTGACGAAGAGAACCTGCAATCTATGAGTTTTATAAATCGTCCAAAAAGGCTTCGTCCACATCTGAAATATTAGATCTGTCGTAAACTGAACGAATTGTTCAAACGATCGATTTTCCCAACTGAATGCAGCGCTTAATAATAATAACAAATGTAAAGATTTTTTCTAGCAAGACCGCCGCTGAGTATTAAGACGAAGGGCTCTACCGGAGATTGGACCAGGCTGATCTCAAGTAATTTATATTTGAATTGTACACAGATAAATTAGAGAGAGAGAGAGAGAGAGAGTGAATGTAATTCTAGAAATTACTTAGAATCCTCCAGTAGTATAATTGTTTGTCTGTCCTCTTACGGATCAGCCAGCCATAATACACGAAGCCCTGACTTTACTGTACTGATTCAGGTGTGAGAGTGAAGGAGCGATAAATAAGACAGATACACTTCTGTACAGACAAACATTACACCAAGTTAGCGGCAAGCTGCATTCATCACACACATAGACTTTCATCAGAATCAAAACCACAAAACAAAGTAGTAATCAAAGAATTCATTAGAGACACTAAACCATTCAGTTTAACTCATCTCCCATTACCGTCTCCAACCGAATTACAGTTCCAACGGTAAACGTGGATTACTTCTGTCTGAACTTTAATTTCCTTCATTTCTCCCTAGTTTCCTTTCGTGTGTCCGCAGCGTTCAGACTGAGTGGCATAAGAGATGAGTTCCAAACCTATTTCATTCTTTTCTCAATTACTGTGCTTTTCATGAACGTGGACTCTTGGAACTGCATTCTGGTGTTTGTACAATTTGTCTCTAACGTATCGCTCACAGGACTCACATGTGTAACACATTCTATTGAACACAAAATTAAATGCAAAATCAATGCTCCTACTCGATACGACTTTGTCTGTGTTATCGTTCCTGTAAATAATATTGCAGTGGTCTATACATTACGGCTCCAAGTATGCAGTAATGTACCCTTATGAGAAGTATTATTCTCCCACTTGTTCTCAATTTGTCTCGTTAATGACAACAGAAGATTTACTTCCTCCTATCGGTATTTCGAGATATCGACTAACAAGCGAATATATAAGCCAATACTTGTTGTTAGACGTTGTATATGTTTTATTCATGATGGATTCCTGCACTTTCTATCACGTATGTCTTCCAAAGTCCAACTTCTCATTTCAGTCATGTGCAGTTGGAGTCATGACTTATAACTGCTATGGTAGCTCAAAGGATCTTTGAAGAGTGCCAGAAAATCAGAGCTCTGGTGAAACCGTGATACACCCACAAAACCAACAATAGATCTAAGTAGGATGTATATGGGATTTCCGCAGCACTTTTTTTACAAACCTGCAGCCGTATGTACAGGTCATTTACAGTATCCATTATGTCACAAGCCATAATCCGTTTCTATGATGTTGCAACCGAAGAAGTCACACCTTTTATCTTGGAACAACTGTGGCAAATCAAACGAAACAGCCAATGACATCACAGTATCCTACTGACCATTAAAAGGAAGCAGCTAATCACAACATAGCTGTTGAACCTCCACCTTCGCCTTGTTGAAACATACTCACCCAAAATGAATACAGTATCATGCTTAAAATCAATCGATTAATTATGAAAAAATATAAAGATATAGTTAAAACCAGTGTAACTCGGCCAATTAAGCAGCTCTTGTCAAAGAGCTTGTTGGATCTTTGTACGACACTTGGCGTAAAGCATAATGGAGCCCATAAGTTAAATATATCTATATCCAGACTGTCTGTACGATTTATTAAAAGTATATAGCCACAGATATATATAGACACACACACACACACACACACACATGCACAAACACACACTCATGCACATAGACACATTACATCTGGTGAACAACATTAATTCTATATCTAAATGGAAGGTATGTAAAAGACACATCAGGTATGTACACACCTTTTATTTTTCATACTGTTCATACTGTTATTACCACATCTACAGTATGTAAATGATGTAACATCCAGTAATACCACTTCTACAATGTATGTGAAAATAAACTAGCAACAGAATGTTTAAACTGAGTGCCAAAATATCCGTGAAAAACGTAAAGAGTGTTAACATTTAATCTGAGGTACATGTGATGCTATGTTACTGGGGATAAACATTTGTAGGTGTTTTTCAATAATGCTTCACTCCACCAAGCACTGTTTTAGGGGAAATGAAAAGACTGCATCATGTTCTACACTAGAAAATATAACCAATATTGTTGACTAGTTAATTCATATTTCCGATGACTTTTTCACTTGGACATATCTGGAGTTTTGTTCTACTGGTGTTCAGTACAATGACGTCACGTTTCCCAACACTTTATCACAAGAAACTGTACTAAAAATGATACACTTTGACAAAGTGTTTAATTTGTTATATCTCTTAAACTTTATATTCTCGTAGTACGATACACAAAATATAGGTTGTAGTCATAACATAACATGGCCAAAGAGAATTATGGAGCAAGCTTCTACATACAGAGAGGAAAAGACGAGATCTAAAAAGCATTACCTTTGTACAAAAAAAAATTATTATAATATATTAAGATTTCAAGTACAAAACGAATTCAGGTTGCTTATCTTAATATGCAAGGGTATTTACAGATTTATAATCATGAACGAAAATTCATTCTTGCTCCAAAAAAAAACTTAACTCTCTTACTTGTCAAAATACATACAGAATTGTGATTCTTGAGTTTCTCCCGGCGTATTTGATAATCAAAATATCCACAGGTGTGCTGCCGGTCTATAGTGTCCAACGGGCACAATATTTCGGCGATCATACATGTCGCCATCATCAGGTGAACTGACGGACTGAGCTCCTGTGAACGTGCCGGCACGGAGATCCGTACGCTATGGCTGCTCAGAGGGAACTGGGTTCGGTCGCGGCGGCGGCCGATTTAAATACCCTCCGCCCGCGGCGCGCTCCCTCCGCCGTCCGCGCCCCGCGCCACGGTCGCGCGGTGGAACAGATTGCGACGGCGTCTGAGATGACGTCGGTGTGATGGCTCTGTCCGCCGTGGTCGTCACAACTATACGTTTGCTCGATTTACTCTTGATCAACCCAATCGCTGGTTCCCAAGCCTTGCTAAGATTATAGCCACAGTCACGGTTTATGAGGTAGTCATTGGTGCGAATTTCGATGGCCTCTCTAACAACGCTGTCCCAGTATCTCGACGTCTGTACCAGAATCCTCGTGCGGTCATACTCCATGGCGTGATTTTCCGACAAACAATGTTCAGCGACCGCCGACTTGCTCGGATACATCAGTCGAGTGTGCCTCTGGTGTTCACGGCATCGATCCTCGACGGTACGCATCGTCTGACCAATATACGACTTGCCACATTGACACGGAATCTGGTACACGCCGACCTTCCTCAAACCGAGCAAACGTATAGTTATGACGACCACGGCGGACAGAGCCATCACACCGACGTCATCTCAGACGCCGTCGCAATCTATTCCACCGCGCGACCGTGGCGTGGGGCGCGGACGGCGGAGGGAGCGCGCCGCGGGCGGAGGGTATTTAAATCGGCCGCCGCCGCGACCGAACCCAGTTCCCTCTGAGCAGCCATAGCGTACGGATCTCCGTGCCGGCACGTTCACAGGAGCTCAGTCCGTCAGTTCACCTGATGATGGCGACATGTGTGGTGTCACCGCCAGACACCACACTTGCTAGGTGGTAGCCTCTAAATCGGCCGCGGTCCATTAGTATACGTAGGACCCGCGTGTCGCCACTGTCAGTGATAGCAGACCGAGCGCCACCACACGGCAGGTCTAGAGAGACGTACTAGCACTCGCCCCAGTTGTACAGCCGACGTTCATAGCATAGACCGGCAGCACACCTGTGGATATTTTGACATACAGAATTGTTTCGGAGGAGGAGATTAGTGTTTAACGTCCCGTCGACAACGAGGTCATTAGAGACGGAGCGCAAGCTCGGGTGAGGGAAGGATGGCGAAGGAAATCGGCCGTGCCCTTTCAAAGGAACCATCCCGGCATTTGCCTGTAGCGATTTAGGGAAATCACGGAAAACCTAAATCAGGATGGCCGGAGACGGGATTGAACCGTCGTCCTTCCGAATGCGAGTCCAGTGTGCTAACCACTGCGCCACCTCGCTCGGTAATTGTTTCGTAACATTACAAAACACATATTAAACTTCTAATAATCTAACATATGGCTTAATTCGAACTTACGGTTAGAATAATTTTCTGTTTGTATAAATGATAAGAATGTCATTCCCATGTCTAAATCGTGTATGTTGTTAGTAAAAAATGCGTCTTTGTTTAGTTAAAATGTTTATCAAATTCAATAAACATTGTAGTGATCCCCATGCTATGATATTATTCTATATCTTAACTAAGAAACGTTTGTCAGCTTCTGCTGATAGTGACAATTAGTGCTATTGCACAATGTAAACTACAAGACCATTTGTCCTTGTACATCACTGTGTTACAAATTGCCCTATGCATCACCATGTTACAGCAAATTTGTAGCAATTTTCCTATATTATATTTGGTTACAGATAAACATCAAAATAAATTGTAACAAATTGCTGCATACATTGTCATGTTACAGCAAAGTTGTAACGAATAGCCCTACAAAATGTTATATCCCATACATCAACGTTGCATACACTAATTGTTAACATGTACACCAATCATCACAGACATATACTGGATAAAACTGGTGAAATGATGGACACCATTGCCACAATAATAGTGAGAGGCATTACTCCAATGGTATGGTGGATACCATTCTGGGATCAGCAATGGTCAGTTGATATGGTGACTGACACTAACCTTAATTCATTTTTGGGGTAATGTTGGTCAGCTGATATGGTGACTAGCATACTAGTGGATGGGGCAGTTATGGTCAGTTGATAATGGTATTCACCATAAACCTCAATTATGTAAGGTGGTTCAGTTATTGTCAATTGAAATCGTTGCAACTATTACACTAAATACTATTGATTGGGGCAAGGATGGTCAGTTGGTATGGTGACATTGTTCGTCACGAAATGGCAGCCATTACATGATAATTCAGTCCTAATGCTTAGCAGAAATACACAACCCTCCTCAGAGGATTTATAACAATATACAATTTGCACTTGCAATTTTTTTCGTATGGTGAAAACTTCAATGAAACAGAGCTCAAACATCTGCAACAATGAATATTTAAGAATGTAATGTATACTTGCTATTCCATAAAAAGATTTACAGACGAAAGACTAAGCAGGTAGCCATAAATGTCTAGTTTTTTTGGAACTTTATGGACCAAATGGACGAAACTTACACATCAAACTGTACAACCTACATCTGAACACACAAGGGATTATAATGAAAAATGCAGTGCATTAATTCATGCTTATACGTGTGAACTCACCATACCAAATGTGGGTCTGGAACTGCAATCATACTTATGATTATTCATGTGTCCTGCAATATGTGATAGTTCATAAACAAAACGAAATCGCTAATAATGTGCATCTTTTTACACTATGAATCATATATATTGGACATGTAATACTTAAAAAAAACAGTTCAGAAGCTATGTGTGTGTGTTTTTATAGGCTCCTACCCTATAAAACATAATCATATAGTTAAAAAATAAGTGAATGGGAGAAACACCCTCTCCACAATGACTTCGTATCAAATTCGTAACGATGATACAGAAAAAACTACTAATTCAAATGGGAATGTAATTAGCCAGCACACTTTCACACAAGTTGAGATGTGTTCTAAATGTAGGAGTTGTATCTGGAAATGACATGATTTTGTAAGAGAGATTGCGTGCTAAGATGTGTATATATGATTAGTCACTAAGGTCTCAAGTGATGTATAGATTTTGTTTGACTGAGCTCCAATAGCTGATACCCACTGTCTGGTTATGGCACACATCACAATGCATTTGTGATCATGGTAGTCACATTCAGTGGGGTAACTGCTGTAACTATGTTAACTGACCTTCACTGTTGCAGCCAATAGTATGTGAAGTGCTGTAACTCCCCATATCAGCTGACAATAATTGTCCCAATTGCATCTGGGCTAATGACAGTCACTACATCAACTGACCATCATTGCCACCAGAACTGTATCCACTAAGCATCCAGTAAAATGTAGTCCTATTGCCAAGGTTATAATGACAATCATTGACCCAGTAGTACATACTACCATCTTCATTGTAAGGAGCAATCTAATACAACTTTGTTAACATTGGTCTGTACAAGGTAATTTGTTACAATTTTGCTGGAACATAGCGAAGTGTCAGGCACTTTGTTACAATTTTGCTGTAAAACAATGGTGTAGGAGGCCATTTTGTTACAATTATTCTGTAACTTAGTTATATAGCATATAATTTGTTACAATTTTGCTGGAACATAGCGAAGTGTCAGGCACTTTGTTACAATTTTGCATAAAACAATGGTGTAGGAGGCCATTTTGTTACAATTATTCTGTAACATAGTTATATATCATATAATTTGTTACAATTTTGCTGTAATGTAGTGACTTATGGGGCAATTTCTTACAGTTTTGCTGTAACATCATTAGGTATAGAGCAATTTGCTACAATTTTGCTGTAAAATGACAATGTATGGGGCTCTCTGTTATAATTTTGGTGTAACATTCAATATGTGAGGCAGTTCATAACATTTATGTGTAACAGTGGTGATGTTTACTTTGGCATGTACAGCTGCAACTACAAGTGCTGGCAGTGGTTTATAGTTCATTCGACACCATCTGTGTCATAGTATCTACCTTGCACACAGGTTTCTTCATAAAATAATTAAAGAACAGCAAGAGCGGAGGTTTCTTTGCTATATATTCTTTTTTGGCTTCAGCGAAGGGATGTACTCCATCCTTCATATCGGGAATTTTTCGTTTCTGAGCGAAAATCTGCCCATCTCAGCTTCAGACAGGGTGATTCCCACCGCAGTTAATGCATATTGCTGGAGATGATCAGTCAGTGTCAGTCATTGGCTACCTTTTCACATTTTCCGCAAGCTGCTTCCCCTCCCCAACTCAGCATTGTGTCGCCAGATCACTGGCATTTGAAACACCTCATGGGGCTGGGTACATATATCAGGGCTAGCTATAAGCCAGAGGAGCCCTGCCATTGTGTATTCAGGTCGTCTCAGAGAACTGAGGTCACAACGAAAGTGGCAGTCTTCTCATCTTTCTATTTTTCTTATCTCTCTATTATTCCATTGGTTCCATTGTTTCACTTCTACTATCCTCTGTAATGACTATTCTTGACTGAGTTCTGAGATGTCTATAATATCATGGTATGCGATCACAGCCTTGCTTGAAATGAGGGAGTTACGCATCTAAAAAATTACGTCATTTCTTTTTGAGTCGTCATCAACTATTTGTTGGATTTCTTCCATTCTTTGTCTTCCTATATAGCTTTTAATCTCTGTAGCTCCCTCGAGTACCATGGAAGTTAGTCCCTGATGTCTTAACAGATATCCTATCATCCGGTCCCTTCTTGTTGTCAGTGTTTTCCACACATTTCTGTCCACGCCGATTCTGTCGAGAACCTCCTGGTTCCTTACCTTATCAGTCCACCTAATTTTCAACTTTCTACTCTACCAGCACATCTCAGATGCTACTTTTGTCTTTTGTTACAGCATTCCAGCAGTCCACGTTTCACTCCCATATACTGCTACACTCCAAACGTACTTTCTCAGAAATTTCTTCCTCAGATGTAGGTCTGTTTCATCCTAGTATACTTCCCTACGCCACTGCTAGTCCGATTTTTTGTCCCTCTTTCTTCGTCCAGCCCTCTGCCCAGGTACCTGAGTTCCTGAACTCTGTCCACTCTATGATCCCCAATTCTGATGTTAACCTTGTCACTGTTCTCATTTCTACTACTTCTCATTACTTTCGTTTCTTCGATTTACTCTCAATCCATATTCCATACTCATTCGACAAAAGATACTAAGTTCATCAGCGAAACTCGTCACTGATATCCTTTAACCCCAAATTTTTATTTCTTTTATTTCTATAAATGTTTCTATGACATACAAATTAAAAAGTAGGGGCGAAAGGTTACACTCCTGTCTTACACCCTTTTTAATATGAACTCTTCGTTCTTCGTCTTCCAGACTTATTATTCCTTGGTAGTTCTTGTACATACTGTATATTACCCGTCTATCACAGTAGCTTATGCCTATTTTTCTCAGAATTACGAATACCATGCACAATTCTATGTCGTCAAACGCCTTTTCCAGGTCGTCAAATGCTATGAATGTGTCTTGATTTTTCTTCATTCTTGCTTCCATTATCAACTGCAGTATCAGAACTACTGTCTCGTGTCTTCACCAGGCCAAACTGATGGTCATCTAACAGACGCTTAATTTTCTTTTATATCCTTACGTATATTATTCTTGTCAACAACTCTTTTAAGCTGATTCTGCGATAATTCTCGCACTTGTCGGCTCTTGCTATCATCAGAACTTTCTGGGTGATGTCTTTCTGAAATTCTGACGGTATATCGTCAGTCTCAAACATTCTACAGACCAATGTGAATAGTTGTTTTGTTGCCAATTGTCCCGATGATTTCTCAAATTCCAGTGGAATATTATTTATTCCTTATGCCTTATTTGACCTTAAGTTGACCGAAAGTCTTTCAAATTCTGATGCTAATACTTATCACCTATCCCTTCTCTGTCGACTCCTGTTTCTTCTTCTATCATGTCATGAGATAAGTCCTCCCCCTCAAAGAGAATTTCAGTGTACTGTTTTCACCTATACGCTCCTTCCTCGGCATTTAACCGTAGAATTCCCATTGCACTCTTAACGTTACCGCCATTGGTTATAATTTTATCGAATAATGTTTTCACTTTTCTACATACTGAGTCAGTCCTTCTGATAATTATTTATTTTTCTATTTCTTTACATTTTTCATTCATCCATTTTGCCTTAGCTTTCCTGTACTTCTTATTTATTTCATTCCTAAGTGACTTGTACATCTGTATTCCTGAATTTCCCTGAACATTTTTGTACTTCCTTCTTTCATCTATCAGCTGAAGTATTTCTTCTATTACCAATGGTTTACTCGCAGTTGCCTTGCTTTTACAAATGGTTTTCTTTCCAACATCTGTGATTTCTCTTTTTAAAAATGTCATTACTCTTCAACTGAACTACCTCCTGGGCTCTTCATTATCACAGTGTCTATAGCCTCAGAGAATGTGAAGCATAGTCTTCATTTCTTAGTGCTACCACATCCTACTTCTGTGCACAGTGACTATTCCTGACTAGTCTCTTGAACTTCAGCCTATTCTTCATCACTACTAAATTATGATCTGAATTTGTATCGGCATCTTGGTTCAGGGTGTGGGTTCCTGTTGTCATGTTGTAGTTCATGACCCACGGGCAACGTATGAGTGGCCAAGTAAGTGGTCCTGACAGTCGGGATATCAGTTACTTTGGAATAAGGCTGGCATCTCGGACATATTCTAAGTCGTGGATACCTTTGTGCTCAGACGGCAAAGACTACCAAATTCACCCGTTAGTCCATCAACTGTTAGGGGTAAAACTCAATGGGACCCAGGGCAAGTACGGCTAGCAATCTGCTTCCCTGGTACTTTAAATATGATGCTGGCAACAATCAGAGCAAAATGCCTCGAACCTTTGGAGGTGACGGAGTCCCACCTCTGACAAACCAGGGACCCCTAAGATACGACTCGGCAAACGAAAGGTAACGAGATGGGGAGCTATTAATATCAATGGGGGCTACTCTGAGAAGAAGGTAAAGCTGGCAGAGGCTGCAAGTAAGATGGGGTTGGACGTTTTAGCAGGTAGTGACATTCGGGTAAGGGGTGAAAAAGAAGAGGAAGTGGGAGAATACAAGGTCTACCTGTCAGGAGTCAAAGCAGGAATAGCACAATGGGGTGCAGGGCTTTACATCAGGAAAGAAATGGAACCCAGCTTAGTTGCAATAAGGTATGTGAACGAACGACTGATGTGGATAGATTTGACAGTGTCTAGCAAGAAAATTAGGATTGTGTCAGTATATTCGCATTGTGAAGGGACAGAGCTAGATAAGATGGATAGTTTTTACGACGCACTCAGTGATGTAGTTGTTAAAGTAAAGGACAAGTATAGTGTTCTGCTCATGGGTGATTTTAATGCCAGGATTGGAAATCGAACAGAAGGGTTTGAAAAGGTTATGAGTAAATTTGTAGAGGATATGGAGGCCAACAGGACCGGGAAACAACTCTGTGCGAGTATGAGCTTAGTGATCAGGGGAACCAGATCTGTCATTGACTATATAATAACAGATCAGGAATTCAGGAAGGCTGTGAGGGACACACTTGTATTCAGGGGATTCTTTGATGACACTGATCACTATTTAATCTGCACTGAAATTGGCATTGTGAGGCTGAAAGTGCACGAGGTCATGTCCATTTGTAGGAAGATAAGAGTGGAGAAACTTCAGGATAAGGAAATCAGGCACAAGTACATAACAGTGATCTCAGAAAGGTACCAGTTAGTTGAATGTAGTCAATTACAGTCATTGGAAAAGGAATAGACAAGGTACAGGGACATAGTACTAGAAGTGGCTAAAGAATTTCTTGGAACAGTAGTGTGTAAAGGTAGGATGAAGCAAACAGCTTGGTGCAATGACACAGTCAAGGCAGCCTGTAAAAGGAAAAAGAAGGCGTATCAAAAATGGCTGCATACTAGAACTCAGGTAGACAGAGAAAGTTATGTTGAAGAAAGAAACAAAGCCAAACAGATAATTGCAGCATCCAAGAAGAAATCTTGGGAAGACTTTGGAAACAGGTTGGAGACTTCGTGTCAAGCTGCTGGAAAACCATTCTGGAGTGTAATTAGCGGTCTTCCAAAGGGAGGTAAGAAGGAAATGACAAGTATTTTGGACAGGTCAGGAAAACTGCTGGTGAATCCTGTTGATGCCTTGGGCAGATGGAGGGAATATTTTGAAGAGTTGCTCAATGTAGGTGAAAATACGATCAGTAATGTTTCAGATTTCGATGTACAATGGGATAGGAATGATGATGGAAATATGATCACATTTGAGGAAGTGGAGAAAATGGTCAATAGATTGCAGTTCAATAAAGGGGCTGAGGTGGATGAAATTAAGTCGGAATTTATCAAATCAGTGGAATGTCAGGTCTTAAAAGATTGTAACAACTACAGAGGTATCTCCTTAATCAGCGTTGTGGGTAAAATCTTCTCAGGTACTGTTGAAAGGAAAGTTCGAGTATTAGTTGAGGACAAATTGGATGAAAGTCAGTGTGAGCTTAGGCCTCTTAGAGGTTGTCAGGACCAGATCTTTAGCTTACGGCAAATAATGGAGAAGTGTTACGAGTGGAGCAGGGAATTGTATCTATGCTTTATAGATCCAGAAAAGGGCATATGACCGGGTTCCTAGGACGAAGTTATTGTCTGTTCTACGAGATTATGGAATAGGAGGCAAACTTTTGAAAGCAAATAAAGGTCTTTACATAGATAGTCAGGCAGCAGTTAGAGTTGACGTTAAATTGAGTTCATGGTTCAGAGTAGTTTCAGGGGTAAGACAAGGTTGCAACCTGTCTCCACTGTTGTTCATATTATTTGTAGATCATATGTTGAAAACAATAGACTGTCTGGGTGAGATTAAGATATGCGAACACAAAATAAGCAGTCTCGCATATGCAGATGACTTAGTTGTGATGGCAGATTCGATTGAAAGTTTGCAAAGTAATATTTCAGAGCTAGATCAGAAATGTAAGGACTATGGTATGAAGATTAGCATCTCCAAAACGAAAGTAATGTCAGTGGGAAAGAGATATAAACGGATTGAGTGCCAAATAGCAGGAACAAAGTTAGAACAGGTGGACGGTTTCAAGTACTTAGGATGCATATTCTCACAGGATGGCAACATAGTGAAAGAACTGGAAGCGAGGTGTAGCAAAGCTAATGCAGTGAGCGCTCAGCTACGATCTACTCTCTTCTGCAAGTAGGAAGTCAGTACCAAGACTAAGTTATCTGTACACCGTTCAATCTTTCGACCAACTTTGTTGTATGGGAGCGAAAGCTGGTTGGATTCAGGTTACGTTATCAATAAGGTTGAAGTTACGGATATGAAAGTAGCTTGGATGAATGCAGGTGCTAGTAGATGGGAACAATGGCAGGAGGGTGTCCACAATGGGGAAATCAAAGAAAAACTGGGAATGAACTCTATAGATATAGCAGTCAGGGTGAACAGGCTTAGAAGATGGGGTCATGTTACACGCATGGGAGAAGCAAGGTTACCCAAGAGACTCATGGGTTCAGCAGTAGAGGGTAGGAGGAGTCGGGGTAGACCAAGGAGAAGGTGCCTGTATTCGGTTAAGAATGATTTTGAAGTAATAGGCTTAACATCAGAAGAGGCACCAAAGTTACCTTCCTATTCACAGTGTTTCCTACTCCCTTTACACCATTTTCTGTTGCTGTTAATATTACCCCATACTTTTCCGACAACAAATCCTTGTCTAGTTTCCACTTCATTTCTCTGACCGTCACTATATTTACATTTCCCGTTCAGATTTTTTGGGTCGCTACCACATTAAAACTTCTGACATTCCAAGCTCCGACTTGTACAACGTTATCGTTTTGCTGGTAATTCAATAGTTTTCTCATGATCACTTCCCCATTGGCTGTCTGAGTGAAAGAATAGTACGGGTTCTTTTGCCAATGGAGACATCGTCGTGACACTTTTCCTATTACAGTCCACGTACTATGTGGGTGCACATTACACGTCCTTAATGCAATAGTTTCCATTGCCTTCTATATTCTCATGCCATAGATCACTGCTGATTCTTCCGCCTCTTACGGACTGTTTCCCACTCCAAGGGCAAGAGAGTGCCCTGAACCTCTGTCCGCTTGTCTGCCTTCTTTGGTAAAACCGGTAGCAGAACGAGGGTGACATCTCGCGCTGGAAGTCATCAGCCGCCATTTCTGGTGATTTTATTCGTATTGTAAACAGTGGCAAGATTCGACCTGAGAACGAGAACGTTTAGATTACTAGTAAAAGATGCTAAACCTTATCATAGTCACCCAATTTTTGTGACTTCCTAAGAAGTTCCAGCAGGTTTAGCCAGTTAGTCTCAAACAACAAGGTACTATTTCGTAACCGTTTAATCGTCTTTTAAGCGTTTATGAATGCACTCGTAGAAAGGAGACACATTTTCAAATGTCTCATTCTTCCTCTTAAGCGCTACAGATACATTCTGATTTATGACTCCTTCAGCCCCGTTGCTAAATACAATCTTATTTTTCACAAGCCTTCCTCATTTGTTTTGATTAGTGGATGTGAGTACTCCCAGACGTTAATTGGATCTCATTAGGATTTGCCATGATGTTCCCACGAACAGTTAGGGACATACAGTAGTGGAAATCAGTATATAGAGGGTTTTCCTACTAAAGTAATAGCCAATGTCTGTAGCATCCTGTATCGTATTTATTATGAAAGTAGTAGATAAAATAAGACATAAACAGGCACGGCCCGCATCTCGTGGTCGTGCGGTAGCGTTCTCGCTTCCCACGCCCGGGTTCCCGGGTTCGATTCCCGGCGGGGTCAGGGATTTTCTCTGGCTCGTGATGGCTGGGTGTTGTGTGCTGTCCTTAGGTTAGTTAGGTTTAAGTAGTTCTAAGTTCTAGGGGACTTATGACCACAGCAGTTGAGTCCCATAGTGCTCAGAGCCATAGTGCTCAGAGCCAGGCACGACGGAATTACATAGTTTCTTTCATAAAACGAGTAGCAAAATAAGGTGTATGCATTTCCTGGGTGGAGACTGGTATAAAGACTCTCACTTGCTTGTTGTGTTATTGCATTGTCAGTACTCTGTGGAACCTCCGCTCTTCCTATTTACCTCTAAAATTCTTTTCGGCATCGATTTCGTCAGGGTTTGTAGTTCTTGTAGTGAATCTGTCGCACACCCTTCTCGTATCGAACTTTTCAGCCCACATACAGCCTCACATTGCCTTTGAATTCCTATAAATACGCGTTTCAAGTATTCCGCAACGGTTTTCTATAGTATGCATATCCAGGCTACATGCACGGCACAGCAAGACATCCGTATCTTTATCTTCAAACCGCTTTTAGATGTAGCACAAACATGCACCAATGCACTATCTTGTGGAAACATTACACTTTCATTCCCCATGAACTCATACATTCTAATCGATTCTGCCTCTAGAATCCAACTGTTCATGTAAGAGTTCACGGTTTTGTTCAGTCAAGCAGTGAGTGATTTATCTTTAGCGCAGAAGGCCGCCAAAATCATAACACTTCTGCCACCAAAATTTTTGCTCACTCTTACCTGCTGATCTGTTCTCAGTTCATTCCAATAATGCTGAAATCCATCCAGCCCATGTAAATTAAACTTCATGTCATCACTGAAGATCACTTTATCCTATTTTGAAGTCCCTGACAAACGTTTCTCAGGAAACTTCAATCCAGTCTGCTTATCTTTGAATGTTAGAACAGGTTTCTGCAGTCTCCTGAACGGAACATGTTTTCATTTGATAAAATTTGTTGTTCGCGTCTGGCAGTTACCGAAAATTTTAAGTCGGAAACAAGTCAAACAAGTTTAAGCCAGAAACAAGTTGAGAAGAATAACGGTTTGTGGCCCTCGCTATGCGCAAAAGGAACCGTTTCGATGGCTCAGATAAATTTCCACTTTGCCGGTATTTTACGTTCTGTTTATACCGTGCCCCGCCAATCTAACGAAATTATCGATCACTGTACATGTGCAGTTCAACTTCTTCGCGGTTTGGCAATGAGAGCGTTCCATTTCCTTGTACGCACCAATTTCTGCACTTTCGTCTCATGATAACTGCTTTCCACGTGGCATTGTCACAATTGTGGTTTATGTTCACAACACGCGCTGTCATTAATAGTGTCTGTTTCCTACACTAACACCGGACGGAGTAGACTGCCTTTGTACTGAGTTCTACCCTCTACCATCTGAATCGTTGTTGTCTGTACTACTGATATCAAATGCGTTACCACTTGACTGCATTTGTCAGTATTTTGGATCTCGTACTGCTGCGTATACACTGTGCACAACTGAAAAGGCACCAGGTTTCGACAACGTTCACCCTGAATTCATAATAAACTGTGGCAAGTATACAAAAGTATGGCTGGCTCAATTTTTCACAAACATAATGCAAACTGGCAGTATCCCACAAGAACTCAAACGATCTAAGGTTATAGCTATTCTAAAGCCTGGGAAGCCAGCTGACAACCCAAAAAGCTACAGACCAATTGCCCTGCTGTCTGTAATTTACAAATTACTAGAGAGGCTTATAAATAACAGAATTAGCCCAGAATTGTTCAGGGCAATCCCAGTTGAACAGGCAGGCTTTCGGCCAGGAAGAAGTTGTACTGACCAGGTGTTGTCACTCACTACTTACACTGAGGCGGGATTCCAGAGAAAATTGAAAACATCAGTCGCCTTTATTGACCTCTCAGCAGCTTACGACACTGTGTGGAGAGAAGGCATCATGTACAAAATTCTTCGAGTAATTCCTTGCAAATCTATAGCACGCTTAATAGACAGCATGCTCAGTGATAGGGTGTTCCAAATAAGTATGGACCCTGACTACAGCTCCATCGAAAAACTAAAGAATGGCTTACCACAAGGATCATTGCTTGCACCACTGCTGTTTAGCCTCTATATTGCAGAGCTGCTGGAAACACAATCAATAAAGTTCGGGTATGCTGACGATTGGGCCCTCACTACAAGATTTAGCACAATTGAAGCATCTGAGGATATCCTAACGAAAGACCTGAAGATAATGGGTGAATATTTCCGTAAGTGGAGACTTCAACCAAATGCTTCCAAAACAGAGGTTAGTTGCTTCCATCTCAACAACAAACTCGCTGGAAAGGAACTCAACATTCGATTTGAAAACACCGTTCTCAGGCATAATAAAAAGCTGAAGTACTTGGGCATGACGCTGGACAGAACACTATCTTTTAAACAGCACCTAACAAAGACTGCCGAAAAATTAAAGACAAGAAACAACATTATTCAAAAGCTCTGTGGTACTACCTGGGGAGCAGCGGCCTCCACTCTCCGCACCTCTGCTTCCCTGCTTTAGCAATTGTATTCTCAGCTGCCGAATACTGTGCTCCGATTTGGCTAAACAGCCCACATGTAAAAAAGGAGGATGTCCAGTTGCATAACACTCTAAGGATGATTTCTGGAGTAATTAAACCCACTCCAACGCAATGGCTCCCAATATTAAGCCACATCCCGCCGCCACATCTGGCGACGTACGTGAATACAAAAACATCATGGGAAATCGAAGCCTGCCAATCCATCAAGACATTGAGGCTGCAAACACTAACAGGCTTCGATCTAGGAACCCGCCAACAAGAACAGCAAGGAACTGTGTACAAGACGGTTTCAGTATCACAAACGCATGGCCTGAAAAATGGAACGCATGGCAAAATCATAACATGCCTTGCATCACACAAAAGCCACCTGGTTTTGACCTACCACGCAAAACGTGGTCCACTCTATACAGGATTAGTACTCGTCATGGCAGATGCGCTTACTCCTTGTATAAATGGGGTAAAATACCATCCCCTCATTGTGACTGCGGAGAAAGTCAGACCGTCAGCCACATTGTTGAAGAGTGTTCCAGAAGAGCCTATAATGTGAGCCCCGACGACTTCCTGCTCGCAGCTCCAGAGTCGATAGATTATATTAATAGACTTGATGTTTGTTTGTAATCCGTAAACTTTGTTATATTAGTAATGTTGGTTTGCAATTATTAACGTTTGTTATATTACTGATTGGTCTGTTTCTTTATTATGTGTCTGTATTGTTATTCGATAAATAATAAATAACAATTATTCCAACCGATTACGTTAACTGCGTGGCTGGTCCTGGCAGAGGTTCGAGTCCTCCCTCGGGCATGAGTGTGTGTGTTTGTCCCTAGGGTAATTTAGGTTAAGTAGTGTGTAAGCGTAGGGACTGATGACCTTAGCAGTTAAGTCCCATAAGATTTCACGCACATTTGAACACTTGATTTGACTACGTTAATTTTCCTGTAAACGTCCATGCCTTTATACTGATTTCCTCTACCATATAGGCTTACGCAGACAGAGCTCTACATGCTTGTGTAAGCCTTATACAACTGAGATGCGGCATGTTTCCTAGACGTTGCCCGCTAATCTCTGTTCCACCTGAACGTCCATGCGTCTCATCAGCGTGCAGCACACCTTGCGACTGAGGCTTCTCTTGACGAGGTGTGTAACATCCTCGTGATAAGGGCGGCAAAGCCGAGATCCTCACTTTCTGTGATATACAACGTTTCAGCGTAACGCTGCACGGTGATAGCTGAATCATATCCAGAGCTTACGGTTCCTGAGGACGGGCGGAGCTCACCAGTTCCCAGCTCAGGAAACCCAGGTCTGCCAAGTCCACACCCAGCAAGCGAATGCTGATCTCCCTGAGGTGTTCGCCGTTTAGAACGAGCGCGGGGGGAGGGGTGCCATTATCGAAAATATGACTTCTGGTTGGTTGGTTGTTTGGGGGAAAGAGACCAAACAGCGAGGTCATCGGTCTCATCGGATAAGGGATGGATGGGAAAGGAAGGAACCATCCCGGCATTTGCCTGGAGCGATTTATGGAAATCAAGGAAATCCTAAATCAGGATGGCCGGACGCGGGATTGAACCGTCGTCCTCTCGAATGCGAGTCCAGTGTGCTAACCACCGCGCCACCTCGCTCGGTACACTTCTGGTTGAAGAAAGTATTATGGAGAGAAGAGGAAACGAGGCCTGGGTAAGAACTGAGGGGTGGTGGGAAGACACATGTGGCAAATATTACACCTGTCAAGAGATGAAGAGGAAGGCCTAGGGATAATGTAATTAAAACACATGGAAGACAGCATGCAGGAGATAGGAGAAAACGAGTTCAGGGTAAGAACTGAGAGGTGGTCGGAAGACTGCAGAAAATGGAAGGAGCTGTAATACAAGATACTCTGCGAGTGGAAGGAAACTGTTGAATCAGATATGTCTTAAAAAACGTTTATGTGAGACGAAATCTCTCGATTGAACTACGTATTCCTGAGAATTAAATATGTTACTTTACACTTCTGACGCCATTGTAAAGTAAATGCTCATTCTAATTTATATCTAAGGGATAACTGACAATGAATGTGATAAACACGTGTTATTGCTGCCTGATGGCTTCCTATTCGAACACAATCAACAAGTGCTCATTTTTATAGCTTTTGCAGTGATCTGAGACTTCGGCATTATTGTGACTGCTCAGAAACAATACTGATGTAGGCTTTTTATGTTTCACTGGAGCCTCCAACTAACTTCTGATTTGAGGTCCATACTCTAAAGGCAATCCACAGATATTACTCTAGTAGACCACTTGTATGTGAACTGGATAGTGTACGTGTTATCACAACCAAGGCAGGCCCATTACAGTAGTCCACGTGTATGAGGGTTTGACTATTATAGGTAGAGAAGAGTGCAGCTAGTACACGACAATGCACCAAACAAAAAATCTTAATAAATGCAGGGTGTAACGTGTGTAAGTGCTGATATTTTTATTGGCAGATGAGGAAAGTGTACTGAACATCATTACATCAGTATTTACATTATTTTCAGACCAATAATTATAGCCATTACAACTCATATGTTTTTAGGTTGGTTAGTACCTCCAAGCACATGTAGCAAGAGCAAACCATTAATGCTTTTCTTCCCCTGGACAGCAGGTCAAGTCTTGAAGTGTGGACACGTGGATGCAAAACGGGTAGTCTATACTGATAGGCGTTGTTCATTAGTGATGCAGTATGTCAATGCAGAAAGCATCACGAAGTAATTTTGTGACATGTTTGTGGGATTCATGTTCGACACAGAAAAAAGCAAGCATCACACTGATGTATGTACATGTTAAGGTACCACATTTTAGAATATTTGCATTTATACCCATTACACCCTGCATAGGTCCGGAAACCATGCGTTCCTGAAAAACAGAAATGTTTATAGGAATCTTTCGTTACTGTATTTGTCATGAGTGCAGCATTGTACAAATGTAAAACATGGATGATAAACAGTGTAGACATGAAGAGAATAAAAGCTTTTAAAATGTTGTGCTACATAAATGGGTAAGTTGTGGATGGGTAAATGAGATAATTTAGTGGTCATCAAACTGTTTCCGATGGGCTGCACGTGATCCGAATCGAGTGTTAGTGTGGTCCACAGTCGTTAGCTATACTTAATAATTAAATGCATCTAGCAATTAACAGCCGAATTCAAAAATGTCTACTACTGTTAAGAGGTTCTTCAGAGCATTGTTTTCCTGCTCAGCAACAAACAAAAATACTTAAATAGAAAGTAATTTTTAAGGTACGCTTTATTGTAGTTGACGTTGACCAAGTTGTCCGAGAGCTAACAGTAAGAACAGTTGACTGCTCACATCAGGGGCAGACGGGTAGGTAGCGCTGCCACTTTGGGGTTAGACGATGTGCGAGGGGAAATGTTTTATTGTTTGCCTTCCAGTACTGACAAGTCACGGGTGTTCGCAACTCATACCGATCAGCTGCTATGGTACACCCATGTTCAGAAAAAACAGAACGCCTTGAGCGTCTAGAGATAAGATGTTCATATTCACAGGACATGTACATTAGTAGGTTCTGCAGAAAGAGTTAGCATTTCAGGTTCAGCATGTGTCCTGTTGCCTAGTAGGCACATGGTCGGCTATTCACCCTTATAACTTGTACCATATGTGATGGCATCAATGCATATAATGCACGAATGGCGCCCTATGGTATAGCCATCCATGGCGCGTTCACCCACTTCCAGAGATCATCTGTGATGGTTGGCACTGGGTCACAGTCCTGCACATGTCGTTTCACCATATCCCACACATTTTCGATTGGCAACAAGTCAGGTGACCAGCTGGGCCAGAGCTATAGGCTAACACCCTGCGACACCAAAAAGACACATATAGAGCAACAAGTGGCTGTGCATTTCCTTGCTGAAAAATGGCGTCTGGGGTGTTGTGCAGAAAGGGTACACCTACGAGTCACTGGGTGTCGTTCACGTACGTCACATTGGTCACAGTGCTTTGGATATGCACCAACTGTGATTTGTGGATGTAACCAATAGTACCCCACACCACAAAGCCTTAAAATGGCACTGTATGTCTTGTGCAAATGCAGCTCCCCCTGTCTGCCGCGAACCAAAATGCGGCCATCATTATCACAAAAACAGAAGCTGGACTTGTCGGAAAACACTATGTGATCCCCTTTCCGTCCCCAGTGACGTCATTCCATTCACCATTGCCGCCTAGCATGTTTCTGCACATTCGTCAATGTTAGGCGGAGAAGCGGACGACGTGCTAGTAAACCCATGCCATAACATACGGTGACAGACTGTCACCCCTGATAGTGTACGATGTGTTACACTGTTCCACTGCTGCGCCAGAGCCGAGTATGACACAGCTATGTCCTGCAATGGCATTCAGATGAGGCGTCGATCTTCTCGGGGGGTGGTCTGCATGGTACGACCTAACGCATCTCGTTGTGTTCTACAGCCTTCCATGAACAGCTGTGCACACATCCGTTTAACTGCCGAAAGACTTTGTCCTACAAGAACAGCAATTTCCTGGATGGATGCATCACATCTCTCATGCCAATAATGCGCGCTCCACCAAACTCACTAATTTGGCGGCACAGTTCGCGCATACCTCTGAGAGGCATCATCCACGTCTGCTCAAGTCACACCGATCCATTACCTTCAGTTTATAGCGACAACAAGAGCCACATGCATATTTTACCGGTGGGTGGTGTTGCACTGCATTGTCGATATTGACCTTGAAACTGCCCTTGAGATGCTAATCATTTCTGCAGAACGTACTAATGTACATGTCCTGTGAATATCAACATCCTATCTCTCATCGTTCACGGTGTTCCGTTTTTTCTGAACGTGGGTGTATGAATTTCAAACGCAAGTAACATGGGTTTGTGATTGAGCATTATAGAGACAATCATCTTTAAATGTGGTACATGTTTATAGCAAGGAATATGAAATTAAATTAAGGCTGTTATAGTACAACGCAAGGAGTAGAAAAAAAAAGACATTCAGAACATTCGGTAAACATTTATCATCTGATATCAAACTGCATAATGCTTTTATATATAAGTAAAATTACTATCAATAACCAATTAGTCATTCACTCACACAGACAACACCATAACAAAAACAACACCACAACAGGAAATTATAGAGTGACGGCTTTCAGGTCTCTTAGGCTCGCAGCAATATGAAAAGGAGAACAGTCGACACCAAGTATTCCGAATGCTGCAGACTTTTTACGGTCTGTCCTAGAGGGCCGGTGGCCAGCATGTCATGTCCATTCCATGGCTAGTCAATTGGGGGTTCATAACATACTACTTTATGTAGGTTATCACTGATTAATAATATCAGCACATAAGCGACTCCAGGTGTCACCCCACAATGTCTCTATTGGTTCTTGCGCAAGGACGGTTGATGGCACTGGGATAATTAATCAGCGCATAACACGAATTGAGTAAAGGGAGGGATTGTTTGCTAGGCCACATCTTTATGCGCCAAGGAATTGTCAGTGTGGTAACAGAAGGAATTGTAAACGGAAAAAATGTAAAGGGGGACAAACACCAGACTACAGTAGGCAGGTACAAAGAGATACATGTTGTAATAGTTACTCAGAGATGATGGGGCTTGCACAGAATAGACTACCACGCAGAGATGCAATTCAGTGTAAGGAATGAAGATCCCCAACAACAACAACAGCAGATATGGATGTTGGATACACTTGATGTTTAATGGCTGTTAACAGGCTATACCACTATGGACAGGTGATACTAAGTGATTGGGAATGCAGGTGATCCCATTTTTCCAGTAGGGTTGGAGTAACCCACCTGTTGATGTGGATGATGAAGCCGTCGTCGACACCTCTCCTCAGCATGTCCTGCACGGCCTCCCTGGTGCAGATGCTCAGACCCAGCACGTTCACGTCCAGGATACTCTTCCAGTCTTCTGTCTTGCCATCTGATTGTCAGGAAAGGAAATTAAACGTTGGTAAACGGTATATTTAAGGAATAATTTTTATAAATACGAATATTTAGAGAGTTTTAGATGTATCCTCCACCCATTTAAAGTTTTCCTCATATTGAGCTGTTGTTGTTGCGCGGTTATTTATTAAAATATACTACAAAACCTGTCGTGGTGACAATGCAGTAAACAACTGCCATGATTTCTTCATGCATTACAGGCTTCAGCTGTGTACATGCATGTTGTTAAGTAGTGTTTTCTGGCATCGTAAAGGCGCCTTCTGTAAGATCTGGTTTCGTAAACGCGATTTCCATAAGATTGTCTTCTCAGTCCATTCTTATGTCTTGGAATGCAGTAGAGTAAGTCGTTGGTCAATCGGCTGTTCACTTGACTGCACATCCCTCCACCCTTCATAATCCTTGTATTTGTTTGCTTAACCTTTTCTGATTAGGGCTATCAAGCCGATTCTTACTTCGAACCTGGGTTTGACACACAGAGTACATTTTTTGCATCACAGTTCCCTAAGAAATAACAATTTTGATATGACAGGATTAAAATGATTTGAGTGTCTGAAGTGACAATTTAAGCAAATATTACAGGCTACGACTAATGAAATTAATGCTTCAGCTGCTGCCACTACAGTGATAATAATAATATAATAATTATAATAATGACAATAATAACAATGATGATAGTTTCAGATATACGTCCGAGAGATGGCACCACCGGCGCGTATCGAGGTCATGTTTAGCTACTAGCATCTTTGGAATGAACACACACCAAGTTTCAGCCATATTGGTCTATTTATCTGTGTTTGGCACTTTTGTGAATAAAGGAAGTCGAGTGATTGTCAAAAAATGGACGAAAAAGAATTTCGTGTGATGATTAAATATTACGTTATGAAAGGCAAAGCACCTCAGGAGACTAAAGAGAAGCTTGATAAACATTACGGTGATTCTGCACCTTCGATTAGAACAGTTTATAAGTGGTTTCAAAATTTTCGGAGTGGCTATATGGGCACAAGTGATGCTGAACGTTCTGGACGCTCTTTGGAGGTTCCGACTTCAGAAATCATTGATGAAATCCATGATATGATGATGGATGACAGAAGAGTTAAGGTGCGTGCGATTTCTAGTGCTGTGGACATCTCGAATGAACGAGAACATAATATTTTGCATAAACATTTGAACATGAGAAAGCTATCTGCAAGATGGGTTCTGCGATTGCTCACGCTTGACCAAAAACGGAATCGTGTGAAGTACTGCAAGGATGGTTTGCAGCTGTTCAGGAAGAATCCGCAGGACTTTAAGCGTCGTTTCGTCACTGTGGATGAAACATGGATACATTACTATAGTCCTGAGACCAAACAACAATCTAAACAATGGGTTACCAAGGGAGAATCTGCACAAAAAAAGGCGAAGACCATTCCTTCAGCAACTGTCTTTTGGGATTCGCAAGGGATAAGCCTCAACGCCTATCTGCAAAAGGGTAAAACTATTACAGGTGCATATTATTCATAGTTATTGGACCGTTTGAAAACCGAGCTGCAAGAAAAACGCCGGCGATTGGACCGCAAAAAGTCCTTTTCCATCACGACAATTACTCCTCACACACCTCAGCAGTTGTGGTCGCAAAAGTAATGGAAATAGGATTCCAACTCGTTTCACATCCCCCCCCCCCTATTCTCCAGACGTGGTTCCCTCAGAATACTACTTGTTCCACACTTTGAAGAAATGGCTGGCGGGATAAAGATTTTATTCAAACGAGGAGGTGATTGCTGCAACTAATAGCTGTTTTGCAGACTTGGACAATTCCTATTATTCAGAAGGGATCAACAAATTAGAACAGTGTTGGACGAAGTGTATAAGTCTAAAAGGAGACTATGTCGAAAAATAAAAAAGGTTTACCCCAAACACATAAGTAGTTTTAATTTTTGCACGGACTTTTCAAACGCCCCTCGTAGAAAGAATTTTTAGATGTTCGAGATAGATGTTTTCTGAAATACAGCGTTCTAGGGAAAGGTGTAGACTGCACAGAATAACGCGGCTGACAGATGCGCAGTCGGCAAGACAGGCGTGGGGAGAGCAGTAGTGGTAGGGGAAATGCTGAGCGCTGGAGAGGTGGGGACATTCTCAACTGAAATTCACTTTTTTTGTAAATATTAAGCACGGTTTCTGCACATCCGCACTTGGATAGTGGTCATTCAAAAAGATCTGTCACCTCCTCTTCAGCTAGTAACTAAATAAAATTCTGCTGAAAATACAGCGATTTGTTTTCGCTTGGCTTACTAACCATTTGTAACTTTGAGACAAGCGCCGTGAATGGCGAATCTGGATTAAAATCGATACTTTTCTCTAGTTGCCGTGTTAAAATTTCTTCTTTTTCAAAACACAGCCGAGTTTACAGAATGTCACCTCACTAACATGTTGTGCAACTGCGAGAGAGTTCTGAAACACTGGTTTATTCAGTTTTTTGCACGAGGAACTGAGGAAAAGTGAGGCCAGTATATTATATAAAAGCACATCCTCGGTTCAAAATAAATGTGCGCTGTCTTCAGTTATGTCATTCCCAAACCTGTTGCACTTCTTTCATCAGCTGCCAATGGCCCTTAAAAGTAAATAACCATTAAATAAGTCCGTGTTCATGAAATAACACAATAGATAATTAAGTTTTGTATAATAAACTTACGGTAAAATACTCTCCTCTTTAAATGCTATAATTTATCATAATCTCTTTTCGATATCTCAAATGGTTGACGAAATATGAGGAATGTATGGATATTTCAAGCTGGTTTTATCGATGGCGCAGCGCGACAGCAAATGAGTATGCTACATAAGATCAATTTTCTCGATATTGATTTCATATTCAGACCTCCATCCAAGTCTAAAGAAAAAATTTATACCTTAAATAAATTTCATATACAGCAACGTATTATGTAACATGCGCCGAAAGCAAAATTGTAGCAACCCGCAATTTTCATAGAAAATTTTTTCGAATTTCTCATAGTATCCTACTTTCATGTAAATATCGCAATAACTATAATCATTAACGAAATAATGGTTACACATCATGAAACTGACATACAAAGCTAAAGCAATAGTATCCGTAAAATAGTTTTAGAAAGATTTCAGGGCGTGCGCCTTGAGACTGTCATCGCCGATCGGCCGAAATGTGGAAGACACTGATAAGAGAAAGATCTGGTTGGGAAGAAGAATGTAAGGGAATACCGGGTGTGTACAAGAACAAAATGGTTCAAATGGCTCTGAGCACTATGGGACTTAACATCTGAGGTCATCAGTCCCCTAGACTTAGAGCTACTTAAACCTAACTAACCTAAGGACATCACATACATCCATGCCCGAGGCAGGATTCGAACCTGCGACCGTAGCAGCAGCGCGGTTCCGGACTGAAGCGCCTAGAACCGCTCAGCCACAACGGCCGGCTGTACAAGAACAATGGTAATCTTGTGGCCGTGCGGTTCTAGGCGCTTCAGTTTGGAACCGCGTGACCGCTACGCTCGCAGGTTCTAATCCTGCCTCGGGCATGGATGTGTGTGATGTCCTTAGGTTAGTTAGGTTTAAGTAGTTCCAAGTTCTAGGGGACTGATGACCTCAGAAGTTTAGTCCCATAATGCTCAGAGCTATTTGAACCATTTTGAGAGGTCGTTTCAGAGTCGGGTTCCTGCTTCTGAGAAGGATTTCGAGAGAGTGGCAGAACGATGCAGTGGGACAGAAAAGATTTTTATCTGATGGGAACGAGTATTACTGCCATATTGTTCAAGTAAGAGCGTTAATGTCAAGGAAGGATAAGAGGACAGTGTCCGTTGATAAGACATTAGAAGAGACAGAGGGTATGGAAATCTCTGCGTTTGTCCGCCCACAGCTAGGATGTCTGTATATAAGCCAAATAAATATAATCAAAGAGTCGAACATCACATACATAACGAACGCAAGCATTCATAACCAATTCCAGACCCTGTAAGCTTTCGTGAGAAAGGCCTTGGAGGATAACATTTCTGTAATCTGTCATCGGAAGTATAAGTGTTTGTACAAGCTTCTTTTTCAGGTCAAGAGGAAACAGCTTTTTATATTTTTGTAGGGTATGGAGAGATGCTGATGCCCTCTTGCACATTGGACATCGCAGTTATGTGCTCAGTCCAATGTATATTCCCATCTACTAGTACTCCTCGACACTTCCTAATGGGACAATCTGATAGTTGTCACATTTGTGGCTCAAGATGGAAGAGATTCCCGACATTTCAGGCTAATGAGCCTAGAAAGACCAACCAGTACCACTTGTGTTTTGGATGGGCTGTGTTTTGACCTTTGATCCTGTTGTCATTTTGAAAGTGAAAATAGGTCGGTACTGTGATTCTCAATGGATGTCTTAAGGTATGTTGGTTTTGCACTTAGATACAATTCCACGTCATCAGGGTCCTTGTGGTAAATGCAATAAGACAAAACTGTTCAAAATGATTTCAGGCCTGCAGCCAGTCGTCGAAAACTTCATTGCACGATATTTCGGCTGGACAACTGCCAGCCTTCTTCAGTTGAGCCGAAGAAGGCTTTTTGAATAGTTGATTCGCCCGGAAATTTTCAAATTTTACAGGAGAAAACTGGTAACACATCATTTACATACAATAAAAAGAGTACAGGAGCTAACACTTAACCCCAGGGTACACTTGATAGACGCTGCCCCCATTGTGACTTTATGGTACTGTGAGAAGTCAGGTATGAGCGAAACCATTGCACTGCACTTGCTGAGAAATTTAGGCTGCTAAGTTCGGCAAGTAAAATGTCGAAGTTGATAGTGTCAGAGGCTATGATAAGCTGTTAAGGGGCACATGATAGCCACCTCTGGTGCATCCATAGCAAGCTTCAGATCATCTGTTGCTTTCATTAAGGCACATATTGTGCTACCATATTCACAGAAACGTGACTGGTATTCACCTAGTACATTGTTTGTAGTCAGTAAGTTTGTTAGCTGCTCGTGGGCTGTATACTCTAAGGTGCAGGAAGTAAGCAAATAGTTCGGTAATCAGAAGGTGCAGTGGCAATGTCTTGTTTTAGTAGTGGTTTAACTAATCCGTTTTCCAGGCCTTAGGGAATTAGTGGACCAGTAATAATCTTCATCATTTGGACTGTGATGTCAACATGTCCAGTAGACGACGATCTGATTTGCATGATGACTTGTTTGACGGTATTGTAGGTATTATTACTTACGTGGTAAAATCTACATCATTGCCATACCATAGTAATGTATCTCGCCTATTCTTGCTGAGAACCTCTAAGTACAGTGTAATTTCCAGTTCAAATTCTGTGTCCCAATAATTTTCTTTTTTGAGACATACTAAGTAACACAATCGATAAAATAAATAAATGTAAAACGCCGTTTAACATACTGCGGGAACAACTGGCTATCAAATGTAGCTTACAAAGCTCAAAAAGCTTAAAAAAGTACAAATGAAGGATATCACAATACCCCGTCCCAGGGTGGAGAAAATTTCCACCTGACCGGGTGCTGCTTCTTAAAATCCTCCCACCCACATTGCTTAAGGCCCTTGTACAGATCCTCGATCTGCACACGCCAATTACTTACTTCCGCTAATTCATTCTCGCCACTTACTTCATTGCTAACACTGCTTACCGCACCTCTCTGTGTATCCGCAGTTTCATCTATTATTTCCTTCGCCACGGAATTACCACTCGTTATGTATTCACCAGTTCTTACGGCAATGTTCGTACCTAATGCTGCCGCCTTGCTAGCGGCTTCTCTCTGAACAGCTGTTCTGCTAGACTGGGCCGTTGCCCTCTGATGCTCCACTCGCCTGTTAACAAGTATCGCTCTCGCACCTGACGCTTGTTTTGCAACAACACGTTGCGTCGTTCCACGCCTGTCCCTAACCTGTCTCGTAACTTTACTGTCAGTTCGGTAACCTTTCTTAAATTGGGGCCGGTATGTACTGTCCGCTTCCGTTTGGCCCGCAACGTTCGCGGAAATCAGTTTCCCGCGTCATTATTATTTTGCGCGGTGCACCCTCTACCGCAATCTGTATAACTTCCTCTTCCTCTACCTCTCTGTATCATATTGACGCGAACCCAATCGCCGTCATTTCTCTCGTCATTATTGCGGTTATTCCTGTTACCAAAATTCTGAAAATTGGCACGACTTTCGCGCCAGTGGTCTTCGTCTTCGACCCTTTCGAGAAATGCTTGGAAGCTGCGATGATTGCTTCCCACGTATCTCTTTGAATCTTCTGGAAGCTTTTTGTATAGCTCCCATATTATTTCAGAATCGGATCTTCTCCCTCTTAAGTGTGTCAACTTTCTGTACCAATATTCGCACAAATCTTTCAAAGAATTTCTGCCCCTGTTATCATGAAGCTTGGCCATGATAAACTCGCGCCACAGATGATCCTGTTTTTGTTCGGACCAATATTCTTCCGTAAACTTTTGCTTAAATTCTTCGAACGTCATTCGTTCGGTATTCAAATTAATTCCCCAGCGCTTAGCATCACCTGCTAAGGCGCTAATTACAACGTTTATCTTTTCCTGATCAGACAAGTGTTCAGGAAATATCCTCTCGCAATTTTTGATGAAATCTAACGGATGCCATCCGTTATGTTTCTTGGCGGGATCGAAGCGTTCCTCACCTTCCAACAGCTTCGCAAATGGTGTGCCATTACAGACAACACCAGGTCTATCTTTAATTTTACTCTCAAGATCGAAAATTTTGCCTTGAATTTTCGAAGTATTTTGTTCACATTTTTGTACACATCCGGTAACTTTTTCACCTAAATCTCTTTCAGTGTCTGAAACTGCCTTTTTCAACTGTGCGATTCCGTGTTGACATTCGTTTACGATCTCAGTTTTAAGACCGAAAACGTTTTCGTCTACTTTTGTTTCGACTAGAGGCTCTACTTTCTCTTGGATGTTGAGAATTTCAACATCGAACCTACTGTTAATGTTGCCAATTTCCCCCTGCATAGTATCCATATTTTTGTTAATGGTGTCAATTTCAAATTTCATAGTATTTACCACAGAACTTAAATTACCCACTTTTTGTTCTACCTGTTCTATTTGTTTACTAATTTTAATTCCTTGTTCTTCGACCTGTGCTTTAATCTGACCAACTTGTGTTTTAAGCTGCTTGTCAACGTGTGTTTTAAGCTGATTAACCTGATTACTGACTTGTTTTTGAAGCTGATCATTCTGTGTTTTGAGATGATTACTTTGTGTTTTGAGCTGCTCGTCAACGTGTGTTTTAAGCTGACTAACCTGATTACCGACTTGTTTTTGAAGCTGATCATTCTGTGTTTTGAGCTGCTCAGCAACGTGTGTTTTAAGCTGATTATTCTGTCCTGCAATTTGTTTGGTTAATTGTTCAAATAAATCGTTCATGCTTACAATTTTCACACTGTTTTGTTCTACGGAATCTGTGTGTTCCGATCCTACTTCAAAAGTTTCTTTCGGTTCTTTCTTTATCTGTGGTGAATCAAACATGTCAGTGGATTCATTCACATACCCACTATCATCTACAAAGTCACCCTCTACTTCTTGTTTTATCCCTTGCTGTGTTCGAGGCACTCTCGACATTTCAATCTGTTCGTTAACATGTTCGTGATATTGTATGTACGCCAATTATCTTCCGCTAACGCCATCTGTTATCTGGCTGCGTACACTCCTGTCATTGCCAGCCGCATTTTCCATTACGCTCGGCACATCTACTGTTTCTACGTTCTTGTCCATACTGAACGCAAATTACACCACACTATCGTACTTGACGTTCACTGCTATTTACTTTACTAATTATTATTGCAATTCGTGCCACTGAACATCCACTGTTCGGTATTCACTTTAATTTGTGACCGACAACAACTGGATGTCCTGTCACCGGGAGCCACTTGTAACACTACGTTACTGCGCACGATACTCTTTAAAGCCTGTACTATGCTAAGTTGACGGGCTTCACCTTATAAGAAATGATTTTGGTATATATGTTGACCGCGTGTACCTGAATGGAGGCGAAATAAGACTTTCACCCACTCAGTAACAACAATGATACGTCAAGCAAGTCTGAAGTGCAACTACACGTTAGGACGGACAAGAAACAACACAGCAGACGCTACCAAATTGTTAATAATACAGTCGCCAGCCTAATTAGGCATTAACTGAGTTTCTTCCCAGTACAAGTTGATGTACGTTCATACAAAACAACACGTAATAACACTGCATAATATGGTAAATTTTAGAACCAGAAAATCTACTGAACTAATAATTTCACTTTCTGTACTAATATGGACAAGCCATAAATACATAACAATACACTATAATGTTTACTACAAACTTCGTACTATCTATTGATCTGATTAAAATCGGGCATAGGTTACCCTAGAAATAGCACTTTCGAAACACACATACAATGTCAATTTTGAAAAAAGTAAAACACTAATAAATTTGGTTTTATATTGACTTTAACTTTGCTGGTCAAATCAATTCAGTACAGTTCAAAATTTACACGAATAGAAAAGAAAAAAAGGGGGGGGGGACCCTGAAACTGTTATGATCACCGTACTGAATTTTTGATTATTGACATCATTAAGCACTCAAGATTTCCAATATATGAGTTACTACTCTTTTTGTCTTATTTCTTGCTCATTTAACTACCATTATTTTTGTCTCAAATTAACTAAATTTCATTACTTAACCAATTTCAACATTATCTTCCAACTTTGTCAGACCTTTGTTCTTTACTTATTGATTCATTAACAATAAAGTTCTTTAAACAATTTTCTAACATATCTAGGTCTGCAGGTAATTATTACTAACATAAACTTTAATTCTTCAGCTCGGGACACTTGGGTTGCACAACATGTGGAAAGGACCCTATCTAGGTTAATGATGAGGATAATTAAATGATAGGACAGTTATGGTAAAAGTTAAGTTATTATTGAACAGTAAGGAACAAAAGTAACACTGGTCCACACGAATACAGTACTAAAAGAATCAACCTGTTCGTATCGATGCGGCGGTTGGCGGGCGGCGAGATGGCGAGGCGCAGAGCACACATACAAGCACAGCTATGGCTCTTGATGTATCGGCACTTTACTTCTTCATGGCGTCGCAATATTTTTCCATTTAGTGCCTATGGAATTTTGCCATGCTGTATAGTCGTCGGAAACGGCACATCCGAGGCTCAATGAAACTACGTCTTCCAGGGGAGCCTCCTCGGTCCAGAACGTGTTACTCAGACCGATGCCCAACTCCGACTACCACTGCTGAGCCCGTTATGCCGTGCCGCGCCCGTGTGTATTTTCCCGCGCTCGCCTGCCATCCACCTTTTACCGCTCCCCTACAGACAGGGTATTCACCAAAGGTTTTGCATTCCACATATCCTAATACATTGCCTACGTATGGACCAGGCGCAGAATTACAACTTTAACATCTTACAACACTTTCAACATTTCTTACATTTCCATTTTGTTATAATATTGCTTGCAATTTGACATAAACATTAATATTCACATAGAAAATTGTTTACAGTTTCTTTAACACAATGGCAAGAAAAGAAAAAGAAATGAAATCAGAATATCGATTACATTAATTTACCAAGAATCAGAAGAAAAAATTATTATATGTACAATAGTACAGCGTTGTTGTTGTTACATACTTATTGCAGAAATAGAAGCCTTACTTTGGGGAAGTAGAATAACATAGGTGAAAAAACATATTATTTACTGCAATACAAATCTGCACGAGCAGCAGCAGAAGATACGGAATCATTTAACACTATTCTTCTTGCAACTACACTAAACATGTAGTGACACCATTACATTTTCTGTCCTCGATCAATTTGCTTTTGGCAGACAGACGTGAAGATCCACTGTTAACTTGTTAGTTACTGATAGAAATTCCGTTTTTCAGCTGGGGTATGCTGTCACATGTCAAGTAAGGCTTCTTCTAGGGAACCTAATTTTTACTGGCAGTATTTTATCGCAGGAGATAGGAAAAACTGACGTGTTATGTATCGGCAGATTTATTTTCCTAGTGGCTCTCGGCTTCTGTACAATGCTTTGACAAACCTGCGGTCGCTGGATGACATGACTTTTCTAGAGTTGTCAGTTGAAATGTGTAGCCAGACATACGGTGTTATTTTGAATGAGCCTCTATGTAACCCGTCGTCCAGTGCGCTAAGACCCCTGATATCCTCTGATTACATCTTACACGGAAGAAATCCGTTGTCCTTTGGCTTGACAATGACTGGAATTCAGTTTTGTACGCGAAAGAAGATTTTGTTCCTCTCTACAAGGGCAAAATCACTATCATGTGATAGAAAACTGTGACATGTAGCTAGGAGTTTCTGGTCTACAGTAGTGAAATATTTACGGATGACCAGATTTTGGAAAAGTGTCCTAATATTTCGAACATCTCTCAGAAAATCAACAACATTTAGGCTGTCGTTCAAATGAAAAACTGGTATTATGACAAAAACATTCCAGTTTCGTTGCTTTCTCTGAATGCTTTCCATCATTGTGTGTAGCACAGTATAGAAACGCCTTTGAGACGTACTGTAAAATTTCTGCAAATGGTCGGGCACACATGTTCGATTCTGTCATTACTTCGGATGTACCATATTTCTTTCCTTTTTTTTATCCAGAATGGGTGAACACAGTATGGATGTACTCAGCATTCACGATTTTCAAAACTTACGGAGCATCAATCTCTTCGTCTGATGATTATGATGATGAACGTATGGCATCGGTGGCCGGGAGACCCCTCGCGTGGCGGTTCGGCCGCCGCTCCACAAGTTCTTTAACGCCACCACGGCGACTTGCGAGTGAATGAGGATGAAATGATGATGAAAGACGCACAACACCCAGTCATCTCGAGGCAGAGAAAATCCCTGACCCCGCCGGGAATCGAACCCGGGACCCCGTGCGCGGGAAGCGGACTCTTCGTCTGATGAATACGACATATTCTGATACATTCGTAGCAGGAGCGTTCCGTGTCTGACAGCGCCACTTCAGTACGAACTGCTAACTTTCTATCCGCGCCAAGTCCCTGACCCGTCTCTGCCAGGCGTCCACGCACGCCATTTCTGCTTGAATTGGTCCCACGGCAACTGGGAATGTCCTACTGAGTTAACTTCCTCATCTTAAATGAGCATGATAACGACGATGAAAAATTCCTTCCTGTTAAACAGACAGTACAAAATTGCGACCGTCTCAAAAACTTGGATCGTATTTTACGACTGCTCATTTATTCTGGTAGATCTGCACTGAATTCCATTCCATACTTTTCATGCAAATTCCTGGGTGATTCGTTTGAAAAGGAACGGCCGACATCCTTCCGCACCCTCTCCTAATCCTATGGGACCGATGACCTCGCTGTTAGGACCCCTCCCGCGAATCAACCAACGAATCTACCATTCGATTCTCCCAATTTTGTCTTTGCGGGTAATGTCTGAGTAACTGTTTTAACTGACATCAGGCGCCCGACCATTAACTGACAGGTCCACAACATGTCTCGGTACTTGTTGTGTTGTTTGACAGATATTGATTGCACAATTTGGGAGTAGATCAGTCCTTTTAAATGTTTGGCAGTGTGTACAGAAACTCCGTTGCGCCGTACCGTTTCTTATCCACTAATATAAGTGCATACAGCTATTTACACCAATATTTCAAGAAATATATAATACGTAGTTGGAACTTAAATAGTGGCAACACAACTGTGCAGATACTACTCCATGGAATCTACTACTGTCACTGACAGCGCACATTGTTAACATACCTACCTTACCTCCGACCAAATGAACTCGCCCGTCCCACGTCACCGGCGTGCTCACAATCGAGGGAAACACAGTCACTTGTGAGCGAGCGGTCTAACGTAACCGTGTCACTATGTTTCCGAAACAGGAACAACGGAGTTGGATCAAGATTGACTGTCGTACAGCACGACAGTGTCATCAATGTCTTCAAGAGGCGTGCGGGGAATCGGCATTGCCGTACAGAACATGGGCACATTGGGTAAAAGTCATTAACGAAGACCGGCAAACTGTGGCAGACTTGCATCGGGCAGGTCGTTCTAGCGTTTCTGAAGAAGAAGAGCATGCTGTTGCCGCGTTAGTGGACAGTGATCGACGCCATAAGATTCGTGAGCTCGCCCACGAAAGCGGATTAACGCATACGACTGTGCTTCACATCCCGAAGGAACGCTTGGGCATGCCAAAAATTAATGATGGGTTCCGCATGACTTGACGGAAATGCAGAAACGGATGTGTTACGACGCTGCTCAGACGCACTTGGAGCGCTATGACACTGGACGAGGCATGGGCCACATCGTACGAGCCAAAACCGAAACGCCAATCCAACGAATGGTGTCATTATGGGGCGTCGCGAAAGTCGAAAGTGCATCAGAGCCCTAGTATGGTGAAAGTCAAGGTGATTCTCGTGTACGACTGTGATGGTGTTATCCTAACGCATTACGTTCCTCCACGACAGACCGTCAATGCACAGTACTACTGTTCGGTTTTGAAGCATCACCTACGACCAGCTTTGCGAAAGAAGCGGCGACACTTTCTACGCAACCCACCCCTCATTTTGCACGACAATGCGCGGCCGCATACAGCGCAAGCTGTGGTTGCTCTGTTTGATCAATGGGACTGGGGAGTACTGTGCCATCCACCATACTCCCCGGACTTAACTCCTTGTGACTTTGATTTGATTCCGAAGAAGATGGAACCACTTCGTGGCATTCGCTTGAGAACTGTTCCTTAGATTCGACAGGCAGTAGATCGCTGCAATCCCACCATCAACAGAACAGGCTGTGCTAACGGTATACTGCCCCTTCCACATCGGTGGCAACGGGTTTTACACAACGCAAGTGACTACTTTGAAGGACAGTAACAGGTGCAAATATGAAACTCTTTCGTATCGGTTGTGAATAAATAGTTGCCCCTATTTAAGTTCCAACCCTCGTATTAATAATAAATTTTCCTTACCGGTCGGTTGGTTGTGTGGAAAAGAAGCAGCATTGTTAATCAGGACGTCGACGCCTCCTAGGTTGTCCTTAATCCACTTAAAGACAGACAGGATGCTACCTTCGTCACCCACATCTCCGGCGATGGCGTGAAGTTTACCGGGAGCGCCCTTCACCTCAAATTCCTGTCAAAAGAGAAACAGCAGAGTCATAACAGAGGTTAAGGGAACTCGCGTGACGCTTCTTATCTGTGTTTGTTGACGGCGAGCGTATCTGCCTCTTTAGCCAACTACTCATACATTGACACAATCCACTCAAAGATAGCCAGCTCGAATACTGACAGATTCAAAATTTCATATCCTGAAAGTGGCAGTGAGTTTAGCGCGTTTAATTCTCACCACTTTGTGTTCAAACCCTCAGTCTCTCTCCACTGTCTCAGTGTGGATTGTGGAGTAGCTGGGTGTCAACTGCCTCTCTACACTAGGTCGTGAAGGACAGGCCGCCCAGCAAATATTCGACAAAGGTGAATGAGGCAAATGCTCGCTTAGAAATTTTCACCAGATACTCTCGGAAGAGAACGGATTGACGTGGCTATTTCCAACATCACTGAGTTGCAATGTGTATCACATACCGAAAGAGAATGAATGCAGTATCGAGTTTACGTCAAAAGTTGGTTTTGACTCGATTGAGTATTTTCCGTTTTCGCACTCATATCACTGATTTTGAATGCAGTGATACAGCTAATGCAGAGCGGCACTGATTGAGTCCAATGCTTGGTGCCCCCCTACAAAAATATGTTTTAACTTCTACTATTGTACACAAATTGTCAGTGACATTATTTCGCTCTGGGGGAGGGGGGGGGGGGGGGCATCATATGACTGATACGAAAAGAGAGGTAACAGATCAACGAAGCCACCATCGCTTTGGTAGAGCATTCATTCATAGTACCGGTTTCGGATCTGAAAAACATAGATCTGGAAGGCACAAAACTGAGTGTGGGGTACCCACAGAACAAATGGTTCAAATGGCTCTGAGCACTATGGGACTTAACATCTATGGTCATCAGTCCCCTAGAACTTAGAACTACTTAAACCTAACTAACCTAAGGACATCACACAACACCCAGTCATCACGAGGCAGAGAAAATCCCTGACCCCGCCGGGAATCGAACCCGGGAACCCGGGCGTGGGAAGCGAGAACGCTACCACACGACCACGAGCTGCGGACTACCCACAGAACATTTTTAACATACCCTGTGGTGACAAAAAGTCATGGAATACCTCCCAAAAACTGGTCGGATCTCCTTTTGCCCAGCATAGCGCAGGAGCTCGACGTGGCATGAACTCAACAAGTCGTTGGAAGTCATCAGCGCTGAGCCATGCTGCCTCTACAGCCGTCCATAATTGCGAAAGTGTTGCTGGTGCTGGATTTCGTACACGAGCTGATCTCTCGATTACGTCCACACAAATGTTAGATTCGATTCATGTCACGTGATCTGGGTGGCCAAACTGTTCTCTCGAATTGTCCAGTATATTATTCAAACCAAGCGAGAACAATTACGGTTCGATGACATGGCGCATTGTCATGGGAACATGAAGTCCGTGAATAGCTGGAAATCGTCTCCAAGTACCGAAACATAACAATCTCCAGTCAGTGATCGGCTAAACTGAACCATTGCACCCAGTCCATTCCACGTAAACTCAGTCTACTCCGCTATGTAGCCATCACCAGCTTCTGGAGTTTCCAGCTGACAACTTGGGTCCACGGTCTCGTCGGGTCTACGCCTCACTTGAAACCTACCATCAACTGAAATCGGGACTCATCCGATATGGCCACGATTTTCCAGTAGTCTAGGGTCCAATCGATATGGTCACGAGCCCCTCTGGTGGCCATGTCGTGCTGCTAGCAGAGGCACTCGCGTCTGTCGTCTGCTGCCACAGCCCATCCACGCCAAATTTCGCCCTACTGTTGTAAGTAGGCTGTTTAGGTTTCTATGTTGGTAACGCCACGTAGCGCTCTGTATGAAAATCACTGACTGTGATGTGTGCAGTCTGTGGCTGGTTTGCATTGTTGGAATATTTGCTATTGTAGTGTTGGGCATTTGGATGTGAACAGCGCGTAGCGTTGCGCATAGTGTTGGGCTAAACTGCAATTTTCCGATATCAATGATTTCTGTGAATGCTACTTTTCAGTATCTGTTATTCTTAACTGTGATTTGTCGCAATTAAGAGTCGCAGTTAAGGAACCTAAGTCGCGTATCCCTCCGCCACTGCTATTTCTGCGATTTCTGCTACTTCCTCGATTTCTGCGATTTCTGTGGCTTCTGCTACTTCTGCGATTTCTGTGACTTCTGCTACTTCTGCGATTTCTGTGACTTCTGCTACTTCTGCGATTTCTGTGACTTCTGCTACTTCTGCGATTTCTGTGACTCCTGCGATTTCTGCGACTTACCACCGTATGAAAAACCTACATCTGTCCACAGAAAATTGCATCTCAACAAACCTGTCATTGGTAAGTATGTTTTACGTTTGTTCTTCCGTTGGCTTTAATCTTGTATTAAAGAAACAACTGTGAAAATATTAATAGTGTAATTAATATGTAATTAGCCATACAGTACCGTAATAGTTCGTGTTTAGAAAATGAATTCTAACATGTTGTTATGTTCTCAGGTACCCGAACTACATTTCAGTCACTCAGTAAAGTGATAACTCAAAATATCATTGTCAGCAGATTTGGAGAAATTGCCACTGCGTATTTAGACCGTTTTCGTCAGACGAGAGGTTAGTTTCTAAGTGTTTCGATGGACTTAATTACTTAAGTGAGATCGTTCTTGCAAATGTGAAATATACGCCATTGAGTGGCTTTCATTACAGCAAATATTAGCAATCTACTCTGTCAATTATATCGCTTGTAATTAGTGACAGCAAAAATTGTTTAATAATTCTTGTGATTTTGCAGACACAGTTCTGGTTGCTGTACGTATCTATCCACATCAAGGCTGTTGGGAGAGACTCGTGAAGATTCAAGAGAGCTCTTAGAGGATTTGCAGTTTAAAAGTGACATTATTGCGAAATAAGTGTGCAGATGAGTGATTAAACTGTGTTTTATTGAAGTTGTTGTGCGATTTTAAAGGAATAATAAATGTTAAATACAGTGAGCGAATAATGAAAATCTCATTTTCCACATGTTAAGCCGTCCTATACCCGTAATTTTCCGCCACGTATTTATTGGTAAACACTTGTTGGAGAGTAGCATGCCGCCCCCCCCCCCCTCACCCCCCTCTTTCTCCACAATCTTGGTGTGACACTGACCTGTAACATATCCCGAAGTCTACAATATGCATTTTGAGGCTGTTGATACGAAAGTGGGAAGTACAGATCTTACAGTTAAATCAGGAATAGCTTAAGTGAATTACTTGAAAGTAACACAGGAAAAGCTTACTTATGTAGGTGGTAGTAGTGTCGGCAAAAAGTTCTTGTGTGTGAAGTTGCCATGTAGAACACCAGGTGTAAAACTTTTCTCCCGAGTCTTGAACTGTGTCGGAACAAAAGTGAGGCATTCATATGACACAATAATACTGTTTTTATTTCACTACACTTATACAGGTGTCTGAGTTCTGCTGTGTTAACATTGCAAAGTCCTGTAGGCATGTGGAGTATTAACCAAAACTGTCATATTGGAAGCAGAATCAAACACATTTGTTACGTTACTTGATATTTTCAGGAGAAAAAGGCAATGTTGCTTCTTATTAATATAATACATTCAGAGTCACAGCTGTGTTTGACCAACCATAACTGATGCTGAATGTGCATGTCGTCATATAATATGAAGGGCTTATTTCAATAGTGGTACAAGTCCATTACCTCCACTTTTTTGTCTATAATGCTTCTGTAATTAATGATCCAAACAAACATAAATAAAGGTTCATCTCTAGCAAGAAGCCATATGCTTGAATATTTCTGGTATCTCAACTGCAGATTTTTCAGCACTCATTTAACTTTACGAGTCTGTATCTCAAAATGATCAAAAGTGGACTTGTACCACTATTGAAATAAGCCCTTCATATTATGCACACAGTCACACACAGCACGTCGATCTCGTGAGGCACAAGGCTCTCGTAACGAAGTACGTACGTCGGTCAACAGATGGCACTAGGAAAAGAATGTTAACCGCGCTTTTTAGTTGCTACTTGCGATTCTTACAAGGGAACCTCCCCATCGCACCTCCCTCAGAATTAGTTATAAGTTGGTACAGTGGATAGGCCTTGAAAAACTGAACACAGATCAATCGAGAAAAGAGGAAGAAGTTGTGTGGAACTATGAAAAAATAAGCAAAATATACAAACTGAGTAGTCCATGTGAAAGATAGGCAACAACACAGGTATGTGCAAAGCCATGAGCGCCGTGGTCCCGTGGTTAGCGTGTGCAGGTGTGGAACGATAGGTCTTCGGTTCAAGTCTTCCCCCATAATTTTTTATTTTCAGACAATCATCAAAGTTCAGGCACTCACATATAATCAACTTCGCTCTCCAAAATTCCAGGACATGTTCAGTTTTGCTTGGCCATATGCAGGATTTGACGGTCTACACACGGAAAAATTTGAAAACGTTAAAAACATATGTTTTGACAGAGCACAGACAAAACTGTGCGACTGTGAAACTGTTGCATTCATTTGTTGCAGTTTATGTGACAAACTCTTACGTTTTCACACTTTTTTGAGAGTGATTATCACATTCACAAGAAAACATAAATTGGGCAAGGTAGAAGAATCTTTTTACCCATCCACCAAGTGTACAAGTTAGGTGGGTCGACAACATATTCCTGTCATGTGACGCACATGCCGTCACCAGTGTCGTATAGAATATATCAGAAGTGTTTTCCTGTGGAGGAATCGGTTGACCTATGACCTTGCAATCAAATGTTTTCGGTTTCCATTGGACAGGCACGTCCTTTCGGCTACTAATCGCACGGTTTTGCGGTGCGGTCGCAAAACACAGACACTAAACTTATTACACTGAACAGATACGTCAATGACAAAACGGGCAGATCATAACTTTGCAAAAATGAAGAAAATAAATTTTTCACTCTAGGGAAAATTTGAACCAAGAACCTCTCGTTTCACAGTTATTCACGCTAACCACGGGACCACGGCGCTCCTAAACTCACATTGTCCTAGATGTTGCCTATATTGCACATGGACTACTCAGTTTGTATATTTTGCTTAGTTTTTTCATAGTTCCACACAACTTCTTCCTGTTTTCTCGATTGATCTGTGTTCAGTTTTTCAAGGCCTATCCACTGTGCCAACTTATGTTAGTTGCTACTTGTCACGGAAATCGCAGTTAGACTCGATATCGTGTCGTAGAGATGAGCGTAGTACGAACTTTGGCCAAAAGATAGCACTGTAAATTGCGCTTTTTAGTTGCTACTTGCGACTTCTAGCCGCGATTTGTCACTGAAATCGCAGAAAGCAGTACGGAATTCGGCCAACAGATGGCTCACGGCGTTGAATGTGAAATGCTACTTGCGACTGCTAACTGTGACTGAAATCGCAGTTAGATTTTGTAAAGTTGTTATTGTGATATCTGTGACTTCTCAATCACTGTGATTTCTAACAGATACGCGATTTCCTGCCCACCGCTAGTTGCGCAGTTGGAGGTGAGCCGCCAGCAGTGGTGGATATGGGGAGAGAGATGGCAGAATTTTGAGAGCGGACGATCCATCAGAAATAGTAAATTTGTAATATTGGATATCATGAACTGATATATATATATGATGACTTTTGAACATTATTAAGGTAAATACATTGTTTGTTCTCCATCAAAATCTTTCATTTGCTAACTTTGCCTATCAGTAGTTAAGGTAAATACATTGTTTGTTATCCATCAAAATCTTTCATTTGCTAACTATGCCTATCAGTAGTTCGTGCCTTCAGTAGTTTGAATCTTTTGTTCAGCTGGCAGTATTGGTGCACGCTGTATTGCAGTAGTTTGAGTAACGAAGATTTTTTGTGAGGTAACTGATTCATGAAAGGTATAGGTTATTGTTAATCAGGGCCATTCTTTCTTAGGGATTATTGAAAGTCAAATTGCGTTGCGCTAAAAAAATATTGTGTGTCAGTTTAGTGATGGTCAGAATAAGTAAAGAGAGAAATGTCTGAGTACGTTCAGTTTTGCTCAGCTGTTTGAAAATCAAATAACGTAAGAGGTTTTCCAGCACTGTCATTTATAAAATTTTTCTAAGGGGAGGTTTCACTGTCCTAGCGGATACTTTCGTTGTACGGCCCACATTGATTTCTGCAGCTATTTCATGCAGCGTTGCTTGTCTGTTAGCACTGACAACTCTTCGCAAAACCGACAGAGGTGGCGAGGTGGTTAGCACACTGGACTCGCATTCTGCAGGACGACCGTTCAAACCCGCTTCCGGCCTTCCTGATTTAGTTTTTCCGTGATTTCTCTAAACAGCTTCAGGCAAATTCCAGGATGGTTCCTTTGAAATGGCACGGCCGATTTCCTTCCCCAGCCCTCCCTAAGCCGTTGGGATCGATGACTTCGCTGTTTGGTCCCCTCCCCTGAGTCAACCACCCTTTACGCAAGCGCCGCTGCTCTCGCTCGTTAAGTGAAGGCCGTCGGCCAGTGCGTTGTCCATGGTGGTAGGTATTGCCTGAAATGTGGTATTCTCATTGACGCAGTGGATCTCGGAATACTGAATTCCCTAACGATTTTCGAAATGGAGTGTCCCATGTGTCTAGTTGCAACTGCCATTTCACGCTCAGTCTGTTAATTCCCGTCGTGCGGCAGTAATAACGTCGGAAACTTTTTCACATGAACCACGTGAGTTCAAATGCCAGCTCCTCCAATGCTCTCCTCTTCCATACATTACCTTCTGTACGCGATACTACCGCCATCTGCATATGTGGATATCGCTGTCCCATGAGTTATATCACCTCATTGTAATACGGATCCATATACACAATCTCTCTGGTAGCTGGCGAATATTCTGGGCCGTATGAAGGCGAACCGCCGGAACCAGAATGGTCGACACATCTAGCAAGTCCTTACACACTGTCAAGGGTGGAGTCTCTCGTAAATAAATTGCGTTCGATACAGTATTAATTTCTCAGATGGTATCAAAATTAATTTTCTAGTTTTCTTAACAAGTTTCTCGCCGGAAGTTTTGTACAATGTCAAACAGACCACAAAAATTTATCAGCGACACCGATTTTCGTTACATGGGCGCCACGGTTTGACACCCATCACGGTATTTTATTTTTTATCCCTGAAAAGTGTTACGTTTTCACGGTAAAATATGTCTTAGTGACTATAATTTTTTAGAAATTTCTCATATTTTTTGACCTCAAATATGTTACTGTTTCTGGCTATTTCCACAGACTGAAGAATATATTCTAAAGTCAGTTTTTACTTTTTCTCGTAGTGACTCGCAAGAAGTTTCATTTGAAAAGTACTGCACTACACTCTGGCTAAAAATAAAGATGTACAATTAAAAAAAAATTGTGCTGACATTTGAAGTTAGCAATAATTGACAATATTGTAAGTGGCAGAGATGAGCTGCCTACTTTCCTGACGACTACTATAGCACTATGGATCGAATAGCAGTGAATGATCTCTGTGGCCCGCCCGATATGAAAGCTTATTAAAAATGCAATAGAGCTCCGATTGTAATGGAGCAGGCCGACTCTGCTGAATTCTTCCTGAAGCTGCAGCCTGGAGAGTGGTGAAGGGGAAAGTGTGGCTGTGGCCGGGGGGGGGGGGGGGGGGGAAGACGTGGCCTAACGTGCAGACCCGTGGCAGGTGAGCGGCTGCGACCTCTGAGACTTGACTTCGAGGTAAATCTGCAACATTGATGGCGTAGTAAAAAGTCACTTCGTACTCAACAGATGGTTGACTGGGAGAAAGTTGTGAGACGTTAAGTGGATCTTAACAGTTTTCTTCGGTATATCGTCAAACTGAAGTACCGACAATGTTAATTGTGATTTCACCGCCAGACACCACACTTGCTAGGTAGTAGCCTTTAAATCGGCCGCGGTCCGTTAGTATACGTCGGACCCGCGTGTCGCCACTGTCAGTGATTGCAGACCGAGCGCCGCCACACAGCAGGTCTAGTCTAGAGAGACTCCCTAGCACTCCCTCGTACAGCCGACTTTGCAAGCGATGGTTCACTGTCTGCATACGCTCTCATTTGCAGAGACGACAATTTAGCATAGCCTTCAGCTACATCATTTGCTACGACCTAGCAAGGCGCCATATTCAGTTATTATGAATGTATTCTGAACAGTGAAACACGTATGTATTCAGTAGCAGCGATGGCGAGGCATGACAGAATCTCTGACCAGAGACTTATTTATCGTTGCTAGTCTGCGCTTGACCGCGCGAGAGTTCTGTAGAGTTGCGAGGCTGCTGTTGTACGTAGCGAGTCGCGAGAGCATGTAGTACAGTCAGTGCTAGTAGCGCGTGAGAGACAGTCGGAGTTGTGTGTGAGGAGTCGGCGGGCGGCGACATGGGTCTCTGGTCAAGATTCGGGACGAGGTATATTTTTGAATAAGGTAATGAGGCAGCATTGCGCACATGTGATAATGTAATGTATATTAACCGTAATTAATTTGTTGAAGAATTGCCCCAATAATAATTTTGTTCTGAAAGCAATTTTTTAAGAAAATAATCATTACAATTGAAACAATATTTCCTTTGCTTTTCCTCCCAGAATCAATTTATCAGGTTGATCTTAAAGTTAATTTTGTGAGGAATTAATATTTTTGCACATTGTTATTATCATTGAGTTTTACTACTGTGGGAAGCTAACATTTGGGTCTATTTGCATTTTTATTATTTAATTCATATCATTTAAAAATAATTACGGGGAGGTTAGACTTAGCAGAATGAATATTCACATTTAAAAATTATCTTTCTATTTTTTGTGGGAAAGTTACACTTGGCTCTATTCCCATTAACATTTGATTATTACCATTTGCAAAATTCTCCGGGAGAGCTACACTTGGCGACATCCGGTCCAGGATCGTATTTCGTTGAGAATCTTCTGAGAAGTAGTCAGATATTTGCTCTTATTTAATTAATATAATTAGCATTTGGCGCAACGCTTTTACTAATTTTATGACTTTCTTTCCTCAGATCATCGGCAATTCGTTGCTCTGTTGTATTTTTGTTTGTTGCTTTTTTCATTGTGCTTATTTCATTTGTGAATAATTGTGACTACTGTAAAAATGCCGCGAAAGACTGTGAATAGTGTATCGCGAGGTATAATGAATGAAACTACCGATTTAAACAACTTCACCGATAGTACTTGTGACACGCAGTGTAATGATGACAATCCTGCGTTCACTGACAATCAGTGCGTTCCAACCACCCATGATGATTTTTATCTTAATGATGAACGAACGAACTCAATTGTGTCCTCTGTTAATTTGACGACAATTGATGACGCGGGAAGCTCTATTGTAATGAGCGCTGCCCAGCTTAACACACCCGGTTTGGAAAATTCAAATAACGTACAGACAAATTTTTCTTATGAAAATGGACAGTGTACTGAAAGTACGACGGATCTATTTAATTCCGAAATAGTGCCTGACAGTGTACATCCGACTGATAAACCTTTTTGTAAATTACAGAATGACCAAATGGTCACACAAAACGCGACAGTTGCAAATACACCGTCAAACAGTACAGAGAATGGAGTAGGTAATGTTACTTTGGATCAAATTATGGCATTGTTGCTACAAACGAATAAACAACTTAGTGAAGATCTCAAACAACAATTTAGTAAAGATTTCAAACAACTTAATGAAAAATTAGACAACAATTCCAGACAGCTTAGTGAACAAATTAGAGCCGTTGCCGCGCAGTGTCAAGACACTAAGGAACAGTTACGCGAGGAAATTGAGGCTTGTTCAAAAAAAAGTAGCGAAGAAATTAGATCTGTTGCTCAAGAATTAAGGGATATGCAAACAGCTACAACAGTAACACTTAGAGAGGAAATTAGTGCAGTCGGTAAACAATGCTCTGAAAAAGCTACACAATTACGCGACGAGTTTAAACTAATGACAGCAGAACTTTCGCGCACAATGGACGCAAAGATAGACGCGAAATTCGAACAACAGAACAGTCAAATTGACGAGCGCTTTAATCACCACATACAAAACAGTGATACGCGTTTCCGCAAATTTATTCAGGATCAAAATAAACTAAAACGTCAAGTTATGGAAACAATCACTGCCCAGAGACAAGAAGACAAACGTAAAATGTTTGCGAAAGCAAAGACATACGTGGACAGCAATATTGCTGCAGTGTCCGATGAAATTAATACCGTCAAACAGTCGAACACAGAATTACGTGATGAAATTTCCGATCTTAAATCGAAAACAGACACATACACAACAGATTTTCAAACAGTGACCGACAGACTCGAACAACTAGAACTAACATAGGATTCCGATGTCGTCAAAGCTGACGTTAAAAAACTGAACGAAACTACACGTAAATTGCAAAAACAGATTAATGCCTCTGACACTAAAACCGATGATCAGGTAAAAATACTGACTGAAAAATATGATGAATTGGCCAGTCGTATTGATGTTATTGAAAGTAATAATGACAACAAATCAGACGATACTGCACCGATTTCGTTTAACCAAACACCTGAATTCCAAAATTTACAGCAGACAATTAATGAGATCGATTCATCTAATAACACCTTACGTAGAAAATTGTCATGTTTACAGCAAGAGGTAACAGAGATAAAAAATGTTTCAGGGTTTAACACATCACAGCAGACGGCACTTAGTGAACATTTGTCAGACTCACGCAGCGCGTATAATTTGAGCAATTTACAGAGAGACTACGCGACTTAAAATCCGAAAAGTCACGCGACTTAAAATCTGAAAAGCTATGCAACTTGAAATCCGAAATGACACAGACAAACAGATTCTCACGCAAACCTGAACGTGTTCTCAAATTCAGTGATAAGAACGTTGATTATAAGCAATTTGTATGTGTTAAAAAATCTAAGGAACTTAATAATGACAGAGCACAGGTATACGCTTTGAACTGGATACGTCGATTTATTTTTGTACTTTCACCACCTTGGTCTGTAACGCAGAAACTAGCTTTGAACTGGATACGACAATTTGCTCTTGAATTTTTACCAACATTTCATGTAATGCAGAAACTACAATTAGCATGGATACAGCAATTTATTTTTGAATTTCTACCGCCATTGCATGTAACACAAAAGCTAAAATTTATTTGCAGCGCGTAATTGACCTCAGGGGATTCATTATGCTTTAATGAGTATGTGCCGTAGCGTGCATAGGGCCCCGAGCTGTAGTAGTGCTGTTTCATCTTTAGTTTTCTGCACTGCTGCCTTCTCTTCTACAATCCTTTATATCTATCAAAACAGCTGTTTAACTATTGCTCTATCTAGGATTAAGAATATGTACTGAAAACCCGGTAAGACACGTTATACCGAAAGTGACAATTTTTCATTAGACGCTCCAGGAATGACAACTACGAGAACTTTAATATCAGAGAAAATTTTAATCATCGGTATGCGTAAAATTATCAGCAATCGGAACCACATTTTTGGTAACAATAGACGTTTTTCACCACAACAGCATCAAAGCCAACCGGTTAGCATACCTAACCAACAATGCAGTCTACAAGGTCAACCAAACTTTAATGTTTCGCCGCGTACACGTATAGTCTCAGCTCCAACAAATAGTAACGCACGGCAGCAAGGAAATAACTACGTGCAGAAAACACAGTACTTCAATTCCTATCGCAATGCGCCGTATAGCAATGACTATCACGACAGACGTAAAAATAATGAGCACAATTTTCACCGTACATTTAATAACAGTCGATCTCGTCAGCAGGAAGAACATCAGCAACAACATATTATCATGAATGAACCAGACACTAGGTATCATCCAGAGCGTAATACGTCACGAAGAAACATAGAGCAGTATAAATAGTTGAAATGCCACAGCATCCTCCTGAAAATAATAACACGTCAGAAAGAATTTGATTAAATACAGTACAGGTAGCATATTCCAGTAACGCAAACAATACTTTCGACACGCAGAATCTTGTTCACGAGAATGTTATTTGAAACATGCTTTGTTGAATGCACCACTTTCATCGCACCCTGATCTTGCCAAAAATTTTTCCATTGCCACCGACAGTTCTAACACCGCTTTAGGCGTACATATTTTTCAGGAAATTGAAGAAGATGGCTCTACAGTAATTAAAAATATCGCATTTGCAAGTCGCATTCTGTCAACTGCTGAACGAAATTACTCCGTTACAGAACTGGAAACATTATGTGTTGTATGGGCTTTTACGAGATTTCGGCACTTTCTTTATGGAAGACACACCACCGTTTACACAGACCATAGAGCTATACAATTTTTACTTTCAGCTAAATTTACTCACGACAGATAAGCAGGTGGAAGCTTTATTTACAGGAATTTGATTTTACAATTGTTCACATTCCCAGCACACAAAATATAGCAGACGCACTATCCCGTTCTCTCGGCAACAATCAGCAAGACATCGCAACCAACTTCTGCAAAGCAAATTTCAGCGTCATGTACATTCAGCAAGTTGCTTTTGAAAATTTTATTTCGTCGTCATTACAGGACATAGCACAAGAGCGGAATAAAGACAACGCATGGAAAGAAATTAAACACCTTTGGCAAAATAAGAATAATGTTACGATTAGAAACCATTACACTGTACGCAATGACATTCTATTTCGCCGCTCTCATCCTGACAGCAACAATTGGTTATTATGCATTCCTGACGAACTGGTTAACAAATTAATCTGGTACACTCATTTAAGTTACGCACATTACGGAGCCAGAAAATGTTTTCTTATACTGAGACAGAACTGTTATTTTGGCAACATGGAGAAACGTATACGACGAATTTTAGCATCATGTAAAATTTGCCAGAAAGCTAAGTCAGACACAACTTCACATATTCCTCCATTATATCCCATTGTACCTGTTAAGACACTTGGCCGCTGTAGACATTTTTGGTCCGATTCCCAGAACTAATAGAGGTTTTTGCTACATCTTTGTCGCTGTTGAACTCACTTCAAAATTTGTTACCTTTACTCCGTTACGCAAAGCAACTGCTAAAACTGTTTCGAAAGCATTTGTAAAACATTTTCTATTTCATGTAGGGCATGTGTTGAAAGTAATTTCTGACAATGGATCACAATTTCGTTCTGCTATATGGACACACATGTTACGAGCTAGAAACATTTCTCCGATCTATATATCCAAGTACCATGCTTCTTCGAACCCCTGTGAACGATTAATGAAAGAAATTGGTAAACTGTGTAGAATATACTGCCACAAAAGACATATTGATTGGGACACACACATATTCTCATTCCAAGATGTAATTAATTCCATTCCAAATAAATCCACTATGCTATCTCCGTCTGTTATACTAAAAAACGTTGAACCACCAAACAAAATTACAGAATTAATAAATTTTCCTACATCTCGTCGATTACGACACCACGAAATAATTGACATTGCGCTGAACAACATCAAACGTGCCGCAGAGCGCCGGAGAAGACAGCAAAAACAGGTTTGTATACGCCGAGACTTTCACATTGGACAGAAGATATTAGTACGTTCACACTATTTATCCAGCAGAATAAAAGGTAAGTGCAGTAAATTTGAACTTCTATACGCAGGTCCATATCGGATTCGCAGCATTCCTCACCCCAATGTAGTACATGTCGAAACCCTGAGAACCAGAAAAAGTAAAGGCAACCACCATGTCTCTAACATTAAACCCTTTATTGAATGAAGACACTTTATGCCATTTACACATTTTATGACTATTTCCGCAATTATATTCACATGAACACTTATTGATGATTATCGTATTTTTTCTTGGAAGTGCCCGGCAAGGTAAGGTTAGCAGGTCGCTCTTCTTGTCGTTACACATCAGACCGTGCACATTTTTCCAGATGAACTTACACATTATATGACCACTTATGCAATTATATTTATGTGACTACTTATTGATAATTATCGTATTTTTTCTCGGCAAGTGCCCGGCAAGGTAAGGTTAGTAGGTAGCTCTTCTTGTCGTTACATATCAGACTGTGCACATTTTTTTTTTTAGAGAAACTTACGTATCTTATGAATAATTATGCAATGTTATTGTAGTGGGCTGACAAGGCAGCCAGTCCACAGTGACGGGTAGCCGAAAGGCACGCGTACACACACGCCGACTGGCGTTAAGTCTGAAACAGGATACGTGATGAAAGCTATAAAGAAAAGAACGGAGCTTCTCGTATACTTAACTTTTATTCACTTCTGCGGTACATCGCTCTTGATAATACAAGTGAGACTCTCTCCAGATATGGTTAATGGCGCCTTGCTAGGTCGTAGCCATGGACTTAGCTGAAGGCTATTCTAACTGTCTCTCGGCAATTGAGAGAAAGGCTTCGTACGTGTAGTCGCTAGCAATGTCGTCCGTACAACTGGGGCGAGTGCTAGTAAGTCTCTCGAGACCTGCCTTGTGGTGGCGCTCGGTCTGCGATCACACAGTGGCGACACGCGGGTCCGACATGTACTAATGGACCGCGGCCGATTTAAAGCTACCACCTAGCAAGTGTGGTGTCTAGCGGTGACATCACAGTTATCTAGTGATATATCAATTTTTATTAAATTTTCTCTTCATTAAAGTCTTTAATTCTCGCCTTTATTAACCAAACAACATACAAGCTGAACACAACGAACGTCACATTTTGTCCTTTTTATGGTTGTTTCATGTTTTGTTTGTATGCACTATGGAATGGTTAAGATATAGCAAACACCAGTTGACTTTGAAATTTTTTGCCCTATGATATCTCAACATCGTGACTGTTTTACTTTTTTTTTTTTTTTTTTTGCTGCTGCATTGTGATATTCTGTGTACACTTTTTGCATCTGAACCCTGTCAATGTCTTTGACATATTACGTTTTCTGTCATGTTATGCTGTATGCTCAAATTATGTTACTATAAACCAGTCATTATTTAATAAGCATATGATGTAAATGCACGACATTAATCTTTGTTCATCATTTTCAGAAACGAATAACGTGTAAAGGAAATAAATTAAACAGAAATGGGAATTTCACCTACGGAATAAACGAAAGAAGATGCAAAAACCTTATGAGGACGAGTAAATGGATCAGAATTAACAAGCATTAACAAGAATATACTATACACATCGTAGAATAGCAAACTAACTTTTTCTTTCAGAATACGAAGCGATTGATGCAGGCTGTTAGACAGAACTACACATCTTAGTTTTAGTGATGAAATATGCTAGAGATAAGGAATAGTTATGTAATGAGTAATGAAGTGGTTTTTTTGCAGATGATAATGAATGCTGATGAATAATGATGAAGAATATGCTACTACGGATAATGAATTTTTTCTTTACAGGTGATGATAATAATGGAGTTATGTTAATATAAGTAATGAAGTGATGGATAATGACGTTTTTTTTTTCTTTACAGATGAGGATATTGTTGAAGTTATGCATTTATGCTATATAGTTATTTAAGTATTTGTTGCAGTTTGCTTTGACAGTAGGTGTTATATTGCGTAGTATAATGACGGAAGGTTTTGGAAAGGACAGCTATGGAACACATTTCTATACACATTTCACTACCTGTTAATTCGAAGTTCACTACCTTTCAGCATAAAATGCGCTTCTTCTTTCACCTTAATAATCCATTTTTTTTATATATTTTCGCAGGAGAAATCATTTATGAAATTAATGTGCTATAAGCAGTTGTTCATTAAATCTATGTTATCTATGAATGTGATTACATATACTCTACTTGTTTCATAATCTTGCCACAGGTGACTTATGACGAATGACGTTACACATTTTCATTTACACCAACAACCCAGAAGCAAATTTTTCTCTCTTGCTTTCCCCTATAATTACCCAACGCAATGCATTGCTAACAAAAATAAATAAATAAATAAATGTGTTACCAGTCCCAAATAATGATAGCAGTTTAAAAGAGTTCTGAGTAATGCTGATCAGCTATGAATAATATGTCACCTGAAAAATGAATAGTACTAATTACTGTATAGAGATGACCAATGCTTTGTAACTAGAAAGAACTGCTAATAATGCTTTGTAACTAGGAAAATACTACTAATTACTATATAGAGATAACCAATGCTTTGTAACTAAAAAGAATACTACTAATTATGCTTTGTAACTAGAGAATGAATGCTATTCATTATGCTTTGTAACTGAGAAAAGAATGCGATTATTTAATGCTTTGTAACTAGGAAAAGAATGGTACTAATTATGCTTTGTAACTAGAAAATGAATGCTATTCATTATGCTTTGTAACTGGGAAAAGAATGCGGTTATTTAATAATGCTTTGTAATTAGGAAAAGAAGGCTACTGATTATTACTATATTGAAATGACAAATGATTAATTAATAATGTTTTGTAACTGGAAAATGAATGCTACTAATTAATAATGTTTTGTAACTGAGAAATGATGACTGCATTGGGATGACCAATGATAGAGTATCAACATTATTATTGACTACCTCCTGTTTTAAGTATTGACTTCTGATGATTTGTAATTAGAGAATGGGTGCAAATATTCTACGTAAAACAATTAATGAACATTTTTCTGTAATACTATATACATGGTACAGAAATGTTCAATAACTGGGCTATGAATGCCGAAAACTACTAATGTAATTCCTAATGAAGACTAGTATGTGACTTAATGTCCTTCACCTTCTGACCTCACTACCCTGAATTACTGCAATATCCATTTGTCCTGTACATCCTCCTGATCATGGAGCACTATATTTGGTTTTTGCACTAATTCTACGTTGGTGTGCCTTGTAAGAGCGTGGTGTTGACACGACATGCTGTCCACCACCGTGAGCGATGGAGACGTTATTATGGTCCCACTGTTTGGTGTACCTAATGTACTGCCAAAGTGAAAACATGGAATATTACTACGACATTTCAGTGTCTTGGCTACGCTGATAAATACTTCAGGGAAAAGAACTTCAAATTGTCTCACTTGGTGTTGTACTTCTGTGGAAAGTTATGGACTTTCAGTGCAGCTACGTGCAACCTAAAGTGCTACAACCATGATGCAATCCTTCCCTTTCCTATCCTAATTCTTGTAACATAATGAAAATCATTTTTTGCTAACATCATTTATATTCATGGCCTATACATTTTTTTTCGATTTTGCACTTATGTCACTTATCAACATGATTTTTTTGCCATTATGTTTATTGTTGTGAAAATGCTTAAGAGGTTTTCAATGCGTGTGCACTTATGTCATTTGTTTTGTACTCACATTTTGTCATTGTCGCAAATGTTTTGTACTTGATGCATATGCACCATATTTCCTTCATGTTCTATATCTGTATATATGCTGTAATTGTAAAGTTAATTAGTTAAGAAAAAATTTGTTGCTCATGGCAAGTCCAAATGACTTACCATCGCTGCCAAATTTTTGCCCCCCCCAGTGGAGGGTTATGAAACACGTATGTATTCAGTAGCAGCGATGGCGAGGCATGACAGAATCTCTGACCAGAGACTTATTTATCGTTGCTAGTCTGCGCTTGACCGCGCGAGAGTTCTGTAGAGTTGCGAGGCTGCTGTTGTACGTAGCGAGTCGCGAGAGCATGTAGTACAGTCAGTGCTAGTAGCGCGTGAGAGACAGTCGGAGTTGTGTGTGAGGAGTCGGCGGGCGTCGACATGGGTCTCTGGTCAAGATTCGGGACGAGGTATATTTTTGAATAAGGTAATGAGGCAGCATTGCGCACACGTGATAATGTAGTGTATATTAACTGTAATTAATTTGTTGAAGAATTGCCCCAATAATAATTTTGTTCTGAAAGCAATTTTTTAAGAAAATAATCATTACAATTGAAACAATATTTCCTTTGCTTTTCCTCCCAGAATCAATTTATCAGGTTGATCTTAACGCTAATTTGGTGGCGAATTAATATTTTTGCACACTGTTATTATCATTGAGTTTTACTACTGTGGGAAGCTAACATTTGGGTCTATTTGCATTTTTATTATTTAATTCATATCATTTAAAAATAATTACGGGGAGGTTAGACTTAGCAGAATGAATATTCACATTTAAAAATTATCTTTCTATTTTTTGTGGGAAAGTTACACTTGGCTCTATTCCCATTAACATTTGATTATTACCATTTGCAAAATTCTCCGGGAGAGTTACAACAGATAATATTGTGAATCAAGTACCGTCAAGAGCGACGTTCATGATTAATGGATTAAAGTTAAGTATCAAACTTATTACGTCCGCTTTCTGAATTCTCATGCCTTGTCATGTTCCAGACCTCACGTCAGTCTAGTCCTTCCCTCCTCATCCCAGCCTGCGTGAGCTGAAACGCTTGCATTTCGGCCTCCACTAGTAACACGGTGTTGGCTCTTCTGCCAACACAACATTAATGACAGCATATAAAGAATAATGATCAAACAAAATTCCTCTTCCTACTCACGCGCTTCTATATCAGAGGTTAGTTAGGAGTTGTTCAGTTATTTCCAGGCCCCGGATCTACAATATTTCCGAAACGGGGCAAAAACTGGATCCATCCCCCATATCCCTCCCTCCCACTCGAGCGATTGAGATAGAACGTAAAAAAATTAAAAGAAACGACTTTCGAAAAATATGTTCATTTTGTAGAGCTAGTCTCTCTAAAGTGATTAATGTATAAAATATATGTGTTTGAGAAAACGTAAGACATACTATTTGGTCTTAAGTTGGAAAAGTTCACACAGCATTCTTCTATCGCACGTCACTGTATTTCGCTGTGTGGGATTCAAAGTGTATATTTTGTAATGGAAGCCATCAAACCCATATTCAGGACAGTGGAAATTAAAATGTTCTGTGGTGCCTCTCTTACGCCCAGTCGGCAGGTTTGACGTCCAAGCACCCTTAAAAAAACCCACAGTGAATACTGGGTGAGATTATTTGTGACCAGGAGAATAAGAACTCTTTAGAAAATTTGCACTCTTTATTGTCTGTTAGCTAATAACTTTCTCTTTTGTGTGACTCAAAATTAAGTATAGGAAACATAAAAGCAGTAAAGACAAGTCACAAGCAAGACAGTACACATTTCTTCAATCCTTACGTCCCTTACGAAAGCTTTACACGGCGTGCTTTCCGTTTTGGAAAGAATCTGTTACCACATCAAAGTTCGTTAAACGTTTTCCTATGTGACAATTCAAAATGTTGTCGTCTAATACTGAAAATGCTATTAATACGAATAGCACCCAAGACTGGTGTGGTTTCTCGATTTGATTACGTCAGTTTTGTCACTGTCTGCTAGATAAAACGAAATAGGCCTTCCTAATATTGCAGCAGTTGTAACAAACGCGAAATAAGCGAGACTGTTTTGGCACAAATCGTCATTTTTATGTTCCCCATTTGCATAAATAACACGACAGAACATAATTCACGAAGTACCAATATCAAATGCCTATTAGGCCTATTACAAGCAAGAAGTTTTATTTTAGGAAACAGTTTCACATGTCCACTACAAACACTAGTTTCTCAAGCATGAGATCCAAAAGTACTATTAGTACGAAATATTTATTTAAATCTGGAATCTTCTTATTCTTCCATGTAATTTGTGCGATATCCCCGTGTCTTTTCCTTCCTCGTTCAAACAAACGTTACTCCGCGTTCATTCTCTGGTTAGGCATTATTACTTGTTCGTACAAAGCATTTTCCGCGCTGTTCCGAGAATAGAATTTAAGCAGCAGTTGTTTCATGTACTGTACAACTGGCCCTTAGTAGTGTACGCTCTGGCAAACATTTTCTGTCAAAATTCATTTTCTTGGATAGAGCGATAAGACATTTTGTAATCTTTCTTACGTGCTATTCCTGTCAGTCATTTATTTCCACTCTGGTAGTATGAATCAATGGATTTCTCTAATAGTTATAACAACGCTTCTCATTCGCTCACCCAGTCAACCACATAAACAAACATCTGTTTGGGTTTATTCGGCTCAGCTCGTATAGCCCCATCCTCTTTTGTGTGCAAGAAAGTTTTTTTTTTATTTCTTGGTGTGACAGAGATTCCCCAGGCAGACAAATCACGTACACTATGCACGTATTGGAAAACCAACTTACGATGCTCAGAACTCAACTTAGACTTCGTTAAAATATTCAAAGCCAACAGGGCTGCGTTTCAAAATCATATGAACAATCGACACATCAATGTGCGCTTGATGCTAGGCGCTTTATGAAACAAGTTTTTTTCTTCAAGATCACTGTTGTGTACATAGTTCTGCGTAGTCTGCGTGTACACAACTTTCCCACTAGAGCGCGCCCCGCTAAGCACAACAGCGCAGGCGCAGCGCTCTTCCGTCTCCGTACTTCGAGATGGCGCTGTCTTAGAGATGGACCAAATCCTGCTTCCGCTGATCCGCGTATTAATATGTAACGGAGCCAATGAGATTGCTGCTAACGTAGAACCTTTTCTCCTCGCGGAGGTATTATAACGAGTGTACAGACCTCCGATTAGTCAGTCTGCATTAGTCTGTAGTCAAGTATCAGTCTGCGCCTAATAAGATTATCATATTCCTGTACATAGCCATGAAGATAACTATGTAGACACTGTGTCAAGTATCAGAGATACGTGAGAATAAGATTAACGTACCAAGACCAAAGGAACTTCAGATTGTCAATTCTAAACAGCATCGGAGTGGCCGTGCGGTTCTAGGCTCTTCAGTCTGGAACCGCGGGACTGCTACGGTCGCAGGTTCGAATCCTGCCTCGGGCATGAATGTGTGTGATGCCCTTAGGTTAGTTAGGTTTAATTAGTTCTAAGTTCTAGGCGACTGATGACTTCAGAAGTTAAGTCGCATAGTGCTCAGAGCCATTTGAACCATTTTGTAAACAGCATCCAGAATCAAGTTACGTAATATCTATGATTTTTATTATTTTAATAAATGTGTGTGAAAATTAATCATGTTCTGTTTAAAGTTGGTCACCGTGAATCTGCTACTCTAAGCATGCAAGTGGCATTTCTATCATCTGACCTAACGGGAGAAGATAAAAACGCCACGATAAGACCACGAGACATATTGCTGACACTCGCCTACTTCGTTAGAGCGACAAGTCTAATAATCTGGTGGTGTGTGTACTGAAGGTCTTACAGTACGCACACCACAATCACCCACGTTAAGCGCTGTCGGGCTGTCGAGCGATGTTGGCAAGCGGAGTGCACTCAGTCCTTGTGAGGCAAACTATGGAGCTATTTGATTGAGAAGTAGCGGCTCTGTTGTCGTAAACTGACATACGGACGGGAGAGCTGTATTCTGACCACATGCCCCTCCATATCCCCATCCAGTGATGCCTGTGGACAGAGGATGACACGGCAGCCGGTCGGTACCGTTGAGCCTTCCAAGGCCTATTCACACGGAGTTTAGTTTTAATATGAATTTGGTGCCCCCTGAAATTGCCGCCGGAGCAGCTATGGCGGTTTACCCTGTAAGGTGTCAGGCAAATCCAACACCTTCCTTGAAAACCCTGACATGATAAGCAAATCCAGTAGTATGTCACATAGCTCCGAATAAATCGTGACATTAAATTAACCAAAGTAATACGAGTAACGAATGAGCAAATGGAATACCACAGACTAACACAAGAATGCCTAAATGCATGTCATACCTTCCCACCGTGAGACAGACGCAGTTCCGAGGGGAGAAACGAGAACAGAAGCCGAGAGCAGAACCGTGTTAAGCTAGCAGGCCCTACGATAAGGGACGGACACCCACGTCGCCAGCTAACCGCTAGGACCACCCCCAGCCCATGTTAAAAGCTAGAGCCCTCCAGAACAACAGTATAGATCTTACGATAACACTAAAAGGGGCACACCAGCCGCAAGTTTTAACGTGAGACTTTTTCGCGTCTCTGTTACGTTGCAAACGTTAAAAACATTGCCCCACCACGAAAAGTAACCGACAGGACCACCCTCCAGCCCACGTTAAAAGATAGAGCCCTCCAGAAGAACAGTATAGATCTTACGATAACACTAAAAGGGCCACACCAACCGCAAGTTTTAGCGTGAGACTTTTTCGGGTCTCTGTTACGTTGCAAACGTTAAAAACATTGCCCCACCACGAAAAGTAACCGACAGGACCACCCTCCAGCCCATGTTATAAGATAGAGCCCTCCAGAAGAACAGTATAGATCTTACGATAACACTAAAAGGGCCACACCAGCTGTAAGTTTTAGCGTGAGACTTTTTCGCGTCTCTGTTACGTTGCAAACCTTAAAAACACTGTCCCACCACGAAAAGTATAACGTTTCTCATTGGATAAGGTTAACATTGAGACCCTGATTCAAATGGTTCAAATGGCTCTGAGCACTATGGGACTTAACATCTATGGTCATCAGTCCCCTAGAACTTAGAACTACTTAAACCTAACTAACCTAAGGACATCACACAACACCCAGCCTTCACGAGGCGGGGAAAATCCCTGACCCAGCCGGGAATCGAACCCGGGAACCCGGGCGTGGGAAGCGAGAACGCTACCGCACGACCACGAGATGCGGGCAGACCCTGATTGGTCAGATGAAAACACAGCCAGATAGTTTTTTTTTTTTTAAACCAACTTCGGTAAATTGTAGTAACGAGAAGTTAGGAGAGAGTTGCTTCCGAGACGGCGAAGGTGGAGCTGCGCCGCCTGCTGCCCCCCTGAAGCTGCCTAACCAACGACAAGGTAATGAACGCACGCGATGCCGCATAACAGCGCATAAAGCTTCACTCAGAACTGCAGAATTCTCATCTGTTACACCCCCATTTTGCTTAATACTAGTGTCGATCGTCAATTAAAGCTCATGGTATTCACATTTGCTACGTAAGTTAAAATCTGAAACGCGATGATTTTTCTGTTATATAATTATTGAGAAGCCACATCAGCCACTGTAATTTACGACAAGTTAGATAAGTAATTAAAGATAATTGAGGGCCACTGTAGACCATTTTGATAGTTTTCTCTTTTGTGAAACTTAATTTAAACCTAGATTATAGATGTGATATGGCATAGGTCATCCTTCGATCCATTGTAGAACTTGGAAACCCATTCAGGGAATATTCGTTCACATTTTTGTAGAACGCAGTTGGTTTTTATCATCCTGTATTAAAATATTTCCTTTTATCAATATTGCAATTTATAAACAATGTTTTGTGAGTAGAATAAAATTTCCAATGGTAAACTTAACTGCTTTTTCGACGTTATTTTACCAGCTAACTAAAAATAGGAAAGCCTTGAACCTCTTCCACTAAATTTAGTTAGTATTAAGATTCTTTTACAGGGAGTGCAGTGGAGCTGACGCTGAAATCATTAAGTATTTGGTTATATCATCGCTGGTCTCACTGAACTCTTCTGAACTCTACATGTCATGTGTAGTCTGGCCTCTCCTTACCAGCAACAGGTCCCAGGTTCAAACTAGTCAATTTCCTAAAAAACACGCTCAGAGCGTCGTTGCGCGAAAGTGGTAGGGAGACACGACACCACGCAGAATGTTAGAACCCCCCCCCCCCCCCCCCCCCGCAAACCCCTAATATCCGGGCCTAATTATTTCGATTTCGTCTGGTATTTTGTAACCATACTTTAAAGGAGCAAGAATAAGTGCTTCGGGCGGTAACATGCATTTATCCTCAATACACAAGCATGGCTGTCTTATTGCCAATTGAATATCTACATTCTTATACAGTTTCATCTCTGACTATAACGTCATATTTTGAATAATACAATTGCTAAGCAAACTATCAGAACCGATGTCCGCCAAACAGAAACAACTAGTAATGAGAAACGTGCTTAGATTTTGGTTGGTTCAGGAATTTTTTTTTTTCCACATTCTGCGCACAAACTGTTTGGAAAATGTGTAGTGGGTTGCCTAATGAGTCATTTGCCGAATGAGTCATTTGCCATTTACCAGACAGGACTGACTGAGTACATCGAAAAAGTTCAAAGAAAGGCACCACGTTTTGTATTATCGCGAAATATGGCAGAGAGTGTCACAGAAATGGTACAGGATTTGGGATGGACATCATTAAAAGAAAGGCGTTTTTCGGTGCGACGGAATCTTCTCACGAAATTCCAATCACCAACTTTCTCCTACGAATGCGAAAATATTTAGTTGACACCGACTTACATAGGAAGGAACGATCACAAAGATAAAATAAGGAAAATCGGAGCTCATACGGAAAGATATAGGTGTTCATTCTTCCCGTACGCTATACGACATTGGAGTAATAGAGAATTGTGAAGGTGGTTCGATGAACCCTCTACCAGGCACTTAAATGTGATTTGCAGAGTATTCATGTAGATGTAGATGTAGACTGTAGATCGACTTCCATAGCTGAATGGCACGTTTACCAAGAACGGATTGCGGCTGCCTGCCCCCGTCCTAAGATGGTATATTTGAAAGTAGCCCGATATTATTTCTTCTGGGCAGTTGTTGCTGTTCTACAGACGACTGTTTAGTGCAAAGATGATACTTGTGCTCAAAGACTGAAAACTGTTTCCTGTTATGGTACCAGTCTGTAAATGAGCGGCACGCTATCACATAATATTCCGTAAAATGACTCGTTCCACATCATTAAGATGCATTGTGGCAAGTGACCCTTGGAACAGACAGCCACGGAACAAGTCAGTGTGATTTGTCGTTCTCTTGCCTACCATCCTTTCCCCATTCCGCTGTATTGCGGCCACCTAGGGTAGCTCGCCCCCCCCCCCCCATTCCCCCACCCCCTCACCGATGACACAGTGGATTTCTGCGAAGATGACCGGACAGTGAGAAGTCCCGATTTTGTCTTTCGGTCAGTGGTCGCGTCACACGAGGCCCAGGAGAAAGACAGGCCGTGGCACGTAAGTCACAGTACGTGAAACTGCAGGAGTGCCATAAGCCGTCTCTGGTGGCGAGCGAGTAACTATTTCAGACGACTTTAATAAGTCTTGACTGCGCATTGGAATGCATGCAAGTTCTCGACAGCACACGACTAAATTAAGACCTTCAGTCGCTTCCTTTTCAATTAAATATTGATATCCCTGCAAGCAGCCGAGCGTTCCCAAAGTACGGCGAACAAGTCTACTGGTGTGACGTCACAAGTTCGTTGCAGGACCCGCGCAGTTCGTTGGCCCCGTGGACCACACCCGTGACCACTGCCAGCTTCATGTATTACAAATTATTATGTATCAGAAAAATCTATTATTTTAGTCTGGCTTCTTCTGATGTGTTAAAAAATTTTGCTTTGTATAATCACAGCTGCTTCACATATCTGCTTAATAACGCTAGTATCTATTATCTGTTTGTAATTTAAGACGTATTAAAGTCAAGATTATTTTGTTCAGCCACATCTTTGCAGCATGTCACCATAGTTTATTGTCCAGTTTATTTTCTTCTATGAACAACTTTTGTAATTTATATGTAGTTCATTAGTCAATGTGTCAGATATTTTACCTTAGTTCATTAATTTTACATCGCGTTTACACTGAAACAATCCATCTTGCTTTGTTCCTGAATCCAACACGGACATTTTTCAACTCCGGAAAAGAAGTTGCTCTGTAGATGCACTAGTTTAAAATCTATCATCCAATAAAATTTCACCGCACCACATAGTTATCTTTGTACCTGATGATGGCGTAACAGCCGAAAACGGGTTTGCGGTGTAAATAATAAATGCTGTATAATATTACACCAGTGGTGTGTGTGTTCTCTAAATTTAACTTAAATGTTAATCCATTATTCGAAAAGTTAACTTCGTTAATTAATGGTTAACGGATTAACGGTCTCATGCCCAGCTATGGCGGCTGTATACCGTGTAGCAGGGGTGCACAGAGCCCGTAGTACAACAGGCCGCAAACTCCTGACTGTCACTACGTAAAGAGCAGCAAGAGGAGAGAGAAAAAGTTATTTGTTAGACAAATATTCACTTTAATAAACAAATGTAGTTCCGATGTGACTTCTGAAATTTTCCCGGCGTATTTCTTCTTCTAATGATTTCCGGGTATGCAGCCGGATCCCGTCGACATTCTGCCACGATATTTCGGCCCAGAGACGTCGGGCCATCATCAGGTGAGTACACAGCTACTGAAGAGCCCAGGTGCAGTCGCGGTATTTATGCCGAATCTCGCGCATGCGAAATGTACTGGCATCCTACAGCATCAAGGAATCAGTGGAAATACGTCTTGCCAATAATCTTATAAATCGTGACAACGGCTTTCAGCTGGATAAAAATTGGAATCCTGTTATTAATCGACAGTGTCATTCGATACTCAATGAGTAGATGAACCTTTATTTTCACCGCCGAGGGCAGCACGTACAACTCGGCTATGCTGCGCATGTCAACACCTGACGCATGCGCTGTAGGATGCCAGTACATTTCGCATGCGCGAGATTCGGCATAAATACCGCGACTGCACCTGGGCTCTTCAGTAGTTGTGTACTCCCATGATGATGGCCGGACGTCTCTGGGCCGAAATATCGTGGCAGAATGTCGACGGGATCCGGCTACATACCCGGAAATTATTAGAAGAAAAAATGTAGTTCCAATAACGTATTATCAAAACAAATGTTTCACAAGAGAAAGTCCTCTCCTTTTAGGGAAGAAGATAAGCTGAATAAAAATAATTGCTAGAAAGATCCTGAGGATCGGTTGCCATCAGGCTAACTGCCGCCCGCGGTGTCTGCATGCGTGTTTGTATGTATCTGTGTGTGTGTGTATGTGTGTGAGTGCGCATCACTGCTGTGTATCGTCGAGAGCTACCAACACCTGCGACCTCATTCCTGCACAACCAGAATTCCAAGTTATTGCACGGTACTTTAAGGAATCTAATTCATGTAAAAAACAGCTTTAAGCGTCTGATTACTTTACAAACGACCCTGACCACATTGGAAGAAGACGAGTATATTTGGAACGCACATAATATACTTTGCACTACTAGTGATAACTGCTGAAGAAATGGCAGAGGAAAAAAATACAGGACAGAACAATGAGAGAATAGCATCGTATGGCAGGAGTTGCAGATTGAAAATATTTATCATAACTTTAAAATAACGAAATTTTATAGAATTTCTTTTTTTACCGGTTGTATGATAGATTCTTGGGGAGAACTGGTCCTTGCTTTGGGCCGCATGGGACCCACGCGCCCCCGGTTGGCCATCCCTGGGTTAGGAAGTTGGTAGGACACCAAGACAGGCCTTCAAAATGAAAGTAGCAGACAAGAGTTTTAGAGAGAGCCCGAGAGACAGGTGGATCCCTGGAGTGAAGGAATATGTGATGAAGAGGGGATAATAATTGGCCGGAGTGGATAGAGAAAAGGAAAAGTGTGTGAGATTTATGTTCTAAATAGACACAGCCAGGGACTGGAATCTATAGAGGATGATATTTGAAGTGTAGCAGCAGTTCAGCGCTACTTCGTTAGTAAATCCAGTGTAGCAAGTTAGTCTGGTATTTTAAACCAGGCACAACCTGCGTTTAAGAGCATTGCCGCAACCGGCAGACAAGGAAACAAGTGTTTTAACTAAGGAGACCACATGGTAAACGGACTAAAGATTTTTTTTTATACTTCTATTTATGGTACATGCACTTATGATCCCAAACATCATTTAACCAAAGCAGTTCAAGGTTACTCTCAAAAATTCTCGAGTAAATCGGCGTTGAAGATTTCCGAGCGTTCTTGATAGCTTAAAGTACAGTAAGGCCCGAAAGTGCTGTCACACTCCTTTTTTTTGGTTATGGTGTACATTTATGCCCCGTAAGTCTTTCCTGATGGCGGACACAAGTACCTGGAATGTGGAAGAAGGTGTTCCGCCATGTGGATAGACTCATGAATGTACACACACCGGCAAAACCGTAAGAAACGAGCAGTGGCATTTTGAGGCACGATTGCACAAAGAAGGTGTACGAAAGCGAAAGATACTACGATGGCAACAGACTCTCTTCAGAATCGGATCCATTTTGGATCGAAAGAGGACAGGTCGACCATCAATTCGACAACAAACACGTGCAGCAGTGGCGGACTCTATGATTAGACCACCCATAAAATCGATGTAGGGAAGATCTGCTGAACTTGGAATTCCAAAAACGACTTTGCTGACACACATGAAAAACGATCTGGAATTAGAATGGTTTAGGCCTACATTTGTAAATGGGTTGAATGATGAAGACATGCTGCGAAGACATGAAGCCTGCCCAAGAGTACTAGATGTGTTTGTAACCCTCCCACAGCGGGTAAACTTTTCTTCTCAGACGAATTTAAAATTTATCGATCTTGTCGGAATAGGAGTTTTTTTTCTCTGGAGCAAGGAAAACCAATATTGTTATAAAGAGTTAAAGAATAACCCCCCCCCGCCCCCCACACGTTGTGATAATGGGCTTCAATGTCCAGTAGGCAATCATAGGACCGTATTTCTTCCACGGTCTGTGAATCAGCGTTATTACTTGCAAATGTTGCATGAATGTTTTATTCCAGAGATCCACAGACTGACAGTTGGCTTCAACAACATGGAGCTACTGCCCACTACCCTCTCCGCGTTCGAAAATTCGTGGATGAAGTGTTAGCCCAGAGGTGGATGGGGAGAGGATCAGCGCATCTGCCAGCGCAAATTCAGTGACCTCTTAGGAGTCAGACCTGACGCCATGCGACAATTCCATGTGGAGAATAATGAAGACCGTGTCGCGAAACAACGATACCAGACAACTGACGAATTGAAGTAAGCTGTCAAGGATGCATTCAAGGAAATCACAATGCCTATACTTTGGAAAATTTCACACAAGACATAGTGCCGCTTCATTTTGTGGCGCGGCAATGGTGGTGCCAATACTGACGTTCTGGATCTCTAAACAGGCTGGAACGTAGAGAATCGACGTTTGGTACACATCTGCTACGACCTGTTCGCAATAAATAAATACACATCATGACCAAATAAGAGGGGGGGGGGGGCTGTGATAGGACTATCGTTCCAGACTGTAGGTTCACGTTTCCGGCGAGCCCTATGGCTCTTCGTTGAAATAACGGCGTAACATGTAGGTGGCCAAGGTTCGATCTCTGCCTGAGGTAAAATCTTAAAGAGAGGTGCATGTTCCATGTCCATTTCCGTTAAGCGTCGAACATGTGAAGATGAAAAAAAATTGTAATGTCTTTTTTAATTCGAAGTATCTATAATAAAGATCTTTTAAAAGTGTGGAAACTAGAAATCTTTATTTGCAATGTAAAATGAAATTTTGTGTGTGATATGTAGTTATAAATAAGTAAGGCATGCATTTCTCGTAAAAATGATAATTACATACGTGCTAATTTGCATATGTGATGAATATCATTTTTAAATGACGTAGGTATTCTAATCGCAGGGAAGAAAAGCAATGACCGAAACTACATTAGAAACTGCGATTATCTGTCACTCGAACTACTGACTTCTTTTCATGTTTACGTGTTTTACGCTTCACGGAAATGCTAACACAACATGCAGCTGTATTTAAAAGCTTGCGTCGGCGCAGAAACGCACGCAGGATCTGCACAAGAAAGATGGGCATTATATTACAGAGCCAAGCTCCCTTTCGAGGAAAATCGACCTTGCTTGACGATTGTAAAGATCGGAAAACTTCAGAGTCGATTCTTTCAGGAATATCTGAGGGTCGCCTAGTCCTGCTTTGGTTAATTGATACAGTGTATTCGCAAAGTCTCTCCACAAGACGCGTAAGGTTTTCAGCACATTCATATCACTGTATAAGTTACTATCCAGGATTCACTGCTAGTGGCATCAGCTATTTTGAGAGAAGGGATTCAACATGATTACAATAAAATTAATTAATTACATTAATTACAGTTAAATACACTGTTCTCACAAATATCACAATCAGTGCTGAAAATGTTTTCCTCTTTCTTGAAGGCACATTTCAGCACATTTACATTTATTTGCGATCACCTTTACCAATGTTTCACATGTAATCGCATGCAGGTAATCAATTATCGGTGTCTCCAGTTCCTATATTGTCTTTTAGTCACACCCTGAAGCAAATAGTCGAGCGGAGACAGATCAGGTGAGTGTGGGGGTCAAAGACCTTTCATAGTTACTCTTTCTCCAAAGATTTCATCTAACAGTCGCAGGGAATGGTGTGCTGTATGAGGAGATTTTCATTCAGCAGGGCAATAAATGGATAAATTTTGTGGGAACAATAGACATCGGAAGTGACCGTAGTATCGGAAAAGATTGGTCCTCTAATGGCATTATGGCAACCCACACTTCGATATTCTTTGCGCACAATCGCGTTTCTCTTAACGCACGTGGATTTTTTTATGAAAAAATTCGTGAAATTTGCACGTACGGCCTGTCATCGAAGAAGTATTATGATAATCTCTCCATTGGCAAAAGATTCCGGAATAGTACCCCATTCTGATCTCCGGGAGGGGACTGCCAAGGGGGAGGTTACCATGAGAAAAAGATCTGATAATCGACGGAAGGATAACGTTCTACTAGTGGGGCGTGGAATGTCAGAACCTAGAACGTGGTAGGGAAACTAGAATATCTGAAAATGGAAGTGCGCAGGCTCAGCTAGATAATGTAGTGAAGTGGAAAGAAAACAAGGATTTCTGGTCAGATGAGTATAGGGCAATATCAATAGCAGCAGAAAACGGTGTGACAGGAGTAGGATTCGTTTTGAATAGGAAGGTAAGGCCGAGAGTTGTAACGTTCCCTGGCAGAACACACACTGTTAATAAACTGAAATAACGTTTAATTGCACTATGTACGCCGCTATGAAGCAATTCGTATGTACTGTAATTGTTTAACAAAAAATATTATTTAATTTTGTATAAACAACGTTTATTTATTATTGTAATATTTTCTGTAATAATTTTCTCGATGTATTTATGATTGTAATATTTCTATACTCATAATGTAATTACGAAATATGTTAATACCTGCGATGAAAAAATGTAAAATATAGCCAAGAGGAAAATAATGTTGTAAGATTACAAAGAGATATTAATAATCAGCAATAGTATAAATAGCACTACATAATGTGCATTCTTTGTCGTCTTCCTCGAGAGCTGAGAGAGAGAGGAACCTGTGACGTAGCACTATATGCATGAGTAGACTTCTTTTGTCTGTATCTGTCTTTAGCCGCCATTAGAGGAGGAATTATGAAGGTGTGTAATTTTAATTATTGTTGTGGTCTAAATACATTATAATTTATCAAAATTGTGTATTGCTAATGTAAATTAGCTTGCCCATGTCATCTATAATATTTCTTTAAAGAATTTTCAGCACTTTTAGCGATTATCGTTGGCGTTGCTGGAGTGTGCCGCGACCGAACGATTTGCAGCGGCGGCACATTTAAAAAATTGTTCCGCTATAAAATTAACCAAACCCGTAAATCGGGAGCAGGTAAAATTAGCAGTGAATTACGAAATATTTTTCTTTTACAGCGATCCTGAGGCTGAATGAATTTATTACTGGTTTTACATTTGTGCATTCATAGGCGGATAATTAACGTTGAAGTTGTTAATCTGTTGGTTCTTTCAATTTCTAAAGCAAATAACTTAAACGTATAGTGAAGTGTGTTTTGTCAATGATAATTAAACGTTCAGGTCGGCTTGGTAATATTTAACCATTTTATGCTAGCAGAGACAGTCTTGTGTTCCATAGCTAACGCAGGGAAAGAATTCAGTAAATATTTAAAAACCCACTGCATTTAGAAAATGTGTGCCAAGGCCGAAATACGTACAAAAATTTAATTTAAATAATTTTCAAAGTCATAAATGTTAGTAATCAGTTAGTTTGAATATATCAGCATGAGAGGGTTGCTAAAGTTCACGTAGTTTTTAATGTGCTTAATTCTGTCTAAATGAATCTTTATTACAACACGTAAAAAAAGGGTTCTACAACAAAGTTCGTACTGAAAGAGTAAATAACAAAAGTATTTAAAGCCATTTCTTCCCCATTTTCATACATTCATTTCACATTATATATATATATATATATATATATATATATATATATATATATATATATATATATATATATATATATAAGAGTGTGTTTCTGTGAACAGTTCAGTGAAAGGGTTGTTCTTATCAGAATCAACAGCAAACCAACACCGACAACGATAGTTCATGTATGCATGCCGACGTCGCAAGCTGAAGATAAAGAGATAGAGAAAGTGTACGAGGATATTGAAAGGGTAATACAGTATGTAAAGGGGGATGAAAATCTAATAGTCATGGGGGACTGGAATGCAGTTGTAGTGGAAGGAGTAGAAGAAAAGGTTACAGGAGAATATGGGCTTGGGACAAGGAATGAGAGAAGAGGAAGACTAATTGAGTTCTGTAACAAGTTTCAGCTAGTAATAGCGAATGCCCTGTTCAAGAATCACAAAAGGAGGAGGTATACTTGGAGAAGGCCGGGTGATACGGGAAGATTTCAGTTACATTACACCATGTTCAGACAGAGATTCCGAAATCAGATACTGGATTGTAAGGCTTACCCAGGAGCAGATATACGCTCAGGTCACAATATAGTAGTGATAAAGAGCAGGCTAAACTTTAAGACATTAATCAGGAAGAATCAATACGCAAAGAAGAGGGGTACGGAAGTAGTGAGAAATGAAGAGGTATGCTTGAAGTTCTCCAAGGCTATAGATGCAGCAATAAGGAATAGCTCCGTAGGCAGTACAGTTGTAGAGGAATGGACATCTCTAAAAAGGGCCATCACAGAAGTTGGGAAGGCTAACATAAGTACAAAGAAGGTAACGGCGAAGAAACGATGGATAACAGAAGAAATACTTCAGTTGATTCATGAAAGAAGGAAGTACAAAAATGTTCCGGGAAACTCAGGGATACAGAAATACAAGTCGCTGAGGAATGAAATAAATAGGAAATGCAGACGAAATGGCTGCAGGAAAAATGTGAAGACATCGAAAAAGAAATGATTGTCGGAAGGACAGACTCAGCATACAGGAAAGTCAAAACAACATTCGGTGACATTAAAACCAAGGGTAGTAACATTAAGAATGCAACCGGAATTCCACCGTCAAATGCAGAGGAGAGAGCGGATGGGTGGAAAGAATACACTGAAAGCCTCTTTGATGGGGAAGATTTGTCTGATGTGATAGAAGAAGAAACAGAATTAGAATCAGAATTTAAAAGAACTTTGGAGGACTTAGCCACATAAGGCAGAAGGGATAGATTACATTCCATCAGAATTTCTAAAATCAATGGGGAAAGTGTCAAAAAAACGACTATTCATGTTGGTGTGTAGAATGTATGAGTTTGGCGACATGCCATTTGACTTTCGGAAAAGCATCATCCACACAATTCCAAAGACGGCAAGAGCTGACAAGTGCGAGAATTATCGCACAATCAGCTCAACAGTTCATGCATTCAACTTGTTTAGAAGAATAATATACAGAAGAATGGAAAAGAAAATTGAGGATGTTCTAGATGACGATCAGTTTGGCCTTACGAAAGGTGAAGGCATGAGAGAGGCAATTCTGACGTTGCGGTTAATAATGGAAGCAAGACTAAAGTAAAATCAAGACTTAATCATCTTGTGGTGCAGTTCTTCTTGTTGTCTCCGTGCTTGTTAAGAAAATGGGATGAGAAGTTCCGCCTTATGCAGGACACCTTTTTACTTTTGTTTCACCCATACATGTTTCAGCACTTTTGTGCTATCGTCAGTGGGTTCTATTTTTTTATATTTTTTTAAAATTTTTAACTGTAAATTTGTTGTTAACATATTAACATTTGTGTTGTTTGCAACATTATGTAGAAGTTGCATTTATAACTTAATTGGCGAAAAGTGGGTGTAAGCATTAGTTAACATACCTTACATGATGTTATTGTCCATTTATTTTGAAGAACAGCTACCAAAAGAAATGGACAATAACATCATTTAACGTATGTTAACTAATGCTTACACCCACTTTTCGCCAATTAAGTTATAAATGCAACTTCTACATTATGTTGCAAACAACACAAATGTTAATATATTAACAACAAATTTACAGTTAAAAATAAAAAAATAGAACCCACTGACGATAGCACAGAAGTGCTGAAACATGTATGGGTGATACAAAAGAAAAAAGGTGTCTTGCATAAGGCGGAACTTCTCATCCCATTTTAAAATTAAGACACTTTCATAGGATTTGTCGACTTGGAAAAAGCATTCGACAAGTAAAATGGTGCAAGATGTTCGAAATTCTGAGAAAAGTAGGGATAAGCTATAGGGAGAGACGGGTGATATAGAATATGTATAACATCCAAGAGGGAATAATGAGAGGACGACCAAGAACGAAGTGCTCGTATTGAAAAGGGTGTGAGACAAGGATGTAGCCTTTCGCCCCTGCTGTTCAATCTGTACATCGAGGAAGCAATGATGGAAATAAAAGAAAGGTTCAGGAGTGGAATTGAAATTTAAGGTTAAAGGATATCAAATGATGCGATTCGCTGATGACATTACTGTCTCAAGTGAAAGTGAAGAAGAATTACATGATCTGCTGAACGGAATGAACAGTGTAATGGGGTCAGAGTATGGACTGAGAGTAAACCGAAGAAAGACGAAGGTAATGAGAAGTAGCAAAAATGAGAACAGCGAAAAACTTAAGATGAGGATTGATGGTCACGAAGTAGATGAAGTTAAGTAATTGTGCTACGTAGGCAGTAGAATAACCAATGACGGACAGAGCAAGGAGGACATTAAAAGCAGACTAGCTACAACAAAAAAGGCATTCCTGGCCGAGAGAAGTCTACTAATATCAAATATCGGCCTTAATTTGAGGAAGAAATTTCTGAGAATGTACATCTGGAGTACAGCATTGTATGGTAGTAAAACATGGATTGTGCGAAAACCGGAACATAAGAGAATTGAGTCTACTAACATCAAATATCGGCCTTAATTTGAGGAAGACATTTCTGAGAATGTACATCTGGAGTACAACATTGTATGGTAGTGAAAGATGGATTGTGGGAAAACCGGAATTTATGCGTTTGAGATGTGGTGCTACAGACGAATGTTGAAAATTAGGTGGACTGATAAGGTAAGGAATGAGGAGGTTCTGTGCAGAATCGGAGAGGAAAGGAATATGTGGAAAATGCTGAGAAGGAGATGGCACAGGATGATAGGAAATCTGTTAAAACATGAGGGAATGAGTTCCATGGTACTGGAGGGAGCTGTAGAAGGCAAAAGCTATAGAGCAAGTCAGAGATTGGAATACGCCCGGCAAATAATTGAGGACGTAGGTTGCAAATGCTAGTGTGAGATGAAGAGGTTATCACAGGAAAAGAATTCGTGGAGGACCGCATAAAACCAGTCAGATGATAGATGATAAAAAAAAAGAAGAAATGCACCCCGATATGTGAGACAAAGCCTCATCAGGCAAAAAGTTTCGAACTGAAACGGGGTTCATGACGGTTAACAGATAAATGATACGATTCACAATATGCTATTCCTCCTCCATGGTCCATATAACATACTGTAATTCTTGTGCAGCAGTAATTTTATACAGATACATCCCCGTCTCTTTGGTTACGGCATTTTGTGCTGTCATAGGAGAGATTTCAGCCTCTTGCGGCAATCACTTCACGGATTTGTTAGACTCCGCAACATGATGTCAGAAATGTCGTCAATCTTCCAGTCTGTTAAAATTTTGGGACTACTAGTTCGTGGTGCATCATGAACTGATCCTGTTGTCGGGAATTTGCGAATTAAATCACCCACATTGTCACGATGTGGACACTTCGAAGGAGGAAAACGCAATCTAATTTGCTGCCTCACATGCTCCATAAAGTTTTCTCCTGCACGGAAAACCGCTTCCACTAAAACACTGTCTCGGCAACAGTAAGCATTCAGACCACACACTCATAACACAAGAATTAGACAATAACAAAACTTACAGCTGCAAACATATACACAACAATACCACTCCCACCCTATCGTTGCAGGTCCACGGAACACATGCTGGCAGGACTTGAACGTGCTGCCAAGTTTATGTGCATCACAAGGCGAGACACACAAGACTTGCCGATGTGGAAAGAATTTCAGTTCTCAAATTCAATAAAATAAAACATCTGATTGGCATATGGTCTCCTTGTAACACTGTATCTAGAAATATAAGTTAGGACACATGGTGTGTGTATGTGTACCTTGATCTTTTCAACCCTCCTGGCCATTCCCACGACGGTGAGTCCTTCTTTCAGCAGCGCCTGCGCGATAGCGGCGCCGATGCCCGCACTGGCGCCAGTAACCAATGCGACACGTCCCTTGTACTTCTCGATACCCATGGCTATGTGGACACAGCGGTTAGATGGTCAGTATCTCAGGCACAACTAACAGAGTGACTACGACCTCACTGCCTTATATATGTGCACATGCACATGACAAGCTATCAGCAAAATTAGCTGCGCTGTCGCAACATAACACTTTACGTAATTACTGATATGTTATCGTCTTCATAAACAACTGCAGCAGAAAAACCCAGTATTTTTAGCAGTGTTCATCCTGGATAAGATATGGAGAAGAGACAAACTTGTGATTACGTAGGCTTTCCCGGCGTAATAAGTCATGAAAGTCTCTTCGGGTTTGCTGCCGGATCTTAAAATCAACTTGACTCGATATTTCGGCGATCCAACTGGTCGCCATCTTCAGGAAAATGCTGCTTCTGCAGATGAGTCCCGCTGAGAACTGACGCCAGGTTGCAAATCGACGTCCTATATAGGCCACCGTTCAGTACACGGCGCATGCGTCGCCCATCACGGTTTCTGCCTTCCAAAACAGGGAGGTGGCGCCGCCCTTAGTGAAACACTGCTGGCAACGATATATCGCAATCAAGGCTTCACCGAAGACCGTTCAGTTTTGATGTGAGGTAATACAGGATTCCACGTTTTGCTAAGAGGAAATCCATTGTCTCTGTTGATTAAATTATCAGCCAACCGAATTTCAATCGCCTCTTTATAGACACTTCCAAAAACCTAAAATGTTTGCAACCACAACAGTTTCCTCAAATTTCATTTTGTGTCCCTCATTTAGGCAACGTTCTGCTACCGCCGATTTTTCCGGCTGTCGTAGCCTCGTATGACGGCGGTGTTCCACACACCTGTCATGCACTGTGCGAATAGAACGGCCAACGTAAGGTTTCCCACATTGACACGAAATTTTGTACACACGGGGTTTCCTAAGCCCCAAATCATCCTTCACAGAGCTGAGCAGAACCTTAATCTTAGAAGGTGGATGTAACACACTCTTAACGTTAAAATTCCTTAAAATTCGTCCAGTCTTAGACGATAAGCCTCCAGCATAAGGAAGAAAGGCTACAGATCTATGTTCCTCTTCGTACACCTCCGGAGATGGTCCAAACTCCATGGCCCGACGAATCTGCTTCTCGGCATATCCTCTTTCCTTAAAAACAGTCATCAAATGCTCAAGTTCTTGGGTTAAGCTGTCTGCTTACTCGAGGCTGGCGTACACACACACATTCAAGACACGACGGCCACAAGAGCATTTAGTTCGGAAGAGGCGGACTGCACGCTGAGAGGCCGGTCCCTTCAGAGGACGATTCAGCCTATCTACATCGGACGGCGACCGCCCGTGGAGTGGACAGCGTTTGCCCGAGTGAAAGGGGAGGACGACCCTGTGTTCGACTTAAAAGATAAATTCCGCTACATTGTGTGGCAGCGCCCAGCCTACGCATTCTTTACAAACATAGCACGCAGTTTTAGAGGTTTTCACGGGGAGACAGCAAACGCCAAACGCCGATGCTACAGATTTCCGGATAGGTCGCCTTAAACGAAACGTCATTCTCCTGTTTTAGAAGAGCAATGCTGATTGGCAGACGATATTGCTGACGCCTTGAGCTGAAGGAGTAATGGAAGAGACCGAAAGACATACCCCTTCACGTCTGGCGTGGAGAGGGGCCGTTCCTTTGTCGCTCTTGGAGCGAGAACAAGTAACGAGAGCGTGTGCGCTCGTACATGTACTCAAAGAGCGAGGAACAAGTCGCTCCTCAGTACTTCAATGGGAGAGCACCTCTGTCGAGAGGGAATCGGAGTGCGACTCTATATCGAGTCCTTGCGATTAAGCATTGTTCACTGTATTGGCTGCCACACTTATTGTGCGGTGTGAACGGACAGAGTTATAGTTAAACGCCTGCGAGCGAATTTACGAGTGGCATCGTGGTGGACTGGTTATCTGACCACTGTACCAAAACAATAGTTAGACTAGGGGCGAATAGGAGTACTTGACTTCATCAAGGCGTAGGGAGAGTTTGATTGGCAAAGGTCAATCCATATAGAACGAGAGTTATCTTATTTGTCAGCAGCAAGCGGCGCAGACAGCAGTCATCGCAGCTTACGGTATTGTGCGCTACAGCTCTTGCGAGCCCCATATTTCCTCCACTACAATACATTTCACTGCATTTCACACACGACTGCCTCGACCGTACCTAGCAACATTCTAACGGATAATTATTCAGGTTGAATAGGCGTGGCTCTCAGCCATTCTGTCAAGTCAATAACAAATTTCATTAGCGAATCCTATCTTTAAGAGGTAACTTCACATTCCGAAAAGAACCCAGAAATAACTTGTTCAGTTCATAACTAAAAGTGCCATTGTTATTTCTCAGAATAAATAATAATTTTCGTTACTTTCATGTTTTTCTTACAGTAACTAGCACTACTCCAGTACCCAAGTATCCCACTAGGGACGTAAGAAATTTTGTGTCATTTCCTTACAGCGGACGACTCCAGAAGATATTTATTGCTGAAAGTTTTTCAGGCATTTCTCTTTATAATGTTAGGAGCGTCTGTCTGTCTTCTGTAGTAATGTGGGGGTGGAAATTACATCTTGCAGGAGCCGCAGGGTAAAGGGTACAGCTCAGATTAACCTGTTGCGCAGAATAACAGAATAGCACCCACACGCTCACAATGTGACCGAAAACAGTCAGAACGAGAGCAGTCGCGCATTGTAGGGAGAGTCTCAGGTCCCCCTTCCCCATTGGACATTCTGGGCACGAGCCCAGGACCCCGAGATCGATAGGCGCCTCCTCAGTTCCTCCCAGATCCCCAAACGGTAACCGATATTTATTACTGAAAAAACAAATTTATTTCGAAGAAAATCGAAGCATAATGACTGGCTAGAATGCCCACTTGCTTACTAGCTTGGCCCAGTTCACAGTTCTGCACGGGGCCAACAGTGACGTAAAATTAAACGTGACCGGCCGACTTAAATAAACCGACCCGACGAACGGAAATTCCCCTGTACCTGTCTGCGGTGTTGTGACGTTTGTTTTGTTTGTATAAGTATGTGACAATAAATGCACACTTATAACAGTAAGTAGTAGTAGTAGTAGTAGTAGTAGTAGTAGTGGTAGCGTTTGCATCAGAAGATGCAAAAAATGCATCTGGATGGGTTACATATATTGCCAAAGAACATCCACAAAGGATTTAAAAGTGTGGAGATGGAAAGTCCAAATCAAGATTACTTATGAAGTAATCTGACACTCCTGCTGCTGATGAGTATTGAATTAAATCAGTTAATTACAGTATTACTTAACATAAAAAATGAGAACCATGCATACTTGTAAATGAAATACAGAGAGAGACAGTAGAAGTGATAAATGAAGTCTTCACTTTTACGTAAGTGCAGATTCACAAAGGTGAAATTTCTCGAGAAAGTAATACTCCCATCCTCACTGTGTAGAAAGCTTAGATACAAAGAAGTTTTGTCTAGAGCAACATATAGAAGCATGTGCCTGTCAACTTAAACTGAAGGAGGGCTCTTTTATAATTGTAACAGTATATAGGTCACTTTCAGGAAACTTTCATTTATTCCTGGAAAACTTGGATGCCTTGTTGTGCTATCTGTCAGATAGGGGAAGGCAAATTATTATTTGTGGGGACTTCAATGTTCATTCATTGAAAGAGTTTAATAGGAAGAATGACCTGGAAGTCTTGCTCGGTTCTTTCAATTTGACATCTGTCATTAATTTTCCTACTCGGCTGGTAAAGGACAGCAGAACATTGATAGATAACACTTTTATAGACCAAGATAGGTTTAAAAACATAAATTCTTGTCCTGTTGAGAATGGGCTTTCTGATGATGATGCTCAGCTAGTTATAGTATATGACATAGGCTCCATTCAGTAATTCAAAACTACCCTCCAAAGTTGTGCGTTCAATTAATGACTCAACAATTAGAAATTTCAGAGAAAATCTTCAGCAGTTAGACTGGGATGAGGTGTACAAGGAACAGTGGTTAAATGGTTTAAATCACACCTAACTGGAAGGGTGCAGAAAGTTGAAATAAGCAGTTCACATAATATGCAAAATACAGGTGATTTCTCATGCTGGGGAACAATCAAGAATGATGTGCCGCAAGGTTCGGTCTTGGGTCCTCTGCTGTTCTTAATATATATTAATGACTTGCCATTGTATATTCACGAAGATGCAAAGCTGGTACTTTTTGCCGATAATACAAGTATAGCTATCAGACCCAACTGACAAGCATTAACTAGTGAAAATGTAAATGATGTTTTTCAGAAAATCATTAAGTGGTTCTTTGCAAATGGGCTCTCATTAAACTTTGACAAAACACAGTATATACAGTTCCACACAGTAAATGGAATGACCCCATTAATAAATATAGACTTCGATCAGAAATCGTTAGCTAAGGTAGAATATTCAAAATTTCTAGGTGTATGCATTGATGAAGGGTTGAACTGGAAAAAACACACTGAGGATCTGCTGAAACGTTTGAGTTCAGCTACTTATGCTATTAGGCTCATTGCAAATTTTGGCGATATACATCTGAGTGAATTAGCTTACCACGCCTATTTTCATTCTCTGCTTTCGTATGGCATCATATTCTGGGGTAACTCATCATTGAGTAAAAGAGTGATCATTGCACAAAAGCGTGTAATCAGAATAATTGCTGGAGCTCATCCAAGATCATCCTGCAGACACTTAAAGAGCTAGAGATGTTCACTGTAGCCTCACTATATATATATATATATATATATATATATATATATATATATATATATATATATATTCACTTACGAAATTTGTTATTAACAATCCGAACGAATTCAAAAGTAATAGCGGTGTACATGGCTACAACACTAGGAGAAAGGATGATATTCACCACACAAGATTAAATCTAACTTTGGCTCAGAAGGGGTAAATTATGCTGCCACAAGTCTTTGGTCACTTACCTAATAGCATCAAAAGTCTGACAGATAACCATATAGCATTTAAAAGGAAATTAAAAGAATTTCTTAATGGCAACTCCTTCTACTCATTAGATGAATTTTTGGATATAGTAAGTGGGTAATTTCCCAACCTCCACAAAAAAAAATAAAAAAAAAATTATTGAGTGTCATGTAATATTTTGTCTAATGTAATATCTTGTATAGACACCTTTTATTAACCTGACACGTTCCACATCATTACAAAGTGTCGTACTCATTATCTATGGAACAAGTACTAATCTAATCTAATCTAATCTACTTCTGCACTCTGATCGAATTAAAATCACAAAATGTTTCAATTATAGTACGTTTAAAATTAGTTGCGACTTTTGGCGTTTGGTTGGAGGGGGGAATGACGCCGTGGCCCTGGTAACACCAATGGCGAGCTGGATTTCCCTATCACGCCACCAGCGGTTCGTCTGGTAAAGCGCCCCTGTTGCCACTACGTGGATAAACAGTACCACGTGGTGTCACGCAATAGATACATCAGTGATCGCCATCTCCCGTTGTGAAGTCGTACTTTCTGCCGTTGAAGTGTTCTTTAGCCGGCAAGTATTGTAAACTGGTGTCTTGTGCTGGCGTTGCATTGGTAACAACAGTGCAGTACATCTGAATACGAGATTTACAATAAAAGTGTCGTCAAAGACACAGACACCGGCTGAGAAGATAACGTTCTGCTGCGAAACATTCGTCAGAATTCGGCAATACTAAAGGGCAAAACGCCATAGCACTCTGTTGTGATGCATGTAACTCCAACAACGCAGTGAAAGAAAGCGGATATTTTGCTCTCGGTACAAAGAAATCTTCCATGAGATAAAGTTCAACCTAGTATGTATTAGGCGAAGTTAATGGAACTTGTATCGCTGTAGAAGCCAAGACTTCATGCTACCAGGTCGGCGAACTGGCTAACGGTAAAGGGATTAGTTTTATCAGGCTTCCTCCGTTTCATGTTCATTTGAATCCGACAGAGTATATGGGCCTAGGTGAAAAGTAATGTGACAAAAAAAAGTTTACGCTTACTTATTTAACTTATTTTATTTTATTGCGAGTGCCGTTGATCCTGATAGCAATAGAGTAGCTTGAAATGCTGACAAAAGAAGCCAGTGCATATGTTACAACGACAGCACTGGTCTTGAGTTGTCAGACATACCAAGAAGGTAGTTTAGGAGACATTGAATTGCCAAGGATTGAGATGAGTTCTGAGGAATGCTTTATTTCTCTTGTTGACAAGTTTGTTAAAATCTGCTGCTTCTACCAAAACACAGCAGAGTTTACAAATACGCGTCACAAGGACATTCTAATGCAGTGGAAACTGCTACAGAACCCTGAAAGAGTGTGTTATTAAACTAATAACTGAGGGCAAGACAGGTCAATAGTTTCCGAAAAAGCCCCTTCGAGGCAAAAAAATAAATGTGTAACTTCTTGATTTATATTGTTACGAAACCCACAGCTGTTCTTGTCACCAGCTATCGATGGATCTTAATAATAACATTATTTCATTGAAAAAGTTTATAGTCACTTGAATATCGCGGTAGATATGGAAGTTTCGCATATTAATCATGTGACAAAACACTCTTGTTTTTGTGCGCTATCATTTGCCAGAATCTTATTTCGATATCTCAAATCATTTATGAGATACGAGGAATTTATGAATGTTTCATTCTAGTTTTTTCACTGACGGAAGAGTTCGTGATGGCGCGCCTTACATTTTCTCGATACTGGAAACAGACAGCGATATCCTTCCAAGTTTAAAGAATAATTCAATGTATTACTACATTTAATACGCAGTATCATGTAACCTAACATGCACCAAACATAAACGCACAGTGATACCTATTTTTCACTGCAAACTAAGAGTTTCTTGCAGCATTTTACCTAGTACGGAAATACTACTATGACCATTAACGAAATGATAGGCGGTTCATCGTGAAGCTGACGAATTAGACTATGAAATGTGTGAGATTGCGAGTGTTGTACCGGACAGTTTCTTTTAAATCTTTTGAGAAATCTCGCAGATCGGCCGGCTTTGTCGGCGGTCGAGCGAGCCTGACAGGTTCCGCATTGTACACTCCTGGAAATTGAAATAAGAACACCGTGAATTCATTGTCCCAGGAAGGGGAAACTTTATTGACACATTCCTGGGGTCAGATACATCACATGATCACACTGACAGAACCACAGGCACATAGACACAGGCAACAGAGCATGCACAATGTCGGCACTAGTACAGTGTATATCCACCTTTCGCAGCAATGCAGGCTGCTATTCTCCCATGGAGACGATCGTAGAGATGCTGGATGTAGTCCTGTGGAACGGCTTGCCATGCCATTTCCACCTGGCGCCTCAGTTAGACCAGCGTTCGTGCTGGACGTGCAGACCGCGTGAGACGACGCTTCATCCAGTCCCAAACATGCTCAATGGGGGACAGATCCGGAGATCTTGCTGGCCAGGGTAGTTGACTTACACCTTCTAGAGCACGTTGGGTGGCACGGGATACATGCGGACGTGCATTGTCCTGTTGGAACAGCAAGTTCCCTTGCCGGTCTAGGAATGGTAGAACGATGGGTTCGATGACGGTTTGGATGTACCGTGCACTATTCAGTGTCCCCTCGACGATCACCAGTGGTGTACGGCCAGTGTAGGAGATCGTTCCCCACACCATGATGCCGGGTGTTGGCCCTGTGTGCCTCGGTCGTATGCAGTCCTGATTGTGGCGCTCACCTGCACGGCGCCAAACACGCATACGACCATCATTGGCACCAAGGCAGAAGCGACTCTCATCGCTGAAGACGACACGTCTCCATTCGTCCCTCCATTCACGCCTGTCGCGACACCACTGGAGGCGGGCTGCACGATGTTGGGGCGTGAGCGGAAGACGGCCTAACGGTGTGCGGGACCGTAGCCCAGCTTCATGGAGACGGTTGCGAATGGTCCTCGCCGATACCCCAGGAGCAACAGTGTCCCTAATTTGCTGGGAAGTGGCGGTGCGGTCCCCTACGGCACTGCGTAGGATCCTACGGTCTTGGCGTGCATCCGTGCGTCGCTGCGGTCCGGTCCCAGGTCGACGGGCACGTGCACCTTCCGCCGACCACTGGCGACAACATCGATGTACTGTGGAGACCTCACGCCCCACGTGTTGAGCAATTCGGCGGTACGTGCACCCGGCCTCCCGCATGACCACTATACGCCCTCGCTCAAAGTCCGTCAACTGCACATACGGTTCACGTCCACGCTGTCGCGGCATGCTACCAGTGTTAAAGACTGCGATGGAGCTCCGTATGCCATGGCAAACTGGCTGACACTGACGGCGGCGGTGCACAAATGCTGCGCAGCTAGCGCCATTCGACGGCCAACACCGCGGTTCCTGGTGTGTCCGCTGTGCCGTGCGTGTGATCATTGCTTGTACAGCCCTCTCGCAGTGTCCGGAGCAAGTATGGTGGGTCTGACACACCGGTGTCAATGTGTTCTTTTTTCCATTTCCAGGAGTGTAGTTGCAGGCGCGTCCGCCACCGGTAGCTGAGTGGTCAGCGCGACAGAATGTCAATCCTAAGGACCCGGGTTCGATTTCCGGCTGGGTCGGAGGTTTTCTCAGCTCAGGGATTGGGTTTTGTGTTGTGCTAATCATCATCGTTTCATCCCCATCGACGCGCAAGTCGCCGAAGTGGCTTCAAATCGAAAGACTTGCACCCAGTGAACGGTGCACCCGACGAGAGGCCCTAGTCACCCGACATTTACATTTACTTGCTGGCGCGCCCAGCACACGCTGGCAACTACTCTTCCATGTAAGGCTGCAGGCTTTCGTGGCCGTTATCTTCTGCGGTGTTAAGCCGTGTCATATTTCCTCTAAAATAATCGACGTTGCGACCCCTCTGCTGGAATCTTCTTCAGGATCTTCCGGTGTCCACTATTGCTAGAACACTGTGTTCTAGCAATAGTGGACACTGGAAGATCTGTGTTCTAGCAGTCGTGGACACTGGAAGATCGGTGTTATAGCAATAGTAGACATTGGAAAAATCTGTGTTCTAGCAATAGTCAACATCGGAAGATCCTGAAGAAGATCCAAGCAGAGGGGTCCAAACGTCGATTATTTTAGAGGAAATACGACGTGACTTAACACTCCAGAAGATTTTAACTTTACTAACTACGCTTCCTTCCACTCATTCCGTACTCAACTGTCAAAACTGGTGGCTTGTTTTAACCACCCTATAGACGTTACTTGTGATGCTACTATGCAAATTCACGCACTATTTAACCATCATGTTACTGGTAGAATAGCAAAGTACCGGTACACAGCATAGCAGACATTTATTTCAAATGGCTACAAATAGTCAGAAATTTGAATATAACGACAAAATTAGCCCGAAAATATTCCCCATGCACTTAAAAGTGGTTTTCAGAATATCTAACACTGGGAAAAAGTCGGTGTCGACTAAATATTCAAACCTGAAAACAATAACTGTGCGTGCATAATGGCGTGGATGACGATAATGGTGTTGCCACGCTATTTCGTGGTATATAATGTTCGTACAGAAATTCCAGGCTTTAGAAATACCACAAAGCTGGCGTATACACCTACACCTACCAGTTGTACAGTCCTCGGTTAGCAGGTGCTTAAGTACTTGTCTCAGAACAGCGCGGAAAACGCGTTGTATGAGCACGTAATAACGCCTAACTGAAGAATGAATGCGGGATAACTGAACTACTGATTCTGGCAGGGTTGGTGAAGTTAACCGGAGAAAAAGTTTTGACAATGCAGGAATAGTTACATAATTAGTGATGACAAGATTGTTTGTTAGAACGAGGATGGGGAAGAAACGAGGACATCGGACAAGTTATATGGAAGAATATGACGATTGCAAATTTATATAAAAATTTCTTACTACTATTTATCGATCTCATGCTTGAGCGTATGAATGAAATATGAAAACATTTCCTAAAGTAAAACGTTTTTCCTTGTAGTAAGCCTAATAGAGGCATTTGATGTCGGTAGTTGGTGAATTGCCGGCCGCGGTGGTCTCGCGGTTCTAGGCGCGCAGTCCGGAACCGTGCGACTGCTACGGTCGCAGGTTCGAATCCTGCCTCGGGCATGGATGTGTGTGATGTCCTTAGGTTAGTTAGGTTTAAGTAGTTCTAAGTTCAAGGGGACTGATAACCACAGCAGTTGAGTCCCATAGTGCTCAGGTCCATTTGAACCATTTAGTTGGTGAATTACGTTCTGTCGTGTCATTTATGCAAATGAGGTACTTAAAAATAACGACTTGTGCCAAAGCAGTCTTGCTTATTTGGTGTGCAATATTAGAACGGTCTATTTAGTTTTATTTATCAGACAGTGACAAAATAGACGTAATCAATTCGAGAACCCACACCAGTCTTGGGTACTATTCGTATTAACAGCTTTTTCAGTATTAGACAACGTATAACACTACTGGGCTGCGTGGTGGCGCAATGTTTACGTAGCTTGCGTAATCAAATAGCAAGTTTGGTATATTACTTATTATGTCCTAACAGAAAAAGTAATCCTGTCAAAGAAAAGCCACGTATAACACTACACTCTGCTACTATTACACCATAACCCCAAAGTAGGAGTCAGTTTACAAAACAAAATTATTTTGTTATAGTAATTATGGTATAACGCACTCAGAACAGTGTTACCCTCTGAGAGGAATTTTGTTGTTTGACCATGTTGTACCTAACGGAAGTGGCTTATCGGAAATGAAAGTCAGAATTACGTAACTAATTAAACAGTGACTAACGAAGAAATTGCCTTCCTGCACTGTTAAACTGATAATGGTAAAACGGCCGCCAGCCTAACTAGGCAAAAGAATGATCAACATTCTCGTTGAAGAAAATAGTAATTAATAATTTTAACAGATAAACACAACCTATACTTGACCACAAGCGAGTGCAATTAACTCTGATACATACATATACATATGATAAAGTTGAAATCAACAATTAGAGCAGCAGAAGCAATTTGCAAAATTATAACAGCTACTAAAACACACTATTACTTTACACAAAGTGACTTGTCTTTATAACGTTATTATTAATATGCACTTCTAATACACGAGAGAGAGAGAGAGAGAGAGAGAGAGAGAGTAAACCTGAATATATAATTTCCTACTATTGCAGTTTTCCACTTTTACTGCAGTGAGACACAAAAATAACATATATGCAAGACACTGGCTCACCTTCTGCTATTTGCAATAATAAGCAGTAATGTAATCATTTACTAAGCAAGAAACATTATAAGCCTCAGTCTTAAGAACCTTTACTTGAAATTGGCAACAACACGTTAATAAGCAGTTTTCACTAGGAAAATCAATTTTCAGTTCAAGAGGCTTTAATTAACAAAATCACTCTAGGCTCCAATGTACTTTCAGTAAGGACACTCGGTAATCAGTATAGTCCAAACGGTGAGGATCCTAAGAGGTTATGATGAGGAGAAAAGTCAAGGTAGATACACAAATTCAGATATAATGTACCTTATATTTCAGCACATTAGCACATCCTTTAAGCTGATCCTTCACTGTACATCATAATGTTACTATGATGCAATGATTGCGCAATGTGGTGGCAACTGCATGCAGGTAGGTGGAATTGCAGGCCGATTTCTTGATGGCGATGATAAAGACAAATTCCAGAATATTTCCAATTATTCGAGCCCTTGGAGAGAAGCATGAAAATCCTCTCTTGGAAATCAGCACAATATGCGTCTTTCCCATGGAATAGCACGGACTCGTAACTCGTGTCCGTCTGGTGGCTCGTCTCCGACGGCTTCCGTCTCCGTCTCCGTGTGCTTTCCGACTGACTCTGTCGTCTACTTCCGTATCCGTCTCCGACCGGTGGCTACCAGTCCCACCTTCTTCCGCAAGGCCAAACACAATTTGCGCATTCTGATGCAATACCGTTCCCGTGGGGGAACCACTACACCTTATGGTGCAATAATTGCTAAGATTCCTAAGTGAGGATCAGCAGTTTACATAACAACAAACAAACGCATTGGATAACACAGAACTTTTGCACATATTAACAAATAAAGAAATATACAGTTATGTGTTACCCATTCAATCACACACATTTACGGAAGTAACATTAAATAAATAAAAGCAAAATAAATCAGTAGATCATTAGAGCTATGGTGTTACAAACGGCATTTGGATTTTTCATTTAGCAAAACGTTTGACCAACTTTGATGAGGTAATAGATTCTTTCGCAGAAAGGAAAGCACGCCGTGCAAAGCTGTAGCAAGATTAGAGAAAAAAAAATTCTTTGACCTAAAGGTTGAATAAATGTGTACTGTCTTGCTTCTCTCTTGTCTTTACTCGTTTTATATTTACTATGTTTAATTTTATAACTCACAAAAGAAGAAGTTATTAGCTAATAGGCAATGAAGAGTGGAAATTTATTAAAGAGTTCTTATTCCCTCGGTCAAAGATAATCCGACCCACTACTAATTGTGAATTTTTAAGGATATTAGGATATCAAATCGGCGCAGGACAGGCACCACAAGACATTTTAATTTCCACTGTCCTGAATATATGTTTGATAGCTTCCATTACAAAATGTACACGTTTGAATTCCACAGAACAAAATACAGTGACGTGTGATAGAAGAATTCTATGTGAAGAGACATGGCACTGCACTTTAGCACACGTAGGACAGTACAACATCCTTACGTTTCCTCGAACATACATGTTTCACATATCAAACTGTTCAGAAAGATGTGCGCTACAAAATTAACAGTTTTGAAAATTCGATTTTATGAATTTTTACGTCCTATCTCAAAAGTACGAGGGGAGGGGAGGGGAGGCGCCACTGTCGAGTTCTTGCTCCGGTTCCCAAATATCGTTGATCCGGGGCTGGGATCAGCTTAGGTAAAGTTCACTCCAGATCTCATCCTCTCTGTCAGACAGTCTTGTTGTTACAGTGCGGAGTTACGTTCGTGGGAGCGTTATTTAATTTCGGGAATTTTATTTGTGGAATTATTATAAAAGCATTTTGGACATTTATTCTTTTAGAATTCTATTCGTATTTTCTGTACAATTTATATTCTGTTGGTTTTGTGTGTCACAACCGCAACTCGCGTACTGTGACGTCACACGTTGTACCACTGTTCATTGCACTGTGCAGTACAGAACTGCACAGGACAACTCCTTTGGGGTTCAGTTTTACATTTTCTAAAAGTTAATTGTAATACAGTTGTACAGTTTCAGATGGCTTTGGCTGCCCTTTTAACACATATCGTTTGCGTAGGCACGCCATTTCAGTTGTTCAGGTTAACGTTCAACACAGCCATACATGAAAGCTAAGAACAGGAGATCAGAGTACAACATCAACATACAAGACGGACAAAGTAAAATATAACAGTTACAAGACTGTACCTGTACGTTGCAAGACTTTTCTTCAGAATCGTTCAAACCAGTGACGGTATGTAAGGTACTCCTTATTTGCAAATAGGAGAGCATTTTCCTTTGTTTCCCATTTTGCTGTTTGGCATATGTGAAGTGAATCTAATACGTGGGGAGTGAGGAGCGAGCGGTCGTTTCCCGCACAGGCAAGCAGCCGTTGGCCATCTGGCGCTCTCAGAGCCGATGAGGTGCCGATGCAGAAATCGCTCGTGATGTCAGCTAAGAAATGCGTAGGAAAAGTACATTTATTCTGGAGCGAATCAAGTAATTGTTATTAATAAATATTTGCTAATAAATGTTGCCTTTTGTCACTCAGGCATTAGGAAGAGTCTATGGGTGATAAAAACAAACTTTACAATTCCAGGAAACGTCGATATTTAACGAATAGCTTTGGCATAACCGAAGTTGTACGATCTTATACGAACTATATCGACTATATGCTCGAGTTACAGACTGTGCGCCATAGTCGGTAGTCGCCGAGGTCGCCGTTAAGATGCCTTTCGGTCTAGTCCTGCAGTAGCCCATTCTTTCGTACCGTTAATATTTAGCTTATAATCAGAGTGAACAAGTTCATTTTATGGTGTTTCTTAAATAAACGCACCGTAACAGCATCCCGTCTAAAAAAATATTTTGGACAAACAGACTCATTCTCGCTTCATTATGTAAAACATATATTGTGTCTAGGAATCCTGTCTATTCGTTTGCTAGACAAACAATGAAACATTTCGTATTGTAATATTTCTGGCTTAGTCAGCCATCATATTAGGCTCCAAGAAGCTGTTCCCAGAGCAGTGGAGATGCAAGAAGTATATAGATGACGAAATGTGGTGTGAGGTACTTGTGACAGATGTTAGATTCGGTACCATTCCCGTGAGAAAGACCGCCTGCATAATGCTACTGCTCTGTGATTGGCTGCTGTGTTCGGAGCAAGGGCGCCAAAACGTTAAAGCATAGTTATTATTATTAGTTCAACTACTCATTGGAAAGACTTCACTTTTTAATATAAATAACTCTCAACAGCTGACTATCAATCGGCCATTGTAGAATTATTAAAAACAATTTAAATCAAAAAGAAAAGACTGACGAAATTACAGACGAAGAACTTCGGAAGCGTTCGGGTCACGCCTTTTCTGGTATGGCGCGCGAAGTGTTTCGGGCTGTTCGTCACTCTGAATTAGGCAGTCGAGAAGAACAGACATGCCGGCCGCGGTGGTCTCGCGGTTCTAGGTGCGCAGTCCGGAACCGTGCGACTGCTACGGTCGCAGGTTCGAATCCTGCTTCGGGCATGGATGTGTGTGATGTCCTTAGGTTAGTTGGGTTTAAGTAGTTCTAAGTTCTAGGGGACTGATAACCACAGCAGTTGAGTCCCATAGTGCTCAGAGCCATTTGAGCCAAGAACAGACATGTTGTCTGTCGTAGGATGTGTTTCCAATTTTTATTTAAGTTCCTGTTCGTCACTCTGGGTTAGACAGTCGAGATGTACAGTCATGTTGTCTGTGGCAGGATTTGTTTGCCAGTATTCAGTATTAAAAGATTCACTCCGGTAGTCATGAGGCAAAGACACGTGCCACAAATAGTGTAAAGATACATTTTCGTAAACATTGTGTTTGACCATGTACTTTACTGTATCGGAAGGTCTTGTATTAGGATCGTGTAGTCTTCTCGTGTGGCTATATTAAAATACGCGAGTGGCATCCCAAAGAAGTGATACATTATTTCAGAACAGAACCTCGCTAAAAGTCAGTTTCAGCCTCACGACACAGAACCTACGACCTGCGTGCTGTTTTCTGCGCTGGGGACATCAACTTGAAGACAGCAGGTTAGTGAACTATAACAGAACCTTCGTATTCCACACAGTGCAGTGGAAACAATAGGCACCTCTTGTGTACTGCATGCACAGAACAAATGTGCTCAGTGACACGTCGTCTGCAGTATTGCAGAGGAGGTAAAGGAGGATGATCGTTATTAAAACCAACAATCAATTCATTCTTTCTACCTTGCCATAGTATTAATGAGTTTCATTACAATCAGAACAAATACAATACTTAACTTTGATAAATGAGTCGCAAGCAAAGGGCGACATACAAAACAAACTGAACTGCAGTGATTGCTGATCTCTAACTTACATATGTCTGTCCTGAACTGCTATCGAAGTCCTAACACTGACGCTGCTATCCAAGAGGGGCGCCACCAGTCGGGCGCCGGGCTTATGTCCTCGTCACATAAGGGCCGCTGGTGTCGCGTTGTCGTGCTGGAAGGTAGGTCGGTCAGCGTGCGATTGGCTGACTTCACCTCACAGCCTTCTCTTCTCTTTGTTCCCTAGTCGCGTGCCGGCGCTTGACTTCGCCGTAACAACATACACAGTAGCGTTGTCCTTTCTGAATCCGACGGTGCTGCTACGCCTCTGCAAGGAGTCATAAAACTACGAGAGCACCTCCACATAACAGGAAAGAAGAATTCCTGCGCGGCTGCTCACAAAGTCCATTCAAGGACGGACTGGCTTAATTATCGCAGGAAAGCGTGGCCGGTCATACTGTGCGCCCCTTATATCACCATCTACAGACTCACCGGCTAAACTAAACATTTCTGGAGGTATACTATGAGTGGGCGGTTCTTGCAAGTTGACGATTAGTTTACTGCCGACGAAAGGCAAACGCACCAGAACTCGTGATCAACCTCTGGATTAACGCAGGGATATTCCGAGGAGCGGAAAGAACGAACACTGCAGTTTGTGTAACAAATAGGGCCCACAGTGAATGCCCACTCGTCTTTTAAAGGGTGCCTAAAAGATGCTGCTTTCTCGGATAGCTATACAACAATTCAAGCAAATCACACTAATGGTTTTTATTACAATAAAGTAGATTGACAATGCTTAACTTTGGTTTACAACGAGTTGGTTCAAATGGCTCTGAGCTCTGAGCACTATGGGACTTAACGTCTGAGGTCTTCAGTCCCCTAGACTTAGAACTACTTAAACCTAACTAACCTAAGGACGTCACATACATCCATGCCCGAGGCAGGATTCGAACCTGAGACCGTAGCAACGGCGCGGTTCCAGACTGAAGCGCCTAAAACCGCTCGTTCACAGCGGCCGGCTACGAGGAGTTGTCGCAAGCTATGGGCGACATGCAAATAATCAATATGCTTCGCTATAGACAATGTCCATGCAAGAAATTAATATGGGGCACTTGTCTCAGTATAACAGTTAGGATGACGACTGTTCTACTGTGTGGTTTCTAGTCCGGATCTGCTAGTCCCGGGCCGCGCGGGGTTAGCCGAGCGGTCTTGGGCACTGCAGTCATGGACTGTGCAGCTGGGCCTGGCGGAGATTCGAGTCTTTCATAGGGCATACGTGTGTGTTTGTCCTTAGGATAATTTAGGTTCAGTAGTGTGTAAACTTAGGGACTGATGACCTTAGCAGTTAAGTCCCATAAGATTTCACACACATTTGAACATTTTTTTGCTAGTCCCGGTCTACTACTGTCCTGCCGAGGTTAGCAGCAGCGGCGCTTATATTGTCTTCTTGTAGAGGTCGCAACTGTCGTGGTGACGTCCTAGCCAGCGTGCTATTGGCTGACGTCGTCTCACAGCCTCCTCTGTGGTTACGTTCTTAATCTTCGCGCCGGCGCTTGTCGTTACGACGGAACACGACTAACATCAGATTTGCAGCATGAATCCTTTCAGTGCTTTTGTCGTCTGTGTGTATGTCACACATTTTCCGGAAAAGTATAGGAACATGTAGCAATCTGTCCGTCCGTTGTCACTTAATAGATCAGTTTTTCATGAAACGTATTACAGCATAACGACGCAAATCGAACTGGAAATAAAGCCTCGCACCAAATATTACGAAATTAGTCTCCTAGTCCAATGAGTAGCTGAATTTCTTTTGTGGCGATATAGTATACGGAATGATTCTCTTCAGCTTCCATCGATCAATACGTACAGGAAGAAATTTAGTGTACGGTATGACGAAGCACACTCTCTGCCACGTACGACATTTACAGAGAATAAATATGGATATCGGTGACAAGAAGAAAATGAGTACCGTTAACGCATTTGTGACGGCTTCCTTCCACTGTGTTCCTGCGGCCGATTAGACATAAGAGGTGACCCATCAGATCACTGATACGCTATCTACAGTATCTACAGCTATGTTCCGGGCATTACTGCTGACTCACCGTGACAATTCAAGGTGCGTCACATGGCGAAACAATTGCATAATCTACGATTACTACCACAAGAAGTTATTTCCCGCTTTGCGGCTAACTGACATACAATCTAGATCACAAGACGATGTGTAAGCCACACTTACTATCCTGCTGTACAGTTGAATCACATACTAGGTACCATAGCTAAGTTCAAATGTGTGTGAATTCCTAAGGGACCAAACTGCCGAGGTCATCGGTCCCTAGACTTACACACTACTTACACTAACTTACGCTAAAATGGAAATGCTGTGTGGCTAGGGCCTCCCGTCGGGTAGACCATTCGTCTGGTGCAAGTCTTTCGAGCTGACGCCAGTTCGGCAACTTGCGTGTCGATGGGGATGAAATGACGATGATAAGGACCACACAAAACCCGGTGTCTGAGCGGAGAATATCTCCAACCCAGCCGGGAACCGAACCCGGGCCGTTAGCCATGACTTTCCGTCGCGCTAAGCACTCATATACGAGGGGCAGACACTAACTTACCCTATGTACAACAGACACACCCATGCCCGATGGAGGACTCGAACCTCCGGAGGGAGAGGCCGCGCAGTCCGTGACATGGCGCCTCATACGGCGCGGCCACTCCGCGTGGCATAACTAAGTCATGAGTGCATCGCCGGCCCGGGTGGCCGAGTGCTTCTAGGCGCTACATTCTGGAACCGCGCGACCGCTATGGTCGCAGGTTCGAATCCTGCCTCGGGCATGGATGTGTGTGATGTCCTTAGGTTAGTTAGGTTTAAGTAGTTCTAAGTTCTAGGGGACTGATGACCTCAGAATTAAGTCTCATAGTGCTCAGAGCCATTTGAACCATGAGGGCATCAGTATAGAGTAGTAATAAATTAAAAGGCTATAATACAGGGTGTAAAAGATAACTGAGGGGCTGAGAGTGCAAATGATACAAGTGCTTCACGAAGCAAACTCAGTAATGACTGTCAAAGTTAAATGGCTAGTTATAAATGTATGACTTACTATAGAAACATATTTTTTTTTTCTAATGGTCAGTTAATCTGTCCATAGTTCTACATAGAGTTAGAGATTGTAGTGAGCCGGCATTATTTTTTATAACATAAGAGATGTGTTCAAGAAATTCCGGAACATTCGTAATTTCGTGCCAATGGCGAGTTGGAGCGAAATTTGATTCGCACCCCTGCACCCGCCTGTGTTTAACGTGTGACTCCCAGAGTTTAATTGTCGTACTTATGTTAGTCAGTGCTGAACTGCGTAGAAAGCTGCGTCGCACAATTTACGAAATTCGAGACGCCCGAGTTAGAAAGCAACGCGTTTGCATTACACTTTGCGTGAACCTCAAGAAAATCTTGACAGAGACACACCAAATGTTGTAGACGAGTACTTAAGACATATTCGGTGTTACGAATCGTCCACACAGTTTAAAAATGGTCGGACGGAAGCTAAAGATGACCCTCGTATAGGACGCCCTTCGACGTCTGCTGGCGACGCGCATGACAGGAACTCCGACGAAATTGTGCGTGCCAATCGAAGACTGACTGTCCGAGAGATTTCAGAAGAATGTAACAATTCAGTTGGATCATATCATGAAATCCTGACACAGCATCTTGGAATGCATCGTGTTGCTGCCAAGTTCGTCCCACAAGAGTCACGATAAGAAAGACCTCCGCCCCGCAGTCAGTGAAGAGCTTTTGGATTGCGCAAGTGAGAACGCTATGTTCCTTAAATAGAATTGGAGAGAAGAGAAATTTATTGCACAACTTGGCTAGAAGAAGGGATCCGTTGGTAGGGCATATTCTAAGGCGTCAATGGATCACGAATTTACTATTGGAGGGCAGCATGGAGTGTAAAAACCGTAGAGGGAGACCAAGGGATGAGTACACTAAACTGATGCAGAAGGATGTGGGTTGCAGTAGGTACTGGGAGATCAAGAAGCTTGCACAGGATAGAGTAGCATGGAGAGCTGCATCAAACCAGTCTCTGGACTGAAGATCACAACAACAACAACCTGGTGAATTGACGTGGGTCTACAGTTATGATGATGAGACCAATATTTAATCTTCGCAATGGTGCGGGAAAGGTTCTCCAAGACCAAAAAAAAAGCTCATCAGGTCAAATGTCAAAGCCATGCTGACAGTTTTCTGTGACTTTGAATGATTAGATTACCATGAATTCGTGCCACAGCGACAAACTGTTAATCGACGGTAGTATGAGGATGTGTTGCGATGCTTGCGGGAAAATATGAGAAGGAAAGGGCCCGAAATATGGTGAGATAATTCATGGATCCTGGATCATGACAAGACATCCTTACATTCTTCCCTTTTGGTGCCGCTCTATTGTACAAGAAACGAAATCATCAAGCTGCCTCATCCTCCATACTCTCCAGACCTGGCCCTGCGGAATTTTATTGCTTTCCAAAGTTGAAATCCCCGTTGAAAGCACGAAGATTTGGAACGATAGACGAGATAAAGTTCGCAGACGGCACATCGCGCAATCCAGCAAGAGGCGTGCAAAGACTGGGAGAGGTGATGGGAGCGGTGAGTCAGTTGTGGAGGAGAGAATTCGAAGGAGATCACGGAAAGGAAGTAGAAAGTAACTGTAGATAAATCTGGCGGACAAAGTTCAGAAATTTTTTGAATAAACCTCGTATTAAAAATACTTATACACCTTTTAAAAGTTTTTAGAGTAAAACAGGTACAAGTGGTAATATGTTTTACACTACTGGTATTAAAATTGCTACACGACGAAGATGACGTGCTACAGACGCGAAATTTAATCGACAGAAAGAAGATGCTGTGATATGCAAATGATTAGCTTTTCAGAGCATTCACACAAGGTTGGCGCCGGTTGCGACACCTACAACGTGCTGACGTGAGGAAAGTTTCCAACCGATTTCTCATACACAAACAGCAGTTGACCGGCGTTGCCTGGTGAAACGTTGTTGCGATACCTCGCGTAAGGAGGAGAAATGCGCACTATCACGTTTCCGGGTTTGATAAAGGTAGCCTATCGCGATTGCAGTTTATCGTATCGCGACATTGCTGCTCGCGTTGGTAGAGATCCAACGACTGTTACCAGAATATGAAATTGGTGGGTTCAGGAGGGCAATACGGAACGCCGTGCTGGATCCCAACGGCCTCGTATCACTAGCAGTCGAGATGACAGACATCTTATCTGCATGGCTGTAACGGATCGTGCAGCCACGTCTCGATCCATGAGGCAAAAGATGGGGACGTTTGCAAGACAACAACTATCTGCACGAACAGGTCGATGACGTTTGCAGCAGCATGGACTATCAGCTAGGAGACCATGGCTGCGGTTACCCTCGACGCTGCATCACAGACAAGAGCGCCTGCGATGGTGTACCCGACGACGATCCTGGGTGCACGAATGGCAAAATGTCATTTTTCGGATGAATGCAGGTTCTGTTTACAGCATCATGATGGTCGCATCCGTGTTTGGCGACATCGTTGTGAACGCACATTGGAAGCATGTATTCGTCATCGCCATACTGGCGTATCACACGCATGATGGTATGGGGTGCCATTGGTTACACGTCTCGGTCACTTCTTGTTTGCATTGACGGCAATTTGAACAGTGCGCGTTACATTTCAGATGTGTTACGACCCGTGGCTCTACCCTTCATTCGATCCCTGCTGAACCCTGCATTTCAACAGGATAATGCACGAACGTATGTTGCAGGTCCTGTAGGGGCCTTTCTGGATACAGAAAATGTTCGACTGCTGCCCTGGCCAGCACATTCTCCAGATCTCTCACCAATTGAAAACGTCTGGTCATTGGTGGCGGAGCAACTGGCTCGTCATAATAAGCCAGTCACTATTCTTGATGAACTGTGGTATCGTGTTGAAGCTGCATGTGCAGCTGTACCTGTACACGCCATCCAAGTTCTGTTTGACACAATGCCCAGGCGTATCAAGGCCGTTATTACGGCCAGAGGTGGTTGTTCAGGGTACTGATTTTTGTCAGGTTCTACACACCCGAATTGCGTGAAAATGAAATCACATATCAGTTCTAGTATAATATATTTGTCCAATGAGTACCCGTTTATCATCTGCATTTCTTCTTGGTGTAGCAATTTTAATGGCCAGTAGTGTATTTACTATGTTATATTTTAAAGATTTTTTGGCACAATGCACTTGATATCTAATGGAATTACATTTTGCTAGAGACATGTGAGTCTCAGCATTATTTTCGAAACAGATAGCAATCACAGTTTGTGTCACTGGCGGGACTTGAACACTGTCACAAGTACGTTTGAGAAGACCACACACAGAATCGTGCTTTTGCTGGGGTGAGGCGCGGTGGTGGTGGAGGGGAGGACCTTGGTGCTCGATTCCTGTTTGGCGGCGCGCGTCTCCTGGCCCGCTTTGTGACGGCGGCACAGTGGAACACGTGGTCCCAGGGGCCAATAGCGGCGCCCCCGATAACATACTTAGGCGCCTGTCTCGCGCTCAGCTAGCAGTCTAACATCGCGTGCGTCTCAGGACATATCGCCTCAGCGTATTTACTTTCGTGTTTCTATTCCAATGGACGTGGTTGTCTTGTTTGGTTCGTTACTCTGTTGTCTGTTCTTGTTGTGTTGTAAGGTCCTTGATTGGTCGTGTCCGTCCTCTCCCGTTATGTTGTTGTCCGCGGGCCGCCGCGTTTCCGTCACTACAACACCGCGACCGTTCCGTTGGACGAGGAAGCGGAGGTGGGGTCTAGGCAGAATGTGCGCTTTTGGAAAAGATGTTAATTGGGCTGAAATTAATGCTCAGTTAATGGCACTACTTGTATGTGCGCCGTTCGGATTTTACGTGTGAAAACAGTCAGCCTTATATATGTGCGGACTAGAGCGAGACTGATGGTCAACGGATCGGATCTCGGCCGTTTATAAGGTTTCACAGTTTGAGAAAAAATCTTCCTCCGTTTGGATTTTACGTGAAAGAACCATCTTCTGGGTGGTTTTTGAAGCGCGCTAGTTCTATACTTTAAACTTGTACGAATCGGGTTAAACTTTGTAGGTAGATAAACAGATAAGCCCAAAACGAAAATTTTTTAATCCAATATTCTTCGTATCCAGCAATCTTTATCGGTTTCGGAGATACTATGCTAAAAAGTCGAGCTAAATGTAACATAAAGAAACCATTCTAATTTGGACTGATTACACGGAAACAGTTTAAAATGCATTCTTACCATAAAATGGAAAAGTTGCTCAAAAATTCAGCTTCACTCGGTTGTTGCCTGCAATAAACACTTTTTTGTGAGTTTTTATGTGCGCGCCACTTATATATTTCAGACATGTGCAAATCGGTTAAAAATTTGTAGGAAGATAGGAAAATACATGTAATTAATGGTCGCCTTGTTCCCTTGTGAAAGTTTTATCCATTGCCACGATATAAACAAAATAGATCCATGGACAATACAGTAAACAGATACAAGGTCAGTCGTCGCCCAAGTGAATACAAATCTACATCGTTCGCGATCTAATGTCAGAATTATGGTAGAGTAAAAGATGGGAAGCAGAGTAAAAAATGCCCCACAATGGCACAAAAAACGCGGATAGACAGGCTTTGGGCGTAAAAGAACGGAACCAGCTTTTCAGCTTATCTGCCACCTACAACGACATTAAAAGATTACAATTAAAGGGTCTTCGTTTGCGATCCCAGCCACGTTCGGTTCTCCCCGGTGAGTTGTTCTCTCTGTATCATCTAATTCAGCTTCGAACGCAATCTCAAAGGACGTGTGTCAGTGCCATTGGTTCTACTGAATGACGTGAGTTATCATCCCAACCTGCTTTTACTTCCCTCCTTGATGGTGTTGTTACGCCACCTCTCCACGAGGAATTTTGGCAGCTTTTAACCGCGCTAAGGTGTCTGACACCGTAGTTCACTCCGCTTCCTGCAAATCGCCGTATTTGGATGGGCCTCCCATAGAATTTTATGTTCGGTTTTGGCCTCTGATAGGAGATACGATAACATCTAAGGTCGAAATAATTGTTTTAATTCCCAAATAGACTGGACGTCTGTCCTTGGATTAGGTGCGACTTGTAACGCTACTCAATTTTGATTATAAAATCGTAGCGCGGGAGATGAATAGCTCGGTTTTGCTTGTTGTAATTGTCTCGCACTGTCGTAGTGAAAGGGTACAGTACCGCCCAACATTGTAAATAGGTACGAAATTCTTGTCAGAACAACACATTTTTTGTGTAAAAGTAACTCAATTTCAATTAATACAGCGAAGCCGGATACCAGTGTGGGAAAGAATGACAATTTATTTATTTAATTGATCACATGTGCACTCCCTCAAAATAAATCCCTACATCCAGTTTGGTGAGATCTGTGAAATGAATGAATGTATGGTCGTCTGCTAACCACAGATAGTGAATCGGAATATATGATCATCTTTGAGTCGATCCTTTGGCTACCTTTGGTGAGACCAAAGAGATGGAAGTTACCAGAGCTTTGAGCGTCTGAAATGGGGCTGACCAATAAGGTAGCAAGGTGCTTCTCCCACTTCGACAGAGGTGCGAGAGAACCGGAAGACGGCCATGTTTCGGCACTCTGGCGCTGAACCTTCTGCTGTAAAGACCTGTTTTTTTGTTGTGCTCCGTAATGAAAGTGTGGAGGCATGGTATGGATGTGGAATATTTAAGAGTAGTTAGAACTAATCATTTCTCTTTCCCAGGAACTTTTGTGGGGAAAATTACAAAGTGAGGCAGGTAATTTTAAGGGGGTTGTAGTAAACCAACGGTCACAGTGAGCCCACATGTAGTTATAAGTTGAGATACTAGCGTGTGTACAATAAGCTGAAATATTTAAGAATTAATAGCGTGTGTACAATAAGCTGAAATATTTAAGAAATAGCGTGTGTATCATAAGTTGAAGTATTTAAGAAATATCATTCCGTGTGACGCTAAATTTAAACTCTGAGAGAGAATCAAGGTGAGTCGGCCGTTTTTCCAGCAACGCCACTTGGCTTGCATTCCACAGGAAGACGTGCGTTTATCTCCAGAGTTCACAGTAGGAAAGTAGAATTACAAAGTGGGGCAGTGTCGTGTGAAACTGGGATAAATATTGATTGAAGTGGGAAAGCGGAAAGTGATGAAGTTGTAACCGTTCTCTGTGTAATATTTCATATTGTTGTGTTGTGTATGTCTTGTAATTTGGGTATGTGTGTTTTGCATGGGAGTAGCAAGGTAGTTTCGAACGATTTGTGGGTTATGCTTGTTCCTTCTGTATCGCTCGATCTGGAGGAAAGTTTCGTGAGGATGATTGTGAGGGGCGAAGTGTGAGGTATAATAAAAGATCCACCATCCGATCCAGGGAGTGCACTGTTGCGGTAAATAGATTACGAGACCATAGTAGAGAGATTCACTAACGTAAAGCCATGCCCACTGGGCGGAATTTCTCATGTGATTTTGTTGTAGGTTGTAGAATTTGTGTGTTTAGGAATAAATCAAATAGTGAAAAGAAAGAGATTGGTGGCGTTTTTCATTAAATTGTATGTTATCGTAATGTCCCGAATTTATATAAAAGCCGTTGAATCAAAGACAAAAAGTAAATGTGGTATTGCCAGTGCGTAGTGTACAGTCAGAGTTCTATAAATCACTGATAGTCAGATGCGTGTTTCCGTTGCGTATTATTCATGCAGGAGGATAATTTGTAACTAAATAGTAAGATACGAGAATTCATGTTGCTCGATAAATTAAGGAAGAATCCACTCGCTTGGCAAACCACTCATCTTGCAGGCCTGACTGCTTGATGCCACAGTATGAGAAAGGCAAGTGGGTGCCTCTCATAATTTCGACCCTGCCAGGATCATTTTTGTTAGGATATTTTATTGTTAGGGTTTGCTGTTAAATTTTTTTATGGAATATATTGTGATAGCGCTAAGAAGTAAAATTTTTTTTGTTTGCAATTTCTTTCTGGATTGGTGAGGATCTTTTATTTTTTTTAATTGCTATATCGTACAAGGCTGGAAGATCGTGGTATAATTTTTTTTGCGTAATGTCCGTAGTAACTAGGTCGCAGTCTAAAAGTGTAGTCACCATGGAGAATAGCGATTCTGGCGTGAACGTAGCAGTGCAGCAGGAAGTAGCTGTTGACCATGTGTTAACGAGCGAGAAAGACAAACACTCGGAAGGGGTTGAATTGTTCACTGGACCGCTCCTGGGTGATCCTTTATGCGGCGGGCTTTGTCCCCAAACGCGGGCCTTTCCCGACGACGCGGGCGAGCCGAGATTAGGACAGGTATGCAGTGAAAGTGCAGCTACTCTTAGCGAGGCTACGGTTTCACAGGCGAACGAGGTGAGCGCGTCGAAAGTTGCAAATGACGATATGATGCTACAGTTGTTACAGAGTTTGGTGAGAGATAATAAGGAGAGAGATAGGGAGGCTAAGGAGAGAGATAGGGAGGCTAAGGAGAGAGATAGGGAGACTAAGGAAAGATTGGAAGCAAATAAGGAAAGGTTGGAGGCGTTGGATAAGGGAAATAAAGAGGCAATGAGGAAGCTACACACAGTTATCAATGAGCGTCTGTCCGCAGTTAATAATCGGTTAGATGAGGGGGAGAAGAATCTGGGTGCGGTGAAGCAAGTATGTGATGCCGTGAAAGAAAAAACCAATAATTTGGAGGTACGAGTAAGTGCAATAGAGAGTGATACTACTGAGCGTAGGGACGTGTTGCCGGATGAGCGAATCAAAGAGGTAGTGGTCAGAAAGAATACGATTAGTGCAGATGCAGAAAAGATCAGTACAAGAGGCGAGACAGGATCTGACAGTACGCAGCGAGAGGTTTATGCCGACCAGGAGGAGATACAACTGCCATTACAGTTTAAAGAGGCACAATTAGAAATAAGTAGGAAACATAGTGAGCTAGCACAGTTGCAATTAGCGTGCAGTAGCGAAGGTGACACACCACCAGGTAGATTGCAGAGGGAGAGTGAGATAAACTCAGAAAGCGAAAATAGGCAGAAAGAAAAAGGCGAATTCACAGAGTCAGAAGAACGGTTGTGTCAGATAAAACAGGTGGCAGACCCAACTGGGTATAGTCCAAGGCTGTCTCAATTTCAAGAATCATTACCTTCATCGAGGGGATTGCTCCGCAAAACGAAGTTTGTGTATAACTATTTGAGGGACGAGGCTAGAGCGAAAATGCAGGAAGACCTTAAAGACTGTAGTAGCTATTTAAATGAATTCAGGCCGAAAAGTAAGCAGGACCAGGTTACGCTAAGCATATTGATGATGCAAAATCGTAACGAAGGTGGCATAAGGGATTCAGTGTCGTGCTATCAGGAAATGTTCAGACGAAACGGGTATTTGAATGTGACATACGAACCTGGGGAGCTCTTTAGGATCTGTATAACGAAGTTGCCAGTGAAATTGAGCAGAGGTATAGCGATGGCAGGCAGAGGCTTAGACGATTCCGCGTCATTTCAGCACTTGTTACAAGGATTGGGTAATGAGAGCAATATCGTGAACGGAGACACGACTCATAGGTCAGTTAGTGTCGAGGATAGGAACGGCAGAAACTATCATAATGACAGGAGAGCGTGGAATCCAGGCATTTCATTCTTGTCATAATGGATTCATGAATAGGAGAAACTAATCCAACATATCAGCCCTTAATATCTTGCTCTTAAAACACATGCAGCTGGCACTGAAAATTGTCTATGTAGCAGACAAACTCAACTAATATGTAGGAATGCAAATACCATACTTCTGATCAGAGAATAAAACGCCAGTAATGGAATCTATTAGGCTGGTATCTCAGTAAAATTTGCAAATTTTATTTCGAACAGTAAAGTAAAAGAATTGTTATGTAATAATGCCAATGAGTCCAGTTGAATTAGTGTGATTCGACTATTGTAGATACTAAACAAGTAATGTAAGAGGTAAACATTGTGATCGAAGTTTTTAAATTAGATGCCATCTGATCTATAGTATGTCATTGTCGTGGTGACAGTTATAATGAAGTGCTGTGTATGGTTGTTCGGAATCTGGTGTTAGTGAGAGAGGCCACTAGCACCTAAGTTTCTAACACTTGGGCTGCCCAATTCTCCCAGCTTGTATATTCTCAGCACACATTTAATTTTCAAGTAAGCACATATTCCTAACTAGGAAATTCTTTATTGTGTATAGTGGACCATTCAGAGTGAGGCGGATTGTCCATGAAAATGCTGTACTGATTGAGACGATCAAGGGAAAAAAATCTCGTGGGCTTCATCACATTTCTAACATCAAATTATGGAAAAGTTAAGGATAGATCTAAGGTAGGCAATTTATGGTAGATAGTCAGTGTATTTATTTGTGGTGTGTAACGTTGTGCAGGGTCAAATCGAACGTAAGAATTTTCAGGCGGGATGTCAGGAAGTATGACGGAATAGACTGGTCAAATGAGTCATGAACAGGAGTCGACAGAGTGGTGTATGTACGTATTTTTTGTCATATGAAAGAGGATCAAGCAGAAACGACGTGATGATTAATGAGTGAATAAAGATAGTAGATAGAGAAGCGACGTGATAAATAGTAGTGGATAAAGGGGGTATATGAGGAGAAGCGACGTGAAGCAAGGTGATTAATAAAGAGAGATTCGACGTGATGAAACAGTGGTAAATAAAGGTGAGTAGAATTGAATAATGTGGAGATGTCTTAGATGTATGTTACAGAGAGGCCTGTGTATGCTGCAATAGAGATTGATGCCAATGATGAAGGAAGACCAGGAAATGATGGAGTAATGGACGGACGGAGAGCCGAAATACGAATGAAGAGACGAGGACAACTGCACAATGTGAAAGGACGTAAAGGGAGTATGAGACCCAGATGGTGAACGTTGTGGAATACTGACGTAAGATGTGATATAAGTGTAGATCTAATTCTTAGCATAAAATTTGCGATTGGGCAAAAATAATATTTTTTGTTGTTGTTGAAGCCTGGTACCAGTATAACCAATCAAAACGGTACCAAGAATGTGTGCAGTTATTTTTGCAAGATGATTAATTTGTGTATTTTTGTTCTTAGATGAAATGTCGCGATTCTAAGTTGATATTTAGCATAAAGTGAATGCAGAGGTAAGCCGATGGAGAGAGGTGCCAGAGTGAAAGGACGAATTCGGAGACTGGAACGCTATCTCCGAAGCAGCTTCATGTGTTATGTGGTTGAGTATAAGGGAGCAAAGGTATGGTATGTTGTAGTGAGTGTGGTGGTGTTAAGGTTAGCTGACTTCTAGACCTATTCTGTTAGTGTATCAATGGATTGAATGAGAGGGAAAATGTGATGTCTGGTGAGTGAGAGTCGTAGAGTAGTGTGATCAATGCACACACTCCTGTAAAGGGGATGCTACCGATCCATAACTAAAACATTATTGTGTTTTATTGTTTGTTGGGATCAGGTCAGGATCTGTCATACGTGTCCTAGAAACGTTGCTATATATAATGAAATGTAAAATATGTGAAGAGATACTGATTTCAGCCTGTCACAAGCACAAAGGTGCATTATATGTTGTAGATTTAGTCACCAGTTCCTAAAATGTTTATTGTGTTAGGATGTTAAAGTAGTTTAATATTTAATAACCTGTGGTAGGTAATTGAGAGTTGTGTAGATTATTTTCTCATTTTTTTGTTAGAACACTTTCAAGGGGTTTTAATTTCAGTCTGTCACAAGCACAAAGGTTCATTGTATATTGTAGCTTGAGAATCAACAGTTTCTAATATTTTCACTGTGATAGGATGTTAGAGTAGTTTACTATTTTGTATTGTAATTATGAGTTGTATAGATTGTTTCTTATTCATTTTGTTCTTTATTTTACACCTTCATGTTTTGTATGAGGGACGACAGGTACAATGAATAGCGCGAGTGTGGGCTGTCTATAGAAAAGGGAGAGATAAATGTTGATGTTGTATGTGTAGAAAACTAGGGTGTATAATTTTATGTTCTTTTTAGAACAAAGGTTCTTTTATTACCAATGTATCTAATAGATCATACATGTAATCAATGAGTATTTAAATAATGTAAGAATATCCTTTTGTCTGTAATGTTGCGAGATGCACGGAAGATCTGGCTAATTGGGTGACGTAACGCCCATACCGCTAACGGGCCGAGCTGACGTCGCCATGGCGACAGGCGACACAGCCGCGGCACTCCCCACTCCACTGTCGGACGAGGTACACTCCACGCGCCCGCTACAGCAGGTCAACGGCCTGGGGCGACACGCACGTATCACTGGCCATTCATGAGTTCCGCCACCCTTACGACTGGGGAAGGTATCCCGCGGAGGCAACAGCGGGTGGTTTCTTCTGCTCAGCGGCGCGCGCAGCGGCGCTACTGCAGAATGGACGAGGCGCGGCAGAGCCCGGCGAGCATTTTTTACCAGCAGCTATTAACTTGTACTGGACTGTGGAGCAGTGAAACAAAATGACTGCGACTTTCCATAATGTGGAAAGTGAAGGACTGGTGTTTCCACGTTGTGAGTGGTGGAAAAGATTTTGTCTGTAGCAGACAGGACGATTGTTTTGTTTTGTCTTGACCACTGAATGGTGGGATCCATACACTTTTGACAGTGACTTGTTAAGTGTGCTTTGTGAATTGCATGTGGGACACTTGGTATACTTAGAGGACAGTTGTCGTATGGTGAACAATTATTGTATGAAGGCAAGAAACTAGAGTGGGACATTGACATTTGCGTCTGTAGTAGGAGACATTTCTTGAATTGGCGCGGGAATAAGTGCTGTTTGTTGAAACTTACGACTTTTAATTACACCATGAACTGAAAGGACAGAACCGTGGGTAATAGTAGTTGTAGGGCCATTTTTTGGACGAACAGATTCGTGTGGGTGGTACTCTGAGAGTGACTATGACATTTGTGTTTAATGAGAGATACAGTTTACTGTTCAGTGCGTGTTCAAAATGCCGAATTGAGTGACTCAAAGACTTTCGTCCGGGTAACCATGGGAGAGCTTTGACACCGAGACAGTGGTTCTAGGAAAACTATCAGCAACCTTTTGACCCCAAGAAAATCACAGAATTAAATGTTTCCGTGTGACTCGCAAGATAGGGAATAATGTATTTGTAATTGTGTAAATGTTTTTTTATATGTTTCATTCCTGAAGGGACAGCAAGCGTAATTGTATTTTATTAATATTTGTGTTTAGAATAGTTAGTTTTTTTTTTGTTTGTTCTGGGTTATCAAGTTCACGCAGCATGTTTATTAGAATATTTGGTACAATGATGCTTTAATTATAAGCCAGTGGCGTAATACTAACGTAGAGGTTCATGTAGCATTGATTAGTAAGATTGTCACAGGGGACAAAAGTTTGCATTGCACAACAAATATCGGAATTAACTGATGTATTTTGATGTCGTGCATAGTAATAATCTTGTTGGTGTTTTGACTGAAGCCACTTATTTTTATTATCACAGTGGTGATATTTCACATTAAAGTGTAACGAAGGCTAGTCGAAATGCAAGTTCTTGTCGTCTATATGTGTGACAACAGAGAAATGAACAGTAGAGTAAGATAAGAGAGCTACTGGTAGATTCAAGCACTTATTGCTAACTATTTATTGCGAGTATTGATCAAAGTTGATGGACTGACTAGCTCAGCAGCAGGTATTTGTACTGATGGACAAGGATAAGGTTAAACTCACTGTCGAGTAGTTGTGGCAATTGCTTAGGTGATGATAGTTAATGAGGTATGACATGATGTCTTAGACGAACTATATTACGTAACCAGTATGTAACTTGTGGTATATTTCATTGTTTTCCTTCTCAGTTTTATTTCGCTGTAGGTTTGAGGTATATTTTAGAGTAATGGTATGGAGCCTGACATTCTACGTGTAACTAGTGTACGAAATTTTTTTCTTTTGTTGATTTTGTTTTGTATTTAGACTTTGCTGTGTAAGGGTTTTTACAGCGCAATTTATGAATGTCAGATTACTTGCTCTGTGTTTGGACGGTGAGCTATTTAAAATTTCATGAGTACAATTAGTATTTTTTTTATTTGTTTTAGAATTATTGAAATTTGGATTACTCATAAAAATAACGAAGATCCGAGTAACTAAAGCAAATTTTTATATCAATATTATTTTTTCATTTCTATGATGTGATGTTTTATTTGTCATGTGGATTGTTATATATTTGTATGTGTACGTTACTCCGGATTGTGGAGAGTACAATAATGCAACAACTGTCAATAATTTGGTCGTCTATTTGAGGTCACCAGGGGCTAAGGTCTCCTCCTGGTTATTTTGATGAATTGCTACGTTTGTTTTAATACAGTTTTCTTAAAAAAATGTTCGGAACTACCCTCGCATTGCAAGGATAGTACCGTGCCATTTTTTTTCTGCATGGGTAGCCGGTGGTGAAAGGGTACAGTACCGCCCAACATTGAAAATAGGTACGAAATTCTTGTCAGAACAACACATTTTTTGTGTAAAAGTAACTCAATTTCAATTAATACAGCGAAGCCGGATACCAGTGTGGGAAAGAATGACAATTTATTTATTTAATTGATCACATGTGCACTCCCTCAAAATAAATCCCTACATCCAGTTTGGTGAGATCTGTGAAATGAATGAATGTATGGTCGTCTGCTAACCACAGATAGTGAATCGGAATATATGATCATCTTTGAGTCGATCCTTTGGCTACCTTTGGTGAGACCAAAGAGATGGAAGTTACCAGAGCTTTGAGCGTCTGAAATGGGGCTGACCAATAAGGTAGCAAGGTGCTTCTCCCACTTCGACAGAGGTGCGAGAGAACCGGAAGACGGCCATGTTTCGGCACTCTGGCGCTGAACATTCTGCTGTAAAGACCTGTTTTTTTGTTGTGCTCCGTAATGAAAGTGTGGAGGCATGGTATGGATGTGGAATATTTAAGAGTAGTTAGAACTAATCATTTCTCTTTCCCAGGAACTTTTGTGGGGAAAATTACAAAGTGAGGCAGGTAATTTTAAGGGGGTTGTAGTAAACCAACGGTCACAATGAGCCCACGTGTAGTTATAAGTTGAGATACTAGCGTGTGTACAATAAGCTGAAATATTTAAGAATTAATAGCGTGTGTACAATAAGCTGAAATATTTAAGAAATAGCGTGTGTATCATAAGTTGAAGTATTTAAGAAATATCATTCCGTGTGACGCTAAATTTAAACTCTGAGAGAGAATCAAGGTGAGTCGGCCGTTTTTCCAGCAACGCCACTTGGCTTGCATTCCACAGGAAGACGTGCGTTTATCTCCAGAGTTCACAGTAGGAAAGTAGAATTACAAAGTGGGGCAGTGTCGTGTGAAACTGGGATAAATATTGATTGAAGTGGGAAAGCGGAAAGTGATGAAGTTGTAACCGTTCTCTGTGTAATATTTCATATTGTTGTGTTGTGTATGTCTTGTAATTTGGGTATGTGTGTTTTGCATGGGAGTAGCAAGGTAGTTTCGAACGATTTGTGGGTTATGCTTGTTCCTTCTGTATCGCTCGATCTGGAGGAAAGTTTCGTGAGGATGATTGTGAGGGGCGAAGTGTGAGGTATAATAAAAGATCCACCATCCGATCCAGGGAGTGCACTGTTGCGGTAAATAGATTACGAGACCATAGTAGAGAGATTCACTAACGTAAAGCCATGCCCACTGGGCGGAATTTCTCATGTGATTTTGTTGTAGGTTGTAGAATTTGTGTGTTTAGGAATAAATCAAATAGTGAAAAGAAAGAGATTGGTGGCGTTTTTCATTAAATTGTATGTTATCGTAATGTCCCGAATTTATATAAAAGCCGTTGAATCAAAGACAAAAAGTAAATGTGGTATTGCCAGTGCGTAGTGTACAGTCAGAGTTCTATAAATCACTGATAGTCAGATGCGTGTTTCCGTTGCGTATTATTCATGCAGGAGGATAATTTGTAACTAAATAGTAAGATACGAGAATTCATGTTGCTCGATAAATTAAGGAAGAATCCACTCGCTTGGCAAACCACTCATCTTGCAGGCCTGACTGCTTGATGCCACAGTATGAGAAAGGCAAGTGGGTGCCTCTCAGTAGTTGTCTTCCGGGTCACACTCCCCCGACTCCCGTTGCTCAGTGTCGTGACCTTTTCTCGATTGCTTCCACAGTAAGTGAAGCATTTTGGTAGTTACCACACTATGTAACGTGGGGTTGATAGCACCCAATGCTCTGTTTCTTTAACTTAAATTTTTATAGCTCTTATTGCATTTCGGGCAGGGGGCGAGTAAACAGTCTACCAAAAATCAATTTCGAATTGCATGAGCTTTTCCACAGGTGAGCATCCTGAGTTTTATTCCTTCACTTACAACTTCCATGACAATGTTAAAAACCCCCATATTTGTCAAGTTGCCTTCTATTAGACTAAATGTAAAGTTTGAGACAGAGTCTGTTGCTAAAGTTACGTTACAGATTACTATCTCTTACATAAATGTAGTGCGAAGATTGAAATAGTAGGTTGACTTGCAGTATTAATTTGCACACTACCAGCTTACCTCTTCTTAAGCCGGTACTGCACGACACACTTATCGTATACGAATTTGCATCAGCGACCCAAGCGTAGAAATCTGGAACTGCCAATGTTTTCTAGTCTCATGAAAGTGGTAACCTACCTATAAATTTCGAGAACTATTGGCCGCTCGTTGTCCTTGTCGAATTACAGTTCACTGCCTATTTCTGAGGGTATGTTGCCATTGTTTATACTTTTTACACACTTAAGGAACTGTAATCGTAAGTACTTATCACGTAACGCAGTTGTGTAATACGCTACGTGAGACGTTACGAATAACGCGTAACTGCTAAATTCTAGATGCGGCGCACACAAACAACCGTGTGGACGACCTCTAAGACCACTGAGGCGAAACTTGGATTAAGCTATACGAGCAGACTCATATTTCGTACACTGCTGTCAGGGATAAATTTGGTGATTTATCCAGACAGCAAAGAAGGGAATGCTGCAGCCTTTGGTCAAGGAGCACAGTACTTCTGAAGAGCCATGGACTCTGAATTAACTGCCGTCTGCGCTGAAAAGTGTAGCATTACGCAGAAACACGGAAACGAAAACGGAACTGCTTGTGCCACTGATACCCGAGGTGAATATCGATTTTTGTACTTGAAAATGGCCTAAGACCGAAATCTGAATCGCATAACAAAAAATAAAAATTATTTCAACCTAATGGCGGCAGGACCATTAAAAAATTTACCATGACTGTGGCTCCAACTACAATAAAAATTATCATTTGATCAATCTGTTGATGTTTGGCAGACTAGAGACTGCGATATCGTTTGCAGTTGGTGATGCTACAACACAAATGTATAACAGACATGGCAAATATCTGTATTCATAAGAGTATACTTCTTATGATTTTTGATCTAACAAGGGAACTTCCCTATCGCACCCCTCTCAGATTTAGTTATAAGTTGGCACAGTGGATAGGCCTTGAAAAACTAAACACAGATCAATCGAGACAACAGGAAGAAGTTGTGTGGAACTATGAAAAAAATAAGCAAAATATACAAACTGAGTAGTCCATGTGGAAATCTGAGCTTAGGAGCGCCGTGGTCCCGTGGTTAGCGTGAGCAGCTGCGGAACGAGAGGTCCTTGGTTCAAGTCATCCTTCGAGTGAAAAGTTTAATTTTTTATTTGCAGACAATTATCAAAGTTCAAGCACTCACACATAATCAACTTCGCTCTCCAAAATTCCAGGACATGTTCAGATTTGCTTGGACATATGCAGGATTTCACGGTCTACACACGGAAAGATTTGAAAACGTTAAAAACATATGTTTTGACAGAGCACAGGGAAAACTGTGCGACTGTGAAACTGTTGCATTCATTTGCTGCAGTATATGTGACAAACTCTTATGTTTTCATCACTTTTTTGGGAGTGATTATCACATCCACAAGAAAACCTAAATCGGGCAAGGCAGAAGAATCTTTTTACCCATTCGCCAAGCGTACAAGTTAGGTGGGTCGACAACATATTCCTCTCATGTGACGCACCAGTGTCGTATAGAATATATCAGAAATGTTTTCCTGTGGATGAATCGGTTGACCTATGACCTTGCGATCAAATGTTCTCGGTTCCCATTGGAGAGGCACGTCCTTTCGTATACTAATCGCACGGTTTTGCGGTGCGGTCGCAAAACACAGACATTAAACTTATTACAGTGAACAGAGACGTCAATGAACGAACGGACAGATCATAACGTTGCGGAAATGAAGAAATTAAAAATTTTCACTCAAGTGAAGACTTGAACCAAGGACCCCTCGTTCCGCCGCTGCTCACGATAACCACGGGACCACAGCGCTACTAACCCCACACTATCCTTGATGTTGCCTATCATACGCATGGACTACTCAGTTTGTATATTTTGTTTATTTTTTTCATAGTTCCACACAACTTCTTCCCGTTTTCTCGATTGATCTGTGTTCAGTTTTTCAAGGCCTATCCACTGTGCCAACTTATAACTAAATCTGAGGGGGGTGCGATTGGGAGGTTCCCTTGTAAGAAACCTCCTTCCTAATCTTTTGCTATAACAGTAACTTTTGTGGGTATTCTTTACATGGGAATCATGTTACTGCTTAGCAGATGATATTAAATACAAGGTTCTACATATATACAGAGGATCTTTTCATCTATAATATTCTGAACAATAATCAATATATACTCACGCCCGTTATTCGGTGATTATTAATGACGTTCTACAAAGAAAACATAAGTACAAGAACGTGTTTACATCTCATAGCTGTCACACCTTTAGTATGGTTTATTAAATTTTTAAAATGTAGACAAGAGAATTCGACATGTCATTTTTATTTGAGAACTTGATACAACTGGAAAGAACAGCTAAACATCTCTTCATAAGACACTTTTATTACAAATGTTTCATTGCGTGCACAGTGCAAGACGAGAACTGTCTTAGACACGTTACATTTAGTAGCAGGGGAAACACGTGCAATATTTTGCTCCCACTTTCTTATTTTGTTTCACGAAGCAAATACCACATAATTATCACATCAGTTTTACCATGTCTTCTTGTTGATAAACGTATTATACACAAGGTGCTGAGAAGGCGAGTCAGTTTTATAGTGCATTTGCAGTTGCGATGACCACCATGTCATACACCTGCCAATAAAATAAAATATGTTAAAATATTGTTAACGATTAACACCAAAGTAATCTCTAAAGTAATATATTCAATACAATACAAACACGATTATAGAAGGGATTGAGTTTTATGGGTCACCTGGATCCATTCTCCGAAAAAGTATAACATATGTGACACATTCCTCATCACGACTAGCACATAACTTTGCATTTTTTTCCCCTCCATTTCATCAGATATTGCAGGGCGCACATTTACTCTCCCAGTATATATTATCGAGCATTTCTGTACACGTAATTACTGGAACTAAACCTGAAAGAAATGTGACCGCTATCATCTGAGTGTAGCAGATTAATATTTGCGATTAGGCCCATTAATTACTGAGTATATTCATAGCTACTTACTATTAAAATATTTTTGTTTATTAATTATTAGTAATATCACACATACACACACACACACAAACACACAAACGGAATTACAACTATATATCATATTGATGACTGGTTGTGTAACACTGTAGTGGAGATTTCAGCTGAAAAATCGATGGTGGTACCTTGAAACGATACAGTAGTTCCCGCTCTATAAGCAACAGGTTTCGCTGCTCGCTCGCACCGGGAAATAGAAACAGAGGCGGCTCCGCAGCCAATTTTATTACACGACGCGGCCGGCCGCGGGTGCAACAGAACCCATGTGGACGGGTGTAAAGAAATGTGTCAGGCTTCATTATACGTATTTATATGTGTCGTGTATTATGCATTTCTTGTACGTGGATGTGAATCTGCATATGAACTTTCCTAATCCTCCTCACACCTTTCCGTAAAGCGTGGCCAAATCTTTGTTGGGCAGTAGTTCTCTAGTATAGTAGTGCCAACCTTATTCCTGGCTAGGGGATCAGAGAGACAGCACAGGCAGGTAAAAGTCAAAGACTTTCCAGTGTCACAAGATTTGGGGTGGGGAGGTTGGTCACGGCCAAGTGGTTCGACCACCCCCTCCACCGGGGCCCAGGAAGACCTCCGGGTGCCCGCCATATTTTGGAGTGTTACAGAAGACGGGTAAGTGAGCAGACGTGCCCTCAGTGCGTCTGTCTCAATGTTCACGCATGGAAGAGAGGTATTTGAATATTTGTACCAGTTCTTTTATTTTTAGCTTCGGATTGTGTAAGGTAATGAATGTGCTCGTTTAATTCCGGAAATTTGACCCCCTGTGTTAAAGTATCTGCTCCCCAGTTTCCCATTATCCTCCTCACATAGTGAATGTCCTATGTAAAATATAGGGAGACTTTGGTGGTATACATTTGGCCAATGCAATTCCGTCTTACCTGTAGAAATGTGCGTGCAGATTAGTATATAATATACTCGAGCTATAAGTCGTAAAATTGTAATATCAGTAAACTGAAACAATTGCTGGTATCGCTGTAAAGTCGAGTGATAATGTTTAAAATAAATAGGAAATCAACTGTCATCAATCTTTAACATACCTTAAAAATCACAAAGAAGTCAAGTTAAAGGAATTTATTTAAAATAAAAGCTATAGAATGCAGGGACCCACACATCAGCGTGTGAGCCCTCCAGCCCCTTGCCTAGTATCGCACAGAAAGGACACGCTCTCTAGGTAGCGCTTTCAAGCTCCTCTCCCCAGTTATCCGTTGCGCAATTTTGATTCACGGCTCAACTTTCATCTGGCGTCCCTAGGCAAGGAGGTAAGACGGTAAACTCTCACCTGGCGAATCCTGCCAGGATAGATTATTTAATCGCCGAATCCTAGGCACTTCTATAAAACAGCCAGATGAAATAATTATCCTTCTTGTTTCAGGAATTCGTGTAGATTAGCATAATTAATCATTTTATTTTCGGGAAATGTTCTATGTTGCTTTGTTGAAGATTGATCAGCGTTGTTTTGCTCGTACTCAGCGTTGTTCGAAACGAGTGTGTAGAGATTTTCAATACTGTTGATTTTTATTTGTCACTGATTTTGTGAATGTTGTAGGGGAGATATTGGAGAGGTACAGCAAGTTTTGGTTGCTAATTTTGTGGTTGCTATAAGGTAATGAGCGTAATAACTAGGTCACGGGCAAAGAGTAACGCGAACATGGAGGCAGAAAATTTAGTCGAGTTACGTGATGTAGGCGAACAGGAAATGGTCGCCAGTGGCGACTTTCCCTCCCTGAGCGCAGGTCGTTGTCCCAACGCTGGCAGCGATCCGGTTTGTGCTGGGGAGGGTGGACAAAGGCCTCAGAGGGGTCGGTCGAGCTTACCGTTAAGCCCGGTCCACACGCAACGATCTGTCTGCGCAGAAATCGGCGCAGATGTCTGTACATGCAAAAGATCGCTGCAAATGTGGTGTGTTCACACGACACAAAACCCAATCTACTACTCGCCCGCTATCTGTCGGTGTAGAAAAGAAATATCAGTGGCAAGCGACTACGCTCCCCGTAAACGTCAAAAATTTAATTCAGTTATTTTGAAATATAGAAATGGGAAAAGTTCTGTTGTGGTCTGTGTTCGCAACTTGTGTTGGAAAAAACATTCAGATCAACCGCAGGAAACAGAGAAAGCGGTCAAAATGGTGTAGACAGTGGCTGCTTCAGCGAAAGCAGTTTTCTCACCTAAATTTACTGCGAGAGTTGCTGGACGAACCTAACGACTGGCGAAATTATTTGCGGATGGATGTCGAACTTATAATTATCTCTTAAAGCTTGTAATCCCTCATATTATGAGAAAAAATACTTATATGAGAAGGACACTTTCTCCTCACGAACGGCTGGCCAAGCAGATCAAAATACCATAACGTTGGCTGGTATACTTGATCTACTCCTACAACAGATCTTCTAGATTTCTGAACTTTGGATAACTCTTTTCGGTAAACAGTTCGCAACGAATTTTTTAAAAATATATATTACTGTTTCTCGGTTTGCCGAGGCGTCAACTGCCCGCAATTTTTCAATTAGAACGTTGTATGCTGCTGTCTTTTTGTCTCGGTCACTATATTCTTTACTTTTAATCTTCCACAAATATGGGTGGTTTCTATATATTTCAATGAATTCACTTACAAACTCTCGAGAAAACCAAAGAGTATCAGCCATTTTAATGCCCTGTGCGCACAAATACAAACACTAGACTGAGCAAACAGCTGTTTCGCGCCAGATTTGCGGCGATCTCCTGTCCACACGCTCCAACTTGTCTGCGCAGATGTGGTTTGAACCCACAGATTTGAGAGGTTTCGCTCAAACCTCCAACTCCAACTTCCAGGTTTGCACACACCTCAGGTTGGTGCAAATCTTCTGTCCACACGCAACGATCTGTCTGCGCAGATGTGATGTGCGCAGACATTTGCACAGACAGATCGTTGCGTGTGAATGGGCCTTTAGGAGAAGCCGCTGCCGAGGAGCGCGAGCCAGGGGGACACGCCTCACCAGGCTCAGAAGCAACAAATCGTGACATTCCAAGTGAGGCTCATGTCAGTGATGTGCCAGCATGGATGAGCGTTCTTCTGAAAGAAATAGAACAGAGATTTGAAGAGGTAGATATGAAGTCTAGCCAGAGGTTTGAAGAAATAGGACAGAGGTTTCAAGAGATAGATAAGAAGTCTGGCCAGAGATTTGAAGAAATAGGACAGAAGTTTGAGGAGATAGGCAAGCGGTTTGACGATTTGAGGGAAGAACGTAATAGGCAATTTCAGGAACAAAAAATTATAATAGATTCACTACAAGAGAGGGTCGAGGGGTATGAAAGGACAGTTAACGAAAGATTCGAGGCAGTGAACGAATGCATAGAAGGCGTGATTGCAGAGGGCGTTGTAACGACGACTAGTGTCGAAAAGAAAATTAACGAATTTGGTAAGCGACTAGATGCGCTACAGGCGCATAATGTAGTAAAAGATAGTGAGGAAGTGCAGTCGTTAATGAGTTTCCGTCAGGCACAAGAAGATATCAATCGCCAGAACAGGGAGGCGTTAGCGAAACTGTTGAGAGATGAGACGGCACAGCGAAATGAAGAGGCAAATTCGATGAATGCCGATGATTCAATGGGCGCGCATAGGCGACGCCGCGCTGAATCGGAGGAGATAAAAGAATTGGAGGAGCGTCTTTGCGAAATAAGAGAGCCAGCAGCAGGCCCCACCGTGGGAGCCCGTTCACGAGAAGTCGATGAAGATGAGGAGGAATGCCGCAGGCACCTTGTGTCAGTACTAAATTATTCGGTATATCCTGACTCGAATAATCCACAACACCCGCGTGTGTGGTTGGGGCAATTTCAAGATACGATGCCGACTTCGTGGGGTGATAAAATGAAGATACGCTTTGTGTGCACTCACCTTCGTGACGAAGCAAGTGCCAAGATGCAATTAGCGATAAGAGACTGTGTGACGTATCAAGATTTTTGTAAAGCTTTTCTGAATGAGTTCTGGTCGAAGAGCATACAGGATAGGATAAAATTGAACATTTTAATAAAAGAAAATTGCCAGAACCATACTGAGAAGAATCCTGTACGGTACTTCCAGGAAATGGTCAAAGATAACCAATACCTGGATGTGCCGTATGGAGACGCGGAGTTGATCAGAATATGCCTGACGAAACTACCGTATAGACTACGTAGGGAGATAACAATCGCGCGAAGGAGCATGCATGAGGTGGCTGCCTTCCAGCAATTGTTACAAGAATTAGGGGAAGAAAGTGTGCCGAACCAAGCGCAAGAAGTGCGGAGAAATGAGCACGAACGCCATGAGCATAACGGCTATCAGCAAAGGAACATGAACGTACATTATGTGTCATACCCGCAAAATGGTAACGGACGTGGGAGAGGTTTTGGCCCTTCAAATAACCGGGAACGAAATCAACGGAGGCGGAACTATTATGGTAATGGAGCGAGCCATACTGGCTACTCGGACTCTCCTGATGTCGAAATAAGGCCAGCAGATCCACGACAGGATATTAGGGAGAACGATGCGGCAGTAGTGGCGAACGAAACAATTGGACAGGCAAGCGCGGCTCCTGAGTCTGATGATAAAGGGGATAATAAGTTAGATTTGTACATAGATTATGGTGAGATGAGGGAAGTTCTTTTGGAAGAACCGGAGGAGTTTTCGGGATTTAAATTACCAACTGTCAGCGTGGATGTAAATAACGTAATAATTCCTTGTATCTTAGACTCAGGGAGTCAAGCGTCTGTTATAAGGGAAGACTATTTAATTGTTGTGGGGGAGATGTGAAGTGGCCGACGTTGCCACTACAGCGTACGAAGGTGCGAGGTGCTGTGCCTGGGAAAAGCATCGAAGTGAAAAAGCAAAGTCAAGTTGGTGTGTGTACAAAGAGAAAACTATTAGTGTTGTGTTCTTGGTTGTAAAAAGAATGACGGTTGAGGCCATATTAGGGATTGATTTTCTCGGCCGGTACCAACCCACCTTGGATCTGCAACGTGGATTTGCCACCATAAAAATTGGTGACGAACAAATTAGGATGGAATTCGATGACGCTATAAAAGTAGACGCGCATATAGTCGAGTCTCTTAGACTGTCAGTGGACACAGTACATTTGGGCCAAGGCAATGCGAGGATCAAACTAGAAACACAGGATAAGAGAGAATCAGATGCGATAGATTTGGAGTCTGTAATGAACGAGAAAGTGGGTCACATTAAAGATGATGGGATCCGTAACGACGTGAAAGGGATTTTGCAAAGGAACGGCCGTGTGTTTTTGGGACACACAGGCACTATAAGAGGTATTACCTACAAGTTCGGGGTTAAACCCCATAAACCATTTTTCGTACGACCGTGGGTCGTGCCGCTTGCGTACAGAGAGAAAGTGTCACGTGAGGTAGAGTCACTGTTACAAAAAGGAGTTATAGAACCGGGTGTTAGTTCCTATAACAGCCCGATTTTATGCATCCCCAAGAAGAATGGCTCAGTAAGGCTAGTCCTTGATTCACGCCAAATAAATACTATCATCGACACTGAAAGGCCTGAGACACTAGATGAGCTGTTGCAGAAGTTTCATGCCGTATCCGTTCTCAGCTCCCTTGACATGAAGTCGAGTTACTGGCAAGTGGAAATGGACGAATCCTGTAGAAAATATACGGCATTCTTATGGTGTGGGCGATGTTATGTTTACCGGAAACTCCCATTCGGACTCAACGTTTCTTCCGCCGCATCTATCTGGGCGTTAGGTACAGTGTTTCCCGAGTCGTTGCGGCGTAGGATTACACTTTACGTGGACGACATACTCATCGCGGAAAAGACGTGGTACGATCATAATGACGTCATGAATCAAATTTTGAAGGCTTTTGGGCGATGTGGGGTGACAATAAATTCACAGAAATCTGAATTAGGACGACGAGAGATCAAGTTTCTTGGGCACATAGTAACCACTGACGGGATTCGCCCAGACCCAGAAAAACTCCGGGCACTCAAAGAGTATCCAGTCCCTAAGAGTAAGAGACAGTTGCGGGCGTATCTTGGCATCATTAATTTCTATAAAGGATTTATCAAAATTAAAGGAATCTCGAACACCTTGTTTGTGTGCCCTGACGGGAAAAAACACTGTATGGAAGTGGAGTGATGCTGCGCAACGGGAATTTGAAAGTTTAAAAGATGCGTTGATGTCATCTCCTCTGCTTGTACATCCGGATTTGTCCAAACCCTTTTGTATGGCCACGGATAGCTCCCGGGCGGGTTTTGGTGTTGTTCTATTCCAGGAGTGGGAAGAGAACGATGGTGTGGTGCCAAAGCCCGTTGCCTTCGCGAGCCGTGTGCTCAATAAGGAGGGGCAAAACTACGCCGTGACTGAACTAGAGGCGTTAGCGATGGTCTGGGGGCTTCACAAATTCAGGTATTACTTGTTTGGCCGTGTCACAAAGGTATATACAGACCATAAGGCTCTACAATTCTTGATGACAGCAAAACTTACTCACCAGCGATTGATTAGATGGGCGCTATTTCTGCAGGAATTTAAATTTGAGGTCCACTACGTGCCTGGCGCACAGAATGTTGTGGTTGGCAGGAGAGCCAACACCGTGTTACTGGAGGAAGCCGAAAGGCACGCGTTTCAGCTCACGCAGGCTGGCGTGAGGTCTGGAACTGGACAAGGAAATTAGAATTTAGAAAAAACTGACGTAGCTGGTGGAATGCTTAACTTTAATCCATTAATGGTGAACGTCGCTCTTGATGTTACATGATTCACAGTATCAATTGTAACTGGTAATGGCGCCTTCCTAGGTCGTAGCAAATGACGTAGCTGAAGGCAATGCTAATTATCGTCTCGGCAAATGAGAGCGTATTTTGTCAGTGAACCATCGCTAGCAAAGTCGGTTGTACCACTGGGGCGAGTGCTAGGAAGTCTCTCTAGACCTGCCGTGTGGCGGCGCTCGGTCTGCAATCACTGACAGTGGCGACACGCGGGTCCGACGTATACTAACGGACCGCGGTCGATTTAAAGGCTATCACCTAGCAAGTGTGGTGTCTGGCGGTGACACCACACAGAACATATTGGCAGATGCACTATCTCTAGGTCCGATTGGACTCACAGTACAGAGGGACACTGATCCTAACGAAAATGTATACGACCTGTTTTACATGAAAGGTGTGCCGTTTGAAAGGTACGTAGACGATGCTTTGTCTAGAATAGGTAGGGAGCAACACAAGGACGAGAATTGGCGGGTGATCAGGGCGAAGTTGAGTGACCCGACCGAAGATCGGCTTCGACGTTTTTACCTGGTAAGAGGCGGCGTCTTGTTCTATCGAAAGAATCCGAACCAGCATCAGTGGTTAGTGTGCATACCGGATGAGCTGGTCAACAAGTTAATTTGGTATTGCCACTTGAGTCATGGGCATTTTGGAGCGCGTAAGTGCAGTGGGAAGTAGGGAGAGTCGGTGTTGTGAATTGGCAGGAGCCAATTCACGGGGTTTGGAGGAAGCCGAAAGGCACGTGTTTAAGCTCACGCAGGCTGGCGTGAGGTCTGGAACAGGTAAAGTAATTATACTATCAAGAAAAGTACGTAGCTGCTGGAATACTTAACTTTAATCCATAATTGGTGAACATCGGTCTGACTGTACATGCATCCCAAGATAAATAACAAATGATAATGGCGCCTTGCTAGGTCGTAGCAAATGACGTAACTGAAGGCTATGCTAACTATCGTCTCGGCAAATGAGAGCGTAATTTGTCAGTGAACCATTGCTAGCAAAGTCGGCTGTACAACTGGGTCGAGTGCTAGGAAGTCTCTCTAGACCTGCCGTGTGGCGGCGCTCGGTCTGCAATCACTGACAGTGGCGACACGCGGGTCCGACGTATACTACCGGACCGCGGCCGATTTAAAGGCTACCCCCTAGCAAGTGTGGTGTCTAGCGGTGACACCACAGTCGGTATACTTTATTAGTATGGAGTGGAGGGTAGCGAGGGTGCTCCGTACTGGTAAAGTATGTCAGAGGGCCAAATCCTCTACGGTATACTGTCGTGCCCCACTATTCCCCATAGTTCCCGCGCGCCTCCGAGAATTCGCAGCGACAGACCTTTTCCGGCCGTTGCCTCGCACTTTGAACGGATTTCAATATGTGTTCGCTGTTGTGGAGCTGGTTTCGAAGTATGTAAGATTCGTTCCTTTGAAAAAGGCCACACCAAGAACCGTAACGGCGGCGTTCATAAACGGTTTTGTGCGAGACGTTGGATTGGTCGAGAAAGTCATCGCAGATAACGGGCTGCAGTATAGGTCGAAGTTGTGGCAGGACACCATGAGAAGGTACGGGATTAAGACCGTCTTTATATCAAAGTACCACCCGGCGTCGAATCCTGGGGAGAGGGTTATAAAAGAATTAGGCAAGCTTTGTAGGATTTACTGTAGCCGACGGCACAGGACATGGGATATGTTTCTGGGCGATTTCCAAGATGTTATCAACGAGATTCCTCATGGGAGCACGGGGATGTGTCCACTGCTGGTCTTGAAGAATAGAGCATCTCTGGATAGAATAAGAGAGCTGGTAAATTTTCCACCCACTGCTAAGGAGAGGCATCGAGCTATTGTCAACGCTGCGCTCAGAATGATTCAAAGGGAAGCGCTGAGCCGCCAATGGAGGCAGAAAGGGAATGTACGGCGTCTGACGTTGAAACCTGGTGACAAGGTTCTTGTAAGAGGACATCGATTGTCCAAGAAACACAAGTTTCTAGCTAGTAAATTCTTTAATGTTTATGTTGGACCATACCGCGTTAAGAGGAAGGTTCATGAGAACAGCTATGAGATAGGGACTCTGAGATTTAGGAAGAGTTGTGGATTACACCATATATCTAATTTAAAACTTTTCCGTGGATGATTATTCTGGTGGAAGTAGCCCCTTGTTTTTCATGCATGACGTGCTGAATATGTTTATGTTAAGAATTTTCATGTAGACTGTTTATGTAGTTGTTGACGGTAGGGATTGATCCTTTAGATGTGCGGGGACGAGACAAGGTCATACTCGAAGGTTTCTGGTTAATATGTACAAGAATGAAGTTAAGTTTGGTGTAGGAGTTAGGTGGTATCAGTTTAGTACAAGTAAAGAGAGATTAAAGAATGACAACCAGGCAATGTTTGGTAAGGTGGAAGGAAGTTCGAAAAAAAAAAAAAGAAAAACGGGGGAAAGGAGAAGTATTTAATGACTGACAGTTGTGTTGCCAGTAGCAATGGATGTAATGTTGAACTATTTTGGTGTGTTGTGTTCTGAGGGGTTAGAAAAGAGATCTCATGTTTTGTAATTTGATTTCATTGGTAGAGGGTTACTCTTCTTGTAAATTTTGGTGTAAGGACTTGAAGTAGTTAGTGAAATAATTTAACCAAGCAGCCTAATTTATTTCATGATTGTAAACAAAGTTGTGGAAACGGTATCAATGTAGTGATTTGCGGTTACGGTGTAGGATGAGGGACAACCACAATCCCATTCCATTCCTATGAAACTTCAATACCTTCATCGGTTGATGACTCAGTCCCTGATCAGGCGAACGTGTGTTTAGAAAATAGGCCTAAATAACTTAAGTCTAACTGGCACCTCAATTTAATTGTAAAAGCTGTGATGTAGGTCGGTGTATGTCAAATTGTTGTAAATAGGTTTAGATGTAATATCTGGTTAGGCTCTAACTGGTACCTCAATTTTATTGTAAACTTATGAGGTGGTCCACAGTACTGCAATTGTAGTTCGTAACAGTTTGATTTTTTTTTATCTGGATATTATTGTTTTTGTCACCTCCAATTCTATAAAATCAGGGTCGATATAATTTTTGTAATAGGAATACTTTTAATTTTACTGTAAATAAAACCCTGTGGATAAGTTGTGATGAACAATGAGAAAGTCGCTCCGAGTGGTGAAGCGGACGGAGAGTGGCTGGGGCTGCGTGGAGAGGGAGAGACATCACTGGACTACCTATCTGGAGCTGGCGCGTGTCTCGCTCCCTCCTGGCCCTGTCTCTGTCGCACTCTCCCACCGCCTGGCGGGACGGAGACGGCGAAGCGATCAGCTGAGGGCAGCTACGAGCCCTCCTCGCGTGAAAGGGAAAGTTGCAGGTGGGAGCCTCTGCTGACGTCACTCAGCCCAGCTGAGCCTACGGCCAGTCTCAGGGGGCCACGCCGCGCTAGCCGACAGCTGCGTCACCAGACACGCACAGCAGGCATCACAGTGGTAGCCGCTGCTGACGTCACTCGCCCCAGCTGAGCGGGCTGGCCACGGCGCGCCAGTCAACAGCTGTGTCATCAGACACACCCCCACGGCAAGCATCGGCGGACACCGCTTGCCTTAAGTTGGGTAACCCCTGAGGTGAAGCAGCAGACTATGGCCTGAAGCACCTATATGCAGCGGGGAATGACGACCGGATGACTGGCACCCTGGTCTCCGGTAGCCCCCGCTGTCATCATTGTAGTTGTCGTCGAGACATTATGGGACTGATGAATGATGATGTGTTTCAAATTGCTCTGTCGTGAAGAAGGAGACAAAGGAACTGTTTACGAGATATGATTGCTGCCAAGACTAAGGTACCTACGAACAATTATTTACTCTGTGGATCGCTAAGTAGGCATAAAGTAAAGAAGGACTGAGACGGGCGCAATTGTGAATGGTTCGGCAAAGGAAGAAATGAACTCTCAGGTAATACGATTGTGATGACCAAGTGAAAAAGTAGAGCATGATGAACTCGCCTAGTTTATCGGTGATCCATAGCTCAGGTCATAGTGATATTGAAAGTTTACTGACAAAGGTTAACTGAGGAGTTTTCTTCAGAGATAATCTGGTTGGTGATAGGCACAGCTGGCGGAGCTGATGAACAGATGTAAGAGGAGTGGGCCATGCTGTTGCGTCGTGTTTCGCGAGGTACATCATCACATAAGAAGACGGCATACGGAGTCACCGGCACTTGGATGTGAAGTTCGGTTGTCCTCCAAGTATCTTTGGAAGAATGCCCTCCCCATCGCCCCTAGGCTGTGGTACATTGTCGATTGGCGTGTGATGATATGAAGTTTTGAAGAAGTTTTGAAGATTTGGAAGTTTTGATCGGAAGTTTTGAAGATTTGGATGATTACTGTTTAGCTCCTCCCCCAGATAATGCCGACTCTGTTACTAAGAACATTAGCTTTTAAGAAGCGAGTTAGGGAAATAATTAGTAGATTTTAATAGTATTCATTCCTTCTTTTATGTGCATTGCTTATCATTAAACTTAAGAAGTAATGTGGATTAACAACATAAAAAGTCTAGCTTACTTATCATGCTATTTGTTAAAACTTTATTGGGCAAGAACATTTTTTGACGTCGCCAGCTTTCAGTTCTCTAAATATGCATTTATATGTTTTTTTTCTCTACAATTGTGCCATCTATATAAACATGTGTTCCCGATGGCTGAATTGCGCACAAACTCTGGCGTCCCTACTACAGTGTGCATTCACATTAATGTGACCAACCTGTCGAAGACCTGAATAACCAAATTTTGCAGCGCGGATCGCTGCGAGTCCTGCAAGAAGAGAGGTAGTGATGTTCTGGAAGGTACTGACAAGGGCGTGGAGCCATGTCCACTCCAGCGTCTTGGGCAGCTGCGCTAAGCTTCCCCGATGAGGATCCATAGAGCGATCAGCCCGATCGAGGTGGTCCCACAGTTCTCGATTTGGTAAAAATCCAGGGAATTTTGTGGCCAGGCAAGTACAGTATAATCATGCTGGTGCCCTGCGACGCATGCACCTACACTGTGAGCTGTGTGACATGTTGCATTGTCGTGGTGGTAGATGCCACCGAGCTGAAGAAAAACAAACTGCTTATAGGGGTATCCAGGGATAGACGCATTGTGCCTTCAAGAACGACGAAATCACTCAGGCAATGCCACGAAAACATTTCCGAGACCTTAAAGCTTGCTTCTCCGGCCTGGACCCTTCCGATAACTATTTCAGGGCGTACGCGCCGACGGCCAGCTATCCACTGGAGCGTAACATGTGATTTATCTGAAAAGCCCATCTTTCGCCATTCAGTTCCTGTATGTATATCCAAATTCCAACCTCCTTCGCCGATGAACAGCAATCAGCGTGAGTCCACGAACCAGGCGCCTGCTGCGGAGACCCATACGCAGCAGCATTGTTCGTTGAACGGTCGTGGAGAAGACATTGTAGGTAATCCTTTGGTCCACGCGGGCGATCAGTTGCTCAACAGTTGCACTTCTATCCACTTCTATCCGTATCGTTTGTTCCCCCCTGCCACCTCTGGCTGGTAGTATACCACAGTTGCCCCATCATCGGTTTTTCATAGCACCATTTTCCCATGCATGGTGTATTTTCATCAAAGCGGTGAGCGAAAATGTTGCAATCTTAGCCATTTCGGAAATGCTTCTACTCCTGCTCGAAAGCCAATGATCACGCCCTTCTGGAAGTCAGATAAATCGTTTCCTTTCCGCATTACGATAACGACTGAAATGTTACCCTCTTCGCCATACTCCCCCCCCCCCCCCCCCACCGGCGCCCGACGCCATTGTTATACCCTCCACTGCATCGCATTCGAAGATGAAATGAAATGATCGTATGGCATTTACTGGCTGGGATATCCCCTTCAGAGTTCGGCCACCGTATTGGAAGTCTTTGTAGTTGACGCCGCTTCGGCGACTTGCGTGTCAGTGTTGATGAAAATGATTATGAAGGACACACAACACTTACCGGGAGCCGGCCGGAGTGGCCGTGCGGTTCTAGGCGCTACAGTCTGGAATCGGGTAACCGTTACGGTCGCAGGTTCGAATCCTGCCTCGGGCATGGATGTGTGTGATGTCCTTAGGTTAGTTAGGTTTAAGTAGTTCTAAGTTCTAGGCGACTGATGACCTCAGAAGTTAAGTCGCATAGTGCTCAGAGCCATTTGAACCAACCTTACCGGGAATCGAAGCCAGGTCCCCTTGCGTGGTAGGCGGTAATGCTGAAACGTCCCCTTAGAACAATTGTACATGACTGTGCTTAACCTGACACACAATATTTTTTAGCGCAACGCAATCTGACTTTCAAATATCCCTACAAAAGAATGGCCCTGACTAACATTAACCTATACCTTTCACAAATCACTTACAAAAATCTTCGCTACTCACGCTACTGCAATACAGCGAGCGCCACTACTGCCAGCAAAATAAAAGATTCAAAGTACTGAAGGCACTAACTACTGATAGGCATAGTTAGCAAATGAAAGATTTTAATAGAGAACAAACAACGTATTTACCTTAATAGTCATAATATATATATAGCAGTTCATGACAAATTTCAAAACTTCGCCATCTCTCTCCCCACATCCACCACTGCTGGCGGCTCACCTTCAACTGCGCAACGGTACGCGCTGTTCACAGCCAGCTGCCTAACACTACAATGGCGAGTATTACAACAATGCAAAGCAGCCACGGACTGCACACAGCACAGCCAGTGATTTTCATACAGAGATGGCGTTACCAATAAAAAAACCTAAACAGCCTTACATAGCCCCCATGCTCCCCACAAAAAATTTTACAAATTGTTTTGGACAGTGGGCAATACATATTTGTTAAAATTTTTCATAATCGTAATTACAATAACAAAGAAATCAAAAGCACACACTTATTGATACAATGTTGGTCAAAAGCTAAGCTGTCGATAATGTACTGAAAGCTAAACTGGGTACAGTAATCTAACGGAGAGGGTATTGCATACAGCTGTCGAAGCATTGCAAAAGTCTACCAAAATACGCTATCAAACTTACATCTAAACGGGCTTATAACAAAAGAAATTATTTACTAACAAAGATATGAGACAAGGTAGCTGTCTGTGTATGTCCCACAGTTTTTAATATTTATGCCGACTAACTGCAGTGAGTGAAAGTGTTACGGCGTAAAATCAGCGCCGGCAGCCAATCGCCCGCTGATCGACCTCCCTCCAGGACGACAACGCGACAACAGCGGCCTCTATGTCAAGAGGTCATAAGCGCCGCACCTGCTGGTGGAGCCCACACTTCGATGGCAGCTTCATTGTTAACCACTTCGTTAGCTATCTCTATGTAGCACCGACTTATGTTTCTCTACTCTGAAGAAGCCTGATTATTTTGTATGTCGCCCTTTGCTTGTGATACATATCAAAGTATTGTAATTGCCATATTGCAATAAAACTGATTAATACGAGTTGTTTGATTGTATGTCTAGTGAACCAAGTATGTAGGATTCCTAGACACAACAGAAACAATGAAACAACGAGCGGATTCTGCATTAGTACTGACTTCTTCTTCTTCTTCACGCGATCAGGCCCAGAGGACCGCGCGCCACCACAGTTAGAGCTCTCCATCCGTCTCTGTCTGCTGCCATCTGTCTCCAGTTTTCCGTGACTCCCAGCTGCAACAGGTCTTCTCTCACTCCGTCGATCCACCTCTTTCTAGGTCTTCCCACTGGTCTGCTGCCTGACGGGATCCAGTCCATTGTGATTTTGGGCCATCTTGTTGCCTCCATTCTAACAACATGTCCAGCCCACTGCAGTCTTTTGCTTCTCATCACTCCCAAGATGTTAGGCTCCTTGTACAGCTCTTCTAATTCAGTGTTATGGCGTCTTCTCCATTCTCCAGTAGTCTGATCTCTGACTGGTCCAAATATTTTCCTGAGGACTTTCCTTTCAAATGTTAGTAGTCGCTTAAGGTCTTGTTTTCGAGTGCTCCAGGTTTGAGAACCATAAAGTACTACTGGCATTATTAATGTCTTATACAACCGTAGCTTTAGTTGTTGCGAGACACTTCTACATTTTAATATAGGGTCTAGAGAGTGATAGCATCTGTTTCCCGCCTGCAGTCGTGCTTTTATCTCTGCTTCAGTTGCTGTTACTTCTGTAAAAAATGATCCAAGGTATTTGAACTCTTTCACATGTTTATACCTGGTGTTGTTCACAATTAAATCTTGAGAGTTCTGGATCTTTCTTCCTATGGTCATATACTCTGTCTTTTCAGAGCTAATTTGTAGACCGATGCTAGCTGCCAATAACTCCAAGGTCTGGATACTTCTCTTCAGATCTTCTTGTGTGCATGCTAATAGTGCAATGTCGTCTGCATAGGCCAGATATGTAATGTGTTCATTACCAATTTGAATGCCCTTGATGTTTTCTTTGTTGAAATCCCGCATTACCTTCTCAAGTGCCAGGTTGAAGAGGACAGGTGATAGCCCATCTCCTTGGCGTAATCCTGTTACAACTTGGAAGCTTTCTGTCATTTGATTGCCTACCTTAACCTTAAGTTTTGTGTCATTTAGGCATACCTCTACCAGTTGGACCACCTTCTTTGGTATACCAAACTCTGTCATAGTTCTAATCAGGCTAGGTCTATGTATACTGTCGTAAGCCTTCTTGAAGTCTACAAACAGGAGATGTATCTCTCGTCCGTATTCGTACCTTTTTTCACAGACCTGTTTTAGGACAAAAATCTGGTCCGTGGTTGATCGCCCTGCCTGGAAACCTCCTTGGTATTCTCCAATTATGTCTGTTGCTATAGGTTTTATTCGTTCTAATAGGCAATTGGAGAAGATCTTATAACAGGTGTTGAGTAGCGCTATGCCCCTGTACTTGTCACATACGGATTTGTCTTTCTTTTTTTATATGGGGCATATCACAGCTACCTTCCATTCCTCTGGTATTTCATGTTTTACCCAAATTTGCTCGATTAGCTTGTGGATTTTGAAACAGAGGATTTCGTCTCCAGCCTTGCGAAGTTCAGCAGGAATACCGTCCTCACCTGGACTTTTACCATTCTTAAGGTTTTTAATCTGGTTCCTTATCTCTTCAATGGTGGGTGGAGGATATTCTGGGTCTACTGTTCCTGGTTCATCAAACTCAAGTAGTTCGGTTGGTTCATCAGAGTTTAGTAATTCTCTGAAGTATTCCATCCATATTCTTCCAATTTTTTGATCTTCTGTTAACATTCTTCCATTGGCATCTTTTATGAATCTGTGTTGATGGTATGTCCCTCCTTTAAAACTTTTCACTTTTCTATAAAGTTCTTTATACCTATTTCCATGAAAGTCTTGTTCAGCTTCCTCCATGATACTTTTAACATATTTTCTCTTTGCTTTCCTCAATGTGGCTTGGGTCTGCCGTCGTGTTTCTTCAAACTTCGATTTTTCTTCTTCTTGCATATTGCTTTGTATCCACAGTAGTTTGGCCCGTTGTTTCTCCCTGATAGCTCCCTCACACTCCTCATTGAACCACACTCTTTTTCCCCTAGTTCGCTTTGGGATTACTTCTTGGGCTGTTTCTTTAATGGTCTCTGCAATCGCCTTCCAGTTCTGATCTACCACAGTATCTCCTTCCTCTTCATTCAAAGCCTCAAAACGGTTTGTTAGTGCTATCTTGAAAGTTCTTCTTATATTATCTTCAGTCAGACTCTCATGGTCATATCGAGTGACTCTTTGCATTCTTTTGTGCTTCCTGGCTCTCCATATTGTTTTCATCCCTCCTCTGACAAGGAAGTGGTCTGATCCACATTCCGCACCTCTTGCTGTTCTAACATTTGTATCCACTTCTTTATTCTCTTCTCTACAATTAGGTGATCAATTTGGTTCACTGTTTTCCCATCTGGAGACACCCAGGTTCCTTTATATATTCTCTTCCTGTCGAAATCAGTACTACTTATAAACAAGCCTTTTGCAGTCGCAGAGCTAACCAGCCTAGTGCCGTTATCACTGCTCACATCATGTAAACTGTGCTTTCCGATGGTCCCCATGAAGGCTGCTTCTTTCCCTATTCTCGCATTAAAATCTCCAAGGATAATTTTGTAATGTTCACTTGGTACATTGTCTAAAACCGTTTCTAATTCCTCGTAGAAAATATCTTTTTTGATGTCATCGCTTTCTTCGGTTGGGGCATGACAATTTATATATGTGAGTTTGTGTTTTCCCGTGTCTATGGTTAGGAGTGAGATTCTGGGGTTGATTGATTTAAAATCTATGAGAGTGGTACAGAGTGATTTCTTCACTGCAAAACCAGTTCCTAGTGAGTGGTTTGTTTCTGAGGCTCCATGGAATATGACATAGTTTTCCATTTCTGTAGCTCCGGTTTCTGTCCACCTTGTTTCTTGCAGGGCCAATAGATCAATTTGATACTTATCTGCCTCCCTTACTACACATTTTGCTGCCCCAGGTTGGTATAGGCTTCTGACATTCCAGGTCCCTAGTTGTATTTCCTTCCGTAGTCCTTGTTCTTGCTTAGGTCGTTTTACAGAGATCAGTCCTATCCGAGGCTCTTCTGTGATGCTAGTACCGGTGATTATTTTTTCCAGGACGGGTTGGTAGCCCGTCGCCAACCCCCAACCTGGAGGACCAGGATTTTTCATTCGGGGTTTTCTCCCGTAGAAAGATTGGCTTCTCCACGCCTATAGAGGTCTTTCTGCCCTTTTGTACATATACCAGGGAATGACAGGAAAAGGAAATGGTGAGGACAGGTTTGGGATAGGAAAGGGGGGCGATAGATCGTTGTGGGACACACTTTGTCTGGCTCCTCCCCTTTGGCCTGTCCGGCATGGGTGACCCTGCTGGTAGCTACGCTACCGCCGGCATAGCCCTCCGGATCCGGAGCACGCAAACCTCCTCGCCCGCACGGACAGTGCTACGTTAAGGCGGTGTCCCCTGAGGAGGGCATTAGTACTGACACAATATTAAATTCTCTCTAAATGCCGACTATACGGCAATTATACAGCGAGTTCAAAATGACGTCCCGGCACACGCCTGTGTTTAATGTGCAACTGCCGGGAGTTTAATTTTGTATGTTTATTAGTTATTGTTCAATTCTGTATTAGTAGAACCTTGTGTCACACATGCCGCCAATTTAGAGATAAAAAGAGTTAGAGGAGCAGCGGATCTGCATTGAATTGTGCATGAAACTCAAACCTTTACAGAGACACGTCAAATGGCGCAGGAAGTCTATGGTGATGAGTGCCTAAGCCGTACTCGGTGTTCACAAGGTTTAAAAATAGGCAGACGGAAGATAAAGCTAACCTTCGTTCAGGACGTCCTTCGACATCTACCGACGACGCTCATATCAGAAACGTCAACGGAATTGTGTCTGCCAATCGAAGGCTGACTGTCCGAGAGATTGCGGAAGAACGTAACATTGCAGTTGGATCATTTCACAAAATCCTGACACAACATCATGGAACGCATCGTGTTGCTGTCACGTTTGTCCCATAGCTCATGAGTCAAGATCAGAAAAACCTCCGCCTCGCAATATGTGAAGAGCTTTTGGATCGCACAACTGAGAACGAGATGTCCCTTAATAGAATCGTAGCTGGTGATGAGACGCGGGTCAACGCTTATGATGCTGAAACCAAGGTACAGTCTTCACAGTGGGTCGGGAAAGGTTCTCTAAAACCAAGAAAAGCTCTTCAGCTGAAATATCAAAGCCGTGCTGATAGTTTTCTTTGAATCTGAAGGATCAGTTCATCATAAATTCGTGGCACAGGAAGAAATTGTTAATCGCCGGTATTGTAGGGATGTGTTGCGAAGCCTGCGAGAAAATGTGAGAAGGAAGTGGCCTGAAATGTGGCGAGACAATTCGTGGCTCTTGAATCACGAAAACGCACCCGCACATCCATCCGTGTTTGGCGTGATTATTGCACAAAACACTGAATCACTGTGCTGCACCATCCTCCGTACTTTCCAGACCTTGAAAGCCCCTTTGGAAGCACGAAGATTTGCGACGATAGACGAAATAAAAGACAATTCGCAGATGGCGCTTCGCGCGAACCAGCAAGAGGCGTACCAAGACCACGTCCGGAAGTGGAAACGGCGTTAGGAGCGGTGCATCAATTGGGGAGGAGAGTGTTTCGAAAGTGACCACGCACAATACGTAAAGGTAAGCGCAGAAAAATTTTGTGGACAAAGTTCCGGAGTTTTTTTGACAGATTTCGAATTTTGACTTTTACGTACTGATGCCACGATCAAAACGAGTAAGTTTAGTCATATGTGTGGCCCAACACAAAAGATCCTGACAAACAATTCAAGGAAGGCAACAACAACACAATTTTAGAAAAGAATAGCGATTACGGGCTTAGACCGCTGGACTGAAGCTCTTGCGAGCTGCATGATAGATTCTCAGGAAAAGACATGATCAAAAACAAGGATATCCGCAAGGAATTAAACGTATACAACGTGCTGAGCGAATTAAGGGAACACAGAACACAATGGAGAGATCATATTACATGTATTTCGCAAACTGGCTACCACTAAAACGTTTGCTATTTCGATCTTCTGGAAAAGGAGACCTTTGAGTACAGGACTGACACCCGAAAGGGCTTGAAGAAAGCGTAAAGAGCAAGATGAAGAGGATGAAGAAATCAGTATAAAGCAGTTTAGGTTTCATCCAGTATATCTGTGTACAGTCAGGCCTGGGACGTTCACAACATGCGGTCACTCCTTCTAGGTATCGATAGTCTTCGATTTTTATTTAAAACCTAAGCAGTCGCAAATTCGACTTCATAGGTTATTACTAAGAGACGTTAAACATTAAGACTACGTGTTAACATGCGTTTCTGAGATACCAGTCTTTTTCTTTCACATTTTCGCTCTTTGAATGGGGCACGAATGTTGCGGAAGACACACATGTGGTAACAACCTATGTCCATTTACACAAACTGGTAAACATGCAAAGTTGTAAATTTATGTTTAGTTGATTTTTGTCGTATGCAATGAAGAATGTAATTGCCCTCACATAAGTGTATAATTTATTTCCTTAAACAGTACGCAATCTACTTCTGGCCATGCGAATTTTAGAGAAAAGTCTGACATAATGAAGACAATAAAAAGATGCGGCATAAATTTTCAAAGAATACTATATGAATTGCATAATGTGTATTACTCACGCGCAGCGGAAGACCGTGAATGTAAACTAGAAAAGATATAGATTCAATAATGTAAAATACTCGTTCCTTCATGGTTGTTTTCTTTCGTATGTAAAAGGAGAAGGTACACTACTGGACATTAAAATTGCTATACCACAAAGATGACGTGCTACAGACACGAAATTTGACCGACAGGAAGAAGACGCTGTGCTATGCAATAGATCAGCTTTTCACATCATTCACACAAGGTTGGCGCCGCTTGTGACACCTACAACGTGCTGACATGAGGAAAGTTTCCAACCGATTTCTCATTGCCGTTTATCGTATCGCCACAGTGCTGCTCGCCATGGTCGAGATCCAATGACTGTTAGCAGAATATGGAATCGGTGGGTTCAGGAGGGTAATACGGAACGCCGTGCTGGATCCCAACGGCCTCGTGTCACTAGCAGTCGAGATGACAGGCATCTTATCCGCATGTCTGTAATGGATCGTGCAGCCACTTCTCGATCCCTGAGTCAACAGATGGTGACGTTTGTAAGACAACAACCATCTGCACGAACAGTTCGACGACGTTTGCAGCAGAATGGACTATCAGCTCGGAGACCATGGCTGCGGTTACCCTCGACGCTGCATCACAGGCAGGAGCGCCTGCAATGCTGTACTCAACGACGAACCTGGGTGCACGAATCGCAAAACGTCATTTTTTCGGATGAATGCAGCATCTGTTTAGAACATCATGATGGTCGCATCCGTGTTTGCCGATATCGCGGTGAACGCACATTGGAAGCGTGTATTCGTCATCGCCATACTGACGTATCACGTGGCGTGATGGTATAGGGTGCCATTGGTTACACGTCTCGGTCAATTTTCGCATTGATGGCACTTTGAACAGTGGACGTTGCATTTCAGATGTGTTACGACCCGTGGCTCTACCCTTCATTCGATCCTTGCGAAACCCTACATTTCAGCAGGATAATGCACGACCGCATGTTGCAGGTCCTGTACGGGCCTTTCTGGATAAAGAAAACGTTCGACTGCTGCCCTGGCCAGCACATTCTCCAGATCTCTGACCAATTGAAAACGTCTAGTCAATGGTGGCCGAGCAACTGGCTCGTCACAATACGCCAGTCGCTACTGTTGATGAACTGTGGTATCGTGTTGAAGCTGCATGGTTAGCTGTACCTGTACACGCCATCCAAGTTCTCATTGACTCAATGCCCCGGCGTATCAAGGCCGTTATTACGGCCAGAGGTGGTTGTTCTGGGTACTGATTTCTCAGGATCTATGCTCCCAAATTGCGTGAAAATGTAATCACACGTATAATATGTCGTCGAATGAATACCCGTTAATCATTTGCATTTCTTCTTGGCGTAGCAATTTTAATGGCCAGTAGTGTATATAACCAGTAATAAGTAACAAAAAGATAGTAATATATTTTTGTAGGAGAGAGTGACCTATGGACATAAATTTGGCCTGTAGTCTGTATTTAAAATTTAATGTGATGATGTAAATGCTAGAAGAATAAACAGAAACAGTGTTGAACCTGACACCCCGATAATTTGTTTGCTATAGCAAGTAATACCACCTGCAGTATAGGATCTGTGTAGAAAGTATAAAAAAGGATCCATTTAATTTTTGTATTTTCTTGAATTTTGCATTTAAAATTGGTAGTAACGAGGTTCGTGAGTGCTGTCTATTGGGCACCGATCACGGAAGTAAGTATAATCTAAGAAATACGTTTTTACATCGTGATAGTGTGAAGGTATGTAGAGATAGGTTTTGTGGATTGGCATATTTCATTTTAATCGTTAAGGGAAATTAATCAAGTGGTTTTCCACATTTTACATTGTAGTGACTGAAGAATTTCTGTGTAAATTCTAGAACCACTCAGCCCTCTACCGTCTCGAACACACGATATTCTAGATACGAGTGTTGGGTGGTAAAACACTACCTACTGCGCGTCACATCTTTGTGTGTGCAGGTTTAAAACCAGTCGCAGGAAGAAAGTAGACGAGACGGTCGAACGGCACCGACAAGTACCTGTCGGGCAATCCATAGATGTGTTAGTGAGTGTGTATGGAAGAACCATGGAATCTATATGCAGCTTTGTGCTTATTGTGCCACTGACTATTGTTATGTGAAACAAGAACAATTGAAAAAGTACTCATATAGACTCTTTACTCAGCATTGTTAGAGGCAAGACGTTTTTTAAACCTTTTCTGAAAGTCATGATGTCCAAGCAGACTTTCTTTCGAATGTAAATCAATTTGTTTGTAACATATGACTGTACGAGAGACTTACTGAAGTTGCATATTACGAGGTGCATTTAAGTTCTAAGGCCTCCGATTTTTTTTCTCTGGACTGGAAAGAGATAGAAACATGCGCATTGTCTTAAAATGAGGCCGAGTTCATTGTCAATACGTCCCAGAGATGGCAGCACCGTACGGCAGATGGAATTTTACCGCCAGCGGCGAGAATGAGAACTGTTTTAAATACTTAAAATGGCGACGTTTTCCTTACTTGAACTGCATGCAATCATTCGTTTTCTGAATTTGCGTCGTGTGAAACCAATTGAAACTCATCGACTGTTGAAGAAGACATGTGGTGATGGAGTTATGGATGTGTCGAAAGTGCGTTCGTGGGTGCGACAGTTTAATGAAGGCAGAACATCGTGTGACAACAAACCGAAACAACCTCGGGCTCGCACAAGCCGGTCTGACGACATGATCGAGAAAGTGGAGAGAATTGTTTTGGGGGATCGCCGAATGACTGTTGAACAGATCGCCTCCAGAGTGGACATTTCTGTGGGTTCTGTGCACACAATCCTGCATGACGACCTGAAAATGCGAAAAGTGTCCTCCAGGTGGGTGCCACGAATGCTGACGGACGACCACATGGCTGCCCGTGTGGCATGTTGCCAATCAATGTTGACGCGCAACGACAGCATCAATAGGACTTTCTTTTCGTCGGTTGTGACAATGGATGAGACATGGATGCCATTTTTCAATCCAGAAACAAAGCGCCAGTCAGCTCAATGGAAGCACACAGATTCACCGCCACCAAAAAAATTTCGGGTAACCGCCAGTGCTGAAAAAATGATGGTGTCCATGTTCTGGGACAGCGAGGGCGTAATCCTTACCCACTGCGTTCCAAAGGGCACTACGGTAACAGGTGCATCCTACGAAAATGTTTTGAAGAACAAATTCCTTCCTGCACTGCAACAAAAACGTCCTGGAAGGGCTGCGCATGTGCTGCTTCACCAAGACAACGCACCCCCACATCGAGCTAACGTTATGCAACAGTTTCTTCGTGATAACAACTTTGAAGTGATTTCTCATGCTCCCTACTCACCTGGCCTGGCTCCTAGTGACTTTTGGCTTTTTCCAACAATGAAAGACACTCTCCGTGGCCGCACATTCACCAGCCGTGCTGCTATTGCCTCAGCGATTTTCCAGTGGTCAAAACAGGCTCCTAAAGAAGCCTTCGCCACTGCCATGGAGGGCGATTACGTCGAGAAGTAATGCCAGTTTCATCGATTTCGGGTGAGTAGTTAATCAGAAAAAAAAATCGGAGGCCTTAGACCTTGAATGCACCTCGTATGTTGAAAGTGAAAATTTTTATTGTGCTTGGAACTCAAATACAACGTTGATTGTCGAAATGTAAAATTGAATGGCTACTTATTTCACTAGTAAGAAGAGGCTTGAAAGTTCCTGTACCTAGGGTTATTCGACGGAGACGAAGCCAAGAGAGTTTCCTGGAGCCAGCTATTCAGTAAAGGAGAGTGGCCGCAAACCCCAGTAAGTCATCTCGTAAAGAAGTGGAATGTGGTTTGGGAAAATAAATCAGTATAACCTAGACCCATACTCACACTTTTAAGTCGTCAAAACGTTCGAACGTGGCGACCTGTGTGAAAGGACCGAAAAAAAAAAAACAGGAATTGTCAGTCAAAAACGAGAAAAGAAGCTGTTGTGTGTTGCCATACCAACCAAACATTATACGACAAGCTATTTACTCTGAGACATTGGAATATGTTCAAGTACCTAATGGAGCAAAATTTGGATGAAAAATGGTGAAGACGTGAGAAATTCACAAGGATATAACAGCAAAGAAGATTTCGACGTATTTGTCTAAGAAGAAATACGGATGGAACGCTTCAACCAAGAAGATCCAGTGCGGCGAGTATACAGCTCTCGCACACGTCGCGGGGACGCAGACATGGAAACCAACGTACATCCGACGCCTCCGGCACCAGCAGCTGCTCGCCGGTGCTGACCCGCCTCCACATCCGCTCACGTACGCTACGAGAATTCAGCGCCGGGTGAGCGTGTAGCAAAACTTCATTACTTTAGGACGAAGTGGGACAAGATACTGTTGAGTGAACTTTATTTGCATAGTTATCATATTTAAAGTTGTAAGTAGGCTGTTTAGGTCTTTTTATTGGTAACGCCACCTCTGTATGAAAATCACTGGCTGTGCTGTGTGCAGTCTGTGGCTGCTTTGCATTGTTGTAATACTCGCCATTGTAGTGTTAGGCAGCTGGCTGTGAACAGCGCGTAGCGTTGCGCAGTTGGAGGTGAGCCGCCAGCAGTGGTGGATGTGGGGAGAGAGATGGCGGAGTTTTGAAATTTGTCATGAACTGCTATACTTATAAATGATGATATCAAGGTAAATACATTGTTTGCTCTCTATTAATATCTTTCATTTGCTAACCATCCCTATCAGTAGTTAGTGCCTTCCATAGTTTGAATCTTTTATTTAGCTGGCAGTAGTGGCGCTTGCTGTATTGCAGTAGTGGGAGTAACGAAGATTTTTGTGAGGTAAGTGATTTAGTGATTTGTGAAAGGTATAGTTTAATGTTAGTCAGGGCCATTCTTTTGTAGGGAATTCTGAAAGTCAGATTGCGTTGCGCTAACAAAATATTGTGTGTCAGTTTAAGGACAGTCTTGTAAAATTGTTCAAAGGGGACGTTTCATAAAGTTAGTTTTAAATGCTTACAATAGCTAAGCATACAAGAGTATGGAAAATATACAACAGGTTGTGGAAACTCAAGACGCAGCTATGCTCATAAAAATTAGCAAAGAAGTGTCTGCCTGGGCTGAGTTGGTAAATTTGAAGGGCTTATTTCAGTAGTGGTACAAGTCCATTACCTCCACTTTTCTGCCAATAATTCTTCTGCAATTAATGATCGAAACATACAGAAAGAAAGGTTCATCTCTAGCAAGAAGCCATATGCTTGAATATTTCTGGTATCTCAACTGCAGATTTTTCAGCGCTCATTTAACGTTAGGACTCTGTATCTCACAATGAACACCAACGGACTTGTACCACTATTGAAATAAGCCCTTCACTTAATCGAAGCTCAAAGTGCGACTCTAAGTAAAGAACTAGGTTTAGTAAATTCTCAATTAAATACCTAGAGTGAAGCTTCAAATGCTCAGAAGGAAACTCTAAATATTCAAAAGACAAATTTAGGTTTGTTAAGTGTCAAGGTCGACTCTTAAAGCGAGGAATTTAGTAATCTGCACGAAGGCATTGGCGCTTTGAAGACTGATTTCGACGCTATAAGCAGTGCAGTAGAGAATTTAAAAGCTGATCTAAAGAATGAGTTGACAAACTCTTTGACTACTCACATAAATTATATGTTTACCGAACTTAGTAAGAAACAGAATGATACCTTTCAGGCCTTGTCAAAACGGTTAGAACTTAACATTGAGAACAAATGTAATAGTGTAGAATCGGGACTTATTGAAAAGTTAGGATCCTTTGAAAAAGTGTACAATATTAAGTATAATGATGTAAGGCATGGGTTGTAGACTTTGCAAGAGAGTGTAGACGAGCAGAATGAGTTAAAGCCAGTCATCCAATCGCAAATTACAGCTGTCAATACACGGGTAGATAATGTAGAAAGAAATTTCATAGAGAAAATAGCTAACTCTGATATTATAAATGTAATTAGTTTGGACGAACAATTTAGGGAAATTATAGATCGAAAAGTTACCGAGTGGATAACATCCGGGAATGTATCGCGTATTCTTTCTTCTGAACTTAATGATGACAGGAAGGGTATGGACAACCTGTGGAAAGAGATTAAGCGCATCCAGGATAAAGTAGAAAAAAATGTATCTTCACCTAACGTTGTATTAACTAGTGAAGCTGTGACTGATTTGCAATGGAGAGCTAATTCAGGGTTATCTAGACAATTCCCTAAATTTAAGTCCGACGGAGATGTACATCCGACTCATTTCTTAAGAAGGATTAACCAAGTATTACCAAAAAATTGGGAAGACTCTAAGATGATCGAATTATCTGTGAGGTACCTTCTAGGGGAAGCCTCAGAATGGGGTACAGCAAATATTGAGAATTTTTCCTCTTGGGAGGACTTTCAAAAGAAATTTAAAGAGAAATACTCGTCTGCCAGTGCTCAAGAAAAGTTGATATCAGATCTATGGGGCCCAAAGTATTACAATAATACTTGAAGTACTATGAGGAAATATTTCGACTGGCATTTAACACGAGCAAAGTATTTAGGTAAGCCAATGGAAGAAGAGGGATTGGTACGTATTTTAATTAGACGATTGGCCATCTATGCGAGAAAAGACATCTTATGTAGTTGTTGGAAAACGGTAGAAGAGTTCTTGCCTTTTGTTGATGCACTTGATGCAATCAGTAAGGACCGCAACGAAACTTTACACCAAAGTGAAGTTCGAACTATAAAACGAATAGCGGGAATAATTTTAAAAGGCATGAGGCAAACTTAGAGAAAGTACACAAGTGCAATAAGAAAAGTTGTAACGGTAATTATCAAAAGAAGCATCCACGTTCAAATTTAGATCCAGTAACTTCTAAAGAATTTGTATCGAGTAACCAAAAAACAGAAAATACGAATGTAGTACCTCGTTACGGTAACCAACCCGTAATTAGTAGTAATGCGGAAAACGTTGTTCGACCTGGATCCAGAGCCAGGGCCCAGGTCGTGGAAATATATTAAGTGGTCGTATTCCATATACGTATGTTTGCTTTACGCACAAAATACACACACAAAGGAATGGTTGGTACTTGAAGAACCAAGCTTAGCTACTAATAATCCACAACCTATAATAGCAGAGACAGTGGAAAATTCCAAGGTTAACACATTTATAGATTCGGGAAGTGAGGTATCACTCATCTCAAACGCATTTTTTAACTCGATGAGGAATAAACAGCACTTACCGTTATTGCCAGTGACTGGAGTATACATAATAGGGATCACGAGAACAAAAAGTTAACTTGTAAAATACGAAACTCAGGTGAACTGCAGTATTGGAAATATGTTATTTCGTCAAACGCTGTTCATAGTAGAGAATATTAATAGAGACGTACTGTTTGGTTTAGATTGGTTGTTAGAGTTCATGGTCATCTTAAACTTTGACGAACATCTTTGTTTTAGTAAAGGGGACAGTAGATGTTCGACACCTTTTGTGACAAGTAGTCACTTTGAGGAACAAACTACGGAGCGCCAGCGTCTGCGATCAACAGCTACAGCACAATTATCACAAAAAATCGATAATGTTGATCAAGGAACGCATCGGACTGATATACAAGACGAAGTTTATGAATCCCTAGTATTAACCGACCAACAAAGACGAGATTTGTATAAAATTTTAATGGAGCATGCAGTGGTATTTTTCGATTGTCCAGGTAACATCAGCGACTAGATTTGTAACTTCAAAATCGAAGATGACACTCCATTCTTTTGCAAACCGTATCCAATACCAGTGAGTTTGAAGGAAGCAGTTCGGGATGAGATTATCAAAATGATTGATAATAATATTACAGAACGAATTTTCAGTGTAATGAATAATCCTCTGTTAGTGGTAAAGAAAGTTACAGGCGTGGTACCATTAGTCTTAGACACTCGTACACTGAATCGACATATAGAGACGGAGAGGGACCATACGATTAATATCGACGAATTGTTATCCAAATTTTAAAAGGCAAGATTCCTTAGCACGATGGATTTGACTGTGGGATATTGCAGATAAAATTACATCCAGAATCAAAAACGTATATAGCCTTTTTGTTTGATGGAAAATCATATCATTTCAATGTATTGCCATTTGGGCTTAATATCTCCGTGTCCGTATTTAAATGTGCATTAGTGAAGCACGAGGGAGAGACTTATTGAAGGATTTGGTAATTATGTAGAAGAAACATTATCTAACTTTGTACAAGACTCTGAAAAAATTTAAGAGAAAGGTATTACAGTGAAGCTGTCAAAATCACTTTTTGCGCGCCAAGAACTTAAGTTCTTAGGGCATATTGTAGGGGTAGAGGGAATTAGACCAGACTGTGAACGCATAAAAGCTATCAAAGAATGTCCGCACCTCAGAAATGTAAGACCACTTAAAGGATTTTTAGGGGTATGACCGGATACTATCGACGGTACGTACGAGGGCAGGAGTTAAATGTCCCGAGAATTTTACATTTATTAAAAAAAGTGAGTACCGTGGACTTGGGCTCAAGGTGCAAATGATGTATTTGAAAACGTTAAAAGAGTGTTTGTTGAGGCACCCATATTACATCATCCAGTTAAGAGCGAACCTTTTAAAATTTCGACAGATGCATCTGATTAGGGGTTTGCTGCCCAGCCTTTCCAAGGAGAATGGGATCCGAGTAATGTAGAACACAGAACCATAGCTTTTGCTTGCCGTAGCCTAAATAAGCAGGAACTAAATTACACAGCTACCGAAAACGAACTATAGATAACTATGTGATGTATTCAAACACTAGTATGGGGACTATAGGTAACTATGTGATGTATTCAAACACTAGTATGGGTATCAGAAATCCATATTTACACAGATCGTCAGGTTGACGCACTAAATGCTTTTCCTACAGGAATATGATACCGAGACACGATACGCAAAAGGTTCCGAAAATAAAGTACCAGATGCATTATGGAGGCTACCCATAGGAATGGAAGACTTGAAACGTACGGAAAGGCCCGGCGTCATTTTTGCCGTTAATTTTTTGTCAGCAGAATATCCGAACATCGGGGTAAAAGAGATGGTTCACAGAATAACACAGAATATCCATCATGATCCTTATTTCACAGAAATATTTTCTATGTGTGTCCAGAACTCGTTACCTCCTAATTACTTGGGAAAATGGAAAATTGTAGATCATAACTTGTTTTGGAGAGAGAGTGTAACATCACAGCGTTGGCGTTTATGTATTCCGAAGGTAATGGAAGACGAACTTGTATGGTATGTTCACACAGGGTATGGACACCTCGGAATCAAAAAATGTATATCTCATATGAATCAATTTTATTATTTCAAGAAACTAGGGCATAAAGTAGCATCTTTGATTAGAACCTGTGAAACTTGCCAGAAAGTAAAAGAGAGTGATACGTGAAATTCAGAATGTATCCTATTATCCCTAAGTCATGACACGACCTTACAGCAGCAGATTTCTTTGGACCAATTCCACAAGGAAAGGGAGGAGTATCATATATTTTGGTTATCATAGAATGATGTTCAAAATATGTTATACTATGTCCTATTAAGAGAGAAAATATGCACAGTTACACACTGATTACAACAATACTTTCTAGAAGTAGGTAAACCAATACGGTTTCTTACAGATAACGGACCACAATTTGTGAGCAACGAATTTAGAGAATTCCTAGGCTAGGAAAGTATTCGACAAGTGTTAACATCCAGTTATAACACGTCATCAAATCCGCGTGAACAAGTAATGAAGGACATTGGGAAACTATGTCGTACATACTGCCATGAAAAACATACTTCGTGGGCAACGAAAATTAAGGACTTTGAATTTATCCTCAATGAATTACCCCATTTATCGACTGACACCTTTAGATGTTATAGGCAAACCTTTTGTAGGAGAACAGTTAATTAAGTATTTTAATTGGCCTGAACAACCTAGTGACAATTGCGAAGTGAATCAGGATATAATTTCTATAAATTTGATTGGAAAGGCGCAACAAAGAGTAAGTAAGCACCAAGTCGATGACCTCGTTCTTATAAAACAACATCTACCCAGATTGACTCTGAAGAAAGAGACTCATAAGTTTTTTAAAAAATATGAGGGACCATACTGGGTACAAACAGTAGTCCATCCTAAGACGTTATTTTTGGTAGATCACACAACTGGATTAGAAAAGGGGAAATACAATGTAAAGAATGTAAAATTGTATATCCCCCAGGGGCGTTAACATTCTGAGTTAACGGGCGGAGTTGTTTTCAGTGTTTCTTCTAAAATAGTTTTCCTGCACCGAATTCCTTTAAAATCTAAAACTATCCTGTAATCTTATTGCTTAAAGGAAACTGAATATAAACAACTAAAGAGAATCACAAAAAGTGATGTCTAGACGGAATAAATAGAACAGGGTATTATGTTTGTAGAAAATATAATATGATGTGACTAACTGAACAACTTTTATACCAAAGTGTACAGCTTTTCTATTTTCTATAGAGTATTTTATACCTTTTATGGATGTGATATAGATGGGAGGGTTTGTATAAATTTTGAAAGGGGTGGGTATTGTAGCTAAAAGCTTCATTTGCAACAACAAATAAATCATGACTAACACAAAACACACATCACAACTTTCAAGCAACCGTCACAAACATGTGTGCCTGATTCTTCTTCATTTGCCGTTTGCTTAGGGTTGCTAGGATTTCCTTCAGGGACTTCAAAGGGTGAATGTGGGACAAGTCCGTTCTGTAGGAGACGATTTAACACCAAACCTCCTCCAGCATCTCACTCTAGTACCTGAGAAGTAGGGATCCTGGGGAAGGGGTGTGGGAAGGGTTTCCTGTCTTAGGGGCTATCTTCTTTCTCTTCCTAGCAAGCACATCTATTTTTTCCTTTCTTACTTCTCATATTGAGAACCTGTCTTACTAATAACCTACATCTTATCTTTAGATAAGAAGGCCGAAGAATCAGACTACACGAACACACATCCACATTCACACAGATATACACTTCTATGCAAACATTAGATTATAGAAGACAGGTGTTATGGGGAAAAGGTGTGTACATAGGGAATTATGCGCACGTATATGGGGAGTTATGACGATTCTACATCGAATATACATAAGAGGAGGTGCAAATACATAACGAACAACTGTAAAGTAGTAATGAGTAATGGATAAATAAGAGAGAGGCGTGAGCAAAGAAAGAAGACGAAAGTAGGAGAAGAATTAGTCAGGCTGATCATTAAGAAACGTCAGTGCAATAAAAATTCTGATGAACTGAAGGATAGTACGACGTAAGTAGTATACAAGGTGTTACAAAGAGGTATGGCCAAACTTTCACGAAACATTCCTCACACACAAATAAAGAAAAGATGTTATGTGGACATGTGTCCGGAAACGCTTAATTTCCATGTTAGAGCTCATTTTAGTTTCGTCAGTATGTACTGTACTTCCTCGATTCACCGCCAGTTGGCCCAATTGAAGGAAGGTAGTGTCGACCTCGGTGCTTGTGTTGACATGCGACTCATTGCTCTACAGTACTAGCATCAAGCACATCAGTACGTAGCATAACTTAGTGTTCATCACGAACGTGGTTTTGCAGTCAGTGCAATGTTTACAAATGCGGGGTTGGCAGATGCCCATTTGATGTATGGATTAGCACGGGGCAATAGCCGTGGCGCGGTACGTTTGTATCGAGACATATTTCTAGAACGAAGGCGTCCCGACAGGAAGACGTTCGAAGCAATTGATCGGCGTCTTAGGGAGCACGGAACATTCCAGCCTATGACTCGCGACTGGGGAAGACCTAGAACGACGAGGACACCTGCAATGGACGAGGCAATTCTTCGTGCAGTTGACGATAACCCTAATGTCAGCGTCAGAGAAATTGCTGCTGTACAAGGTAACGTTGACCACGTCACTGTATGGAGAGTGCTACGGGAGAACCAGTTGTTTCCGTACCATGTACAGCGTGCGCAGGCACTATCAGCAGCTGATTGGCCTCCACGGGTACACTTCTGCGAATGGTTCATCCAACAACGTGTCAATCCTCATTTCAGTGCAAATGTTCTCTTTACGGATGAGGCTTCATTCCAACGTGATCAAATTGTAAATTTTCACAATCAACATGTGTGGGCTGACGAGAATCCGCAAGCAATTGTTCAATCACGTCATCAACGCAGATTTTCTGTGAATGTTTGGGCAGGCATTGTTGGTGGTGTCTTGATTGGGCCCCATGTTCTTCCACCTACGCTCAATGGAGCACGTTATCATGATTTCATACGGGATACTCTACCTGTGCTGCTAGAACATGTGCCTTTACAAGTACGACACAACATGTGGTTCATGCACGATGGAGCTCCTGCACATTTCAGTCGAACTGTTCGTACGCTTCTCAACAACAGATTCGGTGACCGATGGATTGGTAGAGGTGGACCAATTCCATGGCCTCCACGCTCTCCTGACCTCAACCCTCTTGACTTCCATTTATGGGGGCATTTGAAAGCTCTTGTCTACGCAACCCCGGTACCAAATGTAGAGACACTTCGTCCTCATATTGTGGACGGCTGTGATGCAATACGCCATTCTCCAGGGCTGCATCAGCGCATCAGGGATTCCATGCGACGGAGGGTGGATGCATTTATCCTCGCTAACGGAGGACATTTTGAGCATTTCCTGTAACAAAGTGTTTGAAGTCACGCTGGTACGTTCTGTTGCTGAGTGTTTCCATTCCATGATTAATGTGATTTGAAGAGAAGTAATAAAATGAGCTCTAACATGGAAAGTAAGCGTTTCCGGACACATGTCCATATAACATATTTTCTTTCTTTGTGTGTGAGGAATTTTTCCTGAAAGTTTGGCCGTACCTTTTTGTAACACCCTGTATATGGAAATAATATCTACTGAAAGTATAGAAGTTGATAAGTAGAGGAGGACTGTAGGCAGTGAATGGTATATTAAAGGATGATGAGAAGTATGAAACAGATTTATAGCTTTACCAGACGATACTTAATTATGGTATACATAGAAACGTATATTAGGGTAATGAACCGTGAAGCGTACTCAGAAAGGATAAGGGGGGCATACTCGACATTCATTAAGTATAAATGGCAGACGTATCTACGTGGAGCTAGGATGATCTGTGGTCTAAAAAATAAAAATGTTTTGTAAGGGGCATAGTTGCCAGAATGAAAAGAGAAAGTGCTCTCATAAGGTCAATCCACAAGCAAGGAATAGGAGCTGATCCTAGGAGAAGGGGATAGTATCGTGACAAAAGTCACAAATTTTATATGAATTACTCTGGAAAGTGTAAATTCTATGAACGACTAGCACTATTATGTTTCGTGAAAGAAAATGAGTGTGAAAAGAACACTTTCACTTCTCCCAGAGTTCCTCCAAGCTAAAAAAATTGAAAATGGTGCATACTAGGAGAAAGTAATACAGAAGGTAAGAATAGAAAAAGGCTACTCATGTGTCCTAAACACCTGAAGTTTACGATTGAAAAAAAAATTAAAGAAATGAAAAAGAGTTCTCACAATTACTAAACATTAGTAAAGCTGACTAAAACAACGAATAAATGCTTATGTCTTAATAACAAAGTAAAATAAGAAAAGAGTAGAGAAAAAATAAGCCAAAGATTGTGCAAGGAAGGACAGAGAATTGTTACTCAAAGGAAAGATATGTATACAAGCGTATGTAAGAAATGTATACTGTTAAGATATGAAATGTTATTATAAATGATATTATGTAAATAATCCTCCCCCCCATGAACCATGGACCTTGCCGTTGGTGGGGAGGCTTGTGTGCCTCAGCGATACAGATAGCCGTACCGTAGGTGCAACCACAACGGAGGGGTATCTGTTGAGAGGCCAGACAAACGTGTGGTTCCTGAAGAGGCGCAGCAGCCTTTTCAGTAGTTGCAAGGGCAACAGTCTGGATGATTGACTGATCTGGCCTTGTAACAATAACCAAAACGACCTTGCTGTGCTGGTACTGCGAACGGCTGAAAGCAAGGGGAAACTACAGCCGTAATTTTTCCCGAGGGCATGCAGCTTTATGGTATGATCAAATGATAATGGTGTCCTCTTGGGTAAAATATTCAGGAGGTAAAATGGTCCCCCATTCGGATCTCCGGACGGGGACTACTCAAGAGGATGTCGTTATCAGGAGAAAGAAAACTGGCGTTCTACGGATCGGAGCGTGGAATGTCAGATCCCTTAATCGGGCAGGTAGGTTAGAAAATTTAAAAAGGGAAATGGATAGGTTAAAGTTAGATATAGTGGGAATTAGTGAAGTTCGGTGGCAGGAGGAACAAGACTTCTGGTCAGGTGACTACAGGGTTATAAACACAAAATCAAATAGGAGTAATGCAGGAGAAGGTTTAATAATGAATAGGAAAATAGGAATTCGGGTAAGCTACTACATACAGCATAGTGAACGCATTATTGTGGCCAAGATAGATACGAAGCCCACACCTACTACAGTAGTACAAGTTTATATGCCAACTAGCTCTGCAGATGACGAAGAAATTGAAGAAATGTATGATGAAATAAAAGAAATTATTCAGATAGTGAAGGGAGACGAAAATTTAATAGTCATGGGTGACTGGAATTCGAGTGTAGGAAAAAGGAGAGAAGGAAACGTAGTAGGTGAATATGGATTGGGGCTAAGAAATGAAAGAGGAAGCCGCCTGGTAGAATTTTGCACAGAGCACAACATAATCATAGCTAACACTTGGTTTAAGAACCATGAAAGAAGGTTGTATACATGGAAGAACCCTGGAGATACTAAAAGGTATCAGATAGATTATACACTCCTGGAAATGGAAAAAAGAACACATTGACACCGGTGTGTCAGACCCACCATACTTGCTCCGGACACTGCGAGAGGGCTGTACAAGCAATGATCACACGCACGGCACAGCGGACACACCAGGAACCGCGGTGTTGGCCGTCGAATGGCGCTAGCTGCGCAGCATTTGTGCACAGCCGCCGTCAGTGTCAGCCAGTTTGCCGTGGCATACGGAGCTCCATCGCAGTCTTTAACACTGGTAGCATGCCACGACAGCGTGGACGTGAACCGTATGTGCAGTTGACGGACTTTGAGCGAGGGCGTATAGTGGGCATGCGGGAGGCCGGGTGGACGTACCGCCGAATTGCTCAACACGTGGGGCGTGAGGTCTCCACAGTACATCGATGTTGTCGCCAGTGGTCGGCGGAAGGTGCACGTGCCCGTCGACCTGGGACCGGACCGCAGCGACGCACGGATGCACGCCAAGACCGTAGGATCCCACGCAGTGCCGTAGGGGACCGCACCGCCACTTCCCAGCAAATTAGGGACACTGTTGCTCCTGGGGTATCGGCGAGGACCATTCGCAAGCGTCTCCATGAAGCTGGGCTACGGTCCCGCACACCGTTAGGCCGTCTTCCGCTCACGCCCCAACATCGTGCAGCCCGCCTCCAGTGGTGTCGCGACAGGCGTGAATGGAGGGACGAATGGAGACGTGTCGTCTTCAGCGATGAGAGTCGCTTCTGCCTTGGTGCCAATGATGGTCGTATGCGTGTTTGGCGCCGTGCAGGTGAGCGCCACAATCAGGACTGCATACGACCGAGGCACACAGGGCCAACACCCGGCATCATGGTGTGGGGAGCGATCTCCTACACTGGCCGTACACCACTGGTGATCGTCGAGGGGACGCTGAATAGTGCACGGTACATCCAAACCGTCATCGAACCCATCGTTCTACCATTCCTAGACCGGCAAGGGAACTTGCTGTTCCAACAGGACAATGCACGTCCGCATGTATCCCGTGCCACCCAACGTGCTCTAGAAGGTGTAAGTCAACTACCCTGGCCAGCAAGATCTCCGGATCTGTCCCCCATTGAGCATGTTTGGGACTGGATGAAGCGTCGTCTCACGCGGTCTGCACGTCCAGCACGAACGCTGGTCCAGCTGAGGCGCCAGGTGGAAATGGCATGGCAAGCCGTTCCACAGGACTACATCCAGCATCTCTACGATCGTCTCCATGGGAGAATAGCAGCCTGCATTGCTGCGAAAGGTGGATATACACTGTACTAGTGCCGACATTGTGCATGCTCTGTTGCCTGTGTCTATGTGCCTGTGGTTCTGTCATTGTGATCATGTGATGTATCTGACCCCAGGAATGTGTCAATAAAGTTTCCCCTTCCTGGGACAATGAATTCACGGTGTTCTTATTTCAATTTCCAGGAGTGTATAATTGTAAGACAGAGATTTAGGAACCAGGTTTTAAATTGTAAGACATTTCCAGGGGCAGATGTGGACTCTGAACACAATCTATTGGTTATGACCTGTAGATTAAAACTGAAGAAACTGCAAAAAGGTGGGAATTTAAGGAGATGGGACCTGGATAAACTGAAAGAACCAGAGGTTGTAGAGAGTTTCAGGGAGAGCATAAGGGAACAATTGACAGGAATGGGGGAAAGAAATACAGTAGAAGAAGAATGGCTAGCTTTGAGGGATGAAGTAGTGAAGGCAGCAGAGGATCAAGTAGGTAAAAAGACGAGGGCTAGTAGAAATCCTTGGGTAACAAAAGAAATATTGAATTTAATTGATGAAAGGAGAAAATATAAAAATGCAGTAAATGAAGCAGGCAAAAAGGAATACAAACGTCTCAAAAATGAGATCGACAGGAAGTGCAAAATGACTAAGCAGGGATGGCTAGCGGACAAATGTAAGGATGTAGAGGCTTATCTCACTAGGGGTAAGATAGATACTGCCTACAGGAAAATTAAAGAGACCTTTGGAGATAAGAGAACGACTTGTATGAATAGCAAGAGCTCAGATGGAAACCCAGTTCTAAGCAAAGAAGGGAAAGCGGAAAGGTGGAAGGAGTATATAGAGGGTCTATACAAGGGCGATGTACTTGAGGACAATATTATGGAAATGGAAGAGGATGTAGATGAAGATGAAATGGGAGATATGATACTGTGTGAAGAGTTTGACAGAGCACTGAAATACCTGAGTCGAAACAAGGCCCCGGGAGTAGACAACATTCCATTGGAACTACTGACGGCCTTGGGAGAGCCAGTCCTGACAAAACTCTACCATCTGGTGAGCAAGATGTATGAAACAGGCGAAATACCCTCAGACTTCAAGAAGAATATAATAATTCCAATCCCAAAGAAAGCAGGTATTGACAGATGTGAAAATTACCGAACTATCAGTTTAATAAGTCACAGCTGCAAAATACTACAACGAATTCTTTACAGACGAATGGAAAAAATGGTAGAAGCCGACCTTGGGGAAGATCAGTTTGGATTCCGTAGAAATGTTGGAACACGGGAGGCAATACTGACCTTATGACTTATCTTAGAAGAAAGATTAAAGAAAGGCAAACCTACGTTTCTAGCATTTGTAGACTTAGAGAAAGCTTTTGACAATGTTGACTGGAATACTCTCTTTCAAACTCTAAAGGTGGCAGGGGTAAAATACAGGGAGCGAAAGGCTATTTACAATTTGTACAGAAACCAGATGGCAGTTATAAGAGTCGAGGGACATGAAAGGGAAGCTGTGGTTGGGGAGGGAGTAAGACAGGGTTGTAGCCTCTCCCCGATGTTATTCAATCTGTATATTGAGCAAGCAGTAAAGGAAACGAAAGAAAAATTCGGAGTAGGTATTAAAATCCATGGAGATGAAATAAAAACTTTGAGGTTCGCCGATGACATTGTGATTCTGTCAGAGACAGCAAAGGACTTGGAAGAGCAGTTGAATGGAATGGACAGTGTCTTGAAAGGAGGATATAAGATGAACATCAACAAAACCAAAACGAGGATAATGGAATGTAGTCGAATTAAGTCGGGTGATGCTGAGGGAATTAGATTAGGAAATGAGACACTTAAAGTAGTAAAGGAGTTTTGCTATTTGGGGAGCAAAATAACTGATGATGGTCGAAGTAGAGAGGATATAAAATGTAGACTGGCAATGGCAAGGAAAGCGTTTCTGAAGAAGAGAAATTTGTTAACATCGAGTATAGATTTAAGTATCAGGAAGTTATTTCTGAAAGTATTTGTATGGAGTGTAGCCATGTATGGAAGTGAAACATGGACGATAAATAGTTTGGACAAGAAGAGAATAGAAGCTTTCGAAATGTGGTGCTACAGAGGAATGCTGAAGATTATATGGATGGATCACACAACTAATGCGGACGTATTGAATAGGATTGGGGAGAAGAGAAGTTTGTGGCGCGACTTGACCAGAAGAAGGGATCGGTTGGTAGGACATGTTTTGAGGCATCAAGGGATCACCAATTTAGTATTGGAGGGCAGCATGGAGGGTAAAAATCGTAGAGGGAGACCAAGAGATGAATACACTAAGCAGATTCAGAAGGATGTAGGTTGCAGTAGGTACTGGGAGATGAAGAGGCTTGCACAGGATAGAGTAGCATGGAGAGCTGCATCAAACCAGTCTCAGGACTGAAGACCACAACAACAACAACAACATGTAAATAATGATTATGTATAAAATATCGGCCTGGGGGGGCATATGTAATGATTCCAGAATTTCTGTGTAAATTGTAGAACCACTCGGCCTTCTACCGTCTCGAACACACGATATTCTAGATACGAGTGTGGGATGGTAAAATCCTAACTACTGCGCTTCACATGTTTGTGGTTGCAGGTTTAAAATCAGTCACGGGAAGATGGCACCGACGGGTACCTGTCGGGCAATCCAAGGATGTGTTAGTGTGTATGTATGGAAGAACCATGGAATCTATATGCAGCTTTGTACTTAATGTGTCACTGACTATTGTTATGCGAAACAAGAACGGTTGAAAAGGTACTCATATAGACTCTTGACTCAGCATTGTTAGAGGCAAGATGTTTTTTCAATCTCCTTTTCTAAAAGTCATGGTGTCTAAGCAGACTTTCTTTCGAATGTAAATCAATTTGTTTCTAACGTACGACTATACGAGAGACTTACTGAAGTTACATATTATGTTGAAAGTGATAACTTTTTTTGTGCTTGAAAGTCAAATGCATCGTTGATTGACGAAACGTAAAATTGTATGGCTACTTATTTCAATAGTAGAAAGAGGCTTGAAAGTTCCTGTACCTAGCGTTATTCGACGGAGAACAAGTCAAGCGAGTTTCCAGCAGCCAGCTATCCAGTAAAGGAGAGTGGCTGCAAACCCCAAGTAAGTCATCTCGTAAAGTGGGGGAATGTGGTCTGGGGAAATAAAGCAGTATAACCCAGAACACACTCACACTTTAAGTCGTCAAAACGTTAGAACAAATCTGGCACAGCGTCAGGTTAAGTCAAAGATTAATTTGGTGAAAACCCAAAAAATTGATAAATTTTTAAGCACTATTCATTTTGAGTGTTGGCCATCGCAACAAACAAGATGTTGGCGTAGTGTATGTGAATTTATTATACGATACTCTCCGGCGTCATGTAGAGACATGTTTCAAATAGGAGTGCCTGGTCTGGTGATATTGCATCATCAAATGTCATTCTCAACACAGCACAGTCTTGAAGCCAATAACAAATTCGTTCGTCGATAAACAGTAGGCAACTTTTCTACTGACGTTGTCAGTGCATTCGATGTGTGGTAATCGGTTTCAGTTTTTTGTAGTATTCCATAGCTTGACGCCTAGGCGACAACATTCGAAATTTTAAATCCGCACTCCAGGTTGCGGTTTGCTCTAGTGTCGCTAAACTAGCGGCCACTGACGCGATCCTAAACAAGCTGCATTATAGGGATCCCGTGTCTTTACACTTCGAGATATGAGGGTTTTGACATCTTATTTATTTTATTTTTAGGTCTGGTGAGTGAAGTGCCATATCTACTAGGAGCTCTCAAAGCTTATTGAGAAGTGACGTCAAAATGACGACTTCCAGAAAACTCGATGTGACGAGGAAACTCGACAGTAGTTGACAAATGTGCTGGACGAGTATACGTCATTTTGACGTCGCTTCCCAGCAAGCTTAGAATGAAAATAGCATGTTCCGTAATATCTGGCAGACTTTTGGCTAACAATTACGGAGCGAGGGTGACACTGACGGTCGCGGAAGGCGAGCGGGGTGTAGCGTCAGTACAGTACGAGTCCGTTCGCGGAAGCGCTAGGGCTGAGTATGAAACGGAATGACGATGGCTATTGGTAAATGGAGTAAATTTTTTAAATACATGCTAAATTCAAAATGTATCATCTGTAAAACTGGCTTCAGATTCAATCAAAAAAATCCTGCTCATGTTCGATCCCAAATTAGCAGTGTCGCAGCAATAAATGGTAAATGTTACTGTGAAGGGGAAGAAATTAACAGGAGGTTAGTCATTATTCAATACAAGTGTTGGGTAGCCGCATAATGCGATGTCCAACTACCGCAATGTCATGTGTTCCCACTTAGTTACTCGGAGTGTGATACCAGGATTGCAGGTCGCAGAAAACACCACTACTGACCTGCACACGCGGATGCCGCGACAGCATGTAAACAACAGCGTCAGCAATGTCCCCTGGACGCAAGAAAGGCGACTCTTTTACTTCTTCGGGCAAGTCGAGCTGTGGCAACGTTTTCCTCACTCCTTCGGTATCCACCAGTCCAGGGGAAATTTGCTGAAATGAAATGTTCATTACTTAGTTACAACTAGCATAGCCGTGTAGTAATATTTGTTCTTTCAACGGAAATCGATGGAATACGATTTCGGTTATAACACGAAGCTGAAGAATGATGCAGTTTTACGCAACAAAAGTGAGTGCAAACATTCAGATGTAAAAAAACTAAATATGTAAAGTTTTTGAGTTTTTAGAGGAGATACAACGGATAATTTCTTTATGTAACAAAAATATCACATGTGCAACGTTACCCTTCCAAGGGTCCATCTAATCGCTCTACGTGAAACCTTGACCCACATTTATCATTTTAATTTTCTGTTGGCATCTCTCTTCATTACGATGTGCAATTGGTTATAACAATCTTTTGTCCAGAGTATAAAAAATATTCATGTCGCACGTTAATTTTTTGAAGACGTTAATTTTATTCGTGTGCGTATACCAATAGAAGAGCGTCAGCTATAAATTTCAGATCTACCATTACGGGGACTTAAACAAATCTACTCACATTTAAAACGTTTATTTGACATCTCAAAGTTCGTCAAGCCAGAATCACCAAAACAATGAAATTTTTAAAAGGTTGCGTAACTAGTTTCGATGCACTCAGTCGTCATTTTCAAATGCAATCACAAACTTGGAAAAATGCATTAAAAATTGTAACCACACATCTTTCGAATATTACGGAAAATACACTATACCAGTAAACAGAAGCAAAGGCAGCAGAAACGGGTCACAGGATGTCATGACAATTTCTGGTTGATCAATCATTTCACACCTTAATGCAGTGTACATGAAAACTCCATCGGGATGAAAGATATTATATACTCTTGCATTACGTCCTGGAGCGATACAACGATCATTTTGCAAAGGTAGGATCACACGTCCCACTCCTATAACGTGCAGCAAGCCCAAACCCAGAACACAGCACGCAGTCGTACTGTGTGCTGCTAGTGAAATATTACAATGACGATGCACTCCCACTTGGGCTAACACAAAAATGATAGTTGAATCACTGCAGGACATAATACAAAATTATGAGACTAATGCAGATGCGAAAGCCGCTAACTGTATGATAAGCGAAACTGAGATAATACAGAAAAACTTATCCCGCCCAAACTATTGAAGTTAAAGACTCCATTTCTTTTCTAAAAATAAGTAAAAAAATAATTAATTATACCATATTAGTGGCTGAAATCTGTGATTATGTTTTATACGTTAAAATCTTAAGTGAAATACTGACTTAGCTCTCTTTGCACCAGATTTATACAGTCAGCGGATTTTGCAAATGTATCGATCCAATTACAAAACAAACATTCTGTTGCAAAAATCCGCTATTCGTTGCTATGTTAGGAATAACCTGAAGGTGGAATTTAATTATTTCGAATATAAAAGGAATACGTTTTATTTCAAAGAGAAATCTGAAAATCCTACAAAATTGGCTTATAAAAATAAGAAGGGGACATTATTTTACCGGGAAAAACTGACTTATTTAACATAAAAAAGAGAACAGATATGAATGCTCAACATTGTGTTTTTTTAGAAAAAAAGTACACCATCCAGTTTTTGACACCAAAAGATATACTAGAAAATAAAATAAGCTTGTAATTGCATCTTAGTAAAACACGGAAATTATTTTGGAAAATAATAAAAGTGGCGGAAAGTTGCATCTTAGTTAAAAATAGCACCAAAAAGTTCTACAAAATGAAATTAGCTGGAAATTGCTTTCAAGTGATATCGACCTCAACACTACCCATCAACTCAAAATCGCTTCCCGCATCTTCAGATGACTGCCAGCGGCAGGAGCGAGTTTGTCGTAGGTCCCCCAGTCTTCACCAAAGTGGAGCTATAACAGCTTTTTGGTGTTTCCCAGTATGGCTTCTGAAAGTTTTACACAGCTGTGATTGGTGTTGGAATGTTTCCTTTGCTGAAATTTTTCCCCTTTTCAGGATGCCCCATCTTCAAAGCTGTGGAAGGCCCTCCACAAACTAGACAAATCGTCTTGTTTATGCTTTTGGTGAACACAATTTTTTTACTTTCTGAATCTGGAAATTCCAGCTACTTTCCCTAATCCTTCCACGTATGTCATAACAATTAGTGTAAACACTGTGTTCATTGCATCACACTGCTTTAGTAATACTTTTCATGTTCTTAAGTTTCTGTTCTGGAAACGTTTCTCTCTCACTGATCAGGATGCCTCTTCCTTTTCCATGAGGGGCCGTCGTCCTCTGTCTGGTCATTTGCAACTGCTACGATAGGTTAGACTCCTTGCAGAATTCTTATTGTTTCAATTACTCCCGCTTTGTTTGTACCGTCTTCTGCATTTAAACTGTACGCAAAATAACTTGTTTTCTTCAAAACACTCAAGCAAATACATCAAAAAACATCCTAGTGACCAGCTGAACTGTGCTTACCGGCGCACATTTCAACAATGCATGGGTTGCGAGAGCTTCATTGTTGCGTACGCGTTCGTTATAGCGTAGCCAACCTAACTCCGAGTAAGAAAAATATCCCTCAAAATCGTAACAAACTGAAAGGTAGCTTTGAATGTCTAGATTGGTAAGTCTGATGTCAGATGTCAGTTGGCGTTCCTTGCGTCCGGACATGGCACGTAACTGCCACGCCTATTGAACTTGGCGCGTTTTGCAGACTTTGGACATTTAGCGGACTTTGCACCCGAAGACGAGCAGTTAGAGGCTTTTGCAATCTAACAAGATTCCAATTCCAAAGGTATATAGCAGGTTTAGCATCGTGAAACCTGTTCCATCGTTTCGGTGCAGAAAAAATCTTTATTATAGTGTGCTCAACTCAAAAACAACAGAAAATGCATTAGCAGCTTTTGCATAGGGGCTACTCATATAATATCTTTCGTGCAGATGCTGTTTTCATCTACACTGCATTAAGGTGTAAAATGACTGATCTATTAAAAATTGTCATGACGTCTCGTGTCCCGTTTCTGCTGCCTTTGCATAGGTTTACTAGTTTTAATGTATTCTTCATAATATTTAAGAGAAGTGTGCTTGCAATTATTAAGGCAGTTTTCTAGGTTCGTGATTACATTTGAAAATGATGACTCAGTGCAACGAAACTAATTATGTAACCTTTTAAGAATTTCATTGTTTTAGTGACTGTGGCTTCACGACCGTTTGTGGTGTCAAACATTTTAAATATCATTCAGTCAAACTCCTCGATGCCAGTTATGTCGAAATACAGAATCTATTCACATTATAGTAAAACTGTTACTTAAAGCTACTTTTATTTGACTAATACTTTTAACTTCCACTGTTGTTGTATAAAGTTATTCTTGTCTTTGTAATTTACTTTAGAATTAGCTGATTTTTGGAGAGCACATTTTTATAAAACTTAATTGACTCCTACGGAAACTGACAAGATATGTGATTTTACTTAATAGTTGGCTAATTGTTTATTTCATTTTGTGATTGAGACCTGAAACCAAATTTGTAAAGTGTGTTTAGTTGAAAAGTCTTTAACGTTTTGGCAGGTACTACATGTGATGATATTAGTATTTTGCTTGTTTTCGCTACACACTTTTGTAGGTCATCTATCATATGTGTTTGCTAACAGATTCAATGAATAATATTTCAGTTTACTTAACTAACGCTGTATAAACCCTTTTTAGGCTATAAAGTGTGCAAAATAGTTAAATTTGTCTCACTGTTGTTTACTATTCTTTACAGAGATTAAATTGTTGGCAAACATAGAAAAATGTGAAAATTGCAATAGTTACGTTACAAGTTAAGACAAATTACTGTATTTCATAAATATGACACCATTTCAAAGAATTATTTTCTGAAGTAAGGCAAAAAGAGTCTCTTACAATCAAAACATCTCACACTGCCAAGTTTGAAAATACCATCCTCTCCACTACGATCTGTTGTTTTTTCCCGGTTGCCACTTTTTGAAACATGCAGAGCACATTTTTATTTCTTGGAAAGTGGTAGCAGTGGCTGGATTGCTTGTCTCTTCCGTTTGCTCTTTCGTTCATCACCTTTCTCTTCCTCAGTTTCTGGGTTTCATATTGAGAGTGTTTCCTCTTGCAGTGTGTTGCTCGTCAGATTTTTGGCAATATCTATCTTGAAGAAACTACATTATTGATTTACGTTCAAATTTCTTATTAGGCGCAGCATTCCTGGATTCACTGCATCGTTTAGGAAAGAAAATTACGAAAAGAATGAATAACTGTTCCCACCAGATCTGTAGAGCCACAGTTCACCTCCCTGGCTTACAAGCTAGCGTGCTGTGTGTTAAGCTGTACGAGCAGTGCAGTTTCATCATAGCAAGATGAACGAATATTAAAATGACACTTTCTTCAGACTGCCCTAGCGTTATTTAGGTTCATTCAGTGCAGAAGCAGGGTTTGTACGCATCTGCTGTATTGTTGTGACCATATTAGATGACTTACCCCAACTCGTATCTGGCTACTCAGGGCGATGAGATCTTTCCTCAGCCCTTCCAGCAAGACTTTCACTGCGTGCTTGCTGGCAGCATACATCGCCGATCCAGCAAGGTGCGGCGGTACATGTCCTGCGAGGCTGGAAAATAGAACAGATAGTTGCAGGACTCGGACGTCGTAGTCGACGGCCTGATCAGGAGAAAAGCTGCACTCCAAAACTTTACTCTTGAGCAGTCTGTACCGGCAACTAGAACATTTCTCAAATGAAAAGTCATCGGCTCGATATTTCACTGTTACATATCAGATGTTGTTGTACTCATCAATGTAAAGACTGGTTGATGCAATTCTCCACGTTACTCTACCTTGTATAAGTCTCTTCATAGCAGGATACCTGCTGAACCTAAATTGGGCATCCTCTTGCACCTGCTTATACTATTTAGGCCTCCGATTCCTCTGCAGTCTTGACAGTTCTAAACTCTGTCCAAATACTAAATTACTAATTCGTAAATACTTCAGTCAAATGATGCCAATAACCTCTTTTCACCAAAATTCGATTCAGTATCGCTTGATAACTAACACCAACAATCATCACCATTTATTTGTACGTTTATCGTACATACAAGGCTACTCTCCAAACTTATACCTTAATAAAAAGCTTCCTATCGCCCAAATTTATGTCTTCATGGGAACATATTTCTCTTTTTGAAAAGAACTTAGTTTCCCTGCCATCATCAGGTATCTGAAGGCAATAGATCAAAATCTGTCCACTACTTTTAGTTTTATCCCTGTGCATCGTTTTACTTAATTTGAGTACACTCACTTAACCATGTTTTACTTTCAGTTCTTTTTACCGTATAATTTTTTTGAAGACACTATCCATTCAGTTTAACTCATCCCCCAAGTGCTTTACCGTCTCCAACGGAATTACACTTGCATTAAACTTGTATTACTTCTCTCTGAGTTTTAACTGCCTTCATTTCTCCCAGTTACCTTTTCAAACCTATCTAACTCTCAATTACTGCCCTTTTCACGTCCTTGGACTTCTAGAACTGCCTTCTGGTGTTTGTACAAGTTGCCCCTAACATATCGCTCACAGTATTCACATGTGTAATGCAATCAAGTGAACACTAAACTAAATCAAAGAATGTCATTGATTTCCCTCAATCAATTTGTCTATGCTCCTACTCGATACGACATTGTCTGTGTCTGCTATTGTTGCTGTCAGTGACATTGCGCTGATCTAAATTATGGATCCAGGTATGAAGTAATGTATCCATACGAGGACACTGTTCTCCTATTGGTTCGCAATTTGTCTCATTAACAAGAATAGAAAATCTCATGTCAATTAACGAGCCAGTACATAAGCCAATACTTTTTAGACGTTGTATATGTTTTATTCACGATCAAACCCTGCACCTTTTAATCACATATGCCTTCCAAAGTCCAACTTCTGGTTCCAGTCGTGGACAGTTGGCGTCCATGACCTACTGCTGCTATGAAAGCTCAGAGGAACCTTGAAGAGTGGCAGCAAATGGGAGCTCTGGTGAAACTGTAACATATCCAGCAAACAAACAGTGGCTATAAGTAGGATTGATATGGGATTTCTGCAGCACTTTGCCTATTTACATACAGGCATGTGAACAGCTCATTGCCATATCAATGATGTCACAAGCTATCCCCCCTTTCTATAGTCACAATCGAAGAACTCACACCTCTTTCTTGGAACAATGGTGGCCGATTACATGAAGTAGCCAATGACATCACAATACTTTACTGCCAGTTTAAAAGAAATAGCTAATCACAATGTAGCTGTTGAGCGTCCACCTTGAGGCATATCCAACCAATATGAATAATGCATCATGTTTAAAATCAATCGATTAATTATGAAAAAAGTATAAGGATATAGCCAATACAGGTGTAGATTGGGAAAGTAAGTAGCACTTGTCAAAGAGGTTGTTGGATCTTTGTATCATATTTGGTGTAAAGCACAATGGATCCCACAAGTTAAATACATCTACAGCCAGACTGTCTGCACTATTTATCAACATTTCATAGCCATATGTGTGTACACACACACACACACACACACACACACACACACACACGCACACACACACACACACACACACACACACACACACACACACTGGTTACATCTATATCTAATCTATGCAAAAGATGCATTAGGTGCATACACATACAGAAAGTTTTTTTTATTTTTCATAATGTTATTTCCACATATTTACATGGTGTCGCTTCCAATAATACCACTTCTGCAATGTATCTGAAAACATATTAGCAACACAATGTTTAAGTCGAGTGCCACAATGTTATTTTGCTTCTAAACTATCTGCCAAGGTATGTATGGAATGTAAATTGTGTGGTAACTACACAAAACGGAAGTACTTTGCTAAAGTACCATGCTACTCAGACAGCTGACACTTCATGGTGGCCCAAAATCGGACTCTTCATGAGTACGAACCTGATCGAGTACCTTTTTAGGAGGAATAAGATAAAAACGTACTCATTGTTTATGTCAAGTAACAGATAATTATCTTCAGTTTATAATGTTGATCAAAATACATCAAGGGAGTAGCTCACAACACTTGTATGTATATCAAAAATTGTCAGCAACCCACACACTGTTTTATTTTGAGTATCACAACGTTACTATCATGCGCCGGTCAGAGTGGCATAGCGGTTCTACGCGCTGCAGTCTGGAACCGCGCGACCACTACAGTCGCAGGCTCGAATCCTGCCTCGGGCATGGATGTGTGTTATGTCCTTAGGTTAGTTAGATTTAAGTAGTTCCAAGTTCTAGGGGACGTATGAGCTAAGCAGTTGAGTCCCATAGTGCTCAGAGCCATTTGAACCATTTTTTTTTTACTTTCATGCCTAAAGTATGTGTCAAAATATGTAAAGAGTGTTGACATTCAATCTCAGGTACACGTGGTGCTATGTAAATGAAGATAAACAGAAGGAATTTTGGTCATCTTCCGTTGTAAAACAGTTTTAAATAATGCTTCGCCTCATCAAGCACATTTTAGGAGGTAAGAAAAAAATGCGTCATGTTTTACACTAGAAAAATATAACCAATATTGTAGATTGGCTAATTTAGATTTTGAATAACTGTTTTCACTTGGAGATATCTGCTGTTCAGTACACTGACGTCACGTTTCCCAACACTTTATCACAAGAGACTGTATTAAAACTTATGTATTTTCACAAAGCCCTTAATTTGTTATATTACTTAAACTATACATTCTCATAGTACAAAAGTATAACTTTCATATTGCAAAAAATACAGAATGCAGTCAAAATATAACCTGGCCAGAGGGAAATATCGAACAAGCTTCCACATACTGAGAGGAAATTCAATATATAAAAAGCATTAGCTTTGCATAAAAATAAAATAATCCATCATAATACCTGAAGATTTCAAGTGCAGAACAAATGATGGTTGGTTATCGTAATATGCAAGACTAATTACAGATTCATAATCATAACTGAAAATTCGTCCTTGCCCCAAAATTAACTTATCTGTCTTAACTATCAAAATACATATATAATTGTTCATTAACAATACAAAAAATATTACACTTCTGCTAAATAACACACAGCTTAAAGAGAACTTATTGACCAGAATAATGTTCTATTTGTACAAAATGTAACAATATTATTCCCATGTCTAAATTTTGTATGTTGTTAGTCAAAAATGTATCTTTTTGTTTCGTTAAAAAGTTTATCAAATTCAGTAAAGCATTGTATTGATCCCCATGCTATGGTATTATCTTTATCTTATACTGAGAGATATTCTTCAGCTTCTGCTGATAGTGCACAATATAAACTGCAAGACAGTTTGTGCATGTTCATCACTATGTCAGAGCAAATCTGAAGCAAATTGACCAAAACATCACCGTGTTACAGCAAAATTGTAGCAAATTGACCCATTTTATATTTGACTACAGATAAACATAAAAATAAATTGAAACAAAGTGTCACATACATAGTCATGCTACAGCAAAATTTTATTTAATCGCCCTATAGAATACTGTACCTCATTCATCACCATTGCTACACGAATTCTTAAGATTCATCATGCACATTACAAATACATACTGGACACAACTTGTGCAATGATGGACACCATTATAACGATAGAAGTGATACAAATTAACCCAAATGCATGGTGAATACAATTGTGGGATCAGTAATGGTCATTGTACAGTGACTGACATTAACCTAAATGCAGATTTGGGGCAATGTTTATCAGTTGATATGGTGACTGGCATACTAGTGGATGGGGCAGTTATTGTCAGTTAATAGACGTGCTTGCCGTAAATCAGGATTCTATTAGGTGGTTCAATTATTCTTAGTTGAAATGGTTGCAACCATTACACTAGATACTATTGATTGGGGCAATGAAGGTCAGTTGATATGGTGACATAATCTGACAGTAAATGGAAGCGACTACATCATAATTCAGTGCTACTATTTAACAGAAATACAGTAGTCTCCTTGGGGGAATTATATCAACATACAATTTGCACTAGCAATTTCTTACATATGGTGAAAAACTTAAGTGAAACGCAGTCCACATATCTGCAAAAATGAGAATTAAATGTATACTTGGTACCCTGTAACAAGACCTACAGACGAAAGGCTAAGCTGGCAGCCATACAGGTCTAGTTTTTATGAAACTATACGAACCGAGTGGATGACACTTACACATCAAACTATACATACATTTGAACTCACAACAGGTTATTTTGAAAAATGCTGTGTGTCAATGCATGCCTATATGCGTGAATTCGCCACACCAAATGTGGGTCTTGAACTGCAATCATGCTTAAGCTTATTTATATATCTTGCAACATGTAACACTTTATATAAAAAGTGAGATCATTAAGTACTGTTAAGTGATGTGTAATTTCTTACACTATGAATCATATATACTGCAACATGTAATACTTTATAAATAATAAGAAACACAGAAGTCATATGTGTGTGTGTATGTGTGTGTGTGTGTGTGTGTGTGTGTGTGTGTGTGTGTGTGTGTGTGTGTTTGTGTGTGTGTGTATGTGTGTGTGTGGTGCACCTACCCTATAAAATCTAGTGCATACCAACATAATCATATAGACAATAAAATGACTGTACGGGAGATACACCCTCTCCATAAGGACTTTGTAGTAAATTTGTAACAATGATACAGAAAAAACTACTAATTGACATGGGAGTATAATTAGCTAGCCTGCTCTCACACAAGTCGAGATGTGTTCTGAATTTAGGAGGTATATCTGGAAATGACGTCATGATTTTGTAAGAGGTGATTCTGTACTAAGTTGTGTATACGTCAATAACCATCAAGGTCTCAGGTGCTGTATAGCATAATTTGTTATAATTTTGTTTGACTGAAATCCAGTAGCTGACATACACTGTCAGGTTATGGTACACGTCACAATGTATTTTTGATAATGGTAGTCACAGTCAGTGGCTTAGCTGTTGTAATTATGTTAACTGACCATCGCTGTTGCACCCAATGGTATCTACGATAATGGGACTCACTGTATCAACTGACCATAGTTGTTCCAGTGGCATCTGGGTTAATGGCAGTCACTATATCAACTAACCATCATGCCACCAGAATTGCATCCACTAAGCATTCAGTGAAATGTAGTCACTGTTGTCAGGATTATACTGACCACCATTGTACAGTTATATATACCATACATCCGCAATGTAAGTAGCAATCTATAACGACTTAATTAACACTGGTCTGTATGGGGTAATTTGCTGCAGTTTTGCTGTAACATAGCGATGTGTCAGGCACTTTGTTACAATTTGGTGTAACAGAACGGTATAGAAGGCCATTTTGTTATAATTTTGCTGTAACACAGTTATATATGATATAATTTGTTACCATTTTGCTACAACGTATTGGCTTATGGGGCAATTTCTTACAGTTTCGCTGTAACATCGTGATGCATGGAGCAATTTGTTACAACTTTGCTATAAAATGGCAATGTATGGGGCAATCTATTATACTTTTTACTGTAATACGTAATGTGTGAGGCAGTTTTGTGTAACACTGGCAATATTTACTTTGGTATGTACAGGTGTAAGTATAGGTGCTGGCGGCAAATTATGGTTCACTCGACACCATCTGTGTCAAAGTGTCTACGTTGCAGGTAAGTTTCTTCACTAAGTAAACTGAAGGAGAGCAAAAGAGTGGAGGTTTCGTTGCTTTATATTATTTTTTGGCTTCAGCATAAGAGATGTACCTGATCACCTTCATTTCGTGAATTTTTCGTTTCTGAGTGAAAATCTGTCTTTCTTGGCTCCAGACAGAGTGACTCCCACAGCAGTTGATGCATATCGCTGGAGATAATCAGTCAGTGTCAGACACTGGCTACCTTTTCACATTTTCTGCAAGCTGCTTCACCTCCACATCTCAGTGTTGTGAGGCCAAATTACTGCCATTTGAAACAGCTCATGGGGTGGGGTACATATGTCAAGGCTAACAGTAAGTCGGAGGAGCCCTACCATGATGTATTCAGGTCGTGTCAGACAACTGAAGATCACAACAAAAGTGGCAGTCTTCTCAATCTCTCCATTATTCCTTATCTCCCTACTATTCCTTCGGTTCCTTTGTTCCACTTCTACTGTGACCTGTAAAGCCCATTCTTGTTTGAGTTCTGAGATGTCCATAACATCAAGGCATATGATCACACCCTAGCTTGAATTGAGACATTTATGAAACTAAAAATTTACGTCGTTTCTTTTTCGAGTCACCAGTCTTATGATTGGTGTGACACCAACTACCACGAATTTCTCTCCTGGGTCAACCTTTTCAACTCAGAATAGAAACTGAAACATACATCCTCAACTATTTTTTGGATGTATTGCAATCTCTGTCTTCCTCTACAGTTTTTAATCTCTGTAGCTTGCTCTAGTACCATGGAACTTATTCCCTGATCTCTTAATAGATCTCCCATTATCCTGTCCCACCTTCTTGTCAGTGTTTTCCACGTATTCCTTTCGTCGAGAATCTGAGGGGAACCTCCTCATTGCTTACCCTGTCGGTCCACCTACTTTTCAACGTTCTGTTGTAGCACCACATCTCAAATTCTTCTATTCTCTTCTGTTACGGTATTTCCACAGTCCACGTTTCACTGCCATATACTGCTACGTTCTCAGAAATTTATTCCTCAGATTAAGGTCTGTTTCATACTAGTAGACTTCCTTACGCCTGGAATGCACTTTTCGCCAGTGCTAGTCTGATTTTTTTGTCCTCCATTCTTCGTCCACCCTGCTGCCCAGGTATCAGAATTCCTGAACTCTGTCTACTTCATGATTCCCAATTCTGATGTTAACTGTCTCACTGTTCTCATTTCTGCTACTTCTCATTACTTTCGTCTCTCTTCGATTTACTTTCAATCCACATTCTGTGCTCATTAGTCTAAGGATAGTAAGGTCATCAGCGAATCTTGTCACTGATATCCTTTCACCCCAAATTTTTATTTCTTTTATTCTTTATTTCTTTAACTGTTTCTATGACGTACCGATTACACAGTAGGGACGAAAGACTACTTCCCTGTTTTACTCTGTTTTTAATCAGAGCTCTTCGTTCTTTGTCTTAATTCTTATTGATCCCTGCTGGCGCTTTTACAGACTGTATATTCCCCATCTTTCACTATAGCTGATGCCTATTTTTCTCAGAATTTTGAACATCATGCACAATTCTACATTGTCAAACGATTTTCCCAGGTCTACAAATCCTATGAATGTGTCTTAATTTTTCTTCATTCTTGCTTCCATTATCAACTGCAATATCAGAACTACTCTCCCGTGGCTTCACCTATCTTAAAGCCAGACTGATGATCATTTAACAAACGCTTAATTTTGTTTTACATCCTTCGGTATGTTATTCATGTCAGCAGCTTGGATGCATGATCTTTTAAGCTGATTCTGCGATAATTCTAGCACTTGCTGGCTCTTGCTATCTTCAGAATTTTGTGGATGATGTCTTTCCGAAAGTCTGATGGTATATTGCGAGTCTTATACATTCTACACACCAATTGTTTTTTTACCACTTGTCCCAATGATTTTTCAAATTCTAAAGGAATGTTATTTATCCCTTATGCCTTACTTGATCATACGTCGACGAAGTTCTTTTAAATTCTGTATCACCTATTTGTTCCCTGTCGACTTCTGTTTCTTCTTCTGTCATGTCATCAGGCAAGTCCTCCCCCTCATAGAGACTTTAGTGTACTCTTTCCACCTTTACGCTCTTTCCTCTGCATTTAACAGTAAAAGTCCCATTGTACTCTTAATGACACAGGGTACTTATAAATTGTGGAAAATCGAAATTTTTATGTCTTTATTAAATTGTATAGTATTTCCTGGTTACATAGATATATACATTATAGGATTTCAAATGATAAATGGGCAATATATACCAAATTTTAAAGTTACAATCATGTATGCCGCCACACCCCATTTATTTGTCTTACAGAAACCAGTATTATGTCGAAAAGAACTGTGACCTTTCTGTTTCTGTTTCTGTTCCAATGATTATACGTATGCTATATTGAATATATTGGCAACAGTGTAGGTTTCTAGTGTCTGTAAATGATTATCTTTGCTAGTATTTACTTTTGTTTCGCTGAAGCAGTTTGTTCACGTGTTACTGAATGTTTGTTGCCCAAGTGCTACATATATTTGTGGGAGTACACATCCTTTAGTGTGCAATAAATACGAACTATCCCACGCATCAAGAGATTCAATAAAAGGAAATTCCGTGGTAACCAGTTCACAAACAAAGCAAGCCACACTGTTCTTCAGGGAAGAAACTCCCACATGGCACGCCACCTGGTGATTCAAATTTTTGTGTTAACAATTATGCTGTTTATAGTGGATTTGTTGTTGTTGGTGTGGGAATTTATCTTCTTTGATAAAGGAAGTGGTGAAATGTATAAAATTTGATGGTGTAGGCTGTCTCGAAATAACTGAACAACAAAGTAGCTGGAAGGGCTTGGCGTGAAGATTAGCTGTTCTGTGTAGATCCTGCAATAAATCTACCTCGAAAACGACTTCAAACATTGTGCATAATTCATATGATGTGAATCTGAAGTTAGTGTATGCAATGCGTGCAATAGGAAAAGGAAAAAAGGCTGCTCAAACGTTTTGTGGTTCGATGGACCTTCCTCCTCCT